>NC_139568.1:19653261-20328261 GCF_965112155.1 Podarcis liolepis
GCTATGGCTTGCGGCTTCACTCCGCGGAGGCAGTAGACGACTCTCAGCTCCGCGCCACACCCCCCTGTTCCGTTCTGGAGCCTTTAAAAAGGCTCCTTTGCAGCAGGAGGGCGCAAATGGAGCCCTCCGAGTCTCCGGGTTCTCAGGCTTCGCCGCCTGAGATTTCTTCGGGTCCCCGCTTCGCCGCAGCGGTCAGACCCAGTCCCCGCAGAGCCGATTCCCTCCGGAGTTCGGAGGGAATCCGCCATTCGTCGCTGGCGCTGACTGGAAGTCCCCTCTGACCTTGGATTCCTGAGCCTCTGTCGGACAGTCTCTCACAAGATGGAAGGGGGAGCCACATCGGTAACAGCATTTCATAGCAAAAGTGTTTACAGAGTACTCATTGCTTCTCCCTGCACCCCCGTTCCTGGGTGCACAGCTTCCAAAAGAACAGCCTGCGTCTGCTTTCCCCCTAGCTCTCTGCCTCTTTTCCTGTTAATCACATGGATGTGTCGAAGCATAGAAACAGCTTCCAGGAACGTGGCCTTCAGCCCCCACCGGGCCCTCGGCTCCCTCTCAGCCCTTGGCTCCCACTGTGGGTTTGCAAACCCTCTCCAGTGCCTGCCAAGGAACCTTGGCCGTCTTGAGACCCTCAAGATGGGGCAACAGCAAAGCGTCCACGCTTTGCTTCAGCATGCTCAGCACATGCTGGTCCTTCTTCAGAGCAACAGCTACGTTTACCTCAGTAGCTCCATCGGCTGCCTGGATCAGTGGGGTTTGCATGCACTCCCAGAGCTGTTTGCCCATCAGCCAATATTTGATCCACCTGGACCAATCCTCCCAATTGTGGCCATTCAATCACTCAAAAGGCACATTAAAAGTCTCATGCAATTGTGATTGCTACTGTTGTGCCATCATCCCGGGGCTATAGCTTACTCACGCTTCTGCCGGCTGGTTGCTTCAAAGATACTTCCTGCAGCAAGCTCTGCTTTCACCAGCGAAATCATGACTGCCTCTGCCCCTTCACAACAGCAGGCAGGATCTCAGAGCTGGACTCTTCTTTGTTCCCTTCTCACACTCAGCACCAATGTGGCCTGGGCCTTCCATAACCTGTTGAATAACTGCCCGGGTCCTGCACGTTTCCCCTGCACCAAAATTCCCAGGGTCAGCAGCAGAGCGGCCCCGTGTGCTTGATGTGTGAGTGAAGAGAAAAGTCCATATGCTGTTTCTTGCTAACTAAACAGCTTTTATTTACATCAGACAGATAAAACAAACAATTCCGTCAGAGACTGATACCATAGTGTGCTTCTCTGACTCTTCTCTGGTCAGAAGTGAAAGTATCACACAGACAAAGAACTCAGCTCCCGGATGTGGGAAGCTCCTCTCCAGATGCAGGACACATAGAGGTTAACCCTATAACCACCAAACCTCACAACTATTCCTCTCTTTTTTGTTTTATCTGATGAGATGAAGTCCATACCTAGTTTTTTGTTAATTAAGACCCTCTTGTGTTTTTTTTTGCAATGTGTGTCTCTTGAAGACAAACTTTTGTTTGGCTATTACGTGTCCAATTCGATTGCATTTACCTTTCAAACCATTCATGTTCCAGCTCAAAATTTTAAGATTGGCCATTGTCAGAGTCAGTTACAATATCTGTTTTGGGTGTTGCCCCTTCCAGTGACAGCCGCTCCAAAGCAGCTCTCTGTTCTGCTATTGGGTCGCCTCTGTCCTGTTTTGGGTCTAATTCTCTTCTGTGTTTCTGAAAGAACTCTCTCGCTTGGAATTCTGATGTTAATCTATATCTCTTTTTCATGAATGTGAAGGATATACCTTCTGGGAATTCCCATTTATATCTGATGTCTACTCTCCTAAGTGCTGTTGTTAAAAACCTGTATCTGGTCCTTCTAAGCCTCAATTTTAGTGGATTTTCTCGAAAAATGTCCACCTTCTGTCCAGCAACCAAGAGATTGTCTTCAAAGCTCTTTTGAAGAATTGCATCCTTCATTTTTTTAATACTAATGTTAGTAAGCCAGTGATAGAGAGTTAAAAGAGAGTTAGAGAGCCAGTGTGGTGTAGTGGTTAAGAGCGGTAGTCTCGTAATCTGGGGAACCGGGTTCGCGTCTCCGCTCCTCCACATGCAGCTGCTGGGTGACCTTGGGCCAGTCACACTTCTCTGAAGTCTCTCAGCCCCACTCACCTCACAGAGCGTTTGTTGTGGGGGAGGAAGGGAAAGGAGAATGTTAGCCGCTTTGAGACTCCTTAAAGGGAGTGAAAGGCAGGATATCAAATCCAAACTCTTCTTCCTCTTCGTCTAGTAAGACATCTCCTGGCTGCCCTTTCTCTTTAACTTTGTGTGTCCAAAGTCTGAAACAGCTCTCTGAAAGTCCCTCCAACCAATCTTTCCTTTCCCCCATCCACTCCGAAATTGTCTCTAAAATGTATGTTTCCAAGTTAGCCTTATGCGTAAAGTCCTGTCTTTTTCTTTTAGCTGCAAAAGGAGGATCTGGTCGTCCAGTTCTTCCTGTTTCCCTTGAACCCCTTCCACAATTCCCTTCATCCCTTTTTGTTCCTCTCTCATTTCAACCACCTCCTCTTTGACCTTTTCCAGTTTGTCCACCTTGGTTTTCAATTTATTAACTTTGTCTCCCAGCATCCCAAATTGCTCTTTCAGAACTCTATTTGAATTTTCTATATCCTTACGTACTTGTTCAATCAGTGTTTGGTTAGATTTATTAAAATCCTGCATTGACTGAACCATTTCTCTCCTAAATTCAGAAAGTTGCAGTGCCAGAAGATCTGTCTGCTCTTTCTCCCCTTTGTCTCCTATCTCTGCTTGTCCTAGTGGACTAGTGGCCTTCTAACAGCTGCCGCGGCTGTGGCTACTCCTCTCCTTGTTGTTACTGTTCCCTCCTTGCCCGCCATGTCTTATCAGTTGGTTCCCAGTATTATTTGAAGTGTTCAAGGTCACTCCTGTGAATCCAATTCTCTCCAAGCATAAGAGTCCCCCCCCCTAGTTCCTACTGTTTCACTTTCCCTCTTGTCTGCTTCCTCCCTCCCAACAACAACAAATCATGCACTAATATTACAGAAAGAAAGGCAGAAATAAAAAAGGAAAAATAATAATACAAAATAAAAAAATTCCAGTAAGAGAGGGGACATAAAATATACAGTTAAAAGGGCAAAAAGTAAAGGGGGGGCAGAAGAAGGTAAAAAATAAATAAAAATCCAGGATGCAGAAGAAAGAAAAAGTTAGGTCCATTTGGCTCCAAATTGATGTCTTTAAGAGGCTAAGATGCTCTTCCGTTTGTACTTACCTGCTTGGTCTTTTTGCCTTTGTGGATGTCACAAAAAGTATTGGCTTGCAGTAGTTCCAAAGTTTATATCTCCATGTTAGTCCCTGTTTGTTTTCCTGCTGATGCACTAAGCTCTGGCTTTGCTGGTTTTGTTGCATGTGAACTCTATCGTTTTGTTCCTCTGTTCCTGGTCTCCCTTCCCCCTTGGCCGCCAGTAGGGAGGTTAGTGGGGCTCTGTTTTCAAAGATTCTTAATAAATCTATTCCTTTCTTTGAAAATAGATTTCTTGTTCTAAAGATAAAGTTGACCAGATTATGATCTGTAAAAGTGATCAGGGCACGGACTGAATGTCCATCTTGATATAGGTAGTCTATACTGTCTATGTCGGTTGCTTTAACTGCTCCAGGTAGAATGTTGTTTATAATAGTCAGCAGGTGCCTCACGCGGTCTGTCCCTGTGCGAGGACCCAGTGGTTTTGGATAATTCATGAATACCATCTTTTCCAGGCTTAGGACCAGGATCCATTCTTTCTTTCTACTGGGGACTTGGAGTTTCCACGGGTTCCCGTCTATATTGGAGATCCCCAACTTACTTCTGTTTGCAGTTGCTACATGGGTCCTAGGTGGGTTCAAGGCAGGAGCATCCAGCTGTAGTTTGGTTGCTTTTGTTTTTGGTTTTTTTATAAGATATTTATTAAAGTATCAGAAATAAAAAAAGAAGTTACAATAGTAATAATAAGAAAAAGAAAAAGAAAAAGAAAGAAAAAAGAATAAAAAAGAGAGTACAAAATACGAAAAAAGTAAAAACAATTAAAAACAAATCAATCTTTCCATATCTTGTCTTTCATTCACTTGTTTCCCTGACCTCCTCACACCTCCCCTTTTTTGTATTCCAGTTCAGTAAGTTAATTCAGCAAATCCTTTTCCCTCTTTGTTTTTATCTTAAACCTTTGTCTTAATATGTAATAACTGTATATTCTCATCTGTTAACAGTCCATTTTTACGTACTCCTTATAACATTGCTGCTAAAAACCCCTTAACTTCATTCCAACATCATTCTAACATTCATTAATTTTACAGTATTTCTGTAGATAGTCTTTAAATTTCTTCCAATCTTCTTCCACCGACTCTTCTCCCTGGTCTCGGATTCTGCCAGTCATTTCCGCCATTTCCACATAGTCCATCACCTTCATCTGCCATTCTTCCAGGGTGGGTAGATCTTGTGTCTTCCAGTACTTTGCAATGAGAATTCTTGCTGCTGTTGTGGCATACATAAAGAAAATTCTATACTTCTTTGGCACCAATTGGCCGACAATGCCCAGGAGAAAGGCCTCTGGTTTCTTCAGGAAGGTATATTTAAATACCTTTTTCATTTCGTTATAGATCATCTCCCAGAAAGCCTTAATCCTTGGGCACATCCACCAAAGGTGAAAGAATGTACCTTCAGTTTCTTTGCATTTCCAACATTTATTATCGGGCAAATGATAAATTTTTGCAAGCTTGACTGGGGTCATGTACCACCTGTATATCATTTTCATAATATTCTCTCTTAAGGCATTACATGCCGTGAACTTCATACCTGTGGTCCATAACTGTTCCCAGTCAGCCATCATAATGTTATGTCCAACATCTTGTGCCCATTTAATCATAACAGATTTCACTGTTTCATCTTGAGTATTCCATTTCAACAGCAAGTTATACATTCTTGACAAATTCTTAACTTTAGGATCTAATAGTTCTGTTTCCAGTTTTGATTTTTCCACCTGGAAGCCAATTTTCTTATCCAAATTGTATGCCTCCATTATTTGATAATAGTGAAGCCAATCTCGCACTTTGTTTTTTAATTTTTCAAAGCTCTGCAATTTCAATTTATCTCCCTCTTGTTCCAGAATTTCCCAATATTTCGGCCATTTGGCCTCCATTTTGAGCTTTTTCTGTTTTTATAAAATTTTTATTAGGGTTTTCCAAAAAAAATTTGACAAACACAAAAACATACAGACACAACACACACATAACAGATATAATTTTAAAACCTTAATTTCTTAACCACTTTCCCGGACTTCCCCCACCTCCCCTTCTTGCATCCCTATTCCAATAATTAACTCAGCAAGTTCTTATCCCCAAATTATCCCTTATTAACATTTTACTTAAATCATCTTAATTAACCGAATTTAAACTTCTAAACCTCATTTTAAAACATGACATTCACCCCTTTTTCTAAGGTCGACCCAAGTTCCCTTTCACGAGTTTCCCAATTTTTATAATTATTACCAAACAACTTATCCAATAAAAATATATAATTATACCCCTTTGGATTCCAAAATCCCCCCCCCGGTTTTGATCCCCAAAAATTGTCTTTCACTCTATCAATTCTCAGCCTGGGTCTATCACGTCCGAGGCCCTTAAGTCTCTTTCAGTCCCTCTCAGCCAGTTTTGTTGACAATCCTTCATGTTGAACATCAAGTCTCGGAGCAGCTTTGACCCACTAGGGTCTATATTTTTTCCAACCAGGCCTCCATATTCGAAGAAAAAGTCCAGATCCTGTTTCTTAGTCTTTTCAGATACCAATGTCCCAAAAGTCCCAAATACTTCAATTTTCACCTTTATCGAATTTGTAATCCAAGGGTCTTCCATCGAATTTGTAATCCAAGGGTCTTCTGGACTCCCCATAGGGGAGAGTCCCCAATCTTCATTCTCCATTTCATACCAAGTTTTCATCATCCGAACCTTGCTTTCCTTATATTCCATCCTGACAGGCCTCTGGTTGTCCTTTTCCACCTGCCGCATTTCAGCTCCTCCATTCGACTCCTCTAAAACAAAACAAATTTCTTCTTCTCCAGCTGCAGATTCTTCTTGAATCAAATCCTCAACAGTTTCAACAGAATTGTTTACTTTAAAGTTCAAGGTTGTAAGATTTGTAGCCATAACATCACTCAACTCTTGCAATATTCCCAGGAAATGAAACACTCTATCCAACTCTGCCTGTACTTTTCCATCTACAGCCATTGTAGTATCTCGGAACCCCTCTAGAGGGATTCTGGTTACGATATTCTTTCTCCAACAATCAGGTTATTTTGTTCTTATTTCTTCTTAATTTTCCAAAGCTTATAATCCAATGTAACAAAAATAACCGGTGAAAATAGCACAAAGCCAAGTTTCCTGACTTTGACAGCTCATTTGACAGCTGTCAAACTCTATTTAAAACCTCCACAGGCTCTCTCTCGGTTCGCTCCCGGATCCGGGGGGTTAAACTTCAGCTCTCCCAGTCAATTCTAATCCTCCAGCACCAAACTTATGTAGTCGAATCGTGAAATTAAAAGTTTTTATCTCAACGAGAGAAAGACAGTCTCTCGACCTTAGTTATCCAAATTCTTGCTTTAAAATGCCTGCAAGGGGGGGGGGAGGCGGACTTCCTTTTAGCACCTCCCCCGGTCGTGCTGAATTCAGTTAAAAGAAATTTTTAATTCCAATTTCCGTATTACTCACGGGTTGTTACTTTGTAGTCCAAATGGTCAAGGAAAGAAGTCAGCGCTCTCCAACCATGGCTTGCGGCCTCACTCCGTGGAAGAAGCGGTCTACTCACAGCACCACGCCACTCTCCGTCACCCGCTCCGGAGCCTTTATAAAGGCTTCTTCGCGGGTCGGAGAGGGTGCTAACGGTGCCCACCGAGTCACCAAGTCCACAGGCTTCAGCGCCTGTGGTTTCTAAGGGTCCCCGCGTTGCCGCCGCAGCAGGACCCCTCTTCCACAGAGCCGATTCCCTCCGGAGCTCGGAGGGAATCCGCCATTAGCTGATCGCGCCAACCCGGAAGTCCATTTTGAGCTTTTTGAGTCTTCGCTTCCATCGGTGACAGCCACCTTGGAGTTTTATTTTCAAGTAGATCCTTATATCTTGTCCAGACATTAAACAATGCTTTCCTGACAATATGGTTTTTAAATGCTTTATGTGCTTTGACCTTATCATACCACAAATATGCATGCCACCCAAATACATTGTGAAATGCTTCTAAATCCAAAATGTCTGTGTTTTCAAGAAGCAGCCATTCTCTCAGCCAACAAAATGTGGCTGATTCATAGTAAAGTTTAGGGTCTGGCAGGGCAAATCCACCTCTTTCTTTTGCATCCATTAGTATTTTGAATTTTATTCTGGGCTTCTTGCCCTGCCAGACAAATCTGGAAATATCTCTCTGCCACTTCTTGAAACAGTCCATTTTGTCCAAAATTTGCAGTGTTTGAAACAAAAACAACATTCTAGGCAATACATTCATTTTTATCGCAGCAATACGGCCTAGCAGTGAAAGCTTCAAATTTGACCATATTTCTAAGTCTTTTTTCACTTCAGTCCACATTTTTCATAGTTATCCTTAAATAGATTCACATTTTTAGCAGTCATGTTAACCCCCAAATATTTCACTTTCTTAACCAATGTTAATCTTGTCCCCTTCTGACACCTCTCTCTCTCAATCGCTGTTAAATTTTTCTCTAAAACCTTAGTTTTTATCTTATTCAACTTAAATCCTGCAACCTGACCAAATTCTTGAATCATTTCTATTACTCTTTTAGTACTAGATTCTGGCTCCTGTAATGTTAATACTAAGTCATCTGCAAATGCTTTCAATTTATACTGTTTAGCTCCGACTTGTATACCCTTAACCAATTGGTCCCTTCTAATCATATTTAAAAGGACCTCCAGGACCGATATAAAAAGCAATGGGGAAATTGGGCAACCTTGTTGTGTCCCTTTCTCTATCTTAAATTCCTCCGTCACCACATTGTTAACAATTAGTTTGGCCTTTTGTTCAGAATATATTGCACTTATACCATTTCCAAAACCTTGACCAACCCCCATCCCCTGTAGGTTCTTCTTCATAAAACTCCAAGAAATGTTGTCAAAAGCTTTCTCCGCATCCACAAATATCAAAACTCCCTTGGTATTAATGTTCACTTGTAATTTCTCCAAAATGTTAATTATGTTTCTCGTATTATCAGACAAGTGTCTGCCCGGGAGAAAGCCTGCTTGATCTTTATGTATCTCTTCCACTAATACTTTTTTTTAATCTTTTAGTCAAAATGTCTGCAAAAATTTTATAATCCACATTAAGGAGAGATATGGGGCGGTAATTCTTGAGCTGTGTCTTCTCAGACTCAATTTTCGGTATAAGTGTGATGTACGCCTCCTTCCACGACTCTGGTGCTTTTTTCCCTTCCAAAATTTCATTACAAACTTCCTTTATTGGTTGTATTATCCAACTTTTCAGAGATCTATAGTATCTTGAAGTTAAGCCATCCGGTCCTGGAGATTTACCCAATTGCATATTCTGCATGGCACCTTCTACCTCCTGTTCAGTTATTTTGTAATTCAACATTAGCTTGTTTTCTTGAGAGATTTTTTGTAGTCCATTTATTTTCAAAAATCGATCTATGTCAATTTCTTTCTGTGGCCCTTGTGTATATAGTTGTTTAAAGTACCTCTGGAAACAATTTCTAATCTCCACTGGGTTCTGTATATTCTTTCCTTCCACTTCCAAATTTGTAACAGTATTAAGTTTTTGTCTTTTTTTCATTTGCCAGGCCAGCAATTTCCCACATTTATTAGCTGATTCAAAAGTCTTTTGTCTCATCTGTTTAATTTTCCATTCTATTTCCTGATTCATCATTTTCATATATTGTACTTGATGTAACTTTATTTCTCTCAAAATCTCTTGCGACTTTGGTTTTGCTCTCAATTTCTTCTCACCTTCCTTTATTTTCTCCAGAATTTTATCTTTCTTCTCATTTTGGGTTCTCTTCTTTATTGTGTTCTGTTGTATCAGGAACCCTCTCATGACCGCTTTACTTGCGTCCCAGATTACTCTTTTTTCAACAGTAGTATTCATGTTAATCTCAAAATAATCTCTCAAGGTTTTTTGGGCCTTCTTGATCACTTTTTCATCCCTAAACAAGGTGTCATTCATCCTCCATCTCAAAGAGCCAATTGGTGTTAGTTTCATCTCCATCTTTACAGCATTATGGTTGGAGCAGGTTTTAGGGCAAATTTCCACTTTTCTTGTCTTTGGAGCCAGTCCTCTAGTTACCCAAATTTGGTCAATTCTTGTCCATGTCATTTTGGCTTCAGAAAAGAAAGTTCCCTCTCTGCCCAAGGGGTTCTTTGTTCTCCAAATATCAACTAGATCCAAATTGTCAGTCATCTCAAAGAAGGTTTTCGGTAGCCTACCGTCCTTAGTAACTACCTGTCTCTGTGCCTTGTCCATATTTGTGGATACCACTCCATTCATATCCCCCATCATAATCACATTGTAATCCAAATAGTCCATCAGAGTCTCATGCAACTTTTTAAAAAAATCTGATTTCCCCTCATTTGGTGCATAAACTCCTACTATCAAGAATTTCTCTCCTTGTAGTTGAATTTCAATTGCCACGAATCTTCCTTGGTCATCTTTAAATATAAATTTCGGTGATAGACTTTCCTTTGCGTAGATCACTACTCCCCCTTTTTTGACTTTGTCCAGTGAAATAAACTCTTGACCCAGTCTTTTATTAATCAATACTTTTCTGTGTAGCCTTATAACATGTGTTTCCTGTAAACAAATCAAGTCCAATTGTTCCTTTTTTAATAAATGAAAGACTCTTTTCCTTTTTTGGGGGGGAGTTCAAACCATTAGTATTCCAGCTTAAAAGTTGCAAAGCCATGATGTAATTACTCTGCTTTTCCTCCAACTGCACCAAGTGTTTGTTCTTGTTCTGTCAGTGGTGTTATTGTCACTTTCTCTGAGCAGTCCAATCCAAAGGGTAATGTAGCTATATCTAGTATTCCTCTTTTTAATAGTCCTTTGTCCGATGCTTTTTGCTTTGGTCTTCTGTCTGTCGGTTCTCTGTCCAATGCACTTAGCTCTTCTCCAGATTCTTTCTGCAAGTCTTCTCCGTGGTCTTTCAAAAATCTTTCTTTGTCGTCCACTGATCTTATTTTTATCTTTCTTCCTTTAAGGCTAAAGGATAGACCTTGGGGGAATTCCCACCTGAAAATGATTCTGTTGCTTCTCAACAGGGCAACCAAGTCACCGTAGTTGGACCTAAGATCCAAAAGGTATTTCGGAATATCTTTAAAAATCTCCACTCTTGACTGATGTATTTCCAAGGTCTTCTGAAAGTGCAGGCCCAAAATTTTGTCTCTCTCCTCTTTTGTTCGGAGGGTAATCAAGCAGTCTCTCACCCTGCTCTTCTTCCCCCCTCTTCCAAGCCTAAAAGCACTCACTATCTTAAATTCTTCCTTCTCCAAATCTAAATCCCAAAAGTCTGCAAATTCCTGCGTAAGAAAGTCAGTCAGACTGTCCTTCTCTAGTTCAGGCACAGCCCTGATCCTCAAGTTTGTTTGTTTCTCCTTCAATTCAATCATAGAAAGCGTCGACCTGTGATCCTCAAGTTGCCTGTGTATGACTGGTATCTTCTCCTCTACCGCAACTGCTTTTTCCTTGGCTTCTTCAGTGATCTGTCGGGTCGAAGTAGATTCCTGTAACAATTTCTCTATTGTTTCTGTATTAGTGTTCACCTTTTGTCCCAGATTGTTAATGCTTATGGTGTTTTGATCAATTTTAATTGATGCTTCAGCCACTTGTTTACTTAATTTTTCCAGCGATTCATTTATTTTACCTAGTGCAAGTGCTAAAACATCCTCAGATGCCATAACTTTTGACTTAGATTGTATGGTTGCAGCCGCTGATGGTGCAGAAGGACCAGATGTTGATGCTCTTCTCTGCAGCCAGGATTTCCCAGATCTCGTTGTTTTGTCTTGGAACAAATCTACTTTTTCTTTTCCATCTGCCATAACACTTTAGCTGGAACCCAAGGTCAATCCCACGGCTATAATTTGTTTTGAAGTGGAAAATTCCCCTGGCCCAATTGTTGTAACAATTTCGAAGATTTCCTCTAGGGGGACACTGTAACAGTCAGAACTTGTTGCTTTAAAAAGTAACTCTTTTTAAGCCCCCATTTCACCAAATAAGCAACAATTTCAATTTCAGTTACTTCTCAGTCACTTTAAGATCAGGAGGAGACAGCCAGGAACAATGTATCTCCTTTGCAGAGCTAGCTGTCAAAAAGTACTCTGTCACAGACAGCGCATTTCACAATACGGCAGTCTTATTGTCCATTGGCAGCCCGTTCCCAGGTTTTAAGCAGTGGATTCTTACTTCCTTCCCTCTCTTTTGCAGGAAAATATAGTTCAAACCTTTCCCCCCTCCTCTCCTGCAGCCAAGGGGGGAAATCACTTATTTTGACATTTGGATTAAAGTCCTCCCCAATCGACTTTCCAGGTCTTTAGCTTACAGCTTCTTTGCTTTAATCTATTTACAAGAAACGGAAGGCGGACTTCCTGTTTATGCCTTCCCGCTTCGGTGCCAAATTAAGCCTTTTTTCCCTTCCTTTTTTCCCTCTCCAATTTATCCTACTCACGGGTAGTTGCTTTTTGTAGTCGAATTGTCACAGGAAGAAGGCAGCGCTCTCCGGTAACGGCTGTGCGGCTTCGCTCCGCGGAAGAAGCAGTTGACTCACAGCACCGCGCCACTCACCCCGCTTCGCTCCGGAGCCCGTAATTGGGTCCCTTTCTGAATTGGGGGGGCGCGAAAGGTGCCCGCCGAGTCCCATGTTCACAGGCTTCACCGGCCTGTGATTTTTGAAGGGTCCCCGCTTCGCCGTAGCGGTACAGACCCGATTCCCGCAGAGCCGATCCCTCCGAATCAGAGGGAATCTGCCATTACCAATGGCGCCACCCCGGAAGTCTGTAGTTTGGTTGCTTTTGTCAGGCTGGGCGAGCATAGGGGGAGAACAGCCGTGGGGGGGCTTATTTCTTTGTATGTACTTGGGGAATTATTTTCACATATGGGGAGGGGTTTGGTCTTTGGTGAGTCTCCACTGTCAATCTCTTTAGTGCCTTGAGCTTTGATTTTTTTTTGTGGATATAGGAGGTGATGATAATAAGTTGAAGAGTTTCTGCCACTGTTTTTTACTGATGTGTTGGGTTTTTCTAGACGGCTTAAAATTTTTGATGTTTTTAGTTTTCTTCGTCTTGGGTTCCGGTTTTCTTTTGCGTGAGTTCTTTTTGGGTGGTATATGGATTCTAGCATCTGAGTCCGGGGTCTGATCTGTGGCTCTTTTTGCTTGTTTGAAATTCTCCACAAGCGTCAGGAGTAGGCCATTTGTTACTGCTAGGAAGTTCTTTATATTGTAGAAGTCTGTGCGTATCTGATCTATTTGATCGTGTAACTGGTCACCCCTCTCTTCTATACTGTTGGCATTCGCTGTGGGCTGAGGGTCTTGTTGGTTTTCCCTGAGATTCTGAGGGTCTTGCTGGTTTTCCCTGCGATTCTGAGTTGATTTTTGGTGCTCAAGGTCATTAGGGTTGGGGGAATTGGTCATCAAGGCGTTCTCAGCTAGGTCCAGTTCCTGCGCCCAGCTCCTGGAATAATTTGGTCTTTTGTGCTCAGTTTGTAAGTCTTTGCATTGTATTGACCAATCCAGCACAGTAGGGGCAATTTCTTTTGGAGTGCTCTCGTGCTGTGGATTCTTATTCCCTTCTTTATGGGGGAAGTAATTGGTGATTTTACTTTGCTTCCTTCGTGGCTCCCACTCCCCCTGAGATGATATTGGTGCAATTCCCAGGTCCATATAGTTCTTTCCTGGGGACCTCCGGAGGCGGCGCGAATGGCAATGGCGGTCCTCTTCACACTGTGAAGAGGAAGCTCTGCGGAAACGGGTCGTCCGCTACGGCGAAGCGGAGACCCACATCAGAAACCCACAGGCAGTGAAAGCCTGTGGTCGTGGGACTCAGAGGGCACCAGAAGCGCCCCCCCCCGAAACGAAGAAGGGACCCCATAAGGGGTTCCGGACCGTGGAAGGGCTGGCGCGGTGCTGTGAGTCGATCGCTCTTTCCGGGGAGTGAAGCCGCATAGCTGCTGTCGGTGAGCGCTGACCTTTTTTCCTGGGAACATTCGACTTGATAAGCAACAACCCGTGAGTAAGAAAGACTCAAGGAATTAGAGACTGAATTGATCTGAAATTCGGTTAAAAACGGGAGACGCAACCAGGAAGTCCGTTTTCCATTTCTGCTTAAGATCTAAAGCAAAAGACTTTGATGTCTGGAGCCTTTGAAGAGGCGCTAAAAGCTATAAATCCATGCATTACTGGAGCTGTTTTTATTGAGATTTAGGATTTAATTTCTTCGGTTATGGACTGTGTTTTACCTCTCCCTTTGGAACTACAATTTTATTAAGAAACCCAGGCAGTCGGACTGCCAGATTGATAGAAATGTCAGATTGCGGACTTTGATGCTCTGTTACATTGAACTGCTACAATTGAGTGTTATTGGAACTGCTACATTGAGACACTGTTTCGGGCACTTTTCAGAGACATTGTTCTACTTTAAAGATTAACTCTGCTAACTACAAGAGAGCTGAAGGTCTTTGGGGAACTGGTGGCTGTTTGGATATTGTTTTAAAAGTTTTAAAAGTTCTGAAACTTTGGAATTAACTGGAGTTAAAAATTATTTATTCAACAACTTTGCTTCTTCCCTCAAGATACTTTTGAACTCCCCCTAGAGGACTTTGGATTTACAACTGCTGGTGACTTGCTTTTGCTTTCTTTCCTTCTTATCTTGTTGTTTACTCTCTGGGCTTGTGGGTTCCCATGAGACCATACACAGTTTGACCTTGGCACGTAGACAGAATTGGAATGAGTGGCACTGGGAAAACAAGAGCGGCTAAAGCGAAAGCTAAACAAACAACTTTGACCTTAACTTCACAGCCGCGTAGATCATCTGTTCCTGCTATTTTGGGGGCAGAAGAAGAAGAAACCGAGCAAACTTCGCTGGAAGGTATGGCAGCAGGAGGATTCACTTCGGTACTAGATAAAATCTTTGAAAAATTGGAAAGTTTGGACAAGAAAGCGGATGAACAATCAGCTAAGATTGATCAAAATACAGCCAGTGTTAACAAATTAACTGATCAAGTTGCTCTGAATGCACAATCAATTGGGAAACTATTTGAAGCCACCACAGAAAATCGCAAATTGGCTGAGGAAGCCAATCAAAAAGCTGAAGCATTAGAGAAGGAGGTAAAACCATTGCACAAGCAGATTGGTGAACAGTCTATGATAGAACTACGTAGCTGGGAAAACAACTTGAGATTGAGGTCAATTTTAGAACTTGAACAAGGGAACTTAACTGAGTACCTGACAAAAGAACTTTCTAAGTTTTGGCCTCTGGAAGAAGAAAAGGACTTTAAAATTGTGACTGCCTTCAGACTTGGAAGAGTAGCAAGGAAAGACAGGCCCAGAGACTGTTTGATTACCTTGAGATCTAAGGAGGAAAGAGACAAAATACTGAGTTTACACTATGAAAAATCACTTGAAATTCAGGGTAGGAGAGCAGAAATCTACAAAGACATCCCGAAACAACTTTGGACCTCAGATCCACCTATACAGAGCTAGCAAGACTGCTGAGGTGCAATTCAATTGCTTTTAGGTGGGAATTTCCCCAAGGATTATCTTTTACATTTAGAGGGAAGAAGGTGAAGATCAAAACAGCCGAGGACAAAGAAAAGTTTCTGAGTGACTACGGAGAAGACCTTCAGAAAGGGATTGAAGGATTCCCAGGGCCTGGGCCACTACCTGTACCTACACCTTTGGGACCTGAAGACCAGAAGAAAGAGACGCCACCACCAAAGGAATAACAGATTTGTCCAGGATGTCTCTGCAACTCCTTAGCTGGAATATTAATGGCTGCAATTCCCCGGAAAAAAGGAAAAGAATATTTCATTTATTGAAGAAAGAACAATTGGACATTATTTGCTTGCAGGAAACACACGTGACTAGGCTCCACAGAAAAGTGTTAATAAATAAGAGACTTGGCCAAGAATTTATTTCATCGGACCGAGTTAAGAAAAGAGGAGTGGTGATATATGCAAAGGAGAGCCTATCACCAAAATTTCTATTCAAAGATGAGCAAGGAAGAATTTTGGCAATTGAAATACAAACTCAAGGCGAAAAGTTTTTGATATTAGGAATTTATGCACCGAATGAGGGGAAATCAGAATTTTATAAGAAGCTGCATGAGACGATGCTGGACTATCTGGACTATAGCAACATCATTATGATGGCGGATATGAATGGAGTGGTATCTACAAACATGGATAAGTCACAAAGCCAAAATGTGACAAAAGATGGCAGACTACCCAAAACTTTTTTTGAACTGACTGACAATATGGACTTGATTGATATTTGGAGGACAAAGAACCCCCTAGGAAGAGAAGGAACATTTTTTTCTGAAGCCCAACTGACATGGACAAGAATCGACCAGATATGGATAACTAGAGGTCTGGCACCTAAGACTAGAAAGGTGGAAATCTGCCCAAAGACCTGCTCCGACCATAACGCAGTAAAGATGGATATGAAACTAACTACAACCGGCTCCTTCAGATGGAAGATGAATGACAACCTGTTTAGAGATCAGGAGATTATCAAAAAGGCCCAAAAAACTTTAAAGGACTATTTTGAAATAAATTTGAACACTACGGTGGAAAAAAGAGTAATCTGGGACGCAAGTAAGGCGGTTATGAGGGGGTTTCTGATACAACAGAACACCATAAAGAAAAGAGCACAGAATGAGAAAAAGGACAAGATCTTGGAGAAAATTAAGGAATGTGAGAAAAAGTTAAGATTGAAACCGAAGTCACAGGAGATTCTGAGAGAAATTAAACTTTATCAAGCACAATACTCTAAATTGATAAATCAGGAAGTGGAGTGGAAAATCAAGTTAATGAAACAAAGATCATTTGAATCGGCAAACAAATGTGGAAAACTGCTAGCATGGCAGAGACAAAAATTAAACACGGTTACCAACCTAGAGATTGAAGGGAAAAACATCCAGAATCCTGTGGAGATTAGAAAGTGCTTCCAGAGATACTTTAAACAACTTTATACTCAAGGGCCGCAAGAAGAGACTGAGATAAACCAATTTTTGAGAAGGAATGGACTACCAAAACTGTCTCAAGAGAATAGGACAATCCTGAATTATAAAATAACACAACAAGAGATTGAAGGTGCCATTCAGAATATGCAATTGGGCAAATCTCCAGGGCCAGATGGGCTTACCTCCAAATATTATAAGACGTTGAAAGATTACTTGATACATCCATTAATGGAGGTTTGCAATGAGATTATGGAGGGGAAGAGAGCACCGGAATCATGGAAAGAAGCTTTCATCACATTGATACCTAAATTGGAAACTGAAAAGACACAGCTCAAGAACTACCGTCCCATCTCCCTTCTAAATGTGGATTACAAAATTTTTGCAGATATTTTAGCAAATAGATTTTAAAAAGTTTTAAACGAAGTGATTCACAAAGATCAGGCAGGCTTTCTCCCAGGTAGACACTTGTTTGCCAACACAAGGAATATTATTGACATTTTGGAACTCTTGCAAACAAACATTAATACAAAAGCAGTGTTAATTTTTATAGATGCGGAGAAGGCCTTTGACAACATTTCATGGAAGTTCATGAAGAAAAACCTTGAAGGGATGGGAGTGGGATGGGGGTTTGAAAAAGGCATAGATGCAATTTATTCAGAACAAAAAGCTAAATTGATAGTTAACAATGTGGTGACAGAAGAGTTTAAGATTGAAAAAGGAACACGACAAGGTTGCTCTATCTCCCCTTTGTTATTTATTTCGGTCCTGGAGGTGCTCCTGAATATGATTAGAGGGGACCGGTTGGTTGAAGGAATTCAGGTCGGAGCCAAACAGTATAAACTTAAAGCTTTTGCAGATGACCTGGTTTTGACGTTACAGGAGCCAGAATCTAGTACGAAAAGGGTTTTAGAACTGATTCAGGAGTTTGGTCGGGTGGATGGATTCAAATTAAACAAGCAAAAAACTAAGGTACTGGAAAAAAATTTGACTCCTTTTTAATCAGAAAGGTTTCAGAAAGAGACAGACTTAAATGTGGTAAAAAAGGTGAGATACCTAGGGGTAAACATGACAGCCAAGAATCTGAATTTATTTAAAGACAACTATGAAAAGTGCTGGTCAGAAATCAAAAAAGATCTAGAAAGTTGGTCAAGATTGAAACTTTCCTTGTTAGGCCGAATTGCTGCTATAAAGATGAATGTATTGCCAAAAATGCTATTTTTGTTTCAGACCTTACAGATTGTGGACAAGGTGGAGTGTTTCAGGAAGTGGCAGAGAGATATCTCTAAATTTGTCTGGCAGGGCAAAAAGCCCAGAATAAAGTTTAAAATATTAACTGATGCTAAGGAAAGAGGGGGGGTTTGCCCTGCCAGATTTAAGGCTGTATTATGAATCAGCAGCTTTCTGCTGGTTGAAAGATTGGCTGCTGCTTGAGAATACTGATGTTTTGGATCTGGAAGGATTCAATAACGCTTTTGGTTGGCATGCATATTTGTGGTATGACAAGGTTAAAATTCATAAGGCTTTTAAGAACCATATTGTCAGGAAAGCAGTGTTTAATGTCTGGATAAAATACAAAGACTTATTAGAAAACAAGACCCCAAGGTGGTTGTCACCAACGGAAGCTAAGGCCCGGAAAAGACTCAGTATGGAGGCCAAATGGCCGAAATATTGGGAAATACTAGAAAAAGATGGAGACACTTGGAGATTGCAGAGTTTGGAGAAATTAAAGGATAAAGTGTGAGATTGGTTACACTATGCTCAGATTAAGGAGGTTTTCAACATGGATAAAAAGATAGGATTCCAGGTGGAAAAATCGAAACTAGAAACAGAACTGTTAGAATCTAAGACTAAGGTACTTTCAAAAATGTACAACTTGCTGTTAAAATGGAACACACAAGATGAAACGGTTAAATCAGCCATGATAAAATGGGCACAGGATATTGGGTATAATATTATGTTTGCTGACTGGGAAAGGTTATGGACCACCGGTGTGAAATTCACGGCATGTAATGCCTTGAAAGAAAATATTATGAAAATGATATATAGGTGGTACATGACCCCAGTCAAGCTTGCAAAAATATACCACATGCCTGATAACAAATGTTGGAAATGTAAGGAAACTGAAGGAACATTATTTCACCTCTGGTGGACTTGCCCTAGGGTTAAGGCTTTCTGGGAAATGATATATAATGAATTGAAAAAGGTATTTAAGTATACCTTCTCTAAGAAACCAGAGGCCTTCCTTTTGGGTATTGTTGGTCAGAGGGTGTTAAAGAAGGAGCGAACTTTCTTTATGTATGCAACAACAGCAGCAAGAATACTCATCGCAAAATATTGGAAGACCCAAGATTTGCCCACCGTGGAAGAATGGCAGACGCAACTGATAGACTACATGGAACTGGCAGAAATGACTGGCAGAATCCGAGACCTGGGAGAAGAAGCAGTGGAAGAGGACTGGAAAAAGTTTAAGGACTACTTACAGAAACATTGTAAACTGTATGAGTGTTAACAAGGATGCAGGTTTGAAAACAACATGGCATCAGCAACTTAGTTGAAAGAAATATGAGAATAAGTGATGTTTAAGAAAAAGATGAACTTTGGAGTATTATTATGTAAATTAAGCTTTTAAGCATTTGATAAAAATATTTAAAGTTGGAGACATAATATTTGAAAATTACAAGATAGGAGTTGAAACAAGGTGATAATTTGCTGATTATAATTCTATAATTTGGAACGCAGGAATGGGAGATGTGGGGAAGTCCAAAAGGCTAGGAAAATATGGATGCTGAATATGGAATCTTGTTGTATGTTTTCTATTATATGTTACTTTTTTTTGCATTTCTTGTTTTTCTTTGTCTGTTGTATCTGGGTGATGGTTTTATATGTGTTTGGTGAATTCAATGTTTAAAATCTTTAATAAATATCTTTTAAAAAACAAACAAACATATAGTTCTTTCTTGTAAGGACCATGTTGAGCATGGAAAAAGGTAATTGAGAGCAGTTTGCTGGAATCTCTTAGTCCAGGTTTTTTTGGCTTCACTTGGCTCAATCACAGGGCTTTTAACTCTTCTGTCCTGTGGTGCCTTCCCCCTTATATTTGCGAGCAGAAATATCGAGGCTGTCTCCAGTACCCTCGTCACCCTCAAAGAAGTTATAAATGACTAATAAATCAGAATGGTTTACTGCAGCAAAGTAATAGGGCTTGTGCCAGGGGATAAAATGAAGCAGAACTTGCCTTCAGTTTGAGCCGCTCCTTGTTTCTCGGCGTCCTTCCAAGGCCCCACTGTGAGAGTGTTCTTGAAGCCAAACCAGGGTGGGTGGGAGGGAGGGAGGGAGAGTTGGACTCCCCAGAGTTGGAATTAATAGATGGCAGAAAAAGCCTGTGTCTTGTCAATACATAATTCCATTTAAAAGCTGTTAAATCATGAGTCCCAGCTCTTGGGAGCAGGAAAGAAGGGGTTGGGAAGCTGCTTCAAAGTTGCTTGACTGCATTCTCCCAGTTTTTCACGCTTGGTTGGGAAGCTGGACTGTCCTCTTTTTTCAGGTGCCATGCACCACCAACTGCCCTTTGCCTCAGGTCCTCACTGCTGTTTACACGAAGATGCTAAAGTTGTCCTCCAGCCAAGCCACTGAGTTTTCGGGGGTGCAGCAGTTGCAGCTGGGAAAGGTCCTCCCCTCCATGCTGTCAGTCACAAAAGAATAATGCTGACTTTAAGGGGTGTGTCTTATTTTGCCTGGAATCCTCCTCGTTGCTTGTGCCCAATTGATGTGATTTAACTTTCCAGCAGTTGAAACTGGTTCATCAGGCCGAATGGCACACTGCCCCACCAACCTCAGCCTGCTCTCAGTCTGTCCCTACCTGCCTTCCTCTGCTCTCCTCCCTCAATTGGCCTCCATCTCCAGGGCACACCTCAAGACATCACCAGGGACTGTCTTTGCATCTCAGGTTCAGGCCCTGTGTTACTGGGAAATTGGAAGGGGGGTGAGATACCTCCCACCCTTCACAAGCCTTGCCTCGCCACACTGTGAGACAAAGATAAAGAGTCTCCGCTGCACACCAGCAAACAATTCTCTCACACACATACCACACAAGAGGTATTTCTCTGCCTTTTCACCTGTCAAACCAAATCCTCTAGTGTCAAGCGTTGTGTAATGGGAATTGGGGTTGCTTGTGCGTAAACTGCAAACTGCTCCAAGCTGGTCGTATAGCTAAACCTTTCCCTGGTTTGACAGCCCTTACAACGCGACTGTCTTAGTCACTGGCAGAATCCGTCAGTGGGCGTCTCCTAAACTTCCTCCAACATAGAAATTCTTTGACTCCAAGTCTCCTCCTAGATTCTCTGCGCGGAAGCCTTCTGCGCAGCGTGGGCATGCCAAGCGGAGGTCCTGTGCTCTCTCCGCTGATTTCACTGGAAGAGTCTCGGAGCCTCCCCTCCGCAGTACTCTCAGCCTCCCCTTTCTCCCTGGTGTCCCCTGGATTTCCTTCCCCAGCGGAAGCTCTCTCTCCTTGCTAGTTCCCTCCCCTGCATCATTGGAGCGTCTTGCCTCTCCTCTTGCCTCTGATGGCAGTTCCCTGACACGTTGTAAACAAAAATTGCCCTTTTCCCTTATGGGGTATCCAAGAGCCCATATAGAGTCCTTACGTAGGTTCCCTATTGGCAGGAGAAAATAACAGAGGCCACCCAGAGAATATTGAGAAGCAAAGCAGCTAGTAAGCTTGATCTTTATTGATCTTTTGCAACAGGGTGCTCCCCTCACCTTCAGGAAAGGAGGAGGAACCCAGAAAAATGGTGTGCAGGGCTTTATAAAGACTTTTAAAATTGCCACCCTGTAGATCAAGACCACCCCCAGAAACAGCATACATACATCACAGAAGGGGGGTAGCTCAAGACCACCACCCCAGATACATCATACCTACATCACAGAAAAGGCAGTCTAAAACAGAAATTTGAATGTTGTTTTTCCTGTTTGCCAGGTTATCTGATTGCCTTTCCTGATAGTCTGTCACCTATTAAAATGTTGATTACTCAATTCCTGAGACAATGGGAAGGCTCCCTGACCCCCCCCCCCCTTGCAGGGAAAACATTTGGTCAGTTTGGGAATCAAAATGGTTTCAGGTAGGTCTTCCTGTGCTGATCTATGTATGTGCTTGGTTGGTACACTTATGAACCATATATCTTAGACCTCAAAATTCCTATCACACAAGAAAAAACAACAGCAACATATCTGCAAAGGCATTTCATCTGTAAGGGAAGCTCAGCTCTGGCATCTGTGACTCCCCACTGAGCCCCAGGTCTCCAACAAAGGAAAACAGGAAAAGTATCAATACTAAATGTAGCGATTCGATGATAAATGTATTTATGCACTGGCTCATTGGGAAAACTTTAGAAATTCATAGTAAATCACTCATTGTATCAATCTTTTCAGTTCCAATGGCATTTAGGACCCAGGGAAGTGAGGTATAAGGGGAGGGGTGAGTGAGCCCACCATAATCCCTGATATGTACAGTCACATCTGCAGGGCCTTCCCAAGGAGTCATGACCAGTGATATCCTGCCCCAAGAGTGTCAGACAGATAACCACCTCAATCACAATGCCTATCCACCCCATAGTGGGAAGAAGCCAGACAAGACAGAGGGGTGTATTTGATTTGACTCAGGGACCAAGGAACTGTAAATACTTTCCTTTGTACTGGGATGGGAGTAAGTGTGAAAGACTATATTTGTGTGACAGGGGTATGCCTGGATCTGAGGTTCTACCTGAGACCACACTGTGACATAGCTATGATGTCTTGATGATGCACTCTGAGATGTATTATGGGAAACTTTAAAATACAGATGTAACCATTGATCGGGGCTTCTGGCTGCTTTGTCTTTGTGGCAGTGGGAAGTCTTGTTGCAACATGAAAGATCAGATCTACTGGCTGCTGTTTTGTTTCTATCTCCTGGCTAAAGTCTCTTTCTTGTGACGCTTGACCTTGTGAGGAGAAACAGAACTTACAGGGTTAAACAGTTCTGTGTGACGTCTCACATTCTGAGGCGTGGTTTGGTTCACATACGGGAATCTTTCTTTGTGTGTGATTTTTCTTTCGTTTTTGGCTGAGAGACAAAAGAATGTCTGCTCTCTCGCCGGGCTGATTTATGATGTTTTTCTTCACATTAAAGGCTGTTAGAGATAAGCAAGAAGCCTGCGTTCTCACACTTTGTTTTTTAATTTCTCAAAACTCTGCAATTTCAGTCTATCTCCCTCTTGTTCCAAAATTTCCCAATATTTCGGCCATTTGACCTCCATATTGAGCTTTCTCTGAGCCTTCGCTTCCATCGGTGACAGCCACCTTGGGGTTTTATTTTCCAGTTAGGTCCTTATATCTTATCCAAACATTAAATAATGCTTTCCTGACAATATGGTTTTTTCAATGCTTTATGTGCTTTGACCTTATCATACCACAAGTATGCATGCCATCCAAATACATTATTAAAACCTTCTAAATCCAAAATGTCTGCATTTTCCAGAAGTAGCCATTCTTTCAACCAGCAAAAAGCTGCTGATTCATAATAAAGTTTAAGGTCTGGCAGGGCAAATCCACCTCTTTCCTTTGCATCTGTTAGTATTTTAAATTTTATTCTAGGCTTCTTGCCCTGCCAGACAAATCTAGAGATATCTCTCTGCCACTTCTTGAAACAGTCCATTTTATCCAAAATTTGCAATGTTTGAAACAAAAACAGCATTCTAGGCAATACATTCATTTTTATAGCAGCAATACGGCCTAGCAGTGAAAGCTTCAAATTTGACCAGATTTCTAAGTCTTTTTTCACTTCAGTCCAACATTTTTCATAATTGTCTTTAAATAGATTCCCATTTTTAGCTGTCATGTTAATCCCCAGGTATTTCACTTTCTTAACCACTGTTAAACCTGTCTCATTCTGAAACCTCTCTCTCTCCATTGCAGTTAAATTTTTCTCTAAGACCTTTGTTTTTAACTTATTCAGTTTAAATCCTGCAACCTGATCAAATTCTTGAATCAGTTCCAAAACCCTTTTAGTACTAGATTCTGGCTCCTGTAACGTCAATACTAAGTCATCTGCAAATGCTCTCAACATGTACTGTTTAGCTCCGACTTGTATACTTTTAACCAACTGGTCCCTTCTAATCATATTCAGCAGAACCTCCAGGACCGATATAAAAAGCAATGGGGAGATTGGGCAACCTTGTCGTGTCCCTTTTTCTATCTTACATTCTTCCGTCACCACGTTATTTACAATTAATTTAGCCTTTTGTTCTGAATAAATTGCACTTATACCATTTTCAAAACCTTGGCCTACCCCCATCCCCTGTAGGTTCTTCTTCATAAAACTCCAAGAAATGTTGTCAAAAGCTTTCTCCGCGTCCACAAATATCAATACTGCCTTAGTATTTATGTTCACTTGTAATTTTTCTAAAATATTGATTATGTTTCTCACATTATCAGACAGATGTCTACCCGGGAGAAAGCCTGCTTGGTCTTTATGTATCTCTTCTACTAGCACTCTTTTTAGTCTTTTAGCCAAAATGTCTGTAAAGATTTTGTAATCCACATTGAGCAATGATATGGGGCGGTAGTTCTTAAGCTGAGTCTTTTCAGTCTCTGTTTTCGGTACAAATGTAATATACGCTTCTTTCCACGACTCTGGTGCCCTTTTTCCTCCCATTATTTCATTACAGACTTCTTTTAAAGGTTGTACTAGCCATTCTTTTAAAGATCTGTAGTATCTAGAAGTCAGTCCATCCGGTCCTGGAGATTTACCTAGTTGCATATTCTGAATGGCACCTTCTACCTCCTGTTCAGTTATTTTATAGTTCAACATTAATTTATTTTCTTGAGAGATTTTTTGTAATCCATTTGTTTTCAAAAATCGGTGTACGTCAATTTCTTTCTGTGGCCCTTGTGTATATAGTTGTTTAAAGTACAACTACTTTGTTTCTAATCTCAGCTGGGTTCTGTATATTCCTTCCTTCCACTTCTAAATTTGTAACAGTATTTAATTTTTGTCTTTTTTTCATTTGCCAAGCCAATAATTTCCCACATTTATTAGCCGACTCAAATGTCTTTTGTCTCATTTGTTTAATTTTCCATTCTATCTCCTGATTCATCATTTTCCTATATTGTACTTGATATAACTTTATTTCTCTCAATATCTCTTGAGACTTTGGTTTTGCTCTCAATTTCTTTTCACTTTCCTTTATTTTCTCCAATATTTTATCCTTCTTTTCATTTTGGATTCTCTTCTTTAACACATTCTGTTGTATCAAGAACCCTCTCATAACAGCTTTGCTTGCGTCCCAGATTACTCTTTTTCAACATTGGTGTTCATATTTATCTCAAAATAGTCTCTCAAGGTTTTTTGGGCCTTCTTAGTCACTTCTTCATCTCTAAATAAGGTGTCATTCATCCTCCATCTGAAGGAACCGGTTGGTGTTAGTTTCATTTCCATCTTAACAGCATTATGGTCGGAGCAGGTTTTGGGGCAGATTTCCACTTTTCTTATCTTTGGTGCCATTCCTCTAGTTACCCATATTTGGTCAATTCTTGTCCATGTCAGTTTGGCTTCAGAGAAGAAGGTTCCCTCTCTAGCCAAGGGATTCTTTGTTCTCCAAATATCGACTAAGTCCAAGTTGTCTGTCATCTCAAAAAAGGTTTTCGGTAGTCTACCATCCTTAGTGACTACCTGTTTTTGTGCCTTGTCCATATGTGTAGATACCACTCCGTTCATATCTCCCATCAAAATCACATTATAGTCCAAATAGTCCATCAAGGTCCCATGCAGTTTTTTAAAGAATTCAGATTTCCCCTCATTTGGTGCATAAACTCCTACTATTAAAAATTTCTCTCCTTGTATTTGAATTTCAATTGCCACAAATCTTCCTTGGTCATCTTTAAAGATAAATTTCGGTAATAGTCTCTCCTTTGCATAAATCACTACTCCTCTTTTTTTAACTTTATCCGAAGAGATAAATTCCTGGCCCAGTCTTTTATTAATCAATACTTTCCTGTGTAGCCTTGTTACATGTGTTTCCTGTAAACAAATCAAATCCAATTGTTCCTTTTTTAATAAATGAAACACAGATTTCCTTTTCTGAGGGGAGTTCAGACCGTTAAACATTCCACTTTAAACGCACAGCAGTTTGCTTACTGCAGGCTCGTCTGAGCCTCTCTATTTAAGATTCCTGGTAAGATCCCTTATTGACCCTCTTAAAAAGAATAGACACAACAATATTATTAAAGTCAATATAAAAGTAGTTTATTCACTTCATTCAGTTCACAGTTGGATCCCTGAAGGCAGACTTAGGTTACAAAAGTATATATATGTATGCGTGTGTGTGTGTGCGTGCGGGGGGGGGGGGTATGAATAGTACAACTATCATTATGGAATGGGAAGTCCCTATTTTCATCGAAGAAATGTTGGAGAGCATGTGGTTGTAAACATTAGCATGCTCTTGTTTGGTTTTTTTAATCTGTGAAGCAATGAATGATATTCCTAGGCTGGCATGCCTCACAGCCAGTTCCCAGCACTGACCCCACCCCAGCCCCATGGAAACAAACAAAACAAGCCGGCTTCTGTTAACAAGTCATCAATTAAGGATTAAAGTTCAGCTTTGGTGTGGCTTTGGAATACAAAGATCCCACCCTTATCTGCCAGCCAGCAGCCCTCAATTAGCACACTGGGTCGCTGCCCTTAGTATTTAGCTGGGTCAGAAGTCTTTGAAAGCCACCTGGAAGGAGTCTGTCCCTAGCTTCCGAACTATTTGAGCTGATAGACAGGCAGAAGGCTCCTCAGTCTAAGAAGTCTCTGGCTTTGTGGTCTGGGGGTTCTCAGACAGAATCCCAAAGCAGGGGAGCTGCCAAAGAAACCATCTCAAAGGCAGTAGAAAAGAGAGGAGAGGTGCTTTTGCTTCCCGCCATTGATTTACGGCCAGATGGCTGCATGGCAGAATGTGGGATTTGCTACGAGGCCTACAAGGAGGCTTCGAGTGGGCGAGTGCCAAAGTTGCTGTGGTGCTGCCACTCACTCTGCCTGGCCTGCCTGAGGAAATTGGTTTGCCAGAACACGGCCTTCTGTATTTTGCTGCATGGTGACCCTGTTGGGAAACTGCCAGGGAGATAACGTCCATCATGGCCCCCAAGCCGGAGTTCGGAGTTTCCATCGGCCTCCCGTAGTCACGCAGATCCAACAGTTAGGGGCACAAAGCCTTAGAAATTCCTAGCCACATTCCAGGGCTTGGTGCACCCTCTTTCAGCAGAAAGCACAGTCAAAAGCTTGCACCGCAGAAGAGTATATTTAGCATATTTACAGACTTTATTTAGAACATGAACAGAACAAAAGAAAACACGTCCGTTCTGAGTCAGCGTCTCTGACCGACTGAAAACGAAAGGAATATCAGCAACATAAACATCCTGTTAACAGGACATGCGCAGACTCTGACTCCCAAAGCCTGCTCCCTTTTAAGGTGGAACGGAAATATCCTAACATCCTCCCCCTTTCCGTGTAACCTGTTGTACCTGTGGTTCACCCAATTGCAACCTTTGTACATAAACCTTAAGTTGTTCTTTGTTAACAACCTTAGACAACAGATCAGCAGGAATTTCATTTCCTGCCATGTAGGACACCTGAATCAGTCCTTTCTGGATACACTCTCTTGCACGATGTAACTTAATCTGCAAGTACTTGGTTCTCTGCTTGCAACTCTCGGAGTTCAGCAAAGCCAAACACGATCTATTGTCTTGATACACTTGTACAGGACATTTCACAGACACCCTGATGTCCTTAAACAGTTGCATCAACCATTCACAATCCATGAGTGAAAATGACAGAGCATTGAGTTCTGCTTCACAGGAATTTAGGCTCACTGTTGTCTGCTTCTTGCACAACCAGTCAAACAGGCAGTGGTTGTACATGTAGCACACACCAGAAGTGCTTGTACCATCCATGGTGTCACTTCCAAAACTTGCATCAGCAAAGATTTCAAGACCTCCAGTCTTCTGACTGGTGAACCTCAGCCTGTAGTGCATAGTCCCTTTCAAATAGCGGGCTATGCGCTTCAGAGCTTTCCAATCCTGAACCGTAGGATTGTTGGCATGTCTGCTAAGCAGATTACAGCTTACAGCAATGTCAGGTCTTGAACATCTGGCAATGAAATTCAGCTTGCCTAGAATGCATCTGTATAGCGTTGTGTCAGAAAATGCTTCAGCAGTACTGTCTACCTGGTAACCTGTCACCATCGGTGTGTCCGCTGGGTTTGCATCAACCAAATTCAACCTGGTTAATACATCAGCAATTTTCTGTGTTTGGTGTACCAGAAAATTACCTGCTTGGTCCCTCTCCACCTGCAGAGAAAGATAGTTGGATACCTCACCAAGATCCTTCATGTCAAAGTGCTCCTTCAGTTGAGCTAGGGTGCTTTGGTAAAAAGCCTGATTCTTCCAAAACATCAGAAGATCATCAACAAAACATAAACAATACAGTTTGTTTTGCCCCTCCTCCTTGACAAACACACATGGATCAGCTTTGCCCTGGTGAAAACCTAGAGAAAGCAATGTCTCAGTGAGTTTTGTGTTCCAACACCTGGCACTCTGCTTGAGACCATATAAGGATTTCCGCAGTTTACAGACCATACCCTTCTGTATCTCCATCCCATCAGGTGGAAGCATGAACAGCTGTTCATTCAAAATCCCGTACAAAAAAGCTGTATTAATGTCATGATGGGTAACATGCAGTTTCTCCTCCGCAGCGACCTTGAGCATCAGCCGAATGCTCTCATATTTGACTGTGGGTGAGTAGGTCTCGTGGTAATCCTGTCCTGGTACCTGTGAAAAACCTCTGGCAACCAATCTGGCTTTGTGTCTGACTACCTTGCCATTCTGGTCTGTCTTGGCCTTGAGGACCCATTTGCTGCCAACCAGTCTCATTCCTGGGACTACCGGTACCAATTCCCAAGTTTGGTTCCTGTTCAAGGAATCAACTTCAGCCTTCATGGCATTAAGCCAAGGCTCAGCATCTTTAGAGGTTAACTCCTGAACCTCTTTGAAGCTTGAAGGTTCCCATACCTTCTCTGAGCTACTAAGAACAGCAGTTGCTGTCTTAGCAAACTCATCAGCATACCTCTTTCGAGGTCTGCCCTTGGTCGCCCTTTCAGATCTGCGTACTAGACGCAAGTCTTCTGGACTCATCTCCTCTTTCTTAGGAGAAAAGTGACCAATGGTGAACAGTGGTTCTTCCAGTTCATTGTCAGACGCATCAGATGGTCTGACTGAGGCCTTTGCGCTCTGGTAGTCTGCTGTGTCATCACTTTCACTGACATCAGCAGCAGCGCCGCCCACTGAACTGGAATCCGAACTCTGATCATCATCATCCTCATCATCCTCATCCTCATCAGCAGCAGCTTTCTCATCTTTAGCTGCTTGCTTGACATCACCTTCATCCTCCTCTGGGTAACTCTGGAAAATTCCCACATTTTCCCCCCACTTAGGATTGTACTCAACACTCCTTGTGAACTTAATGGACTTCGAGTTAGTCATCCACACCCTGTATGCACCTTTTTCGTACCCCATGAACAAACCATGTGCCCCACGCTTCCCAAGCTTGTTGGTTTGTTGTGTGCGTACCCACATGTCCGAACCAAATATTTTCATGTGTTTGGTGTTGGGTTTCTTGCCAAACATCTTCTCATAGGGGGTACAACCAATGGGTGATGACAATCTGCGATTATAGGAATAAACCAAATTCCCCAGAGCCTCCCCCCAAAACTTATCAGGGAGATTGGCATCATGCAACAAGGTTTTGATTCCTTGCAGCAATGTCTGATTTGCTCTCTCCGCAAGCCCATTCATCCATGGCGATCTGGGCGTTGACATGTCATGCTGGATTCCCTTCTCAGTCAGGAAAGCTTCAAACTGCTGAGAAGTAAACTCCCCGCCCCGATCAGTAAAAAAACAAGAAATACGTTTACCGTGCACATTCTCCAACCAAGCACAGAATGCCTTAAACTTTGGAAACGCTTGCGATTTCTGTTCGAGCAAATACACATGAATGTACCTGGAAAAAGAATCAATCAGAATCATGAAGTACCTTGCTCCTCCTATAGAGGGCGCAAGTGGACCAACCAGGTCCGCATGCACTAGCTGGTAGGGTTTGGAAGCCTGCCTGCTAGACTCCTTGCCTTTTGGAGCAACCTTCACCTTGTTCTCTGCACAAGATACACATTTCATGTGAAATTTACAGGGTTTGATGTTCAAACCCTCAACCACCTCTGGCATCTTGGCCAGTGCCTTCCAAGAGAGGTGACAAAACCTTCGATGCGCATCATGAATGCAACCTGCATGAAGAACTTTGTTAGTTTGTGCAACACAACAAGAATCAGCATTATTCACAACAACAGTGTCATCATAAGTTATATGGAACAAACCATCCATAAACTTTGCATGCAAATAGTCCTCTTTGCCTTTACTGATGACACAGACGCTCCTCTTGAAGGAAATCTGAAAACCACGCCCAGTAAGCTGTGGGACGCTCAACAAGTTGCTTGCAGCTCCTGGAACAAAAAGTACATTACTGATGGTAGTGTGCAGACTTGCAAGTTTCACAGTCCCTTCTCCAGCAATTTGCAACGTCCTTCCATCAGCCAGGTGGATCTCACCTTCCTGAGGCTTGAAGGAGATAAAGAGATGCCGATCCTTTGAAATATGGCGCGTACAGCCTGAATCAACAACAAAGTCGCCTTTGGCTGTTGGAGCAGTCTTTACAGCAAGCAAACCCTTTTGCAGCTTGCCCCCCTGCTGCTCCTGGCCAGCAGACGTGCCTTTAGCCTTTGGTGAAGCTGTGCCAGCAAGCAAAACCTTGCTTTCCACTGGCGTGGGCTTTTGCAGCTTGCCCCCCTGCTTCTGGTCAGCAGACGTGCCTTTAGCCTTTGGTGAAGCTGTGCCAGCAAACAATGCTTTGTTTTTCTCTTGCGCGGGCTCTTCACCCTCCCTCTGCTCCTGGCCATCTGTAGGCATCTGTTTACCTTTGCCTTTCCGGCCTCTGCAAAGGCGATGGCCTTGGTTCTCACGAGAACCAGAGCTCTCAGCTGCCGACTCCTTGGCTCCCCCTGGAGGCTGGAATGCTGCCTGGGATGACGTGACGGTCAGCTCCCCCTGCAGCTTGCAACCGGTGCCCTCAGCATCCCTGCACTCATTCGCATTCTGGGAAACAGCTAGGACCTCCGATGCAGTCAAACTCTGGGCTGGGATTATTGGCTTGTGAGCTTTTTTTAAAGCAGACCACATTCCACGTGCAGTGGTGTTGCCAGCCAGCGTCTTAAGTTCCTCAAGAGATACGGATAGGACTATTACGTCAATCGCTTTCGAATCATGCGATTTCCATCTCTCTGTCAGAGGAACTGGGGGGGCTTCAAAAACAACATGCCAGACCCCAAACTGACGCAGCAAAGATTCACACCATTTTGCCCAAGTTTCATAATTCTGCCCATCCAACTTAGGGCATTCAGCATTTCCATAAGCTTGGAAAAATTCCATTCCAGCTTTTTATTTGAGCCGTGAGCCCTATGCCTTCAAAGACTCCTTATCTTGGCAGCCCATTAATCACGAACTCTTTGGCTCGGCTCCCAGGCCAATTAATCTGCCTTGCCGGAGATCAAAGGCTCCTTGCCGAGGTAAAACAGAAAAAGCGTCCCTTTCTTTCGCTTTTTCCCCCTTCATACCTCTCAAACGCAGTCTGTTGCAGCTTTACTCTCCTGTAGGTGCCGTGAATCTGGGCCCGAAACCTTGTTGTTGGGAAACTGCCAGGGAGATAACGTCCATCATGGCCCCCAAGCCGGAGTTCGGAGTTTCCATCGGCCTCCCGTAGTCACGCAGATCCAACAGTTAGGGGCACAAAGCCTTAGAAATTCCTAGCCACATTCCAGGGCTTGGTGCACCCTCTTTCAGCAGAAAGCACAGTCAAAAGCTTGCACCGCAGAAGAGTATATTTAGCATATTTACAGACTTTATTTAGAACATGAACAGAACAAAAGAAAACACGTCCGTTCTGAGTCAGCGTCTCTGACCGACTGAAAACGAAAGGAATATCAGCAACATAAACATCCTGTTAACAGGACATGCGCAGACTCTGACTCCCAAAGCCTGCTCCCTTTTAAGGTGGAACGGGAATATCCTAACATCCCCTTGTGCCGGAAGCGGGGCTCCAGGCCTTGAGGAACGATGAAGCCCTTCTGTGTGAGATGGCTCCCCAGAAAGAGCCAAAGCTGGAGGACAGAGAGGAACCGGGAGGCAGCAAAGACTCCCCGGGGTGCCTTGGACCTGCCTCTCAGTGACTCAGTCCTGACTCTGGACGTGGAGTTAAACTACCAGACCGGCTCTCCTGTCTTCACTGTCAGTGGCATTGTGCCAGTGTATTCAGCAACGGGTTTCCATTCAGGGCCGAGCTTCCGGAGTTGGTTCCATGTGCAGGAAGTGCAGAACCCTGTCTTGGTGGAGCTTCCCCACAGAGCCTCCTCCCGAGACTCCGAGGCTCCTGCGTCTGTGCAGAACTTGAGGCTTTGCTTCTCTGTGACCATCATTCTCCTCATTGTCTCAGTCTTCTTTGCGCTGGTCTTCTTCAAGTAGGGAGGCTGGGAAGGCAGCCTGGGGAAGACATGTTCTCTGCCAAGAGGAAGAGGTACTTTGTGGGTCTTAGTACACAGAGACAATTCTCCCCAGAGATGCCTGCATGGTACCATATTTTCATCTCTTCAGGTGCCAGGCAAAAACGTTCCTTTTTAACCAGGCCTTCGGCTTTTAACTATCAATGGCTCAATGGTTTAATGTACTGTATTTCTCTCTCTCTCTCTCCCCCCCCCCCCCGGTTTTAACGTACGTATAGGGTTTTTATGCAAGTCATTTTCTAAGCTGCTCTGAGTTGCCAAAAGGAGAGGGATACATTTAATTAATAAAAATTAAAATAGTAATTTAGGCATCTGTATGCAGCTTTCCAGCAACATTTCTTTTTTTAATCTAATGCTTTCTCAGGATTGTGGCTTGGACTTACTTGGGGGTTTAGATAAGTTTTATCCAGCAGCCCCATCTCTAATGATTTTACTCAAAACGAGCCCTGTTGGTTTACCATGCATTAGGTGCTGTCAGTATGCTTAGGATTACAGACTTTCTTTGCAATGGCACCAAGGTACTGCCAGCAAACCCAGCTTCGATCTAGCTGCATGGGCCACGCAAGGCATATTGTAAAGAGCCCAGCTGGCTTCCAAAGTGCTTTGCTTTCATCTACCAAGAAGCAAAGGCAGACAGCTATTGAGGGGAAATATTGAGTGAATCGGCAGCATCATAATCCCAGACATTCCAAGCAGTGCTGGTTTGCCCATGAGGCAAAGTGAGGCAACCGCTTAGGGCATCAGGATCCACAGAGGCAGCAGATTCAACCTTCAAGGAATGCATCTCCCACTGCTGCTGCTGTGGTGAGAGCAACAGCTGTGGCTCACTCCTTCCTGCTCTCTGGGGTCTCCTGCATTCTGCACCCAGCCAACGTGATTCAGAAAGTGTCTCTTTCCTGTTCCACTTCTTATTCCTGATGCAGAACTTCACTCACCCCTTCTTCCCTGGCCAGGGGGTGGCACTATTTGTGGTTCGCTTCAGATGCCAAAATGTCTTGGGCTGGCCCCAATTCCAAGATACAGCATAGCCAACAAGAAAAGGTGATCTGGGTCCAGATTCTAAGCAGCAGCAGAGGGAACCAGCTTTATAATCAAGTAACTCCTGCCCAGGGTGCAAGAGCGGCAGAGATGAGCTTGGTCACAGAGGGGATGTGACAAGCCCAGGTTGAGTGTAGCCTATGGCAACATTTGATAGGAGAGGCCGTTTCATCCCTGCCATGATCTCTTGACCTATAGCTATCTGACCGTCTGTCTAGGTATATGTATGGCACCAGGGTTTGCAAGCCCTAATGAACAGCTGAAGGCAAGAACTGGAAACTGCCATTAAAAGTTGCAGCATTTGCAAGTTATTCATGTAGGGGAAAGGCAAGTAAGAGGTGACAAAACTTTTCTCCCTGTCTCATAATACTAGAAGTAGTAGGCACCCAATAAAGCCAAATGTCAACAGATTCAAGACATACTGTGATAGGAATTTTGAGGTCTTAGATATATGTTAAATGTTCATAAGTGTACCAACCAAGCACGTACATAGATCAGCACAGGAAGACTGACCTGAAACCATTTTGATTCCTAAACTGAGCAAATGTTTTCTCTGCAAGGTCAAACGAAAATGGAAAATCCTCCCCATTGTTTTTTCTTTCACAAATCCTGTTTTAAGGGCACATTTAAGATATGAATAGGGTGTGAGCCTGTGACCTGGCCCAGGAACTAAGTATTTATCATTACAAAAGACTGGCCAGGCTCCCCAGGCAATCCAATCAAGTAACCTGCCAGACAGGAGATAAACAATGACAGGAGAAAAACAACATTCAAATTTGCAGACACACGTGCTAAACCGAATCTGTGGTGCCTACCCCTTTACCCCAAATGATGAAAAAAAGACCAGAGTATGGGTTCAAGCTGGCCACAACTTTATTGTACTTACGAAGTGGGAAACTTGGCACAGGCCTTGGCAGGTAACCCTCTCAGCCCGCCTGGCTGAGGATATGCAGGCAGATGAGGTCCAGTGAGAGGGGACTGCAAAGCGCAAACTTACACAGCATGCCCTTCCACCGACCTTGTCCCGGGAGTTTGACCTACATGCTGCCGCTCTAGGGCCAGGGACTCCCGGTTTTTGCCCTTTAACGGGCCCTGCAAGCAAAACCGCATGGGGAGGGAGCATGAATGCATCCCCCCGACTTGATGTTAGACTAAAGGCTACCTTGCCAAGGCCTAAAAACCACCACCCGAGGCCCTAAGGGGCCTCGCCGCCAAGTCCCACAACCGGGGACCAATCAAACCCTGAAGTCTATCCAGTCCCCAAGGGCTCGTCGCAAGTCATGGAGCCAGAAGTCATTACCCAGTGGGGTCAGGTGCACTCCATCCCCCCTGAATAGGTCAACTCTATCTGATGTGATGGTGGGATGCAGGATAGAGAACCCACCAATTTGCCGCATGGTGTTGTGCATGGCCCTGTTAATTTTACCCAACGCATAATTGATGTGAGAGGGATTGGAAGCCCCCCTCCAGTGAAGATGGGGTAGGAGATTGGAACAGCCGATAGTCATTGACGGGTACAAGGCATGCAGGCTTTTTATATCTGCCCTTGCAGCAAGGGGCAGGGCAATGCCTTTTTGTTCCACTAGATCGTTCTCCCCCGCATGTATAATCAAGACCCTTGGAGGGCCATGCGCCGCTGCGGCACTACACAGCATGGGCATCAAGCTCTGCCAATGCATGCCCCGCTGGGCCATCCAATATATGCGTACCTTGGGGTGGATGTTAAGGTTATGGCCACGATTGTGAGACCATGCATAATCCACTGCCCAATGGACAATGCCGTGCCCTACAACCCAGATCTTCATGGTGGGCAAACCTGTAAGACAATTAAATTGCAAGCGATAAGGAGGAGCCGCCGGGACGAATGTAGCTTTTGTAGCCTGCCGAGCGTCAGCACCCCAGTGTCTTGATGTGGGCGGGGTCCCAACCCTGTACCGCCACTGAAGTGGCAGCCCCGATACGGAAGGAGTGCCCTGAATATTCCTGGAGACTAAGGCCACAAGCCGATAAGGCTTTGCGTAAGACTGCTGTGAATTGTGATCGCGTCAACGGGTGTGTGTTTGAGTGAATGAAGAAAGGGCCCTTGCACTGAGGCCAAACACTCCCCAATGTGCATGGCACCAAAAAAGGCTAGGAAGAATGCTGCCCGAAAGAGACGCGTTTCGAAATTTGACCAGCAGATCTCTGGTAGTTTTTTCCAAATTAGAATAAGTCAGCAGCTTCTTGACTTGGAAGCTGTCACAGGGGTCTGGCCAACAATGGAATTTACAAAAGTAAGAAATAGCTGCCCTGTAAAGCATTAAAGTTTTTATCGGAAGGCCCTTGCGCTTTAGGAGACCAAGAACTGAAGCACCTCCTCCTCAGATGCCCGCCGTGTCGTGGAGCCACGAAAACGCCCAAAGGCATCCCAGGCCCTGTAATAAGAACGTCTAGTGGAGAGTGCTAATGCTGACAATACTCCCTGGTTTACTTCTCGCTTCCAATCTCCCACAGATCGTCTGGGAAGGCGTCTGGGGACTGGGCTGCTCCTGGTGCCAGCTCGCAGAAACGCTCCATCTGGAAATGAGACAGTGCATCAGCAATGTTATTGTTAAGGCCAGGTATAAAGCGGGCAGTGGAAAAAATATTGTGCCGCAGGCACTCCAGCACAAACAGGTGCAGGACCCTTATGACCCTTTGGGACTTTGCTCACTGCCTAGATATAACTCTTAGCACTGCTTGATTGTTGGACCAGAAACAGATCCTGGAATTCGAGAAGAGGGTTCCCCAGATTTGAATGGCGACTAGAATCGGAAAAAACTCCAGAAAGTTTAAATCCTGAGTGATGCCTGCTGCGTGCCAAGAAGATGGCCACGGCTGGGCACACCAATGTCCCCTGAAGAACACGCCAAAGCCAAAGTGGCCAGAAGCATCAGAATGAACCTGGAACTCCACCCCAGGGTTAAGGCTCTTCTGCCAAAATGAAACCCCATTATAATCCTGCAGGAATGCAAGCCAAACCCTCAGATTGTCCTTTATCTGCTTTGTCACCCTGATGTGATGGTGGGGGGTTACTCACCCCCCCAGCCATGAGCCGTGCCAGACGAGCACAAAAGGCCCGGCCTGGTGCCACTACCCTACATGCAAAATTAAGATGACCCAATAGGAATTGCACCTGGCGAAGGGTGGTCTTTTTAACTCCAAGCAATGCCTCCAGCAACGCTTTCAAGGATTCCAGCTTGGTCTGCGGAAGGTGCGATGACTGCCGAATTGTGTCCAATTCAATACCCAAGTAGGAAAGGATAGTAGAAGAGCCCTCAGTCTTGTCGGCAGACAGAGGTATGCCAAAGTCAGCTGCAAGGCGCATGAATGTAGCTAGGGATAGGGCGCAGTCAGGGGAGTCTGGGGCCGCCATAGTAAGAAAGTCATCTAGGTAATGGGTCACGAAAGGGGAACCAGATGTGGTTTTGAAGGCCCATTCAATAAATGTGCTGAAGGTTTCAAAGGCCACGCAGGCCACAGAGCAACCCATGGGCATAGCCTTGTCAAAATACCAGCTATCCCTGAATTTGAATCCTAGGAGCCAAAAATCTTCAGGATGAACTGGGAGCAGCCAAAAGGCTGACTCGATGTCACATTTTGCCAATAAGGCCCCAGGGCCCAATTCTCTGATTATTTTGATGGCTGCATCCAAGGATGCGTATTTAACTGAACAATGCTCCCGCGGTATGGCATCATTTACAGACCCACCCCTAGGATAAGACAGGTTGTGTATCATGCAGAACTCACCAGGAAGTTTTTTGGGCACTATGCCAAGAGGGGAAACTATAAACTTTTTGAAAGGTGGGGCCAGGAAAGGGCCGGCCACCCTGCCCAAGGCCGCTCTTTTTCAATTTTGTTAAATGCAACAAGGGGCATTTCCCTTACTGACTTTTGATTGGGAGGGGTTCTGGATACCGGTGAACTGGAGATAGGGATGCGGAAGCCATAACAGAACCCTGCCTCCAAGTAGTTGGCTGCTGTCCTGTTGGGATAAGCCTGTAACAAAGGTAACATCGCGGAGAGGCGACAGGGGTTGGGGCTAGGGCGGAAAAAAACTCATTTTTGGGAGGCAGCCTTGGCTTGCTGGGCTCCAGAGCTAGAGGCTCCTGTGTCTCCCTTGGCATCCTTGGCTCCACTCCCCAGTCCTGTTTATCGAAAACTGCGAAAAGGGGGCTTAGCCTGAAAACACTTAGTCCGTGAGTGAGGACCACCGCAGCGCTCGCAAGCATGGTCGAAACGGCATCGGTCCCTGCTGCACAACCCATTATTAAACTCCCAACATGTTGACGTAGCCACGCTTTGCACTTTGGAGGGGTTTTTTCCTGACTTCTCCCCAAAAGCCCTTTTTTGGAAGTTTGGTCCGAAGCCACTACTTTGGACCAAAGATCATTGTCCTTGATGTCCCAACATGCCTTGGGTTCTTCAGCAGCCCTATCACAGAACAGCTCATCGTATGCTAAAGCCGCTGAGTCCCCTGCCATTTTTCTGGCTTTTAAGGTGATGCCCAGATAGTTACCCAAGTGTCAAGCCCTATCGGGGTAAGCAGCGGCCACCAATCCCATATAAGAGGTGAAAGCAGTTAGCCAATTGTCGAAAGTTCTATCAATATCCATTGCCTTGTCCTTCTTGCAACGCGATTCAGGCTTAAACTTGGAACTACAAGAATAAGCTGGGGAGAGCAGTGAAAACATATCCACAAATTCCCCATTTAGAATGCGATTGCGAATATTCTTTTTAAGCCGGATGCCGGGAGGCTGATCCGTGGTCTTGAAGTTTGATGCCCGCACCCTCCCTTTTGCATCAAGCCCATCCTCCCCACTTGGCTCCTTGGCCCCAAAGGCGCAGCGATGGCGCCGGGTGCGACGTTCCCAAATCCAGCTAGGCAGGCCAGGGGCCTTGTGGGTAATAGCCCAGTACCCTTTGCACCGTTCTTTCGACTCACCACAGGAGGAATCACACGTACCTGAAAGCTCTGAAGAATCCGAAGTGTCCCTCTTGCAGTTACGCCCATGCTTCCTTGATCTGCAAAACCTCTTTTTCCTGCGTTGTGTTCTGCGCGAATCAGAGCTGGAGGAGCTGTCTGATGAACTCAAAACAGGTGACCTATGCCTACGCCTACCCTTGCGAGAGCGCCGACGAGGTGACTTAGACTTATCTAAGTGCTCCTCAGCCCGAGCCAGGCAACGCTGCAGGCTGCAGTTCTGACGCAGTAATTCCTGCACATCGTCCTCACTGGACTGTGAAGAATCACTCTCAGCAGAGAGCTCCTCCGGGTATACATGCTTTTTCTTCTTAGTGAGGGCCCTCATCCCTCACTTTTTTCTTAGAGATTATTAACTTCATAGGTGGGACCTTCCGGCCGGAAGACAAGGCCCTTTTCTTAATTCTGTTGGCTGCCTTTACGGCATTGCTAGGGGTGCCCTTTGCTGCAGTTCTTGGAGTGCCCCCCGCTATAGTGTTGGGTGTAGTGAAGGATTAACCTTCTATGTCTTGAGCTTGAGGGGAAGGGCTTACAAAGGAAGTAAGCCAGGACGTTACGTCAGCAGCTTGTTATGCTGTGAAAGAGTGCTTTCGTTTTTGAGTTGGAGTGTGGCTTCCAGCTGAGAAAGATGTCTGAATTCTCTGGTGGAGTATTTGACTGTTTGACATGTAAATAAAAAGCTTCTAGATTAGAAGAAACGTCTGGACTGATTTACTGTCCTCACATTTCGCTGTGCATTCTGCTTCGTTTGCTTTCTCCCGTGATTACGCTGAAAACAGAAGCTGGCAGACGTTCGCAGCGGGAGCGTAACTGGACGAAGAAGCAATAAATCTTCAGAACAGGTTATGGATCAACGCCAAGAGTGTGAGAAAGGACTTGAAAGGCTTTAAAAGGACTGAACGTCAGCTTGATCGACTGCCAAAGAGATCAGAGGGCAGATCGGAGGAGGCTGACGGAGAGGGAGCATCGGAGCCAAGACTTTCCGGAATGCCCGGTTGGCAAGAATGAGTGAGTACTCTAGCCACAGAAGGGAAAGGGAAAGCATGGCAAAGCCCCAGGGACATGGCTTTGAGTTTAATATGCCGTGTCAGAGACTGAGTAGCCAAAATTGGCTGGAATGGTCTTTTGCAATGGAATACTTGCTGGTGGGAGAGCAGCTATGGCACTTAGTGCAACCCCCACAGCCTGTTGCTGTGCAAGCACAGGGGAAGAAGGCTGCAGTTCAAAGTGAATTGGAGCAACGTGTGCTCAGAATTCTGGCTGAAAGTGTGGAAGCTTATCTTGTGCCAGTCCTACAGGGTGCCAGACAGCCAAGGGTCGCTTGGGAATCCCTCCGGAAAGCTTGTGAAGCTGGGGTGGGAAGCAAGGGCCGAGAGGTGGCTGCACCAGAGGGGGAGAGCCAAGATGGCGCTGGCCAGATTCTTGAGAGCTCATCGAAAGCTGGGAGGAGCCTTTAGCCCCCATGGGGGGGTGAAGGGACTGTTGCTGGTGTTGCTGCTGGTGCTTTTGCTGTGCCCAAGAGCAGTTTGGATGCTGCAACGCGTCTGTGTGAGGAGCCAGGAGAGAGGCTAAGAGTCGGGAGCCCCGTACCCATCAGAGGGGGTGCAGGCAAAGGTCCTGGAAGCCCTGTGAGCAGGGGGGGGGCAGTGAGCAGTGAAAGCTCAGAGAAGCCTCTTTCTCCGAAAGCTGCCAAGTGTTGTTTACGCTGTGAGCCGGAGCCTAGCCATGGGAAGCTGAGTGCTCCTAGAGGCTTCAAGGCCAGCCATCTGCAGCAGCCACAGATAAGAGCTTCGGAGAAGCGTGAGAACGCCGGGAGAAGTCCAGTCTCCAAGGCAACTGAGAGAGTTGCATCTATGGAAGCTGTGAAGGCCGTGGGCAAGTCTCCCTGCCGGGGGGAGTCTGTTGCCGTGACAACCAGAGAGGACATCTGCAGAGGCCCCAATGAGGGGGGCAGCAAGGGGAGTGTTGCTATGGCAATTCTTCAGGAATGTCAACAACCAGAGACTCTGACTGTCGTCATTGACAGTGGAGCTACAAACACTTTAGTTCCATCTGCTGGTCTTTTGAGGAACTGCAGGACAGTAAAAGGTGTGCAATGCCTCCCCCCCCCCACCGCCACAAAAAGGCGAGCAGGCCGCACTAGCAAAGCTCCCTCCCACGCTGGGGACAAAAACCGAAAAGGCTGCAACATGCCCAACTGAGCACGCCAAAACTTTGGCCTAGTCTGGTGGAGGGGGTCAAATCCCCCCCCTCATCCAGGCAAAGCAAAGAAGGCCAGCAACTTACCTCAATCCGGCCGCCTAGACACGCTCTTGATCCTGATCCTGGAAGGAAGAACAGCAAAAGAGGCTTGAGCCAAGGAGTCAGCCTCTTTTCTTTTGGCCTTAGGCCCACTCCTGGCCAGCCATCCATTGTCCTCTCTGGCTGGGGGCGGGTCAAAGGCCGGCTCAAGCAGGTGGGTGGCACCCGCCAAGGTGAGCCCCGCTTGGTGCCGCAAACCCTGCCCACCTGTGGGGAAGGGAGGGCGGATATTCTGTTTTAGACTGCCTTTTCTGTGATGTAGTTATGATGTATCTGGGGGGGGTGGTCTTAGGTTACACCCCTTCTGTGATGTATGTATGATGTATGGAGTGGTGGTCTTGAGCTCCAGGGCAGGGAATTTAAAATGTCTATATAAGGCCTTGCGTGCCATTTTTCTGGGTTCCTCCTGTTAGGATATTTCCGTTCCACTTTAAAAGGGAGCAGGCTTTGTGAGTAACAGAGTCTGCGCATGTCCTGTTCACAGGATGTTTATGTTCTGCTGTTCCTTTCGTTTTCTCAGTTGGTCAGAGATGCTGACACAGAACGGTCATGTTTTTCTTTGTTCTGTTCAACGCTAAATAAAGTCTGTAAAATATGCTCTTCTGCGGTGCAAGCTTTCTGCCTGTGTTTCTGCTGATAAAGAGGAGTGTACACGAGCCTATCTATCTCTGAGGCTTCGTGTCGCTAACTGCTGGATCTGCCTGTCTACGGGAGATCGATGGACGTCCGGCAGACGGCTTGGGGCCATGATGGACAATATCAACCTGGCAGTTTCCCAACAACAAGGTTTCGGGCCCAGATTCACAGCACCTACAGGAGAGTAATGCTGCAACAGACTGCGTTTGAGGTACGTGGGAAAAGCGAAAGAAAAGAGGGAGGCTTTTGGCTTTTCTGTTTATCTCAACAAGGAGCCTTTGAACTCCGGAAGGCTTAATTGGCCTGGGAGCCGAGCCAGAGAGTTCGTGATTAATGGGCTGCCAAGATAAGGAGTCTTTGAAGGCATAAAAGGCTCACAGCTCAAGAAAAAAGCTGGAATGGAGTTTTTCCACGCTTTTGAAGCTTCAGAGGCCACTCAGTGCCCAAAGTTAAATGCGAAGAATTATGAAACCTGGGCAAAATGGTGTGAATCTTTGCTGCGTCAGTTTAGGGTGTGGCATACCGTTTCTGAGCCCCCACCGGTTCCTCTGACAGAGAGATGGAAAGCCGATGATTCGAAGGCGATAGACGTAATAGTCTTATCCGTCTCTCTTGAGGAAATTAAGACGCTGGCTGGCAACACCACTGCACGTGGAATGTGGAATGCTTTGATGAAAGCTCACAAGCCAGTCATCCCAGCCCAGAGTTTGACTGCATCAGAGGTCCAAGCTGTTTCCCAGAATGCGAGTGAATGCAGGGATGCTGAGGGCACCGGTTGCAAGCTGCAGGGGGAGCTGACCGTCACGTCATCCCAGGCAGCATTCCAGCCTCCAGAGGGAGCCAAGGAGTCGGCAGCTGAGAGCTCTGTTTCTCGTGGGAGCCAAGGTCATCGTCTTTGCAGAGGCCGGAAGGCCAGAGGTAAACAAAGACAGATGCCTGCAGATGGCCAGGAGCAGAGGGGGGGGGGTGGAAAGCCCGCGCCAGGGAAAAACAAGGCTATGTTTGCTGGCACAGCTTCACCAAAGGCTAAAGGCACGTCTGCTGGCCAGGAGCAGGGGGGCAAGCTGCAAAAGCCCACACCGGTGGAAAACAAGCGTTTGCTTGCTGTAAAGACTGCTCCAACAGCCAAAGGCAGATTTATTGTCGATTCAGGTGCGACCCGCCACGTCTCGAAGGATCGGCACCTGTTTATCTCCTTCAAGCCTCAGGAAGGTGAGATCCACCTGGCTGACGGAAAGACGTTGCAAATCGCAGGAGAAGGGACTGTGAAACTTGCAAGTTTGCACACAACCATCAGCGGTGTACTATATGTTCCAGGCGCTGCAAGCAATTTGCTGAGTGTCCCGCAGCTTACTGGGCGTGGTTTTCAGATTTCCTTCAAGAGGAGCGTCTGTGTCATCAGTAAAGGCAAAGAGGACTATTTGCATGCAAAGTTTATGGATGGTTTATTCCATATAACTTATGAGGACACTGCTGTTGTATCTAATGCTGATTCTTGTTGTGTTGCACAAACTAACAAAGTTCTTCATGCAGGTTGCATTCACGATGCGCATCAAAGGTTTGGTCACCTCTCTTGGAAGGCACTGGCCAAGATGCCAGAGGTGGTTGAGGGTTTGAACATCAAACCCTGTAAATTTCACATGAAATGTGTATCTTGTGCAGAGAACAAGGTGAAGGTTGCTCCAAAAGGCAAGGAGTCTAGCAGGCAGGCCTCCAAGCCCTACCAGCTAGTGCATGCGGACCTGGTTGGTCCACTTGCGCCCTCTTTAGGAGGAGCAAGGTACTTCATGGTTCTAATTGATTCTTTTTCTAGGTACATTCATGTGTTTTTGCTCGAACAGAAATCGCAAGCGTTTCCGAAGTTTAAGGCATTCTGTGCTTGGTTGGAGAATGTGCACGGTAAACGTATTGCCTCTTTGTTTACCGATCGAGGCGGGGAGTTCACTTCTCAGCAGTTTGAAGCTTTCCTGACTGAGAAGGGAATCCAGCACGACATGTCAACGCCCAGATCGCCATGGATGAATGGACTTGCGGAGAGAGCAAATCAGACATTGCTGCAAGGAATAAAAACCTTGTTGCATGATGCCAATCTCCCTGATAAGTTTTGGGGGGAAGCTTTGGGGAATTTGGTTTACTCCTTTAATCGCAGATTGTCATCACCCATTGGCTGTACCCCCTATGAGAAGATGTTTGGCAAGAAACCCAACACCAAACACATGAGAATCTTCGGTTCTGACATGTGGGTACACTCCCCACAAACCAACAAGCTTGGGAAGCGTGGGGCACATGGTTTGTTCATGGGGTACGAAAAAGGTGCATACAGGGTATGGATGACTAACTCTAAGTCCATTAAGTTCACAAGGAGTGTTGAGTACAATCCTAAGTGGGGGGAAAATGTGGGAATTTTCCAGAGTTACCCAGAGGAGGATGAAGGTGATGACAAGCAAGCAGCTAAAGCTGAGGAAGCTGCTGCTGCTGCTGCTGCTGATGATGATGATGATCAGAGTTCGGATTCCAGTTCAGTGGGCGGTGCTGCTGCTGGTGTCAGTGACAGTGATGACACAGCAGACTACCAGAGCGCAAAGGCCTCAGTCAGACCATCTGATGCGTCTGACAATGAACTGGAAGAACCACTGTTCACCATTGGTCATTTTTCTCCTAAGAAAGAGGAGATGAGTCCAGAAGACTTGCGTCTAGTACGTAGGTCTGAAAGGGCGACCAAAGGCAGACCTCCAAAGAGGTATGCTGATGAGTTTGCTAAGACAGCAACTGCTTTTCTTAGTAGCTCAGAGAAGGTATGGGGACCTTCAAGCTTCAAAGAGGTTCAGGAGTTAACCTCTAAAGATGCTGAGCCTTGGCTTAATGCCATGAAGGCTGAAGTTGATTCCTTGAACAGGAACCAAACTTGGGAACTGGTACCGGTAGTCCCAGGAATGAGACTGGTTGGCAGCAAATGGGTCTTCAAGGCCAAGTCAGACCAGAATGGCAAGGTAGTCAGACACAAAGCCAGATTGGTTGCCAGAGGTTTTTCACAGGTACCAGGACAGGATTACCACGAGACCTACTCACCCACAGTCAAATATGAGAGCATTCGGCTGATGCTCAAGATCGCTGCGGAGGAGAAACTGCATGTTTCCCACCACGACATTAGTACAGCTTTTTTGTACGGGATTTTGGGGGAGGAGCTGTTCATGCTTCCACCTGATGGGATGGAAATACAGAAGGGAATGGTCTGTAAACTGCGGAAATCCTTATATGGTCTCAAGCAAAGTGCCATGTGTTGGAACACAAAACTCACTGAGACATTGCTTTCTCTAGGTTTTCACCAGGGCAAAGCTGATCCATGTGTGTTTGTCAAGGAGGAGGGGCAAAACAAACTGTACTGTTTATGTTTTGTTGATGATCTTCTGATGTTTTGGAAGAATCAGGCTTTTTACCAAAGCACCCTAGCTCAGCTGAAGGAGCACTTTGACATGAAGGATCTTGGTGAGGTATCCAACTATCTTTCTCTGCAGGTGGAGAAGGGCCAAGCAGGTAATTTTCTGGTACACCAAACACAGAAAATTGCTGATGTATTAACCAGGTTGAATTTGGTTGACGCAAACCCAGCAGACACACCGATGGTGACAGGTTACCAGGTAGACAGTACTGCTGAAGCGTTTTCTGACACAACGCTATACAGATGCATTCTAGGCAAGCTGAATTTCATTGCCAGATGTTCAAGACCTGACATTGCTGTAAGCTGTAATCTGCTTAGCAGACATGCCAACAATCCTACGGTTCAGGATTGGAAAGCTCTGAAGCGCATAGCCCGCTATTTGAAAGGGACTATGCACTACAGGCTGAGCTTCACCAGTCAGAAGACTGGAGGTCTTGAAATCTTTGCAGATGCAAGTTTTGGAAGTGACACCATGGATGGTACAAGCACTTCTGGAGTATGCTACATGTACAACCACTGCCTCTTTGACTGGTTGTGCAAGAAGCAAACAACAGTGAGCCTAAGTTCCTGTGAAGCAGAACTCAATGCTCTGTCATTTTCACTCATGGATTGTGAATGGTTGATGCAACTGTTTAAGGACATCAGGGTGTCTGTGAAATGTCCTGTACAAGTGTATCAAGACAATAGATCGTGTTTGGCTTTGCTGAACTCGGAGAGTTGCAAGCCGAGAACCAAGTACTTGCAGATTAAGCTACATCGTGCAAGAGAGTGTATTCAGAAAGGACTGATTCAGGTGTCCTACATGCCAGGAAATGAAATTCCTGCTGATCTGTTGTCTAAGGTTGTTAACAGAGAACAACATAAGGTTTATGTACAAAGGTTGCAATTGGGTGAACCACAGGTACAACAGGTTACACGGAAAGGGGGAGGATGTTAGGATATTTCCGTTCCACTTTAAAAGGGAGCAGGCTTTGTGAGTAACAGAGTCTGCGCATGTCCTGTTCACAGGATGTTTATGTTCTGCTGTTCCTTTCGTTTTCTCAGTTGGTCAGAGACGCTGACACAGAACGGTCATGTTTTTCTTTGTTCTGTTCAACGCTAAATAAAGTCTGTAAAATATGCTCTTCTGCGGTGCAAGCTTTCTGCCTGTGTTTCTGCTGATAAAGAGGAGTGTACACGAGCCTATCTATCTCTGAGGCTTCGTGTCGCTAACTGCTGGATCTGCCTGTCTACGGGAGATCGATGGATGTCCGGCAGCCGGCTTGGGGCCATGATGGACAACATCTCCCTGGCAGTTTCCCAACACCTCCTCCTTTCCTGCAGGTGAGGGGAGCACCCTGTTGCAACAGATCAATAGAGATCAGGGTTACTAGTTGCTTTGCTTCTCAATATTATCTGGTTGGCCTCTGTTATTTTTTCCTACCAATAGGGAATCTATGTAAGGACTCTATATGGGCTCTTGGATACCCCATAAGGGGAAAAGGGCAGATTTTGTACTACTTTACACAGCACATCCTTAAACTATGGTACCCATTCCCACAGGAAGCAGTTAGGTGATCCCTGTTGTTGTTGTTTAGTCATTTAGTCGTGTCCGACTCTTCATGACCCCATGGACCAGAGCACGCCAGGCACTGCTGTCTTCCACTGCCTCCCACAGTTTGGTCAAACTCATGCTGGTAGCTTCAACAACACTGTCCAACCATCTCGTCCTCTGTCGTCCCTTTCTCCTTGTGCCCTCCATCTTTCCCAACATCAGGGTCTTTTCCAGGGAGTCTTCTCTTCTCATGAGGTGGCCAAAGTATTGGAGTCTCAGCTTCACGATCTGTCCTTTCAGTGAGCACTCAAGGCTGATTTCCTTAAGAATGGATAGGTTTGATCTTCTTGCAGTCCATGGGACTCTCAAGAGTCTCCTCCAGCAGTGGCGTAGCGTGGGGGGTGCAGGGGGGGCCGGCCGCACCAGGCGCAACATCGGGGGGGGGGCGTGCTCGCACTCGCAGCTCTCTGCCCCTACCTGGCTCACTCACTCTCACTCACTGCAGTGCTGGCTGTGCGAATCTGATCCGAGCCGCTGGGTCACTGCCCACTGTGGAGGGGGTGGGTGCCAGGCGTGCGGTGCGGAGAGAGAGCGAGGGACTATCTGGGGGAGGGACAGTGCAGCGGCCACCCAGCGCAGTGCTGAGCGCGGGAGAGAACCACACCAGACCAGACCAGGCAGCAGCAAGAAGAAGCTGGCAGCGGCGGCAGGTTAGGGGTTAGGGGGCGCAAATTACTTGCCTTGCCCCGGGTTAGGGGGCGCAAATTACTTGCCTTGCCCCGGGTGCTGACAACCCACGCTACGCCACTGTCCTCCAGCACCATAATTCAAAAGCATCAATTCTTTGGCGATCAGCCTTCTTTATGGTCCAGCTCTCACTTCCATACATCACTACTGGGAAAACCATGGCTTTTACTATACGGACCTTTGTTGGCAAGGTGATGTCTCTGCTTTTCAAGATGCTGTCTAGGTTTGTCATTGCTTTTCTCCCAAGAAGCAGGCGTCTTTTAATTTCGTGGCTGCTGTCACCATCTGCAGTGATCAGGGAGCCCAAGAAAGTAAAATCTCTCACTGCCTCCATTTCTTCCCCTTCTATTTGCCAGGGGCTGATGGGTCCAGTGGCCATGATCTTCGTTTTTTTGATGTTGAGCTTCAGACCATATTTTGCACTCTCCTCTTTCACCCTCATTAAAAGGTTCCTTAATTCTTCCTCACTTTCTGCCATCAAGGTTGTGTCGTCTGCATATCTGAGGTTGTTGATGTTTCTTCCGGCAATCTTAATTCCGGCTTGGGATTCATCCAGCCCAGCCTTTTGCATGATGAATTCTGTATATAAGTTAAATAAGCAGGGAGACAATATACAGCCTTGTTGTACTCCTTTCCCAATTTTGAACCAATCAGTTGTTCCATATCCAGTTCTAACTGTAGCTTCTTGTCCCACATAGAGATTTCTCAGGAGACAGATGAGGTGATCAGGCACTCCCATTTCTTTAAAAACTTGCCATAGTTTGCTGTGGTCAACACAGTCAAAGGCTTTTGCATAGTCAATGAAGCAGAGGTAGATGTCTTTCTGGGACTTTCTAGCTTTCTCCATAATCCAGCGCATGTTTGCAATTTGGTCTCTGGTTCCTCTGCCTCTTCTAAATCCAGCTTGCACTTCTGGGAGTTCTCCGTCCACATACGGCTTGAGCCTACCTTGTAGAATTTTAAGCATAACCTTGCTAGCGTGTGAAATGAGTGCAATTGTGTGGTAGTTGGAGCATTCTTTGGCACTGCCCTTCTTTGGCATTGGGATGTAGACTGATCTTCTCCAATCCTCTGGCCACTGCTGAGTTTTCCAAACTTGCTGGCATAGTTCAGCTGGAATACCATCACTTCCACTTGCCTTGTTATTTGCAGTGCTTTCTAAGGCCCGTTTAAGAAGGCCTTGTCTCTCCTTGCTATTTTTTGAAAATCTGCAATCAGTTTCCTGTATCTTTCACTATCTCCCTCACATTTTGCTTGCCTTCTCTCCCCCGCTATTTGTAAGGCCTCGATGGACAGCCACTTTGCTTTCTTGCATTTCCTTTTCATTGGGATGGTTTTTGTTGCTGCCTCCTGTATAATGTTGCGAGCCTCCATCCATAGTTCTTCAGGCACTCTGTCCACCAAATCTAAATCCTTAAACCTGTTCCTCACTTCCACTGTATATTCATAAGGGATTTGATTTAGATTGTATCTTACTGGCCCAGTGTTTTTCCTACTTTCTTCAGTTTAAGCTTGAATTTTGCTATAAGAAGCTGATGATCTGAGCCACAGTCAGCTCCAGGTCTTCTTTTTGCTGACTGTATAGAGCTTCTCCATCTTTGGCTGCAGAGAATATAATCAATCTGATTTCGATGCTGCCCATCTGGTGATGTCCATGTGTAGAGTCGTCTCTTGTGTTGTTGGAAAAGCATGTTTGTGATGACCAGCTTGTTCTCTTGACAGAACTCTATTAGCCTTTGCCCTGCTTCGTTTTGATCTCCAAGGTCAAACTTGCCAGTTTTATCTCTTTTATCTCTTGATTCCCTACTTTAGCATTCCAATCCCCTAAAATGAGAAGAACATCCTTCTTTGGTGTCATTTCTATAAGGTGTTGTAAGTCTTCATAGAACTGGTCAATTTCAGTTTCTTCAGCACCAGTAGTTGGTGCATAAACTGTTATGGAAAAGGAGCAATGTGGCAGCGAGCTGCAGCTGGCTGGAAAGCAAAACATGATGGGAATGTTTGGGACTGTACCATGGGAACAAAGGGACAGTCTATTCACTGTGCTGAGCACCGGAATTAGCTCAGAGTGTAATTTGACCTGTACAGGAAGTACAGGAGCTGGAGTTTGTCTCTCTGCTGTTGGAGTCTGAAGAGAGCAGACGCGTTTCTCTGTAATGCTGCAAAGACAGAAATAAAGGCATGTAAATACATTTCTGTCTATCTCTTTCCGCTCCCTGGGGGGAGCAGGGAGCAGGGAAGAGTGGTGTGTTCTTCTCATGCTTGAGGAGGATCGCCGATCGCGACCTAGCCTGTATCCTGCCGGGAAACGCAGACAGGGAGGTCAACCAGGAGATCAAGCCGGGTGCCTGGAGAGTGGCCAGTTTCTATGATAAGGCTCAGATTTCCTAACATAAACTAGGATTACTGTGATGTTAAAAGGTCTGCCTTGGATTCGTATCGAGATCATTCTATCATTTTTGAGATTGCATCCCAGTACAGCTTTCTCCACTCTTTTGTTGACTATGAGGGCCACTCCATTTCTTTTAGAATCATAGAATCATAGAGTTGGAAGAGACCACAAGGGCCATCGAGTCCAACCCCCTGCCAAGCAGGAAACACCATCAGAGCACTCCTGACATATGGTTGTCAAGCCTCTGCTTAAAGACCTCCAAAGAAGGAGACTCCACCACACTCCTTGGCAGCAAATTCCACTGTCAAACAGCTCTTACTGTCAGGAAATTCTTCCTAATGTTTAGGTGGAATCTTCTTTCTTGTAGTTTGGATCCATTGCTCCGTGTCCGCTTCTCTGGAGCAGCAGAAAACAACCTTTCTCCCTCCTCTATGTGACATCCTTTTATATATTTGAACATGGCTATCATATCACCCCTTAACCTCCTCTTCTCCAGGCTAAACATGCCCAGCTCCCTTAGCCGTTCCTCATAAGGCATCGTTTCCAGGCCTTTGACCATTTTGGTTGCCCTCCTCTGGACACGTTCCAGTTTGTCAGGGTCCTTCTTGAATTGTGGTGCCCAGAACTGGACACAGTACTCCAGGTGAGGTCTGACCAGAGCAGAATACAGTGGCACTATTACTTCCCTTGATCTAGATGCTATACTCCTATTGATGCAGCCCAGAATTGCATTGGCTTTTTTAGCTGCCGCGTCACACTGTTGGCTCATGTCAAGTTTGTGGTCAACCAAGACTCCTAGATCCTTTTCACATGTACTGCTCTCAAGCCAGGTGTCCCCCATCTTGTATTTGTGCCTCTCAGTTTTTTTGCCCAAGTGCAATACTTTACATTTCTCCCTGTTAAAATTCATCTTGTTTGTTTTTGCCCAGTTCTCTAATCTGTCAAGGTCGTTTTGAAGTGTGATCCTGTCCTCTGGGGTGTTAGCCACCCCTCCCAGTTTGGTGTCATCTGCAAATTTGATCAGGATGCCCTTGAGTCCATCATCCAAGTCGTTGATAAAGATGTTGAATAAGACCGGGCCCAAGACACAACCCTGTGGCACCCACTAGTCACTCTTCTTAATTGAGCAACAATTAGAGAGCAACAGAAGCAATTAACTTAATTAAACTCAGGGTAGAGCTATTGAAATTAATGGACCTAATTTCATTAATTTCAATGGGCCTATTCTGAGTAAAACTTAGGTGAATGTCCCCCCCCCCTTGGTTTTTTCTTTCTTTTCTTTCTTTCTAGACTCTCAGGATCTATCAACCAGAGTCAGATGCAAAAGATACACAAGATTTAAAGGGCATGTGTCTAAGTGCATTTTGAGCCTAGGGGCTTGTTCTCAGTACAAGAACTGAACTAAGCTCACAGTCCTCCTGGTTAGCCTTCAGGTTTTTTTCATTTCAGCAGATTATTCATATGGAAAGAATAGCTGTTTGTTAAACAAACAAACCAAAACAAAACAAAGCACCTTGTCGATCGACTGCAAGTCACTCAGAGATCTACCAGTAGTTTCCAATCCACCTTCTGACCGCCCCATGTCTGTTCTGTAGTTACTCTACGTGGCAGTAGGGTGGGAGAAAGCCTTGCGAGTACACAGTGATAATGCGAAAAGCCTTGCCTTGACTCCACAGGAATGATTTTCTTCTCACTGTAAAATCTTGGCAGCTCTCCTCAGAGTGGGTGTTACTTGAACATAGAGTCTACAGCTAGAAAACAGTTGCAAAACCCACAAGTGACCCATACAGAGTCACTCACAAATGTGCATCACATGCCTATATTCATGTGCCTTAAAGTTGATCTCTTTTTGTTCCTTGTCAGTGTCATTTACCCATGCCTGTATGGAGGCTTCCAAACAGAAAACTATTTTTTTCTTGAGACTTCCGGAGGCGGCGCCAACGGCAATGGCGGTCTCCCTTTAGCTCGGAGGGAGAAGCTCCTTGGAAACTGGGTCTTGCCGCTACGGCGAAGCGGGGACCCTGTAAAAAACCGCAGGCGGGGGAAGCCTGCGGCCGTGGGACTCGGCGGGCACCAAAAGCGCCTCTCTAATCTGCAAAAGGACCCTGTAAAGGGTTCCGGAGCGGAACGGGGTGGTGCGGTGCTGAGAGTCAATCGCTACTTCCGAGGGGTGAAGCCGCGCAGCTGTTGCCGGAGAGCGCTGACCTTTTTCCTTTGAAACTTTGGATTACAAAATTACAACCCGTGAATAAGACTTTTAAAACTGGGAATTCAAAGGGTTGCTTTGCCTTTGATTGACGCAGCAATTTTGAATTGGATTCTGAAGCGGGGAGATGTAAAAAGGAAGTCCGTCTCCCGCTGTTGTAGATAAGATCAAAGCAAAGACGTTTGAAGCTAGAGCTGGAGAAGTGGAAAGGACTTTAAATTTCACTGTCAGACACAAGAAACCCCCCCTTGAAGTGAGGGGGGAAAGGAATTTCTGGCTTAAGGAAGAACTGAGGGAAAGACCACTGCCTAATCCCTGCCATCGGTCTGCCAGAGATAGTAAGAAAGTGTTGCACTGTTTATGAACATTTGTTACTACTTGTGAATACTCTGTATGTGAGCTGGAAACTGTTGCCTTATACTGAATTGTTGCCTTTACTGGAAAGTTAAAGCTATAAAAGCAAGACTGCCTTTGGAAAAATTGCCTGGAAAAGTAACATTTTTGCTTGAAAGTAACATTGTTGCTAAGGTGCTCCCCTAGAGGAGGACTGGGACATAGCTGGGGTTTTTCCATTACAGCTGGTTGGAAAATCTTCCCATCAGAAAAGAGGTTTGAACTGTGTGAGTGACCTTGAGGTTTAAAAACAAAGTAATGGATCAGGAAAAACCCCAGCCTACAAGGCCAAAAACCAGATATCAGCAACGAAGACATTCTGTAGTGGCACCCCCTGAAAAGGAAGATACTGGGCAGCCTGGTGCAAAAAATATAGGCCCTGAAGAGACACTGAATGCATCTTTAGATAAAATATTTGGAGCTTTGGAAAAATTGTCGACAAAAATTGATTTAAACACTACAACTATTAGCTCCAATACTCAAGCGATTGATCGCCTATTGCAGGAATCTAAATTGACAAGGAAAATTGCCGATGAGGCTAAAGAAAAGGTGCTGGTGGTAGAAAGAAAATTACAACCGATAAATAGACAACTAGAAGATCATAAGGCACAACTGTCCTTATTTGAATTGAGAGACAAACAGGTAAATTTAAGAATCAGGGCGGTACCGGAACTCGAAGAAGGCAAACTGTGTGAATTCCTCACCCAGGAATTTGAAGAATTTTGGGGCCTGGACCCAGAAAAGGATTTTAAGATATTGACAGCCTTCAGACTTGGCAAAGGAAATAAAGAGGGCAGGAAGAATAAGGTAAGGGATTGTCTGATTACACTTAGATCAAAGGAGGAGAGAGACAGAATATTAGGCCTACATTACCAGAAATCGCTGGAAATTCAAGACTCAAGAATAGAAATTTTTAAAGACATCCCAAAACACCTATTGGACCTCAGAGCTAACTACAGAGACCTGGTGGACCTACTAAGAAGAAACAGCATCATTTTCAGGTGGGAATTTCCCCAGGGGTTGTCGTTCACGTATAGAGGGAAAAAGGTGAAGATAAGATCTGAGGAGGATAAAGAGAGATTCCTGAAGGACCACGAGGAGAACTTACAAAAAGAGGCAGAGGGAAGAGAACCAAAACCAAAACCAGGAGTTTTGGATTTGACAAAGCTACCATTGGAATTGGACAAACGAGAAGCGTTACCACCAACAGACCAAGAACAAGAATTGGGTGCAGTTGGAGGAGACGCATAACAATCCCACAATGTCTCTGCAGGTGCTAAGTTGGAATATTAGAGGTTTGAACTCCCCTGATAAGAGGAAAAAAATCTTTCATCTATTGAAAAACGAAAAATTGGATTTAATATGTCTGCAAGAAACCCACATGATCAGAACTGTCAGGGGTTCAGGGACAGAGGCACAGGGGAGGCAGGAGATGGAGAGCGATGGGGATGAATCACAGGACAGCGAGGAAGAGGATGACAATGACTCAAGGCATTCCATGAGTCTTTCCAGCGAATCAGAGGATTCCCAGAAGGGGGCGCCGGTGGTCAAGGCAAGGGGAGCCCCAGGGGGGACGTGTCAGGAGCAGGGGGCCAGTGGGGGATCCCAAAGTGGCAGCTGGGCGTCTGGACCAGCCTCCCCGCCAGAGTGCAGCGAAGGGGGAGGAGGTTCCAGTGTATTAGGAGAAGCAGCTCCGGCAGCAGAGAGGGAAGGGGGGTCGGAGCAAGCCACACTCCCGGAAGGGGAGGGGAGTAGTGAAGGGAGTGGTGTAACTGTCAAAAGGAAGGTTAGAGGTTGGGCGCGCGCGCCAAGTTCAAATGTGGAGGCGCGCGGAAGAACAGGGAGCCCGGAGGAGGAGCCAAGTCCCAAAGCCCGCAGGAGGGAGGGAGAGCAGTCTGGGGATTCCACGGCAGGGGAATCCAGGAGGGGCAAAAGCCCAGCGGGCAGGAAGACCCTGCGGAAAAGGAAAGAAAGGAAGAGGTGGAGCAGCGTAAGCCTATTAAACTGGTGCAGGGGAGGGACCGATTCAGAGGGGACTTCAACGGTCTAAGGCAAAGAGACGTGGGGCTGCACGCCTCGGTTGTGGAACCAATAATGAACTACAATAAACATCCTTGTATATAAGAAGAACTTGGCGTTGGTCTTTTGTGAGCTGAGACCAGAGGCAGCCCTGACAAGAACACATAGGAAAGTTTTGATTAACAAAAGACTAGGACAAGAATTTATCTCATCAGACAAAGTTAAAAAGAGAGGAGTGGTGATCTATGCAAAAGAAAACCTATCGCCTAAATTTATCTTTAAGGATGACCAAGGAAGATATGTGGCTATTGAAATACAATATCAAGGTGAGAAATTTTTGCTAGTAGGAATATACGCACCAAATGAGGGGAAGTCAGAATTTTTTAAGAAACTGCATGAGACATTGTTGGACTTTATGGACTTTAACATCATCATGTTGGGCGATATGAATGGAGTGGTATCGACAAATATGGATAAATCAGAAAGACAAGTGGTGACGAAAGATGGAAGACTACCGAAAACCTTTTTTGAATTGACAGACAATATGGACTTAATTGACATTTGGAGAACTAAGAATCCCCTAAGTAAAGAGGGGCCATTCTTTTCTGAAGCCCAAAAGACCTAGACAAGGATTGACCAAATCTGGATAACTACAGGAATGGCTCCCAAGATTCGAAAAGTGGAAATCTGCCCAAAAACTTGCTCCAACCATAACCCTGTGAAGATGGAAATGAAACCAACATTGACTGGTTCCTTCAGATGGAGGATGAACGACGCCTTGTTTAGAGATTCAGAAATTACCAAGAAGGCCCAAAAAACTATAAAAGACTATTTCGAGATAAATTTGAAGACCACAGTGGAAAAAAGAACAATCTGGGACGCAAGCAAAGCCGTAATGAGAGGGTTTTTGATACAACAAAATGCAATAAAAAGGAAAACTCAAAATGAGAAAAAGGAGAAGATCCTGGAGAAAATAAGGGAAGGAGAGAAAAAATTGAGACTTAAACCAAAATCTCAAGAGATTTTGAGAGAAATTAAGTTATATCAAGTACAATATATGAAAATGATAAATCAGGACATTGAATGGAAAGTTAAACAGATGAGACAAAAGACTTTCGAATCAGCCAATAAATGTGGAAAGTTATTAGCATGGCAGTTGAAGAAGAGACAAAAACTAAATACGGTCACTAATCTTGAAGTTGATGGAAAGAATATACAGAAACCACAGGAGATTAGAAGCTGCTTCCAGAGTTATTTTAAACAACTCTACACACAGATTGAGTCGAAAATTGATCAATTTCTGAACTCAAATGGATTACAAAAAAATTCTCAAGAAAATAAAGTTTTATTGAACTCCAAAATATCTGAACAAGAGGTGGAAGGCGCGATTCAGAATATGCAACTGGGCAAATCTCCAGGGCTTGAAGGATTAACCTCCAAGTACTACAGAACCTTAAAAGACTATTTAATCCAACCTTTGAAGGAGGTTTGTAATGAAATTATGGAAGGGAAAAAGGCACCGGAGACGTGGAAAGAAGCTTACATCACACTCATACCGAAAACTGAGATGGAAAAGACACAACTAAAGAACTACCGCCCCATATCCCTACTTAATGTGGATTACAAAATATTTGCAGATATTTTGGCTAGAAGACTGAAAAAAGTTTTGGCAGAAGTGATACATAAAGACCAGGCCGGCTTTCTTCCTGGAAGACACCTATCGGACAATACGAGGAATGTAATTGACATTCTAGAAAAGCTGCAGGTGAACATTAATACAAAAGCAGTTTTGATTTTTGTAGACGCGGAGAAAGCCTTTGACAACATTTCCTGGAGTTTTATGAAGAAAAATCTTCATGGGATGGGGGTTGGTCATACTTTGAAAATGGTATAGGTGCGATATACTCTGAACAAAAAGTTAAACTGATAGTAAATAATATGGTTACAGAAGAGTTTAAAATTGAGAAAGGGACACGACAAGGTTGCCCAATTTCCCCATTGCTTTTTATTTCGGTCCTGGAGGTTTTGCTAAACATGATTAGAAGGGACCAAATGATTCAAGGTATTCAGGTCAGAGTTAAACAATATAAGCTCAAAGCCTTTGCAGATGATCTAGTGATGACATTACAGGAGCCGATATCTAGCACTAAGAGGGCTTTAGAAGTAATCCAGGACTTTGGTCAAGTGGCAGGTTTTAAGTTGAACAAAACGAAAACCAAGGTTTTGGAGAAAAAATTGACACCGATAGAGAGAGAGAGGTTTCAGAAGGAGACAGAATTAACACTAGTAAAGAAGGTTAAATATTTGGGGGTGAATATGACATCTAAGAACGTGAATTTATTTAAAGACAATTATGAGAAATGTTGGTCAGAGGTGAAAAAGGATTTAGAAATTTGGACAAATTTGAAGCTTTCCTTGCTGGGTCGAATTGCTGTCATTAAGATGAATGTATTGCCGAGGATGTTATTTTTATTCCAATCACTGCAAATCATTGATAAGATGGATTGTTTCAAAAAGTGGCAAAGAGACATATCCAGATTTGTCTGGCAGGGCAAAAAGCCCAGAATAAAATTTAAAATTCTAACAGATGTTAAAGACAGAGGGGGGTTTGCCCTGCCAGACTTAAAACTTTACTATGAGTCAGCAGCTTTTTGCTGGCTGAAGGAATGGCTGCTTCTTGAGAACACAGATGTGTTGGACCTTGAAGGGTATGACAATGTATTTGGGTTGCATGCATATCTTTGGTATGGCAAGGTTAAAGTACATAAGGCATTTAGAAATCATATTGTCAGGTAATCACTGTTCAATGTCTGGATAAGGTATAAAGATTTTCTAGAGAGTAAAACACCAAGGTGGCTATCACCTATGGAAGCGAAAGCTTTGAAAAAACTGAACATGGAGGCTAAATGGCCAAAATACTGGGAAATTCTAGAACAGGAAGGTGACAAACTGAAATTGCAGAGTTATGACAAGCTTAAGGAGAAGGTGCGAGACTGGCTACATTATTTTCAAATAAGAGAGGTTTATAACTTGGACAAAAAAATTGGTTTCCAGGTGGAAAAATCAAAGTTAGAAACAGAATTGTTAGAACCCAATGTAAAGACACTTTCGAGAATGTATAATTTGCTGTTGAAATGGAATACTGAGGAAGAAACAGTAAAATCGGCAATGATAAAATGGGCACAAGACATAGGCCATAACATTATGTTCGCTGACTGGGAGAAGTTGTGGACCACCGGAATTAAATTCACGGCATGTAATGCCTTAAGAGAGAATATTATGAAAATGATGTATAGGTGGTACATGACCCCAGTCAAGCTTGCAAAGATATATCATTTGCCCGATAACAAATGTTGGAAGTGTAAAGAAATTGAAGGTACTTTCTTTCACCTTTGGTGGACGTGCCCAAGGATTAAGGCTTTCTGGGAAATGATATATAATGAACTGAAAAGGGTATTTAAATATACCTTCCTGAAGAAACCAGAGGCTTTCCTCCTGGGCATAGTTGACCAATCGGTGTTAAAGAAGGATAGAACTTTCTTTATGTACGCTACAGCAGCAGCAAGAATTCTTATAGCAAAACATTGGAAGACAGAAGATCTACCCACCGTGGAAGCCTGGCAGATGCAACTAATTGACTACATGGAGATGGCGGAGATGACTGGCAGAATTCGAGACCAGGGAGAAGAGCAAGTGGAAGAAGAATGGGGGAAATTTAAAATCTATTTGCAGAAACATTGCAAAATTTTTGAATGTTGATGACATTGAAAGAAACTGTGGGGGTTCTAGCAACAAGATAAAATTTAAGATTAAACTAACAATAGATAAACTAAGGGCTATGAACTTGCTGAACCAACTTTTAAAAGGGATACAAGAACGGGGGATGTGAGGAAGTCAGGAAAATATGTGAATTTAAGATATAAAATTAAGAAAGAGGGAATTTTTGTGTTTTTCCTATATGTGCTTTTTTCTTTTTTACTATTAGTTTTTTAATGTATGCATTTTTGTATTTTTGTGTTTAATGTTTGTATTGTTGTATTTTGTAGTATGTATGTTGTGTTTTTATATTTCTCTTGTCCTTGTCTTTGTATTTTTCCTTTTATATTGTGCATTGTTAAAACTTAATAAAAAAAATTATTAAAAAAAAAGAAAACTATTTTTTTCTTAATTTAAAGTAGTCTGATGAGTTATTTGGCGGGGCATTTAGGTTTGGGTCATGTCACTTTCTAGGCTAGCAGTGCTTAATCACAGGTCATACAGAATCTTTAATTGCTAGAAATAGTGGTACATTGAGGAAGCAGGCTGGCTTAGTTTTGGTTAGTTGCACCCCCCTCTTTTTGCTTCTGTTGCTCTCTCCCCAAATATCTCTATTAGAATGAGCTCAAGTCTCAAAACTCCCTGGGGGTGATGGCTTGGAAGAAGAGAGACTGTGAAGCTGAAGCAGCTTTGGGGAGTTAATAATTACCCTCCAGGTATACACAGTGGGTCTGGATGCTGCACGTCAGTGCCATTGAAAGCTGCTGTGTGGAAACTTTGATCTGCTGAGGGAATGTTGGCAAGGGCGGAAAGCTGGTCTCCTGCCAGCTGTGAAATGAAGAAGCAGATGGGGAGAAAGGAAGCCCCCAACCCTTGCTGGCCTATTCAGGATTTCTTGAAAAGCATTATGTGTTTAAGAAAGCCAGGAAGCTAGATTACTGGAACTTGAAACCTTTATTGTGCTTGCCTAAAGGTTGTTACGGAAAAATCTAGGTGTGAGGCTGCTCAGTCACCCAGCTCATCGGGCAGAGCCCGCGGGTCCCTACGGAATAAAGAAGGAGTCCAGCCACCAACCGGAGCAAATAGCTGTAGATCAGTTTATTGCGCAACAGGTTCAAAGAGGAATTTTGAACCCCAAGGATGGGGTAACAAACACTTTTAAAACTTTCCCGCCATATCCCAGAATACAGTTCGTACAAAATCATTGCTACATCATTGCTACATCACTGACATGTCACAAAAGGGGAGGGGTAGACAGGGGTTACACTAGTTTAACCTTGGCAAACATGTCCAGACAAGTCCTTGGTACAAGATTAGCATAAGCAGGCAGGGCAGGGCAAGACTCAGGTATAAGATTAGCATAGGCAAACACCTCTGAAGTCCCACCACCCAAAGTACAATAGAACTTCCTTTGCATGTCTGGACCCCTTGGCAAGTCTGGTGAAGGGATTAGGCTTCCCTTGGCCAACAATCAGCTCAGCAATTGTCACCTCTGGGAACTTCCTGGGGTCCTTTTTCAAGGGGAAAATAGCTTTGGAATGGGGGAAACTGGCAAAGGAGTTGATTTTATATATATATTTTAAAGCTAGGTAACTTCCCTGAGCTGTCAAGTTGAAAGGATACATTCATGCATAATATTTGTAACATTTAACTTTAAAGATGTTTACGTAATTTCCGTAACAAGGTTGAATGGTGAACTCATGATAGGCAGAAGGCGGTGCCTTGGTCCTCATCTTGACTTGGAGGCCATCAATGTAGCACCTTGCAGTGCAGGAAGCCATGACCACTGCAATCTCCCCCACAATCCAGCCTCTGCATAAAGATTTCCCGTGAAGGAGAGCCCACCCCATCCTGAGGCAGGTAGTTCCACCACTGAACAGCTAATACAACATTAAGATTCTCCCAATGTTTGGCTGTAAGCTGTCTGCTACCTCTGATTGCTGGCTCTAGTCTTTCCTTCTAGAACAACCAGAACCAATCTGCTGCAGCTTCTGTGATTGATGGGGAAGCTCTGGCCCCCAGGGGCCACCTGCAGCCCTCCTTCTGACCCCCATGAATCTCCTCAGTACACCCTCCTCACTGGCTCTACTTAACACCTTCAGTGAGCTGGGATTTTGTTTGCCTGCCTGGAATGAGTCCTGAAGTTTAGATAGATTCCACAAAGCAGCTTTTACATCATGTGAAAGATTACATAAAATGCAAAAGTGAACACTTTTTATTTATTACATTACAGTTCTATCCCACCATCCAAAGGAGCCCAGTACAGCAGACAACAAGGCAATAAACTGAAACACAAAAATTTAGAACACCTAAAAACATTTTTTTTATAAGCCACCTCTCCTCAAGGTATCATATCAACAGGAGTGTTTCTTTTCTTTTCTTTTTAATGCTTTTATTAAATCCAACTCATTATACATTTTATCCATTTTACAACAAATCATATCCATTTTCGACTTAACAGGAGTGTTTCAGTACCTCCTGATGATCAGGGAGGCAGGCAAACCTCACACTGGGGATAGAGCAATTTTGGGGAGCCCCTTTCCTGAAATTAAGGAGTTCGTAAGAACTGGCCTGACACACCCCTGATGTCAAAACCTACATTTAAAGCACTCTGATGCAGCAATAGTTATTTCTGGGAACTGTAGGAGACCCATTGTTCTGTTTACAGTGCAACAGTGGGCAGAGTTCCCTGTGAAAAAGGGGTTTGTTGCAAAACAGCCAGGCAATTGCAGCTCTTTCAGGGATCTCCTGAAAGAAGAGCAGAGGACAAGTACAAGTAGATTCAGAGCTGATGAAGCGGCTGGGCCAAAGTCGAAAGGTCGCTCAGTTGCGGATATGCCTGGAAGCGAAAGGAAAGTCCAATGCTGTAAAGAAAAATATTGCATAGGACTTCCGGAGGCGGCGCCATCGGCAATGGTGGAATCCCTCTGAGTCGGAGGGAGAAGCTCCGCAGAAATCGGGTCTACCTGCTACAGCGAAGCGGGGGACCCTATCGAAAACTGCAGGCGAGTGAAGCCTGCGACCATGGGACTCAGCGGGCACCCTTTGCGCCCCCCCTGTTTTGTAAAGGAGCTCGGCAAAGAGCTCCGGAGTGAGACGGGGTGTGTGGCGCGGTGCTGAGAGTTGATCGCTACTTCTGCGGAGTGAAGCTGCACAGCTGATGCCGGAGAGCGCTGACCTTTTTCCTTTGAAATTTCGGCTTTTAAACTACAACCCGTGAGTAAGATCCTGTAAAATTTGGGAGATCAAGGGATTTGTTTCTTTTGATCGACGCAATGAACTTGAATTTGGCACTGAAGCGGGAAGGCGTAAAAAGGAAGTCCGTCTTCCGGTTTTGTAAATAGGACTAAAACAAAGACTTTTGAAGCTAAGAGCTGGAAAAGCTGAATTAAGAGGAGCTAAACTTTAATGTCAGATACAAGAACTCCCTCCTGTAGAGTGGGGGGGGGGACTTTTTGGACTTGAGAAAAAGGGGTGGAAAAAGGAAAAAAATAAACCACCGTTTAATCCCTGATATTGGTCTGCCAGAGACAGTAAGAAAGTGTTGCACCGTTTATAGACATTTGTAACTATATGTGAATACTCTGCAATTGAATTGGAATATTGAAGGACCCTCTCTGTAACTGTTGCTTTTTATTGGAAAATTGGAAAGAAATAAGCTGCTTTGAAAGGAACATTGTTGCCAAGGAGCCCCCCTAGAGGAGGCTTGGGATATAGCTGGGGATTTTCCACTACAGCTGGCTAGGAATTTTTTTCCCACCATAAAAGAAACTTGAACTGTGTGAGTGACCTTGAATTTTAAAGATAAAGTAATGGATCAGGAAAAACCCCAGCCTTCAAGGATAAAAACCAGGCAGCAACGGAACAACGAAGACAATCAATAATAGCACCCCCTGTCCTAGAAAAAGAAGATACTGGGCAGTCTGGAGCAAAAGGTACGGGCCCCGAAGAGACATTAAATGCATCATTAGATAAAATATTTGGAGCTTTGGAAAAACTGTCAGCTAAAATTGACTTAAACACTACAACTATCAGCTCAAATACACAGGCTATTGACCGGTTGCTGCAGGAATCTAAATTGACAAGGAAAATTGCTGAGGAAGCAAAAGAAAAGGTGTTGGCTGTAGAAGGGAAAATACAGCCAATCAATAAACAACTAAAGGACCATAAGGCACAACTGTCCTTATTTGAACTTAAAGACAAACAGACCAATTTAAGAATTAGGGCGGTACCGGAATTGGAAGAAGGAAAATTGAGCGAATTTCTTACACAGGAATTTGAAGAATTTTGGGGCCTGGACGCAGAGAAAGACTTTAAGATAGTGACTGCCTTCAGACTTGGTAAAGGGGGAAGAAAGAACAAAGTAAGAGACTGTTTGATTACACTCAGATCTAAAGAAGAGAGGGATAAAATATTGGGTCTGCATTATCAGAAATCACTGGAAATAGAGGATTCAAGGATAGAAATCTTCAAAGATATCCCAAAATACCTATTGGACCTCAGAGCTAACTACGGAGATCTAGTGAACCTGTTAAGAAGAAACAGCATTATCTTCAGGTGGGAATTTCCCCAGGGTTTGTCTTTCACTTACAGAGGGGAAAAGGTGAAGATAAGATCAGAGGAGGAAAAAGTGAGATTTCTGAAAGATCACGAGGAAGATTTACAAAAAGAGGCAGAGGGAAAAGAGCCAAAGATACTAAAACCAGGAGTTTTGGACCCAGCAAAGCTACCATTGGGATTGGACAAACCAGAAGTGATACCACCCACAGATCAAGAACAATCATTGGGAGCAGTTGGAGGGGAAATAGAATAACTACATAATGTCTCTGCAGGTACTAAGTTGGAATATTCGAGGTGTGAACTCCCCTGACAAGAGGAAAAGAATCTTTCACTTATTGAAAAAGGAAAAATTGGAGGGACTTCCGGGGGCGGCGCGAATGGCAATGACGGTCTCCTTCCCACTGTGAAGGGGAAGCTCCGCAGAAACGGGTCGTCCACTACGGCGAAGCAGAGACCCACATCGGAAAACCGCAGGCAGAGTTAGCCTGCGGCCGTGGGACTCGGCGGGCACCATCAGCGCCCCCTAAAACGTTGAAGGAACCCCGTAAGGGGATCCGGAGCGTGGAAGGGCTGGCGCGGTGCTGTGAGTCGATCACTCTTTCTGTGGACTGAAGCCGCAAAGCTGCTGTCGGTGAGCGCTGACCCTTTTCCTGGGACAATTCGGCAAAAGAACGCAACAACCCGTGAGTAGGGGAAAAGATCGATTTGGGAACCAACTTTAAATTGAAATTTCGGCCAAAGCGGGAGACGCAACCAGGAAGTCCGTCTCCCGGTACTGCTTAAAAGATCTAAAGCAAAGATTTTAAACTTTCTAACGCCTTTGAAGTTGTGCTTTAAAAGGAACCAATCCGAGCATCAACTAAACTTGATTTTGTTTTGGCACTATTTGATTTTATCTCCCTATTTTTGGATGTTACCGTACCTCTTCCTCAGTGGATTTATAACTTTTTCAAGAAACCCTGGCAGTCGGGCTGCCAGACTGTCAAAACTGTCAGTTTGTGGACTTGACTATTTGGATTGCTACATTGGATTGTTACCTGTGCTGCTGAACTGATACACAGTTTTATGGAACCTGGCACTCTCTGAGACATTGTAAGTAACCTAAGGATTAACTCTGTTAAGATTCAAAGTTCTGAAGGACTTTTGGGATTTTGAAGCTGTTGGACATTGTTACAAATTCTTAAGGGATTTTGGAGAGTGTGAGAAACTTTACATGAACAATAACTTTGTCTTCTCCCTTAAGATACATTTAAACTCCCTCTAGAGGAATTGTGGATTATAACTACTGGGGAACTGTTTTTCTTCTTCTTCTCTGCTTATCTCCTGGTTTGTGGATTCCCATGGGAATAGTTCACTGACTGACCTTGACACGTAGACAGAACTGTGATGAGTGGAACTGGGAGAACAAGATCAGCTAAAACTAAAACACAACAAACTACTGTAATCTCACATCTGCGCAGATCATCGGTTCCTATTGTACTGGCACAAGAGGAAGAATCAGAGCAAGCCAGGCCAGAAGGAATGGCTGCAGGAGGGGATTCCCCTTCAGTGCTTGATAAAATTTTCGAAAAATTGGAAGGCCTGAACAGACAAGTATCTGAACAATCATCTAAGATTGATCAAAACACAGCTAGTGTTAACAATCTGACTCAACAAGTGGCTCTAAATGCACAATCAATTGGGAAGTTATTTGAAGCTACCACAGAAAATCGTAAAATAGCTGAGGAGGCTAAACAGAAAGCAGAGGCCGTACAACAGGAAGTCAAACCTATACGCAAGCAGATTGGTGAACAGCAGGCCTATATGTCTATGATAGAATTACGAAGCAAGGAGAATAATCTGAGATTGAGGTCAGTCCCAGAACTTGAAGAAGGGGACTTAATTGATTATTTGATAAAAGAATTTACAAAATTTTGGCCTTTGGAAGAAGATAAAGATTTTAAAATTGTAAGTGCATTCAGACTTGGAAAAGTAGTGAATAAGGGCAGGCCTAGAGACTGCCTCATTTCTCTGAGAACAAAGGAGGAAAGAGATAAAATACTGAGTGCACATTTCCAAAAATCACTTGAAATTCAGGATTTGAGAGTGGAAATCTACAAAGATATTCCGAAACATCTACTGGAACTTAGATCTTGCTACGCAGACCTTGCTAAATTGCTGAGAAGCAACACAATCGCTTTTAGGTGGGAATTTCCCCAGGGACTATCTTTTACCTTTAGAGGGAAGAAAGTGAAAATCAAAACAGCTGAAGATAAGGAAAAGTTTTTGAGTGACCACGGAGAAGACCTTCAGAAAGGGACTGTAGAAGAATTGGGAGCCTCAGGTTCTGTCCTACCAAAACTGTTACCTACACCTTCGGGGCCTGAAGACCAGGAGAAAGAGACACCACCACAAAAGGGAGAATAGAACTGTCCAGGATGTCTCTGCAGTTTTTAAGTTGGAATATTAACGACTGTAATTCCCCAGAAAAAAGGAGGAGGATTTTTCATTTATTAAAAAAGGAACAATTAGATATTATCTGTCTGCAGGAAACACATGTGATCAGGCTCCACAGAAAAGTGTTAATTAACAAGAGACTAGGTCAAGAATTTATTTCATCGGACCGAGTGAAGAAGAGAGGAGTTGTGATATATGCAAAGGAGAGCCTGACACCAAAATTCCTTTTTAAAGATGAGCAAGGAAGAATTTTGGCAATTGAAGTGCAAACACAAGGGGGAAAATTTTTAATTTTGGGAATTTATGCACCGAATGAGGGGAAATCGGAATTTTACAAGAAGCTGCATGAGACAATGTTGGACTTTATGGACTATAACAACATCATTATGATGGGAGATATGAATGGGGTGGTGTCTACGAACATGGACAAAGCCCAAAATCAAAGTATAACAAAAGAGGGCAGACTGCCAAAAACCTTTTTTGAACTAACTGACAATATGGACTTGGTGGACATTTGGAGGACAAAGAACCCCTTGGGAAGAGAGGGGACATTCTTCTCTGAAGCCAAAATGACATGGGCAAGAATTGACCAAATCTGGATAACTAGAGGACTGGCACCTAAGACTAGAAAGGTGGAAATCTGCCCAAAAACCTGCTCCGACCATAACGCAGTAAAGATGGAAATGAGACTAACTACAACCAGCTCCTTTAGATGGAAGATGAATGACACCTTATTAAGAGACCAGGAGATTGTTAAGAAGGCCCAAAAGACTCTGAGTGACTATTTTGAAATAAATTTGAAAACTACAGTGGAAAAAAGAGTAATCTGGGACGCAAGTAAGGCGGTTATGAGGGGGTTTCTGATACAACAGAATACGATAAAGAAAAGAGCTCAGAATGAGAAAAAAGATAAGATTTTGGAGAAAATAAAAGGAGAGAAAAAGTTGAGATTGAAACCAAAGTCACAGGAGATTCTGAGAGAAATTAAACTCTATCAAGCACAATATTCAAAATTGATAAATCAGGAAGTTGAATGGAAAATCAAACAAATGAAACACAGGACTTTTGAATCGGCAAATAAATGTGGAAAACTGCTAGCATGGCAGTTGAAAAAGAGGCAAAAATTGAATACGGTTACCAACCTAGAGGTTGAAGGGAGAAATATTCAGAACCCTGTGGAGATCAGAAAATGTTTCCAGAGATACTTTAAACAACTTTATACCCAAGGGCCGCAAAAAGAGACTGAGATAGACCAATTTCTAAGAAACAACGGATTACCAAAACTATCTCAAGAAAATAAGACAATATTGAACTATAAAATAACAGAACAAGAGATTGAAGGTGCCATTCAGAATATGCAATTGGGCAAATCTCCACGGCCGGATGGGCTTACCTCTAAGTATTATAAGACTTTGAAAGACTATTTGATTCAACCATTGAAAGAGGTTTGCAATGAGATTATGGAGGGGAAGAAGGCACCGGAGTCGTGGAAGGAAGCTTTCATCACATTGATACCTAAATCTGAAACTGAAAAGACACAACTCAAGAACTACCGTCCCATCTCCCTTTTAAATGCGGATTACAAAATTTTTGCAGATATTCTAGCAAATAGATTAAAAAGAGTGTTAAATGAAGTGATTCACAAAGACCAGGCAGGCTTTCTCCCAGGTAGACATTTGTCTGACAATACAAGGAACATTATTGACATTTTGGAACTTTTGCAAATTAACACCAATACAAAAGCAGTATTGATTTTCATTGATGCGGAGAAGGCCTTTGACAATATCTCATGGAATTTTATGAAGAAAAATCTTAAAGGGATGGGAGTGGGACGGGGGTTTGAAAACGGTATAGAAGCAATTTATTCAGAACAAAAGGCAAAATTGATAGTTAATAATGTGGTGACAGAAGAGTTTAAGATTGAGAAAGGAACACGACAGGGTTGCCCTATCTCCCCACTGTTATTTATTTCGGTCCTGGAGGTGCTCTTGAACATGATCAGAGGGGACAGGTTGGTTGAAGGAATTCAGGTCGGAGCTAAACAGTACAAACTTAAAGCTTTTGCAGATGACTTGGTTTTGACATTACAGGAGCCAGAATCTAGTACGAAAAGGGTGTTAGAATTGATTCAAGAATTTGGTCGGGTGGCAGGATTTAAATTAAATAAGCAGAAAACTAAGGTTTTGGAAAAAAACTTGACAACTTTAGAAAAAGAAAGGTTTCAGAAGGAGACAGATTTAAATGTGGTTAAAAAGGTGAAATACCTAGGGGTTAATATGACGGCTAAAAATTTGAATTTATTCCAAGATAATTATGAAAAATGTTGGTCAGAAATTAAAAAGGACTTAGAAATTTGGTCAAAACTGAAGCTTTACTTGTTGGGTCGAATTGCTGCTATAAAGATGAATGTATTGCCAAAAATGTTGTTTTTGTTTCAGACCTTGCAGATTGTGGACAAGATGGAATGTTTCAAGAGGTGGCAGAGAGATATCTTTAGGTTTGTCTGGCAGGGCAAAAAGCCCAGAATAAAATTTAAAATACTAACTGATGCTAAAGAAAGAGGGGGGTTTGCCCTGCCAGACATGAAACTGTATTATGAATCAGCAGCTTTCTGCTGGTTAAAAGATTGGCTACTTCTAGAGAACACTGATATTTTGGATTTGGAAGGGTTCAACAATGTATTTGGGTGGCATGCATATCTGTGGTACGACAAGGTTAAAGCTCACAAAGCTTTCAAGAACCATATTGTCAGGAAGGCAGTGTTTAATGTCTGGACAAGATATAAAGATTTATTAGAAAGTAAGACCCCAAGGTGGTTGTCACCAATGGAAGCTAAGGCTCAGAAAAGACTCAATATGGAGGCCAACTGGCCAAAATATTGGGAGATAGTAGAAAAAGATGGAGATATATGGAGATTGCAGAGTTTTGAGAGACTGAAGGACAAAGTGCGGGATTGGTTACACTATGGTCAGATCAGGGAGGTTTTTAATAAGGACAAAAAAATAGGTTTCCAGGTGGAAAGATCGAAACTAGAAACAGAACTGTTAGAACCTAAAACTAAGGTACTTTCAAGAATGTATAACTTGCTGTTAAAATGGAACACTCAGGATGAAACGGTTAAATCAGCTATGATAAAATGGGCGCAAGACATTGGCTATAACATTATGTTTGCTGACTGGGAACAGTTATGGACCACCGGTGTGAAATTCACGGCATGCAATGCCTTGAAAGAAAATATTATGAAAATGATTTACAGGTGGTACATGACCCCAGTCAAGCTTGCAAAAATATATCATTTGCCAGACAATAAGTGTTGGAAATGCAATGAAACTGAAGGAACATTCTTTCACCTTTGGTGGACATGCCCAAGGGTTAAGGCCTTCTGGGAAATGATCTATAATGAACTAAAAAATGTATTTAAATATATCTTCCTTAAGAAACCAGAGGCCTTCCTTTTGGGCATTGTCGGCCAGAGAGTGCCAAAGAAGGATAGAACTTTTTTTATGTATGCGACAACAGCTGCAAGAATACTTATCGCAAACCACAAGATGGCGACGAAAGGTAGCAGCCTAGTTAACTTCGTCTGCCCTTAGATTAAGTCTTAAGTAGTTTTAAGTAGTTATTTTAACCCCCTCTGGGCTTTTATTGTTTTTATTGCTTTAGACTAAGTTTCAAGTAGTTCTAAGTAGTTTTTTTTTCTTTTTTAACTCCTCTGGGCTTTTATTGCCTTATTGTTTTATCACCTGCTTCGTGCTTTAGCCTTGCTGCCTTGCCGCACCCCCCGCTGTGCATTTAGTGCTGTGGAGCTGAGTAATCTTCTGAAACGAGTGAGTGGGGAAGGGAAGAGGTCTGGCCTTACTCCCCTGCCGTGAAGGGACCCCCCGTCACTGGAAAGGAAAAAAACAAGGTGGGTGATCGGAAACACCGAAAAAAGGGTTGAAACAAGTCCTTTTCGAGTCCCGTCTGAGTTCTGTCTGTGTGAGTAAGACCGTCTTCAGCAAATCAGACTGATAAAGAGGCTCGGCTTGGAAAATAATTACCACCCTTCACCTTATATTAATTAATCCTCAGCTTCTATCAGCTTTCATCAACAAAAAGGACACTGGGAGCTGACGGAAGAGCTCTCAAGCCTTCCTCCCTTCCTCCCTCTCCCAGCTCCACCAAAGAAACATATTGAGAATCAGTGCTCGCTGATGAGCTAAGCAGGAGAAAGCTGCAGATACACCCCTATTCATCCATTGGCTCTGCTAATTAGGCAGAAGCACTGGGGGACAACTGGCTTTCTAATAGGAAGACAACTACCCAACATGGTCCTCACTAGAAAGATATGTAAGGAGTTGGGTATCTTGCCAGATACGCCACTTAGCCCCCCGGGACCTGGAAAGAGACAAAGTAAAATTATAAATTACTTCCCCAAGAGGGAGGAATGCATGAGTGAACAAATTGAACCAATAGTTGACGAAGTCACTCCTCCCCCTCTTACTTATCTTGACCGGTCACATTACTTCAAAGAGCTTCAACAAAACTCTGGAAACACAAATTCCCCAAGAAGCCTGGCGCAAGAGCTAGTTCTAGCTGAAAAACTTGAGGAAAATATTTCAGTCGTCTATAATCAGCGGCCCCTGGCAGAATTAACAACATGCCACCAAGACCAGGCGCCCACTTCCAAACATACTCAAACTGAACTGAGTGATGGCCATTTTCAGGCCCATTTCTAGGATATAAATACAGACCTTTCCAACATAAAAAATTACTTGACAATAACAAATGGGTTATTGCTGACCCTTGTGGAAAATTTTATTCCCCAACCAAAAGAGACAACAGTAACTGATGCCCCCCAAGTGCGTAAACCAGATGAACTTGTGCATAACTCTGATGAACTAGTGAAGATGAGACAAGCAGTAACAACCAAGAAATTGCAAAAAAAATAGATCAAAAGCCCAGGGAAAGAAAACTAAGAACATTAAAACAACAAGGAAAATAAAGATAAGCCGACATAAACAATGGCAGAAATTATTTAATCTACTCCCATTGGACTCAAATAAATCTGCTGCACGAGACAAAAAAGAGAAAGGCAGGAAGGGGAAAAAGAAGCCATCGCCAAAGCTAATGGCTAAGGTGGCATCTCTGAACCAGAGTTTAGAACTAAATGGGAGGACGGAAGCAACGTCCCAGAGCTCTGGTAACAGTTCACTCAGTGAGCCAGATTCTGGGGGAGAAGTGGTCCCTAACAATGAAGGCAGCAAACCACTTAGCAAATCGGGAAATGGGGACGATGCAATGCCCAATCGCGATGACAACACTATACAAAATGGGCAAACCTCTACCCAGGTAAGATGTTGGAACCTGATTTTAAATCACCAAAAATTGGTATTTACAAACTTTCCAAAATCAAAGGGCTTCCTTACAGGGAAAGATCGAAGAATGAGCTCTTTGAACATTCTGAATGATATACTGCCAGGAGTAGTAAAGCCATATGACATTATTTCTGTAGATTACTTGCATCATGATGGTTGTTCAATGAGAGCAATGATCACATTCAGAGACCAGAACCTGGCCAAGTTTATCTACAGATCAAGATATATATTCTTAAAGGCCCAGATAAAAATTCTCAGATTTTTTGAAAACAAGGCACCACTGAATCCCCTTCTGGAAGCCAAGCACGCAAACCCTAGTAAGGAGAAACAACCTCCCCAAACCCGGCCTGGTCTCCAGAATTGAGAGCCTCAAAAACTAAAAAGGAAAGATGCCCACCCGCATCAAGAGAATGAAGATGAGAATCTTTTCTCCGTGGAAGAAAATACCTTAATTAGGCAATTTCGCCATTTTCCATCTCCAATACAAGCTGAGATATTAGAAAGATTGGATATGCTAAGAGTTAAGCTGGCTGGGAGAGATATAAACAAGGAAATCAATGTGGACGCCCACAAAAAGGACCAGACTTCCTATAATTTGAACTCTATACAAGAACAAAACCCAGCGGCCTGTCGGCCATGTTACCTTCAGACAATGGCTGAGATTAACCTACCCCCAATTAAGGAAGCCCAGCACACTGAAGAGAACACTACACCACCTCCAATAAGGAGAACCATCCTGAAGGTGAACTCACCAGGCTCTTGGGACAAGTTGAGGTACCTAGACGAGGCAGAATTAGGCCACAATCAGGTACCGGAAAAATACCTACGGAAAGAGATAACACACTTCAAAGGCCTGGTGACCACTAATGTCAGTATTCAACAGTTAACAGCCGAAACTATAGAACACTTGGCTAGTTTGCCATGTATGGAGAGCAATGGGCCGGCTCATAAAAAAGTAATCCCTAAAAGCACCTTGGGAAATAACTGATAAAGATCAGACCAGAGACAAACACCAGCCGGCTCCCTATCTCCGCGGAAACCCGACATCATTAGATATGAACAGATTCAATCCTCACTCACAAATCAAGCAAAAGCAGTTCTTTCCTTGAAAGACGCACCCAACCCATCCCAGAGCCTTAAAATTGTCTCCTGGAATGTTAACGGCTGGGCGACAAAGCAAATGGATCCTGAAGCAATGAATTTCATCTCTTCTTTCGACATTGTGTGCCTCCAAGAGACCCGGTCCCAACAAAGTATCGCTCTCCCAAATTATTGCTCCTTTAGTTCCTGTGCTCGTAAACTAACCAACAGGGGTCGCCCCCAAGTTGGCCTCGCCTGTCTTATTTCAACCAGCTTATTTCTCACTACTTGCGAGGAAATTAAATCTTCCCCTTACTTTCTCACTATAAAGATCCACCTCCCAAAGACCAAAAGCCCATGGTTGATAACTACAGTATATCTGCCCCCAGTAATTAATGATTTCGACCGCAATGAAAGGTGGTCTGAACTTTCGTCTTGGCTCCATGATCTTCAAACAACTAACCCAGGACTTCCTCAAATCCTCTTAGGCGACTTTAATGCAAGAATAGGTCCCAACGACGATGATATAGTATCTCCTGCAGCACTCCTGGACAATCCCCTGCAGCCCCCCCTGGGGAAACAGATGTTCTCTTGATCCTATAACAAACGCGTAGGGGAGACTGATGGCCCAATTGGCCATGGAAAACGATCTCTGCATCGTGAATGGTAACATTACTCCCCTGTCCTTGCAGCAATTAACGTGTATTACTTCCCGGGGAACCAGTGTTGTCGACTACATTTTATTGACGCCGGAGCTATTTTCAATTTCTACAAAAATGGAAGTGGCTGAATATTTTGGTGGTGACCACCTTCCATTGACTCTATTGTTAAACCTAATAGAGCCACTTTCAGTCCCCTCAAACTATAGAACCATGGTACAAAGCCACCCTGTATACAAAACAAAGAAATGGACAAGCCTCAGCTCCTCTCTTGCCCTGGACATACAAAAATCATTTGATATGTCTGCAGCTCCCTCTGATCCAATCCTGCCTGCTGATCAATACCGGAAATTGCTTGATGCTTTCTCAGCAACTTACATAACCACCACCTCGCCTACTCACCAACGCCTTTTCTCTGAATCGCCTTGGTTTGACAAGGAATGTAAAGCCCTAAGAAGGCGAATTAGGAAAATGGTCAGAATCATCAAATTTTCCAACGACCCCCAAACCCGTGCAAAGCTCATAGAGATTAAAAGGACATACAGAAACATGATTCATTGCAAGAAGCAGCAGCACATCTTTGAGGCTTGGTCCACTCTTCGTTCGGCTGTAGAGAGGCATGACTCCCGCTCCTTCTGGCGCTTAGTTAGACCTTCGGCACCATTCAATCCAGCTACCCAGATTTCCGCTGGTGAATGGATTGCCTATTATTCAACCAGTTTCGCTTCTCCAAATCATCTTACAGATCTCCTTCAGTCCCCGTCGGACCTCTGTTCCTGTTCTCTTAGTCCCACTTCCTCAATAAACTTTACCTCAACTCGCATTTTCAACATCATAATGTCAATGCGAAGGAATAAGGCCCCCGGCCCAGACATGGTCCCGTTGGACCTTTTCCTGACTGATCCTCTTTGGTGGAGCGAACACCTGACTCCTGTATTCACCGCTATCTCCTCTGCCCTAGACATCCCCGACTCCTGGAGAGAAGCTATAATAGTTCCGATCTTCAAAGGCGGCCAGCCAAACATCCCAAGGAACTATCGCCCCATCAGTTTATTATCCATCCCGGGGAAAATATTTGCCGCTGTTTTACTGGAGGAACTTCTCTCATGGGTCCAGGAGAGGAACATTCTACCGCTAGAACAGATTGGTTTCCGAAAGTCAGCGTCAACCATGGACCATTGTCTAACTCTCTATCACCTTGCCAGTAAATACACTGCTCCAAGGCAAGGCCACCTATTTGCCGCTTTCATGGACCTGGAGGCCGCCTTTGATTCCATTCCTAGGCAGAGATTATGGTCCAAACTTGCCCATCTGGGAATTGATCCGCACCTCTTCTCCCTAATTATTTCCCTTTATTCAAACACCACAGCTCGCGTCCGAAGTGGTCCCAACGGCTCCCTCACTACTCCATTTCCAACGGCCAAGGGCGTCCGACAAGGTTGTCTCTTGGCCCCTTTACTGTTTAATCTTTATCTTCATGATGCAATTTTCACTTTGAAGCTAGCATCTAAGTATCCTCCTCACTTAGCAGGCCACCCCGTCGCTTCCCTTTTCTATGCTGATGATGCCATCATCTTATCCAGAACAGCTGCGGACCTAGCAAATGCAGTTAATGCATTTATCGCTTATTGTAAGGCGGAAGCTCTTAATATTAATTATAAAAAATCGAAAGTCCTCCACTTCACTCGTTCCCGCAAACTCAAGTTGGAGCCGCTTAAGATCACAGGTGGCTACTTAGAAAAGGTAAAAGCCTTTAAATATCTATTCATTTATATCTATTCATTTATATCTATTCATCTATCAAATATCTATTCATTTATAATCTCTCCTGGTCCACCCATCTACAATCTGCCTTTCTCGCTGCAACCACGACCTCTAACACCATTGTCCGATTTTACCACCAGAAGGGCGGCAAACACCTTCCAGCAGCAATTCAAATATTTAATGCCAAAGTTGTCCCTAAATTATTATATGGATGCGAAGTATGGACTACAGCAATATCAGGTAACTTGGATCGCCCACTTCATATGTTTCTGAGATCTCTTTCCGGCGTCCCGAGATGAGTCTCAGGTGCAGCCCTACGACTCGAGTTCGCCCAGCCCTCAATTGTTAAACGAGCATGGAGCCGAGCCATTTCCTATAGCTTCCACCTATTAGCATCGGATGCTCGAATTAGAGGTGGTTTTTCCAATCTGATCCTAAGAGACATTCATAATTCCCCTTGGAAAACTACAATTAACCTCAAATTCCGCTCTCTTCTCAATTTGAATTGTAAAACTGTTCTTAACTTAGAGTGTATCAGCCCGGCGGCCCTACCTCTAATTAAAAAGAAACTACAGCAACTTGACTTCTCTAACACAGCTTCCTATGCAAGAGGACCGTGTTCAGGCCTAGCCCTAGCTATTCCTCCTCCTGAAGGGATCCCTCTATACTGCTTTACAATTTCTTCAGAGGCTAAGCGAAGGGCCTTTACCTGTGCCCGTCTCAACTGTTTTCCTACAGCAGTTCTGTCGGGTCGTTATTCCAGAGTTCCCATCGCAAATAGAGCATGCACCTGTAATGACACGTCCCTGGAGACTATGGAACATGTAATGCTCTTCTGTCCCAACTGGACAGATGAAAGATCTCGGTTTTTAACTCCCCTCGTGAATAAGCTTCATCTCCCAATCCAGCCTTGGATAGTGTCCCTCTTTTTGCAGGATTCTGATTGTTGGATTACCGAGATGACAGCTAACTTCCTGCTTAGTGTGATGAAGAGGAAAGCGGCACTAACTTCTTCCTTAACACCACAGCTGCAGTCGACATGCCGCACAATCGAACAAAGTTCCAAGTAGCGGTATTGTACAAGGACAATCGAGTTAGGACAAATCTGAGGAGCTGAAGGACCCTTTAACGGTCCTCCTCCAGCCTCAGCAGTTTTTTTTTCTTTCTTTAAGTAATCGCCCAGGACGATATCTACCTTTACCTCCCCACCCCCATCTTATGTTGTTATTTCAATGTATATCATGCTATGGCCACACGGCTAATGCAATAAAATCCAAGTGAATACTTATTGCAAAACACTGGAAGACAGAAGATTTGCCCACTCTGGAAGAATGGCAGATGCAACTGATAGACTGCATGGAATTGGCAGAAATGACTGACAGAATCCGAGACCTGGGAGAAGAGACAGTGGAAGAGGACTGGAAGAAATTTAAGGACTATTTGCAAAAGTACTGTAAATTGTATGAATGCTAGAATGATGCAGGATATAAAGATAACTTGGCATTAGTAACTTAGTGGAAAGAAGTATGAAAATAACTGAACTATAAGAACAAAGATGAAATTTGATTAATATTATGTCAAGCTTAAATATTTAAATATTTGATAACAAAGGGTAAAATTGGAGACATAATATTTGAAAGGTACAAATTAAAACAAGATTTGAGAGAAGGTGAAGTATTGCTGAACATGACTTTGTAAACAGGAATGCAGGAAAGGGAGATGTGAGGGAGTCTGAAAAGAAGGTTATGGAAATTTGGTTTTTGAAATTTAACTATGTTGTATTTCTCTTGTTCTGTGTGTATTTTTTTATTTTGGTGATGGTGTTTTATGTGCTTGGTGTTATATTGTTTAAAACCCTTAATAAATATTTTATAAAAAAAAAGAAAAAGGAAAAATTGGACTTGATATGTCTGCAAGAAACCCATGTGACTAGAATACATAGGAAAGTATTAATTAATAAAAGATTAGGTCAAGAATTTATTTCATCAGATAAAGTTAAAAAGAGAGGAGTGGTGATTTACGCAAAAGAAAGTTTATTACCAAAACTCATTTTTAAAGATGACCAAGGAAGATTTGTGGCAATTGAAATACAATTTCAAGGAGAGAGACTGTTGATAGTAGGGATATATGCACCAAATGAGGGGAAATCAGAATTTTTTAAGAAACTGCATGAGACGTTGTTGGACTTTATGGATTATAACATTATTATGCTTGGAGATATGAATGGAGTGGTATCGACAAATATGGACAAGTCAGAAAGACAAGTGGTGACAAAAGAGGGAAGACTACCGAAAACCTTTTTTGAAATGACAGACAATATGGACTTAATCGATATCTGGAGAACTAAGAACCCCCTAGGTAGAGAGGGGACATTCTTTTCTGAAGCCCAAAAAACTTGGACAAGTATTGACCAAATCTGGATAACCAGAGGAATGGCTCCCAAGATTCGAAAAGTGGAAATTTGCCCAAAAACTTGCTCCGACCATAACCCTGTGAAAATGGAAATGAAGCCAACATTGACTGGTTCCTTCAGATGGAGGATGAATGACGCCTTGTTTAGAGATCCAGAAATTACCAAGAAGGCCCAAAAAATTATGAAAGACTATTTTGAGATAAATTTGAAGACCACTGTGGAAAAAAGAATAATCTGGGACGCAAGTAAAGCTGTAATGAGAGGGTTCTTGATACAGCAGAATGCAATAAAAAGGAGAACTCAAAATGAGAAAAAGGAAAAGATTTTGGAGAAAATAAGAGAAGGAGAGAAGAAACTTAGAGCTAAACCAAAGTCACAAGAGATCTTGAGAGAAATTAAGTTATACCAAGTACAATATATGAAAATGATAAATCAGGATATTGAATGGAAAATTAAACAGATGAGACAAAAGACCTTCGAATCAGCTAACAAATGCGGGAAGCTGTTAGCGTGGCAGTTGAAGAAGAGACAAAAGTTAAATACGGTTACCAACCTTGAAGTGGATGGGAAAAACATACAGAACCCACAGGAGATTAGAAATTGCTTCCAGAGATATTTTAAACAACTTTATACACAAGGGCCGCAGATTGAAACAAAAATTGACCAATTTTTGAAAAGTAATGGATTACAAAAAATCTCTCAAGAAAATAAATTATTATTGAACTACAAAATAACTGAACAAGAGGTGGAAGGTGCAATTCAGAGTATGCAATTGGGCAAATCTCTAGGGCCTGATGGATTAACCTCCAAGTACTACAGAACTTTGAAAGACTACCTAATTCAACCATTAAAGGAGGTTTGTAATGAAATTATGGAGGGGGGGGGAAGCGCCTGAGACGTGGAAAGAGGCTTATATCACACTTATACCAAAAACTGAGTCTGAAAAGACACAACTTAAGAACTATCGCCCCATATCCCTACTTAATGTGGATTATAAAATCTTTGCAGACATTTTGGCTAGAAGACTGAAAAAAGTATTGGCAGAGGTGATGCATAAAGACCAGGCCGGCTTTCTCCCTGAAAGGCATCTATCGGACAATATGAGGAATATAATTAACATTTTAGAAAAGCTGCAGGTGAACATTAACACAAAAGCAGTTTTGATATTTGTAGATGCGGAGAAAGCCTTTGACAATATTTCCTGGAGTTTTATGAAGAAAAACCTTCAGGGGATGGGGGTTGGACAAAACTTTGAAAATGGTATAGGTGCGATCTACTCTGAACAAAAGGCAAAATTGATAATTAATGGTGTGGTGACAGAAGAGTTTAAAATAGAGAAAGGGACACGACAAGGCTGCCCAATTTCCCCATTACTTTTCATTTCGGCTCTGGAGGTTTTGCTAAATATGATTAGAAGGGACCATTTGATCCAAGGTATCCAGGTCGGAGTTAAATAATACAAACTTAAAGCTTTTGCAGATGACTTGCAGTTTGACATTACAGGATGCAGATGATAATGCATCTGATTATCATTGCAGATGATAATGCAGTTTGACATTACAGGAGCCAACATCTAGTACCAAGAGGGCTTTGGAAATAATCGAGGATTTTGGGCAGGTGGCAGGTTTTAAACTGAATAAATAAAAAACCAAGGTTTTGGAGAAAAATTTGACGCCGATAGAGAGAGAGGGGTTTCAGAAAGAGACAGACTTAACATTGGTTAAGAAGGTTAAATACCTGGGGGTGAATATGACCTCTAAGAATGTGAATTTATTTAAAGATAACTATGAGAAATGTTGGTCAGAAGTGAAAAAAGATTTAGAAATTTGGTCGAATTTGAAGCTTTCCTTGCTGGGCCGAATTGCTGTTATCAAGATGAATGCATTGCTGAGAATGTTATTTTTATTTCAATCATTGCAAATTACTGATAAGATGGATTGTTTCAAGAAGTGGCAAAGAGATATATCTAGATTTGTCTGGCAGGGCAAAAAGCCCAGAATAAAATTTAAGATACTTACTGATACCAAAGACAGAGGGGGGTTTGCCCTGCCAGACCTTAAACTTTATTATGAATCAGCAGCTTTTTGCTGGCTGAAGGAATGGCTGCTTCTTGAAAATACAGATGTTTTGGATCTTGAAGGTTATGACAATATATTTGGGTGGCATGCATATTTGTGGTATGGCAAGGTAAAAGCACATAAGGCATTTAAAAACCATATTGTCAGGAAAGCATTGTTCAATGTCTGGATAAGATATAAAGACTTTCTGGAGAGTAAAACCCCAAGGTGGCTTTCACCTATGGAAGCGAAAGCTTTGAAAAAACTTAACATGGAGGCCAAATGGCCAAAATACTGGGAAATTTTAGAACAGGAAGGTGACAAATTGAAATTGCAGAGTTATGAGAAGCTTAAAGAGAAGATGCGAGACTGGTTACATTATTTTCAAATAAGAGAGGTTTATAATTTGGATTAAAAAATTGGTTTCCAGGTGGAAAAATCAAAATTAGAAACAGAACTGTTAGAACCCAATGCTAAGATACTATCAAGAATGTACAATCTGCTGTTGAAATGGAATACTGAGGAAGAAACGGTAAAATCTGCAATGATAAAATGGGCACAAGATATAGGATATAATATTATGTTTGCTGACTGGGAGAAGTTGTGGACCACCGGGATTAAATTTACGGCATGTAATGCCCTAAGAGAGAATATTATGAAAATGATGTACAGGTGGTACATGACTCCAGTCAAGCTTGCAAAAATATATCATTTGCCCGATAATAAATGTTGGAAATGTAAAGAAACTGAAGGTACATTCTTTCACCTTTGGTGGACGTGCCCAAGGATTAAGGCTTTCTGGGAGATGATCTATAATGAAATGAAAAAGGTATTTAAATATACTTTCCTGAAGAAACCAGAGGCCTTTCTCCTGGGCATAGTTGGCCAATCGGTGCTAAAGAAGGATAGAACTTTCTTTATGTATGCTACAGCAGCAGCAAGAATTCTCATAGCAAAGCATTGGAAGACACAAGACCTACCCACCTTGGAAGAATGGCAGATGCAACTAATAGACTATATGGAAATGGCGGAAATGACTGGCAGAATCCGAGACCAGGGAGAAGAGTCGGTGGAAGAAGATTGGAGGAAATTTAAAACTTATTTACAGAAATATTGTAAAATTTTTGAATGCTGATGACATTGAAATGAATTGAAGGGGTTCTAGCAACAAGGTAAAATGTAAGATGGGATTGATAATAGATAAACTAATAGGATATGAATTTGCTGAACCAATTCTTAAAAGGGATACAAAAAAGGGAGGCGTGAGGAAGTCAGGAAAATAAGTTAACTAAAGATGAGAAATCAAAAAAGAGGGAGTTTTGTTTTCTTTTATATGTGTTTTTTCTTCTTCTTTTTGTGTTTAATGTTTGTATTTTTGTATTTTGTAATTTTGTATTTTTCTGTTTTTGTATTTTTCTGAACTTTTCTATTGATAAAACTTAATAAAATATTAATGAAAAAAGAAAAAAAGAAAAATATTGCATAGGAACCTGGAATGTAAGAACCATGAACCTTGGTAAGTTGGATGTGATCAAAAATGAGATGGCAAGAATAAATATTGACACCCTGGGCATCAGTGAACTAAAATGGACGGGAATGACACTGCAAGCAATAGCCTTCAGAAGATCAAAAGAGACTACGAGGCTCTCGGCAGGAAATTGAAGCAACTAAATGCACAAATTGTCATCTCATCTGTCCTCCCAGTTGAACGACGTGGCCCAGGGAGAGAGGGTAAAATAGTGGAAGTGAACAGCTGGCTTCGCAAATGGTATAAACAGGAGCGGTTTGGATTCTTAGATCACGAACTGCAGTTTCTTGAAGATGGACTTCTGGCAAGTGATGGGCTGCACCTCACAACGATTGGGAGAAATGTTTTTACCAAAAATCTCAGAAACCTCATCAGGAGGGCTTTTAAACTGACTAATGTGGGGGAGGGAGACAGTGCTCCTGAAGGTAGGAGTCTATCAATTGATGAAGATGATCATCCAAATGTCATAGACCAAATGGAGCAAACAGCACGCAGACCTAGTGGTGGGAGGAAAAAATCCTTAAATAAGAGACACGGGGGAATGATTAATGGACTTCAGTGTCTGTACACTAATGCGCAAAGCATGGGAAATAAACAAGATGAGCTTGAGCTCTTGGTACAGCAAACTAAATATGACATAATAGGCATCACTGAAACCTGGTGGGATAAGTCCCACGATTGGAATGTAATAATGGGGGGATACAATCTATTTCAGAGAAACAGACCAGACAAGAAAGGAGGAGGAGTGGTGTTATATGTCAGGGATGTGTATACCTGTGAAGAGATCCAAGATTTAGAACCTCAAAGCCAAAGTGAGAGCATTTGGGTCAAAATTAAGGGAGAGAAGAATAACAGAGACCTCATTGTGGGAGTTTACTATAGATCCCCAAGCCAAACGGAGGACATAGATGATGCCTTCCTGGAACAGATGGCCAAGCATGCAAAAGGAAGGGAGATAGTAGTAATGGGGGACTTCAATTACCCGGATATTTCTTGGATGTCAAACTCAGCCAAGAGCATAAGGTCAAACAGATTCCTCACTGGCCTTGCAGACAACTTCATTGTCCAGAAAGTGGGAGAAGCAACAAGAGGAACAGCCATTTTAGATCTGGTCCTAACCAATGTTGATGACCTGGTTAGTGGGGTAGAAGTGGAAGGATCATTAGGCGCGAGTGATCATGCTCTTCTGAAGTTTACTATACAGCGGAAAGGAGCAGCCAAGCATACTAGGACTCAATTTCTTGACTTTAAGAAAGCCGACTTCATAAAACTTAGGGAAGTGCTGGGTGAGATCCCATGGACAGTAATACTAAAAGGAAAGGGAGTTCATGATGGCTGGGAGTTTGTTAAGAGGGAGATAGTAAAAGCACAACTTCAGGCAATACCAATGAGACGGAAACATGGAAGGTGCCTAAAGAAGCCAGGGTGGCTATCTAAAGAACTTTTAACTGAGTTAAGATTAAAAAAGGATGTGTACAAAAAATGGAAAAGGGGGGAAACCACCAAAGAGGAATTCAAACAAATAGCCAGCACGTGTAGACACAAAGTCAGAAAAGCTAAAGCACAGAATGAACTCAGGCTTGCTAGAGAGGTTAAAAGCAACAAAAAAGGCTTTTATGCGTATGTTCGTAGCAAAAGGAAGAACAAAGAAACAGTGGGGTCACTCAGAGGAGAAGATGGGGAAATGCAAACAGGGGACACAGAAAGGGCTGAACTCCTCAATGCCTTCTTTGCCTCAGTCTTCTCCGATAAAGAAAACAATGCCCAACCTGAAGAATTTGGAGCAAATGATTCAGCAAAGGAAACACAGCCCAGAATAACTAAGGAGATAGTACAAGAATACTTGGCTAGTTTAGATGTATTCAAGTCTCCAGGGCCAGATGAACTGCATCCAAGAGCATTAAAAGAACTGGCAGATGTGATCTCAGGACCACTGGCAGTCATCTTTGAGAATTCCTGGAGAACAGGCGAAGTCCCGGCAGACTGGAGGAGGGCAAATGTTGTCCCTATTTTCAAAAAGGGGAAAAGAGAGGACCCAAATAATTACCGCCCAGTCAGTCTGACATCAATACCAGGGAAGATTCTGGAGCAGATCATTAAACAAACAGTCTGTGAGCACCTAGAAAGGAATGCTGTGATCACCAATAGTCAGCATGGATTTCTGAAAAATAAGTCATGTCAGACTAACCTGATCTCGTTTTTTGACAGAATTACAAGCCTGGTAGATGAAGGGATGTAGCCTACCTTGATTTCAGCAAGGCATTTGACAAGGTGCCCCATTATATTCTTGTAAAGAAGCTGGTAAAATGCGGTCTTGACTATGCTACCACTCAGTGGATTTGTAACTGGCTGACTGACCAAACCCAAAGGGTGCTCACCAATGGTTCCTCTTCATCCTGGAGAAGAGTGACTAGTGGGGTGCCACAGGGTTCTGTCTTGGGCCCGGTCTTATTCAATATCTTTATCAACGACTTGGATGATGGACTCAAGGGCATCCTGATCAAATTTGCAGATGACACCAAACTAGGAGGGGTGGCTAACACCCCAGAGGACAGGATCACACTTCAAAACGACCTTGACAGATTAGAGAACTGGGCAAAAACAAACAAGATGAATTTTAACAGGGAGAAATGTAAAGTATTGCACTTGGGCAAAAAAACTGAGAGGCACAAATACAAGATGGGGGACACCTGGCTTGAGAGCAGTACATGTGAAAAGGATCTAGGAGTCTTGGTTGACCACAAACTTGACATGAGCCAACAGTGTGACGCGGCAGCTAAAAAAGCCAATGCAATTCTGGGCTGCATCAATAGGAGTATAGCATCTAGATCAGTGTTTCCCAACCTTTTTTGGGCAAAGGCACACTTGTTTGATGAAAAAAATCTCGAGGCACACCACCATTACAGCCCCGTGACGTCAGCGCGCAGCGTCACGCCGGGAGGGACGCACGAAAGTGTAAGTTTCAATTTTTTCCCCTCCCCCTTGCCGGGGAACCTCCAAGCTTTGGGGGTGGGGGGGGAGGAGGCAGCAAAGCGAGGGACTGAGGGACTCCTCCAACGACAAGGGTTGGGGAAGAAGAGAAAGGGCTATTCCGCTCCAGTCCTTTCTGAAGGAGCTGAGGGTGGGGGTCCTCCGGCGCCTTCGGCGAAACGGCGCCGGCCCAGAGCGCTTCTAGGAGGCTGCCTTTGTGCGCGACGTAAAGCCCTCTTTCCCTCCCTCCAGCCCCGTGTCACCTGTGGAAAAGGGGGCTGGATCCAGTGACGCAACTCGGAAAACTGTTAGGGAAGCCAGAGCAGGAAAGTGAGTGGGGGGCGGCGTCGCCGCTTTAACCCACGTTTCCTTTTTGAAAGAGAAACTTAAAACTAGATGACCCTTGGGACCCCTGCCAACTCTACAGTTCTATGGCCCTTTGTGGAGGGGGGGCAGCACCTGGAAAGACGGGCTAGGGGATAATTGGGGCGGCCGCCTTAGGCACACCAGAAGCGAAGCACGTCCTGAGCTACAAAAACAAACCCAATTCCTGCCTCGTTTTTTGCAGTTTCTGCAAAGCGAGGGAGTCTCCCCCGCCTCCATTCCTCGGTGCCTCCTCCTCCCCCTGCTCCCCACTACGGGTCTCCCCTGCACTTGGCCAGGCCGCCTCACCCTCCTTCCTTTCCCAGAGCAGTGGCTCAGAGCGCCTCCTTGCACCGCAGGTACACTCCGTGGGGAGGGGAGGGAGCGGAAGCCCAGACCAGCCCCCAACCTGCTTAGTCCGACCCCTCAAACCTTCCCAAAATAAGAACACTGCGTTCTACAACGTCACCCCCCAGCGGGGCCCCCTTTATTCCCGGTGAGAGGGGGGCGGCGGAGGGAAAAAGCTGCTTCCCACACTGACCCGCTGCCATCTTGACTTCCCGCAATGAGCCGGATGCGGCGCCTAAGCTCCCTGCCGCCGCTTCTCCGCCTCCTCTACTTTGCACAAGGCTTCAGGGTCGCCGGCCGATTCATCCATCGGCCGCTCTTTCAAGCCCACTCGGAGGAGGAATGAGTCGAAAGAGCTAGAGACGCAGCCGCAGTGGAAGCCCCGCCCCTCCCTTCCAGTCTCGGGGCGGGGCAGAGGCCACCAGGCTGGCAAGCAGAGCGCCAAGAGCGAGGAAGCTGATGCAACGCAGAGGCAGACCCCGGCTGGCTTGTGTTAGAGCGGTGTTTCCCAACCTTTTTTGGACTCACCCGCCTCCCTCCAGGCAACATCTCGCGGCACACCAGGCAACAACTCGCGGCACACTAGTGTGCCGCGGAACACCGGTTGGGAAACACTGATCTAGATCAAGGGAAGTAATAGTGCCACTGTATTCTGCTCTGGTCAGACCTCACCTGGAGTACTGTGTCCAGTTCTGGGCACCACAATTCAAGAAGGACCCTGACAAACTGGAACGTGTCCAGAGGAGGGCAACCAAAATGGTCAAAGGCCTGGAAACGATGCCTTATGAGGAACGGCTAAGGGAGCTGGGCATGTTTAGCCTGGAGAAGAGGAGGTTAAGGGGTGATATGATAGCCATGTTCAAATATATAAAAGGATGTCACATAGAGGAGGGAGAAAGGTTGTTTTCTGCTGCTCCAGAGAAGCGGACACGGAGCAATGGATCCAAACTACAAGAAAGAAGATTCCACCTAAACATTAGGAAGAATTTCCTGACAGTAAGAGCTGTTTGACAGTGGAATTTGCTGCCAAGGAGTGTGGTGGAGTCTCCTACTTTGGAGGTCTTTAAGCAGAGGCTTGACAACCATATGTCAGGAGTGCTCTGATGGTGTTTCCTGCTTGGCAGGGGGTTGGACTCGATGGCCCTTGTGGTCTCTTCCAACTCTATGATTCTATGATTCTAAGTTTAACTTTAATTAACACCACCCAATCCAACAAACATGAAGCCTATTCTGGGGTAAGCAGACAAGTCAGCACAAATTATACTGTCCCTTCTTATCAGAAACAGGCCTGCTTTGGATGCCATTGCAAGAAAATTAAAATGTTTAAGAAGCAAAAAGCAGAAGCACCTAGGCTAGTTACCATGGTTTATTCTCTATGAAGCTGTACATGGTCTAGGACCAGAGTATTTCATAGAAGCACAGAATTGTAGTCGGAAGGGACCTCAAGGGTCATCTAGTCCAACCCCTTGCAATGCAAGAATCTCAACTAAAGTAGGGCTGCCATATGTCCAGGAATTGTTCAGAAAATGGTGTCTGGGCGATTCTTTGCTGAATCAGCAAAATGTCTGGGAAAACCTGAAGGTATGGCAAGTTGGGATATTTTTAAAAAAAATCTAAAAAATCTAAGAAAAGCCCCCCAAAAGAGAGATGTTCCCAAGAAAAGCTCAGCAACTTTGATCCAAAGAAAAAACAACAACTCAACAACTCTGTCCAGATTTTCACCATTGGGAATATGGCAACCCTAACTAAAGCATCTAGCATCCATGACAAATGGCCATCCAACCTATGCTTTAAAATTTCCAAGAAAGGAGAGTCCACAACCTCTGTTCCACTGTTGAACAGCTCTTACAGTCAGAAAGTTATTCCTGATATTTAGTTGGAATCTCCTTTCTTGTAACTGGAAGCCATTGGTTTGAGTCCTACCCTCCAGACCATAAAACAAGCTTGCGCCATCTTCCATGTGACAGCCCTTGGGATATATGAATATGGCTATCACATCTCCTCTTAGTTTCCTCTTTTCCAAGCTAAATATACCCAGCTCCTTCCAACTGTTCCCCCGAAGTCTTTGTTTCCAGACCCTTGATCATCTTGGTTGCCTTCCTCTGCACATGTTCCAGCTTGTCAATATATTGGCTATGGTCAGACTGTCGGAACCTGCGTTCGACCGAGCGACTCCTCTGGAATCACCCTCCGATGTGATTAATGACCTGAGCCTTTGATAAGGCTCCAAGCACATTCCCATTATGCAGAGTTTCAAAACAGCAGAAGTGACGAGAAATATAAGCTACATGCTAAGAGTTTTATTGCTAAGCTACACAGACAGAAAAGAAATACATCCTCTCTCTGTGAGAGCAGAGAGCAACTGAAAAACAAAGGAACAGGAAACAGTAACATCACATCCATCTCCCGTCTTCCATGAGACTTCCAACAGTATGGAATCTCTGGAATGTAAACAGAGTCTTGTGACTCCAAGCAGTACACAGTGGCAACACACAGAAACCAACATCCTCCCCCTTTATGTGAATACCACTGGGCAGTGTGTCATGTACAATATCAGTACAAACCCAGTTTCTGTACATAAGTACAGTGTCGATCACTTGGAACAGCCTTGGACAATAAATCAGCAGGAATTTCATTACCTGGCATGTAGGACACTGTTACAAGTCCTTTCTGAACACATTCCCTAGCATATTGCAGCTTCAATTGCCAAAAATAAATAAATGCTTTGTTGTCCTGATAAACCTGGATTGGACACTTTACAGGAATTCTCATGTCTTTACACAATTGTAACAACCATTCACAATCCACAAGTGAATAAGACAGTGCATTCAGTTCAGCTTCAAAAGAACTTAAGCTTACTGTTGTTTGCTTCCTGCACGACCAACCAATCAAATAGACCCTGGTTGTACATGTAGCAAACTCCAGACGTGCTTTTCCTGTCTGTAGTGTCAATTCCAAAACTCGCATCAGCAAATATCTCAAGACCGCCAGACTTTTGTAGTGCATCTCAGTCTGTAGTGTATAGTGCCTTTCAAATAGTGTACTATGCATTTCAGAGCTTTCCAATCCTTAACGGTAGGATTGTTGACATGCCTGCTTAGCAAGTTACGGCTAACTGCAATGTCAGGTCTTGAACATCTGACAATGAAGCTTAGTTTGCCTAGCACACTTCTGTACAGTGTAGTGTCAGAAAATGCTTCTTCAGTATCATCTACCTGATAACCTGTTGTCAACAGTGTGTCTACAGGGTTAGCATCCATCAGGTTCAGTTTGGTTAACACATCAGCAATTTTCTGTGACTGGTGTTCTAAAATATTACCATCTTGGTCTCTCTCTATTTCCAGAGATAGGTAGTTGGTTACCTCACCAAGATCTTTCATGCCAAAGTGCTCCCTCGGTTGAGCTAGGGCGCTATTGTACATTTTAACATCCTTCCAATAGAAAAGAATATCATCAACATAAAACCAGCAATACAGCTTCTTTTGCCCTTCCTCTTTGACAAATAAACATGGATCAGCTTTACCTTGCTGAAAACCTAGAGAAAACAACACTTCAGTGAGTTTAGAGTGCCAGCATTGTGCACTTTGCTTGAGACCATATAGGGACTTTTTCAGAGAAGAAACAAATCCCTGTTTTACCTGTACGCCATCAGTTGGAAGCATATAAAGTGATCCAGCTAAGGTTCCATACAAAAATGCTATATTCACATCGTGATGAGAAACGTGTAGATTCTCTTCGGCAGCAAGTTTGAGCATAAGCCTAATGCTCTCATATTTCACGGTGGGTGAGTAGGTCTCGTGATAGTCTTCTCCTGGTACCTGTGAAACACCTCTGGCTACCAATCTGGCTTTGTGTCTGACTACCTTGCCATTTTGATCTGGCTTTGCTTTGAAGACCCATTTGCTGTCAAGCAGTTTCATCCCTGGAACTGTTGGAACTAGCTCCCATGTTTTGTTCCTCTCTAAGGAATCAAGCTCAGCCTTCATGGCAGTTAACCATGGCTCAGCATCCTTCGAGTTCAAAGCCTGGATCTCTTGGAAGCTTGAAGGTTCAAATACCTTCTTGGAGCTATTAACAGCAGTTACGGCTTTTGCTGCTTTAGCAAATTCATCAGCAAATCTCTTTGGAGGCTTTTGCAGCTCTTTCAGACCTGCGAATTAGACGTACGTCTTCAACGCTCTCCTTTTCTTTCTTAGGAGAAAAGTGGCCTATAGTGAACAGTGCTTCCTCCAGTTCTTGATCTGAGTCTTCAGAGGGTCGCAGAGAGCCCTTAGCACTCTTGAAATCCTTTGAATCATCTGATTCAGTTTCAGATTCAGAACCTTCATCAGTGGGTGTGGGGTTTTGCTGCTGTTTATCCTCAGACTCCTCAGTGCCATCAGGATAACATTGGAAAATTCCCACATTCTCCCTCCACTTGGCATTGTACTCAACACTTCTAGTGAGCCTTACTGTATTAGTGTCCGTCATCATTACTCTGTAAGAACCTTTCTGATATCCTAGAAAGATGCCACACAAACTATGTTTGCCTAACTTGGAGCTTTGTGGTGTGTGAACCCACATGTCAGAACCAAAAATTCTCTTGTGCTTGGTTTATGGTTTCTTGCCAAACATCTTTTCATAGGGGGTACAACCAATCAGTGATGATAATCTGTGATTATAAGTATAAACAAAACAGCCAAGCGCTTCTGCCCAATAACTCTCTGGAAGATTGGCATCATGCAGCAAGGTTTTCAAGCCTTGAAGCAATGTTTGGCTTGCCCTTTCACAAATTCCATTCATCCAAGGAGACTGTGGGCTTGAAAGGTCATGTTGAATTCCTTTCTCAGTCAGAAAAGCTTCAAACTGCTGAGAAGTGAAGTCTCCCCCTTGATCTGTAAACAAACATTTCACTTGTTTATCATGCACATTTTTCAACCAAGCACAGAATTCCTTGAACCTAGGAAACACTTCTGATTTCTGATTGAGATTGAACACACAAACATACCTGGAAAATGAATCAATGAGGACCATGAAGTATTTGGCTCCACCCAAAGAGGGTGTTAGTGGACCAACGAGATCAGCATGCACTACCTGGTATGGTTCTGTAGCTTGTCTACTAGATACCTTACCTTTTGCAGCCATTTTGACCTTGTTTGCTGCGCATGTCATACACTTCATGTGGTACCTGCAGCGTTTAATAGTCATACCTTCAACTAAGGCAGGCATTTTGGAAACTGCCTCAAAGTTTAAATGACCAAGTTTCCTGTGATAATCATGAATACATCCTGCATGCAAAACCTTGTTAGTATCTGCAATACAACAAGTTTCATCCTGCACATCAACAGAATCATCGTAATGCAATACAAATAAATTATCAATATAATCAGCATGCAATACATAGTCATCTTTCTTGGTGATGGTGCACTTCCTTTTCTTGAAGGAAACGTCTATGTCCTGTTCAGTCAGCTGCGAGATGCTCAGTAGGTTGTGTGCATCATCTGGAACAAAAAGAACATTACGTATCGATGCATCCAAGCTGTGAAGAACAACTGTTCCATAGCCTTGACTGGAGATCGTGTGGTCATCCGCTTGGTGAATTGCACCTTCCTGTGGAGTAAAGGACACGAACAGGTGTTTGTCTCAGCAGATGTGGCGGGTAGCTCCCGAGTCGATGATGAAGAAAGATCTATAAATATTTTATTAGATTTTCTTATACAAAGTCAGGAATGTAATACAGAAAAGAAATAAGTAAACAAAGAAAAGAAAAAGAAGTATAGAAAAAACCAACTTTCCAAACCATTTTTACCAATCCAACCGGACTTCCCCACATCTTCCAGACCCTGCGTTCCTCACAGTAAAAATATCAGCAATTTGTTACCTTGTTTCGTACCTTACTGTATCTTTCAAATATTATGTTTCTAAGTTCAAAATGCTATTTCCCAATTACTTATAACTTAAAATAAACATAATAAAGTTACTTCAAATTTCCACCTTATCTTTCATATAACTTAATTTCCAGTTCATCAAATCTAGTTGCTGAAGCTAAAATTTCCAAATCATGCACATTCTTAACATTCATACAGCTTATAATGTTTTTGCAAATAGTCCTTAAATTTTTTCCAGTCCTCTTCCATTGTTTCTTCTCCCAAATCTCGGATTCTGCCAGTCATTTCTGCCAATTTCATATAGTCCATCAATTGCGTCTGCCACTCTTCCAGTGTGGGTAGATCTTGTGTCTTCCAGTACTTTGCAATTAGAATTCTTGCTGCTGTAGTTGCATACATAAAAAAAGTTTTGTCCTTTTTTAACACTTTCTGGTCTACAATGCCCAGGAGGAAGGCCTCTGGTTTCTTGGGGAAGGTATATCTAAATACCTTTTTTAACTCATTGTAAATCACTTCCTAGAAGGCCTTCACTTTTGGGCAGGTCCACCAGAGGTGAAAGAATGTCCCTTCAACCTCTTTACATTTCCAACATTTATTGTCAGATAGGTGATATATCTTAGCAAGCTTGACTGGGGTCATGTACCACCTATATATCATTTTCATAATGTTTTCTTTCAAGGCATTACATGCCGTGAATTTCATTCCGGTGGTCCATAACCTTTCCCAGTCCTCAAACATGATGTTATACCCAATATCCTGAGCCCATTTTATCATGGCTGATTTAACTATCTCATCCTGTGTGTTCCATTTAAGCAGCAAGTTATACATTCTTGAAAGTACCTTAGTCCTAGGTTCCAACAACTCTATCTCTAGTTTCGATTTTTCCACCTGGAATCCTGTTTTTTTATCCAATTTAAAAAGCTCTTGGATTTGAGCGTAATGAAACCAGTCTTGCACCCTGTTCTTTAATTTTTCAAAGCTCTGCAACTTCCAATTGTCTCCAATTTTTTCAATTATTTCCCAATATTTCGGCCAATTGGCCTCCATATTGAGTCTTTTTCGAGCCTTGGCCTCCACTGGTGATAACCACCTCGGGGTCTTACCCTCTAATAAGTCTTTGTATTTTATCCAGACCATAAATATTGCTCTTCTGACAATATGGTTTTTGAACATTTTATGAATTTTTACCTTGTCGTACCACAAATATGCATGCCAACCAAAAGCATTGTCGAACCCTTCCAGATCTAGGACATCAGTGTTCTCAAGGAGCAACCAATCTTTCATCCAGCAGAAGGCCGCTGCTTCATAATATAACCTCAGGTCTGGCAGGGCAAACCCCCCTCTTTCTTTCGAATCAGTTAATATTTTAAACTTTATCCGGGGTTTTTTGCCCTGCCAAACAAACTTAGAGATATCCTTCTGCCACTTTCCAAAACATTCCACTCTGTCCACGATCTGTAGGGTTTGAAACAAAAATAACATTTTCGGCAATACATTCATTTTTATAGCTGCAATTCGACCCAAGAAGGAAAGTTTCAGTTTTGACCAAATTTCCAAATCTTTTTTGATTTCCAACCAACATTTTTCATAATTGTCTTTGAATAAATTCAAGTTTTTAGCAGACAAATAAACCCCTAAGTATTTCACTTTTTAAACCACACTTAATTCTGTCTCTTTTTGAAACCCATCTGTTTCTGAAGATGTCAATTTTTTTGCCAAAACCTTGGTTTTTTGCTTATTCAACTTAAAGCCCGCCACCCGACCAAACTCATGAATCAGTTCTAAAGCTCTTTTTGTACTAGATTCTGGCTCCTGTAATGTTAAAACCAAGTCATCTGCAAAAGCTTTCAGTTTATATTGTTTCTCTCCGACCTGTATTCCTTGCACCAGCCGGTCCTCCCTAATCATGTTCAAAAGCACCTCCAGGACTGAAATAAATAAAAGAGGGGAAAGTGGGCACCCCTGTCGTGTTCCTTTTTCAATTTTGAACTCATCTGTCACCACATTGTTCACTATCAATTTAGCTTTTTGCTCTGAATAAATTGCTTCTATTCCATTTTCAAACCCCCGTCCCACTCCCATCCCTTCCAAATTTCTCTTCATAAACATCCAAGAAATGTTGTCAAAGGCCTTCTCCGCATCGATGAAAATTAACACAGCTTTCGTATTGATATTAGTTTGTAAAAGTTCCAAAATGTCGATAATGTTCCTAGTGTTATCAAACAAATGTCTCCCTGGGAGAAAGCCTGCCTGGTCCTTGTGAATTACTTCATTAAGTACTTTTTTAAATCTACTTGCCAAAATATCAGCAAAAATTTTGTAATCCACATTTAGGAGTGAGATGGGACGGTAGTTCTTAAGTTGAGTCTTTTCAGTTTCCAGTTTAGGTATCAATGTGATGAAAGCTTCTTTCCACGTTTCCGGTGCCTTCTTCCCCTCCATAATCTGATTACAAACCTCCATTAGTGGTTGTATCAAATAGTCTTTTAATGTCTTATAGTATTTGGAGGTAAGTCCATCTGGGCCTGGAGATTTGCCTAATTGCATATTCTGAATGGCACCCTCAATTTCCTGTTGTGTTATTTTACAGTTCAGGATTGTTCTTTTTTCCTGTGTTAATTTTAATAGTCCATTAGTTTTTAAAAATTGGTCTATCTCAGTCTCTTCCTGTGGCCCCTGTGTATACAGTTCTTTAAAATATCTCTGGAAACACTTTCTAATTTCTTCTGGTTTCTGAACATTTCTCCCTTCAATCTCTAGGTTGGTAACTGTGTTCAATTTTTGTCTCTTTTTCAACTGCCATGCTAGCAGTTTTCCACATTTATTCGCTGATTCAAATGATCTTTGCTTCATTTGTTTAATTTTCCATTCAATCTCTTGATTTATCAATTTCGAATATTGTGCTTGGTGGAATTTAATTTCTCTCAGCACCTCTTTCGACTTTGGTTTTGTTCTCAATTTTTTCTCTCCATCTCTTATCTTCTCTAAGATTTTGTCCTTTTTTTCATTCCAGAGTCTTTTCTTAATCATATTCTGTTGTATCAGAAACCCTCTCATAACTGCCTTACTTGCATCCCAGATGGTTCTCTTTTCCACCGTGGTGTTCAAATTTATTTCAAAATAGTCTTTCAAGGTTTTTTGGGCCTTCTTCACAATCTCCTGATCTCTTAATAGGGTGTCATTCATTTTCCATCTGAAGGAACCGATTGGAGTAAGTCTCAATTCCACTTTCAAGGCATTATGGTCGGAGCAAGTTTTTGGGCAGATTTCCACTTTTCTAGTCTTCGGTGCCAGTCCTCTAGTTCAGTGTTTCCCAACCTTTTTGGGGCAAAGGCACACTTGTTTGATGAAAAAAATCTCGAGGCACACCACCATTACAGCCCCGTGACGTCAGCGCGCAGCATCACGCCGGGAGGGACGCACGAAAGTGAAAGTTTCAATTTTTCCCCCTCCCCCTTGCCAGGGAACCTCCAAGCTTTGGGGGTGGGGGGGGAGGAGGCAGCAAAGCGAGGGACTGAGGGACGGCGGCAGCTGAGGCGGCGGCGGCTGTTGTGGTGGTGGCGGCGATAGCGGGCGGAGGAGGGTGCGGCGGCGGGGCCGAGATGGCTGGCGGTGGTGAGGGAGGCGGCAGCGGGTGGAGCAGGAGGGCGGCCGAGGCCGGTGAGGGGGTAGGGTTGCCCGGGGCTTGAGGAGCCGTCGCCGGGAGTTGCTGCTGCTGTTGTTGCTGCTGCTGCCCGGACATGCCGGCCTCCTCCTCGTCCGCTGTCTCGCGCTCCTCCCTTTTGCGCGCGCTGCCCCGCCGCCGCCCCATTGGCCGGGTCCTGTCAGCTGATCCTGTGTTATTTCCTGTGTGTGTGTGTGTGTGAGGGGAGAATGGAGGGAGAAACCTCGGCACCACCACCGCGGAGCCGCCCCCGGCTCGACGCGGATCCTCGCCGCCGCCGCCCCGCCTCTCGCCGCCCGACTCGCCTGCCTCCCTCCCACGGCACACCAGCCAACGTCTCGCGGCACACTAGTGTGCCGCGGAACACCGGTTGGGAAACACTGCTCTAGTTGTCCATATTTGGTCAATTCTTGTCCATGACAAATGGGCCTCAGAAAAGAAAGTTCCTTCTTTACCCAGGGGGTTCTTTGTCCTCCATATATCAATCAAATCCATATTGTCAGTTAATTCAAAAAAAGTTTTAGGTAGTCTGCCATCTTTTGTTAAATTTTGATTCTGTGACTTATCCATATTTGTAGATACCACCCCATTCATGTCTCCCATCATGATGATGTTGGTGTAGTCCATGTAGTCCAGCATCGTCTCATGCAGCTTCTTATAAAATTCTGATTTCCCTTCATTTGGTGCATATATTCCTAATATCAGAAATTTTTCTCCTTGTGTCTGTATTTCAATCGCCAAGATTCTTCCTTGCTCGTCTTTAAATAAGAATTTTGGTGACAGGCTCTCCTTTGCATAGATGACCACTCCTCTTTTCTTGACTCTATCCGATGAAATAAATTCCTGGCCTAGTCTTTTATTAATTAGCACTTTCCTGTGGAGCCTAGTCACATGAGTTTCTTGCAAGCATATAATGTCCAATTGTTCTTTTTTTCAAAATATGAAAGATTCTTCTTCTTTTTTCCGGGGAATTCCCGCCATTTATATTCCAACTAAATAGCTGCAGAGACATCCTGGATTGATTTGTTGGTCCTATAGTGACGTATCTTCCTTTCCCTCTATTCCCGAGGGTCCAGGCGTTGGTCCAGCTCCTGGTGATGGTGGTGGCCAAGATGCTACTGCCCCCTTTTGGAGGTCTTCTCCGTGATCGTTCAGGAACTTTTGATGGTCTTCTGCTGTTTTAATTTTAACCTTCTTTCCTTTGAAGTTAAAAGATAGTCCTTGGGGAAACTCCCACCTGTAAGGAATTGTGTTGTCTCTCAATAATTTTGCTAACTCTGTGTAAGTAGCTCTAAGATCCAAAAGTTGTTTCGGGATGTCTCTGTAAATTTCTGCTCTCTTGTCTTGAATAACAAGTGATTTTCTGAAATGGAGAAGAAGAAGAGTTTGGATTTGATATCTCGCCTTTCACTCCCCTTCAGGAGTCTCAAAGCGGCTAACAATCTCCTTTCCCTTCCTCCCCCACAACAAACACTCTGTGAGGTGAGTGGGGCTGAGAGACTTCAAAGAAGTGTGACTGGCCCAAGGTCACCCAGCAGCTGCATGTGGAGGAGCGGAGACGCGAACCCGGTTACCCAGATTACGTGACTACCGCTCTTAACCACTACACCACACTGGAGGCCTAATATCTTGTCTCTCTCCTCCTTAGATCTCAGAATTATCAAACAGTCTCCGGCTCTGTCCTTCCTTATCACTCTTCCCAATCTAAATGCAGTCGTAATTTTAAAGTCCTTGTCTTCTACTATGCCCCAGAACTTTGAGAATTCTGATGTCAAATAGCCAATCAAGTTTTCTTGTTCAAGTTCTGGAATGGCTCTCAGTCTGAGATTATTTTCCCTATTTTTCAATTCAACCACAGACAGGTAGGCCTGTTGTTCACCAATCTGTTTATGCAGTGGCTTCACTTCTACCTTAATCTCCTCAACCTTCTTATAAGCTGCCTCCGCTTTTTGACTGGCTTCCTCAGCCAGTTTCCGATTTTCTGCCGTTGCTCCTTGTAGATTCCCAATTGCTTGTGTGTGCTGGGCAACCTGGTCAGTCAATTTACTAATCGAGGATGTAGCTTGGTCAATTTTTGTTGATTGGTCATCCACCTTTTGATTTAGAATTGCCAGTTGATCCAATATTTGTTTTAAAACTGTTTCAGATCCTCCTGATGCCATGTCTTCTGTTACTGGCTGCCCAACTCCCCCCTCCTGTGCTCCCAGCACAGCTGGGACAGATGATCTGCGTGAAAGTTGTTTGAACTAATTGTGCTGTTTGCTTTGCTTTCGTTTTGGCTGCTCTTGTTCTCCCTGAGCCGCTCATTCCACACCTGCCTATGTGTCAAGGTCAAATTATCTACTGTCCCATGGGAACGACAGTTCCAGAGTGTAAACAGTCAAACGACAGAGAGTCAAAACAAAGTGTAGTTCTCAGACAATTGTATCTCCAAATTCCTCTAGGGGGAGTATCACTGTAGTTCCAGAGAAAGAAGAAACTTTTTCCGCCATTAAAGTCCCTGCAATCCCATATAGTTTAAAAAGAGTTCTTCATACCTTCTTTAAAGTGTAGAGCTCTCTCTAAATTAAACAAAGTCTTAAAAAAGGATGCAAGAAACAGTTTCCCTGCTTGTATCCAGTTGATAATGCTCAAAGGTAGCACTTTTCAGTTTAAGTTACAGTTTCCGCAATTTGACAATTCTCTTGCGTCTGGCAGCCCAGAGATCGGGTTTCTTAAAGCTTTGTAATCCACAAACGAGAGGAAAGTCCCAATTAAATCCCAATAAGTTTGAAACAATTCCTTTCTTTCTCTCCTTAAAAGCCAATTCAGTTAATGCACGATAGTCCCAACTTTTTACAGTCCCTTTTAAAGCGCTTCCCGCTTGTCAAAATCTTTGCTTTGATCTTGTAAGCAAAATCGGAAGACGGACTTCCTGTTTCTCGTCTCCCGTTTTCAGCCGAATTTAAAACTTTATTCCCGAAATTTTTGTAATCCCTACTCACGGGTATGTTGTTTAGAGTCTGATGTTTCAAGAAGAAAGGTCGGCGCTCATCAGCAGCAGCTGCGCGGCTTCGCTTCCGCAGAAAGAGCGATGAACTCACAGCACCGCTCCCCCTTCCACGTTCCGGAGCCCCTTACGGGGTTCCTTCTTCGTTTCTGGGGGGGCTTCTGGTGCCTGCCGAGTCCCACGGGCACGGGCTCACTCTGCCCGTGGTTTTTCTTGATGGGTCACTGCTATGCCGCAGCGGACGACCCTTTTCCGCGGAGCCCCTCTTCAGAGCCTGAAGAGGACCGCCATTGCTGTTTCGCGCCGCCTCCGGAAATCCCCTGATGAAGAAAGATCTAGACACCTTTTGGACCTTTGGAGTGCAGCGTGAGACCATGGCCTTGTGTTGCGTTGTCCTGGACTTCTGACCTTTGCCTCTGCCTTTTCCACGTGTTGAGCTTTCGCTGTGCTGCTCTGTTGCTTTGGGATGTTTACAATCCCTTTTCACGTGGCCTAGACGTCCACATGAGTAGCATTTCACTGCCTTCAAAGCTTTGGAGCCATCTAGTGGTTGCACTGCATTCTGGGATGACGTCTGTGAGGACTGCCCCTTAGTGATGCAGCTAGCACTATGCCGATCCGCTTCATTTAACACCACAGCAGTAACATGCGCTACCGTTAGCTGAGCAGTAAGCATAACAGCAAGCTGGCTGGCAATTGCTTCCCAACTTGAATCCAAAGAATGTAGAATCATGAAGGAATACACATCCTCTGTAAAGGTGATTCCACGCTGTTGCAACTCATGCCTGAGATTCTGCATTTCCATGAGGTGAGCACGTACCTCTGCTCCTTCAGCAAGTGCCATATCATGCAACTTGGCATAAAAGAACAAAGAAGCTCCCGCCTCCATTCTTAAATGTGAATGCTTAAGACTGTCCCACATCTCTTTGGCTGAGGCCTTGTTATGCAAAAGACATAACTCTTCAGGGGACACAATAAGTGTCAGAGTTCCCCTTGCTTTGAAATCCTTAGCCTCCCATTCTGGGGTTACTGGAGCTGGGGGGGGGCATCTGTTATCACATTAAACATACCCTCTTTTCTTAGCAGGGCTTCTGCATACTGCACCCATTCCTGATAGTTCCCCTTTGAGAGCTTAGGAATTGCCATCACATTTTGAAGGGCCTCCATCACTCTGGCATTGGTCTTCTGTGTCATTGAAGCAGACTCTGTCTGTTTACAAGCAGCTGCGTTTCAAACAGCACACTGCATGAGGCTTTTGCTTACCTGCCGCAGCTGATCAGTGCTTTGGCTAAAAGTTCAAAGTCCACCCTTATTGCCATTAATTAGGGACTGGCAGGCTTCCTGGGGCAAGAGCACATACCTCTCATCAATCTTCTTGACACGCAAAGAAGATAAGCTGCATTCCATTCTTCTGGACCCGGAACCAAAAATGTCAGAACCTCCGCTACAACCGAGCTGATAAAGCTCATCCTCCGGTCGAGTCCTTCAGAAACGCCTCTGATGATAATCAATGACCTGAGCCTCTGATGAGCCTCCAGGCATGTTCCCCATTCAGCAGAGTATCAAAGCAGCAGAAGTGACAAGATTTATGAGCTACATTGCAAGGTTTTTATTTCTAACTACGCAGACAGAAAAGAAACATCCTCTCTCTGTGAGAGCAGAGAGACAACTGAAAAACAAAGGAACAGGAAACAGTAACATCACATCCATCTCCTGTCTTTCGTGAGACTTCCAACAGTATGGAATCCCTGGAATGTAAACAGAGTCTTGTGACTCCAAGCAACTGCACAGTGGCACAAACAGAAATTAACATTGCATTGGTTGCTCTCCAGAAGTGGGGCCTTTCCCAGCCTTGCAGCCCTTTCTAAACTGGGGGTGGCGGGGAGGGTACCCAGGACCTTCTTCCTAGGAAGCGCATGCTGTTAGGCCCTGAGCTACACCTGTCTCCAATGACTAGATCCTATTTCTCAACCTCATTTTACCCAATCTGCTACATGGGAAGCACCACTAGGTAGGGGATTCAACATAGAAAGCTGCCTTGCACTGCATCAGGCCACTGGTCTAGGTTGGCATCACCCACATTGACTGGCAGTAGCTCTCCAGGCTTTCAAGCAAAAGCCTTTCCTTGGCCTTACCTGGAGATGCCAGGGTTGAACCTGGAACCGTCTGCCTGCAGAACAGGTGCTGTGCCCCTGACCTGCGCCCTGTCCTTTGATACTCATTGCTGTTGGCTTAGCAATGGGAGTAGCAGAACATGAATCTATTACTTTCCATGTTAAAAGTCATTTAACCCCATCAACCTTCCACTTTTGGGACAGATTTTTTTAAATAAATATTTAATAGATTTTCACAAATTATAAAAACACACACAATGCACAATACAAACGTACACACACAAAAACAAACAAACACGTATAATTTCAAATCCTTTTTTTCTTAAAACTTACTTCACCGACTTCCCCATACCTCCCCTTTCTGCATTCCAATTCCCAAATTTGTTTCAGCAAATCCCCCCTTAATCTTATCCAATTTTTCCTTTTCTTTTCTTTTACTTAATCTTTTACAGCTGTAATCCCTTACTTTCTATAACCACAACATTTTAACACTCATTAATTTTGCAATTTTTCTTAAGGTAAATTTTAAATTTCTTCCAATCTTCTTCCGCCGTCTCTTTCCCCTGGTCTCGGATTCTGCCAGTCATTTCAGCCAGTCCCATATAGTCTATCACCTTCATCTGCCATTCTTCCAGAGTGGGTAGATCCTGTGTCTTCCAATACTTTGTGATAAGTATTCTTGCTGCTGTTGTAGCATACATAAAAAAAATTCTGTCTTTCTTTGACACCAATTGGCCGACAATGCCCAAGAGAAAGGCTTCTGGTTTCTTAGGAAAAGTACATTTAAGTACCTTTTTCATTTCATTATATATCATTTCCCAGAAGGCCTTAATCTTCGGGCACGTCCACCAAAGGTGAAAAAAAGTACCTTCAGTTTCTTTACATTTCCAACACTTATTATCAGGCAAATGATAGATTTTTGCAAGCTTGACTGGGGTCATGTACCACCTATAAATCATTTTCATAATATTCTCTCTTAAGGCATTACATGCCGTAAATTTTATACCGGTGGTCCACAACTGTTCCCAGTCAGCAAACATAATGTTATGACCAATGTCTTGTGCCCACTTAATCATGGCTGATTTAACTGTTTCATCTTGTGTATTCCATTTCAGCAGCAAGTTGTACATTCTTGACAGATTCTTAGTATTGGGTTCTAACAGTTCTGTTTCTAATTTTGATTTCTCCACCTGGAAGCCAATTTTCCTGTCCTGTTTGTAAACCTCCATTATTTGGTAATAGTGGAGCCAATCTCGTACTTTAAGCTTCAATTTCTCATAATTCTGTAATTTCAGTTTATCTCCCTCTTGTTCCAAAATTTCCCAATATTTTGGCCATTTGGCCTCCATACTGAGCTTTTTCACGGCTTTTGCCTCCATTGGCGACAACCACCTTGCGGTTTTATTTTCCAGCAAATCCTTGTATCTAATCCAAACATTATATAATGCTTTCCTGACAATATGATTTTTAAAAGCTTTATGAGCTTTAACCTTGTCGTACCATATATATGCATGCCATCCGAATACATTATTAAAACCTTCCAAGTCCAAGATATCTGTATTTTCAAGAAGTAGCCAGTCTTTCATCCAGCAGAAAGCTGCTGATTCATAGTACAGTTTTAAGTCCAGCAGGGCAAACCCCCCTCTTTCCTTTGCATCAGTTAAAATTTTAAATTTTATTCTGGGTTTTTTGCCCTGCCAGACAAACTTCGAGGTATCTTTCTGCCACCTCTTGAAGCAATCCATCTTGTCCACAATTTGCAATGTTTGGAATAAAAATAACATTCTCGGCAATACATTCATCTTAATAACAGCGATTCGGCCTAACAAGGAAAGCTTGAAATTTGACCATGTTTCTAGATCTTTTTTTACCTCTGTCCAACATTTCTCATAATTGTCTTTAAATAAATTCACATTCTTAGATGTCATATTAATCCCCAAGTATTTCACCTTCTTAACCACAATTAATCCTGTTTCATTCTGGAACCTCTCCCTTTCAGTAACTGTCAAATTTTTCTCCAATACCTTGGTTTTTTGTTTATTCAACTTAAATCCTGCAACTTGACCAAATTCTTGAATTAATTCTAAAACCCTTTTCGTACTAGTTTCTGGCTCTTGTAAAGTAAGTACCAAGTCATCTGCGAAGGCCCTCAATTTGTACTGTTTGGCTCCGATCTGTACCCCTTTAACCAGCTGGTCTCTTCTAATCATATTTAGCAAAACCTCCAGGACTGATATAAAAAGTAATGGGGAAATTGGGCACCCCTGCCGTGTCCCTTTTTCTATTTTAAATTCTTCCGTTATCACATTATTTACAATTAATTTAGCCTTTTGTTCTGAATATATTGCACCCATACCATTCTCAAATCCTTGGCCTACCCCCATCCCATGTAGATTCTTCTTCATAAAACTCCAAGAGATATTGTCAAAGGCTTTCTCCGCATCCACAAATATCAATACTGCTTTAGTGTTTATGTTCACTTCTAATAATTCCAAAAGGTCTATTATATTCCTCACGTTATCTGACAAATGTCTTCTTAGGAGAAAGCCTGCTTGGTCCTTATGAATCTCTTCCACCAATACTTTTTTCAATCTTTTTGCCAAAATGTCTGCAAAAAAATTGTAATCCACATTGAGTAATGATATAGGGTGGTAGTTCTTAAGCTGAGTCTTTTCAGTCTCTGTTTCCGGTATGAGTGTAATATAAGCTTCTTTCCACGATTCTGGTGCTTTTTTCCCCTCTAAAATTTCATTGCAGACTTCCTTCAGAGGTTGTAATAACCACTCCTTCAAAGCTTTGTAATATCTGGAAGTCAGCCCATCTGGTCCTGGAGATTTGCCCAGTTGCATGTTTTGAATGGCACCTTCTATCTCTTGTTCAGTTATTTCCTGATTCAGATCTATTTTACTTTGATGAGAATTTTTTTGTAATCCATATTTCTTTAGAAATTCATCTATGTCCCCTTCTTTCTGCGGCCCTTGTGAATATAATTTTTTTAAATAACTCTGGAAGCAGTTTCTAATCTCATTTGGCTTATAAATGTTCTTTCCTTCAACCTCTAAGGTTGTGACCGTATTTAATTTTTGCCTTTTCTTCAATTGCCAAGCCAAAGGTTTACCACATTTATCTGCAGATTCAAATGTCCTTTGTCTCATTTGTTTAATCTTCCATTCTATTTCTTGATTCATCAATTCCATATATTGTGTCTGATATAACTTAATTTCTCTCAAAATCTCTTGGGACTTTGGTTTGGATCTTAGCTTCTTTTCTCCTTCTTTTATCTTTTCCAAAATCTTATCCTTTTTCTCATTTTGGCTTCTCTTCTTTATTGTATTTTGTTGTATCAAAAATCCTCGCATAACAGCTTTACTTGCGTCCCAGATTACTCTTTTTTCAACATCTGTTTCTAAATTTATTTCAAAATAGTCTCTCAAAGTTTTTTGGGCCTTTTTGTAAACCTCTTCATCTCTAAATAAGGTGTCATTCATCCTCCATCTGAAGGAACCAGCTGTTGTTAACTTCATCTCCATCTTTACAGCATTATGGTCGGAGCACGTTTTTGGGCAGATTTCCACTCTCTTTATCTTTGGTGCCATCCCACTAGTAACCCATATTTGGTCAATTCTAGTCCATGTCATCATTGCTTCAGAAAAGAAAGTTCCCTCTCTCTCGAGAGGGTTCTTTGTTCTCCAGATGTCAATCAAGTCCATGTTTTCAGTCATTTCAAAGAAAGTCTTTGGTAGTCTCCCATCTTTAGAGACTACCAGTCTTTGTGCTTTGTCCATATTTGTAGATACTACTCCATTCATGTCCCCCATCAAAATTAAGTTGTAATCCAAATAATCCAGTAAGGTCTCATGCAACTTCTTAAAGAATTCAGATTTCCCCTCGTTTGGTGCATAAATTCCCACAATCAGAAATTTTTCTCCTTGTACTTGAATTTCATTTGCCAAAAATCTTCCTTCTTCATCTTTAAACATCAATTTCGGTAATAATTTTTCTTTTGCATAAATCACAACTCCTCCTTTCTTGACTTTATCAGATGAAATAAATTCTTGTCCTAATCTTTTGTTAATAAGTAATTTTCTGTGTAACCTCGTCACATGTGTTTCTTGTAAACAAATCAAGTCCAATTGTTCTTTTTTCAATATATGAAACACTTTCCCCCTCTTTCGAGGAAGGTTCAAACCGTTACAATTCCAGCTTAGAAGTTGCAGAGCCATCTTGCCGTTATTTACTTTCCCCTCCTACTGCTCTGAGTAGTTGTTCGTCGTCCGTCGGTGGTTTCAGTCCGAATGATAAATTTAAAATGTCTGTTATTTCCTTTACTGATGGGGTTGGTTCCACTTCAACCACTTCTTTCAGAAGATCTTCCTCGTTATCTCGTAGAAATTGATCCTTGTCACTCACTGATTTTATTCTTGTTTTCCTTCCCTTATATTTAAAAGATAGGCCTTGAGGAAATTCCCACCTGAAGGGTATTCTGTTCTTTCTCAGAAGATCAACCAGGTCTTTGTAGTAAGTTCTTGCATCCAAAATATGCTTAGGTATGTCCTTAAAGATCTCCACAAAGGAATTTTCAATTTCCAAAGTTCTTTGAAAATGCAGATTCAATATTTTGTCTCTTTCTTCTTTTGATCTTAAAGTTATCAGACAGTCCCTTGGCTTCTTTCTGTTTTGTCTTCTGCCCAATCTAAAAGCAGCCACTATCTTAAATTCTTCCTTCTCTAGCTCCTGTTGCCAAAAGTCTGAAAATTCTTTTGTAAGGAAGTCCACCAAGTTATCCTTCTCACTTTCCGGCACCGCTCTTATTCTCAAATTCCTCTCTTTTCTTTGTAATTCAAGCATAGACAAAGCCAACTCATGATCTTCTAACTTTTTGAAGACTGGTGATATCTTTTCCTGGGTAGCATCTGCAGTAACCTTAGCTTCTTCTGCAATCTTTCGAGTTGTGGCTGATTCTTCTAATAATTTTTTGATAGTCTGTGTGTTTGAATTCACCTTTTTCCCCAGTTCATTAATACTTTTCATATTCCAATCAAGTTTTGCTGAGACCTCTGCCAATTGTTTACTAGATTCCGCACCTTGTTTTGTCAAAAATTCCAAAGACTCATTTATTTTACAGAGAGCTTGTGCCACAGGGTCAGATGACATAATTATTGTTTTTGTCTGTCCAGTTGCAGCTGTTACTGTGCCTGAGACCGAGGCCCTTCGCTGGTGTGAAGTTTTAATCTTATATTGTTTGCCGGATCTAGTAGTTCTCTCATCTGCCATAACACTCTCACTCCCAGCCAAGGTCATTCCCACGTCTGTAGATTGTTTTCAAATGGAAGTTTCCAATGACTTAGCTATTGTAGTCCACTTTGCAACTGTTTCAACAAAATCCTCTAGGGGGAGAGATCTCCAAAACTTTTGCAACAAAATGTCTCTTTAAAAAAGTCCCCAATGTCTCCAAAAGGGTCTATTATAACAGTTCCCAGATATGTTTCAAAAACTTAACAGTCCAGTAATTAAGTATCTTTCACAAAGTCTTAACAAAGTGACAGTTCTCTATTCGGCTTCCCTATCCAGGCAGTCCATTCCCAGGGCTTTGAAACAGCGGATAAAATCTTTCCAGTGGTTCCTTTTCATGCAGGTATCAAAAGTCCACCTTCCTCCCCCTCTGCTCCTGCATGCAAGAGGGGGATTTCAATTCTAATGTCAAGTTTACTTGTTTTCCGAATAGTCCTTCTCAGATTACAGCTTTGCACTTTCTTTGCTTTGGACTTTCTGCAGTCCGGAAAGGCAGACTTCCTTATTTTATGCCTTTCCCGTTTCCGGCCAAATCGTCTTTAAATTGACTTTAAATTCCAATAGATCTTTAAATCCTACTCACGGGTAGTTTTTTTTCAGTCCAAATTTCAGGAAGGAATCAGCGCTCTCCGACAATGGCGACGCGGCTTTGCTCCACGGGCTTGGGTGACGACTCTCAGCACCGCGCCACGCACCCGATGCCGCTCCGGAGCCTTTAAAAAGGCTCCTTTGTGGTTTTGGGGGGGCGCAAAGGTGCCCGCCGAGTCTCCTTGCTCACAGGCTTCCGCGCCTGTGATTTTTGTGGGTCCCCGCTTCGCTGTAGCGGTCAGACCCGAACTCGCGGAGCAGACTCCCTCCGGAGCTCGGAGGGAAATCCGCCACTGATCGCTGGCGCCGACCGGAAGTCCCCTTTTGGGACAGATTTTTACTGGAATGTAAACAAAGTGAAGTTGCTGTGTCTGAAGCTAGGCTCTGGCAAAGTTATCAAGGTAAGGTGGGCTCCGTCCTTCCACCGCAGTGCAAGGATTCTTTCATCCACTTCCACATCTAAGCAGAGTACAGCAGCCAAGGCTGTGTGGAAGGTTGAACAGCAGTGATGTTTTCTGAGCTCAAACTCTGATCAAATGGCTTCCTCAAGAACAGCAGGCAGGTAGCTTTCCCAGCTTGTCTACGCTTGCCAGTATCTGCTGGAGTGGGAGGCCCCAACAGGGTCCCTTGATCTCCGTAAAATTCCTCATCCTGCCCTACTGGCCAATCAGGCTTGCCCTTTCTTTACAGAAGGAGTGGGGAACCTCAGGCCCAGCAGGGACTGAAACTGGCCCTCAGGATTCACCCCAGGCCATGCCCCTTGCCAAGCCTGCTCTGTGGCCTGGACCAAAACAGTCCTGGGCCTCCAATGTTTCCTCTTGCTGTCCTCATCCAGGGTAAAAATTACATTCGTTGCCCCTCCCGCTTTCCCCTCTTGCACCGCCCGCTCCTTGCATGCTCCTCCCCACCAAGAAGGTTGCCCCGGAGGGAATGGTTTTCATCCTTGCTTTAAAGCTACTTCCCTCGAGACTGCAAGAGAACTATCAGTATTCCTGTGCCCTGCTCTTGACCAGCCTTTACCAACCTGACAAACACACACACAGATGCTATGGACTCCAACTCCCATAAGCCCCAGCCAGCACCTGCTTATTGGAGTTGGAGTCCAAGGTATCTGGACGACATCAGGTTGGCGAAGGCTGTGTGGTTCCGGCACTTAGTGAAGGCGATCACCCAAACTTGTTTTCTGCTTGGTTCTCCATTTCTGGAATTTGAAGGGCTGGAAAGATGGGATGATTGGCATGAAGAAAGGAGGCAGGTGGTTCCTCCTCGTCCCGCCAGCATTGGCTTACGTGCCTTCAGGAGAAGCTGAACGCATTCCTCCGGACTCGACCCTGGCCTTTGAGGTGGAAGTCAAACGGGTGAGTGTGTCTTCCTCTCAACGTGTTAGCGACCAAGAGAACCTCAGAAGGTTGTTGGGTGGTCGGTCTACCACCTGGATAAAGTTCTACAAATGGAGGCAGTGGTTGCCTTCACCAGACTCCATGATGCCCCTTTTTTGTTCCCTTAGGTGAGGTTTGCAAAGGACGCTGGCTCTGCCGGACAGAGCCTGGACCCCAGGGACTCCCTCACACCTTCACCAGGCCCACAATCAAAAAGCCCCGCTGCAGACCCAGCATGGCTGACTCCTTCTACTCCCGCTCCAAAGCCAGGGTGAAAAATAAATTGAGGGTGCTCTTAGCTTTTAAGCCTTCCATTCTCCCAGTTGTCGCATCCTAACTCTGCAGTCAATATGTTGCCACCTCTGTGTTTGAGGCTTTTGCCCTTCACCTCACCTGCATAACTCAGGCCCCATCTGCACAGTACCACATTGAGATCTACGGATGAAGTCCGATATACAAATTCAATAAATCATAATAAATCATATGTTCCAAATAGCACCATGCCATTTTCAACAGCCGTGGCTTCCTCCAAAGAATCCTGAGGGCCACCTCGTCTCATAGACAACCTGGCAAGGGCCACATTCCAGGGCTGAGCTGGGACGCCAGTGGACAGAGCAACAAATGCTGCTCCTGCCTTCTGTGCAGCCAGAAAATACACCATGTGGGGCTTCTTTCTGCACATGCCTCTCCCTGTCCAGGGAAGCAAGATGCACTGTCACAGTTCAAGGATACATTCCAGCCAGGCTAAAGCTCCCTTGGGGAGGCCATGAGGTGAGGACGGTGGGGGGGCATGGCCAAGGCAGAGTCCCAAAGGCCAGTTTCAGTATCCTACCCCTTAATAGACTCTTCCTACTGTGCTCAGGTTTGTTAACTCCCTTCCTTCCATACTGCAAGGAGCCTAAAGCTCAGGTGGCCTGGCTCAATCCCCAGGCACCCCAAGGCTGCTGCCAGTCAAAGTGGACAGTAGTGGGCTGGATGGGGTAGCAGTTAAAAGGGTCTGTCAGAGTAAGACCTGGGAGACCAGGGTTCCAACCCCCACTCTGCCATGAAGGTGACCTTGGGCTAGCCACTCTCTCTCAGCCTAACCTACCTCACAGGGTTGTTTTGAAGATAAAAAAGGGAGGAAAACTATATACCACTACTTTGAGCTCCTTGGAGGAAAGATGGAACATAAAGAAAATAATAAGAACTATTATGATTCTGATATAAAGGATAGAAGCTCTCCTAGGGTGGCTTTTGAAAAGTGAGATCTACATATTATACTGCCTTGATTTCTTTTTTTACATGAGAGGATGGAAAGTATCAAATCATGCAAACATTCATGTGTGTAAAAAACAATTCTCCCTCAGCTATGTGGAGCAGAGTAGCCTGTTATCTGAGCAGAGCAACAGCTCACTGCAGAGGACCATGGAGCACACCCAGGCAAGGGTCCTACATGCTGAACAGGAGAAGGTAAGCCCTGGCAGTGTGACAGCCACAACAGGAAGGCCAAGTGACTGAGGCTGTGGGGAGGGTACGTGCTATCCCAGGAGTTCACAATCGCTAGTGCAGGTCACAATTCCCCTTTGCCTGCAGGCCAGAAATAAGTTACGTTTCTGAGCAGCAGCAACAACAAAATAGAACAAACGACTGGCTAGGTATACATGCACATACAGGTAAGATTCATAAGCTTCAGGTAATCCTTTGAAAAGCCCCTCAGGTTGAATATGAGAGAACAACAGAATGTCCCTTTAAAATCTAACAGAGTGACTAAAAAAATTGCACCACATTGGGCTACAGTAACATCTCATTGGCTGCATTCACATGCCATGCTAAACTGTGGGTTCGCATGACGTGAGCAAGCACAGTGAACGTCCCCCTCACCTCCTCCTATGCAGCCAAGAAGAAGGGTGTGAGAGTTTCCACTTCTAGGTAACCGTTGCTTCCTCTTACAGATAGGTAGCCGTGTTGGTCTGCCATAGTCAAAATAAAAAAATTCCTTCCAGTAGCACCTTAAAGACCAACTAAGTTAGTTCTTGGTATGAGCTTTCGTGTGCATGCACACTTCTTCAGATACATCTGAAGAATGTATCTGATACATGGCTAGGCATAAGTGTCAGGGTTCCTGACCGCATGAGAGGAGGAGATGTAAGGGGAGAGCATGCAAATCAAGGTTTGCTGTGGCCTGTTCTTGCTTGGGCATCAGCGTGCAAACCCTGCCATTAAGGGATCTTACATGCATCTTACCCTGAGGCCGCTGAGATTTTCAGTGATATAATCAGCCCTTGGACCACAGAATAAGCAGAGTGCTCTTAACCCCAGAATGCCATTGCCTCTTTTGATAAAATTTTCTCCCCTCTTGCTGTTCTTGCTTCTGGTGGTGTTAACTCTCCTCTCCTTGTCTCTGCTTTTCTCTCTAGCACATTCCACCACTGGATCGGGGGTGGGACCAGGTGAGGCATTGTCCTTGGGTGTCCTGATTAAATGAGCACTTCCTTCCTCCCCTCATACTTTTCCAGGTCACCATTTCATACTTTTAGTAGGTTAAAACCCCACGCCTTCTGCAGGTGTTTCTTGTTGTGAAGCCTCTCTGTGCCTTGGCATCCCAGCTTCAATGACAATGGATTTTGCTAAATCAGGGGTGGGGGGGACTCCAGGCCGCTGGACCAAAGGCCACCTTCCAGGCCTATGTGTCTGGCCCTCAAAACTCCTTCCAAGCCGGACTTCCGGTCAGCGCCAGCGATTAATGGCGGATTTCCCTCCGAGCTCCGGAGGGAGTCTGCTCCGCGAGTTCGGGTCTGACCGCTACGGCGAAGCGGGGACCCTCAAAAGTCACAGGCGCGGAAGCCTGTGAACAAGGAGACTCGGTGGGCACCTTTGCGCCCCCCGAAATCGTGAAGGAGACTTTTTAAAGGCTCCGAAACGGCAGCGGGTGTGAGGAGCGGTGCTGAGAGTCGTCATTCAAGCCCGTGGAGCGAAGCCGCGTCGCCATTGTCAGAGAGCGCTGATTCCTTCCTGTAATTCGGACTGAAAACAACTACCCGTGAGTAGGATACAAATAACTATCTGGAATTGGGACAAATTATTGAACAGTTCGGCCGGAAACGGGAAAGGCAAAAAATAAGGAAGTCTGCCTTTCCGGACTGCAGAAAGATCAAAGCAAAGAGAGCGCAAAGCGTAACTTGAGAAGACTATTTTGAAAATCAGTAAACTAGGCATTGAATTTGAAATCTCCCTCATGCATGCAGGAGCAGAGGGGGAGGAAGACTTATTTGATATACCTGCATGAAAAAGGAACTTTTTGGAATTACATCTGCTGTCTTAAAACCCTGGGAACGGACTGTCTTGACAGGGAAGCCAAATAGAGGACTGTCACTTTGTTAAAGGAAATTCTTCTAAATTGATACTTAACTTAACTTAACTCTGTGAAAGATACAGAATTACTGGATTATAAGACTTTGGGGGAATTGTTACAACAGGAAACTTGGAATCTTTTTAAAGAGACATTTTGTTGCAAGAACTCTGGAGATTCCCCCCCCCCCCGAGGATTTGATTAAAATAGCTGTAAATGGGACTGTAGAAGTTAAGCCATTGGAAACTTCCACTTGAAAACAACCTACAAGCGTGGGAACGACCTTGGCTGGTGTGAGAGTGTTATGACATATGGAACTAGATCGGGTAAACAACATAGGACTGACGCCTCACACCGGAGAAGGGCCTCAGTTTCTGGTACAGTAACAGCTGCAGCTGACCAGACAAAACCAAAAGCTATGTCTACTGATGCTGTAACACAAGCTCTTTGTAAGATAAATGAGTCTTTGGAACATTTGACAAAACAAGGTGAGGAATCCAGCAAACAATTGGCGGAATCTAGGAAACAACTGGCTGAGGTTGCAGCAAAGCTTGATTTGAACACGAAAAGTATTAATGACCTGGGTGAGAAGGTGAATTCTAACACGCAGTCTATTGGGAAACTTTTAGAAGAATCAGCCACAACTCGAAAGATTGCAGAAGAAGCTAAAGAGATTGCTGTCACCACCCAGGAAAAGATACCACCAGTTCATAAAAAACTGGAAGAACATGAGCTGGCTTTGTCTATGCTCGAAATGCAAAGAAAAGAGAGAAATTTGAGAATAAGAGCAGTGCCTGAAAGTGAGAAAGATAGTTTGGCGGACTTTCTCACAAAAGAATTTTTGGACTTTTGGCAACAGGAGCTGGGGAAAGAAGAATTTAAAATAGAGGCTGCTTTCAGATTGGGCAGAAGACAAAACAGAAAGAAACCAAGGGATTGTCTGATAACTTTAAGATCAAAAGAAGAAAGAGATAAAATATTGAACCTACATTATCAAAGGACTTTGGAAATTGAAAATTCCTTTGTGGAAATCTTCAAGGACATACCCAAGCATATTTTAGACGCCAGAGCTCACTATAAAGATTTGGTTGACCTACTGAAAAAGAACAGAATACTCTTCAGGTGGGAATTTCCTCAAGGTCTATCTTTTAAGTACAAGGAAAGGAAAATAAAAATTAAATCTGTGAGTGACAAGGATCTATTTTTATGAGATAACGAAGAAGACCTTCTGAAAGAAGTGGTTGGAGTGGAACCTAGATTATCAGCAGAGGCAATACCTGATATTGCCAATCTATCATTTGGACTGAAATTACCGATTGCTGACGAACAACTACTCGGAGCGGTAGGAGGGGCAAGTAAATAACTGTAAGATGGCTCTGCAACTTCTAAGCTGGAACTGCAATGGTTTGAACCTTCCTCGAAAGAGGAGAAATGTTTTTCATATATTGAAAAAAGAACAATTGGACTTGATTTGTTTACAAGAAACACATGTAACAATGCTACATAGAAAATTACTTATTAACAAAAGATTGGGACAAGAATTTATTTCCTCTGACAAAGTTAAGAAAAGAGGGGTTGTGATTTATGCAAAGGAAAAATTGTTACCGAAATTGATGTTTAAAGATGAACAAGGAAGATTTTTGGCAATTGAAATTCAAGTTCAAGGAGAAAAATTTCTGATCGTGGGAATCTATGCACCAAATGAGGGGAAATCTGAATTCTTTAAGAAGTTGCATGAGACCTTACTGGATTATTTGGACTATAACTTAATTTTTTTATAAATGCTTTTTATTAAATTTTCTTCATCATACACATCCATAGAAACACAGCCAAAGGAAAATATTACACATTAAAAAAACATTAAATAAAGAAAAAAGAAGAAAGAATTAGAAAAAAGAAGAAAATAAGAAAAAAGAAAAAACACATACAGCAATTTGCTAACATCAACTTCCTTCCCTCCTGATTTCGGATTTCTACCTTTAGTGGTTTCATCTTACAGCTGGTATTGATTTTTAGTTTGTAACATCGGAAGATTTAGGTCAGGCCTACTGTAGTTGGTAAGTTACTAAAATTACCTTCAATATACACCATAAATTTGTTCCAATCTTCTTTTAACTTTGTATTTTTTTGATTTCTAATTCTTTGCGTCATTTTTGCCATTTCTATAAAGCCATAAAGTTTCAGTTGCCAATCTTTCACCGTTGGTAAAGTTGAGTTTTTCCAATTTTAGGCAATTAGCATTCTAGCCGCAGCTGTTGCGTATTGGAACAGGGTTTTATCTTTTCCCGGTATTTGTTTTCCCACCATCCCTAGTAAAAAGGCCTCTGGTTTTTTGGGAAATGTGTATCTAAATATTTTTTTTAATTCGTCATATATCTGATTCCAAATTTTTTTTATTCCCTCGCATGTCCACCACATATGTATGAAGTTCCCTTCATTTGTTTTGCATTTCCAGCAGGCCTTGTTACCGGTCTTATACATCCTATTTAATTTTTCTGGGGTTAAATACCATCTGTATATCATTTTTTCTAAGTTTTCTCTAATTGCAGCGCTTGCTGTAAATTTTATTCCCTCATTCCATAATTTTGACCATTTCTCTTGTTCTATATTGTGTCCCAAATCTCTTGCCCACTTTACCGTAACTTCTTTAATTTCTACATCTTTTGTGTCCCATTCTAGTAAAATGTTATACATTTTGGATAGTAACTTAGATTTACTTTCAATTATTTCAATTTGAAATTTTGATTTCTTTTCGCTCATTCCTACTTTCTTGTCTTCCGTCCATCTTGCATTAATCTGATGATAGTGTAGCCAACCCTTCAGCTTTTCTTTCAACTCCTCATACGGTCTTAGTTTCCAGCCTTCATGGGAGCTTGTTAGTAGATCTTCGTATGTCAAGTTTTGCTCATCCAAATTTGTTTTTTTAAATGATAGGATATCTGTTGGGGACAGCCACCAGGGTGTTTTTGATTCTAACAATTTTTTGTTTCTTTCCCAAACGTCATATAGCGGACCTCTGATAATGTGGCTCGAAAAACCCTTATGTACTTTTCCTTTACTTAACCAAAGGTAGGCATGCCAGCCAAACCTGTTTTCTGCACCCTCGAGTTCCAATAAGTCCTTGTTCTCCAAAGTTATCCAATCTTTCACCCAACATAAGCAGGCAGCTTCGTAATACAATTTTAGGTTGGGTACCGCCAATCCTCCTCTCTCCTTTCGATCTGTAAGTAGTTTATATCTGATCCTTGGCCTTCTTCCCTGCCATATAAACCTTGAAAGGACTTTCTGCCAATCTTTAAATATTTTAGACCCTCTAATAACCGGAATATTTTGGAAGAGGAACAACATCTTGGGGAGGATGTTCATTTTTATTGCCTCCATCCTGCTGAGCCACGAAAGGTTAACTCTGCTCCAGACATCCAGATCTTTTTTGACTTTGTTCCAGGTCGTTGTATAATTATCTTCAATTAGGTTTATATTTTTGGGTGTAAGCCAAATACCTAGATATTTTATTTTTTTGGTTACTTCAATTCCATGTTGTCTCTCTAATTTTTCTTTTATATCATTTCTCAAATTCTTTGTTAATATCTTGGTCTTTGATCTATTCAGTTTAAATCCTGCTAGTCTGCCATATTCTTCTAGTATTTCCAGCGCCTTCTCGATACTTCTTTGCGGCTCTTCTAAGGATAGCATCAAGTCGTCTGCGTAAGCTTTTAGTTTAAACTCCCTTGATCCTATTTTGATCCCTCGGATCTCAGGTATTGATCTTATTTTGTTTGCCAGGACTTCTAGGACCATAATGAATAAAAGCGGGGAGAGGGGACAGCCTTGCCTGGTTCCTTTTTCAATTTGGAATGTATTTGTAAGATTGTTGTTTATCACCAGTTTGGCAGATTGATTTGAATATATTGCCTGTATTCCTTTCAGAAATTCTCCCTCTATCCCCGCTTCTTCCATAGTCTTTAATAAAAACGACCAGGAGACATTATCAAACGCCTTTTCTGCGTCTATGAAGATCAAAGCCGCTGGTATATCGTTGTTGATTTCCAAATATTCAATTAGATTTATAGTGTGTCTCACATTATCTTTCAAGAATCTATTTGGTAAGAAGCCTGCTTGGTCTTTGTGAATTAGGTGTAGCAGGCATTTTTTTAATCTATTTGCCATGATATCAGCATATATTTTATAATCGTTATTCAATAGAGATATTGGCCTATAGTTTTTAATACACATTTTGTCTGTATCTGGTTTTGGAATTAATGTTATAAAGGCTTCCCTCCACGACTCAGGCATTTTTCCTCCTCTTAAAATGTTGTTCATAGTCTCGCAGAGCGCCGGTAATAGTTGATTTCCTAGAACTTTGTAATATTTAGCCGAAAGACCATCCGGTCCTGGAGCTTTTCCTATTTTCATTTTTTTATAGCATTTTGGACCTCTTCTATGTTGATGGGTTTGTTTAGTTGAGATCTTTCTTCCTCTGTGATGGTCTTCCCTTTATGTCTCTTTAAATATCTTTCTATTTGTGTTGTATCCTCTTCCCCCTTCTTATATAGTTCCTCATAAAACTCGAGAAACTTTTTTTGTATTCTTATTGGGTCTACTATCAAATCTTCCTCTACCTTTATTTTGTTTATCATGTTCTGTTTCTGTCTTTTTCTCAGTTGCCAGGCCAGAAATTTCCCTGTTTTGTTCGCTGACTCGAAATATCTTTGCTTCATTAGTTTGATTTTCCATTCAATTTCTTGACTCGTCAGCATCGAATATTGTGTTTGTAGCATTTTTATTGTTCGAATACTTTGCTCGTCCTTCGGGTGGTCTATTAGTTTTTTCTCATACTCTCTTAGTTGCTTGAGTATTTCTTCCTTCTTCTGCTGTCTTATCTTCCTCTTATAGTTGTTTTGCTGGATAAATAAGCCTCTTACTACCGCCTTACTGGCGTCCCATACCACTTCTATGTTTGTTCCTGTGTTCAGATTCAAGTCAAAGTACTCTTTTAAGGTAATTTTGGCCTTTTCAATAACGTCATCATTTTCTAATAAATATTCATTTAGCCTCCATCTAAAACTTCCCTGTGTTACACCCTTAATTTCCAAAGTTATCAGGTTATGATCTGAAAGTATTCTTGGATGAATTTCACAACTTATTGCTCTTAGGGTGAGTGCTCTCGCGGTCCAGATTTGGTCTATTCTGCCCCAACTTTTATGCACTTCCGAGAAAAAAGTAAACTGTTTTTCTGTTGGATGTTTATATCTCCATATGTCTATTAGGTCTAGGTTTTCTTCCAGATCTTGGAATGATTTCGGTAACTTTCCTTGATTTCGTTTTCTGTTTTCCGCTTGTCTATCAATTTCTGGTGACGGCACCGCATTAAAGTCTCCCAGTAATATCGTCTTGTTGTCATCTAAATCTAATAGGACTTGTTCTAATTTCTTAAAAAACTCAGGTCTGTTTGTATTTGGAGCGTAGATACTGACTACGTTAATCTTTTCTCCCTGGAAGTTGATTTGAACCCCTAGTATCCTCCCCTCCTCGTCCTTATATATCATTTTTGGTTCCCATTTTTCCTTCACATATACTACCACTCCTTTTTTTTTCTCCTCCGTAGAATTTATAAATTCCGCACCCAAATACTTGTTTGTTAAGACATGTTTATGCTTTTTGGCTACATGAGTTTCTTGAATACAAATTACGTCTATTTTTTCCTTTTTCAACACATTCGCAATTTTATTCCTTTTGACTTTTTCATTCAATCCATTTACATTCCATGTTACGATTTTGAGGTTCATTGTCACTTCTATCTACTAGAAAGTCAGTAATTTCCCGGTTTGGGTTTTACCGGTTTAGGTTCGGGTGAGTTTGTCTTCTATTTGCTCTTCGACCTCTTCCTCCTCCCCTTCCTCCCCTTCTTCCCCCTCATCTTCCTCTCCCCCTCCCCCTGCTCCTCCCTCCTTCTCCAGTCTCCCCCTCAGGTTCACCTCCCCTCTTTCCTCTCTCTCTCCTTCCCTCTCTCCACATCTTTCCCCCACCCCCCCGAGATCTTTTTCATATCTGCGTAGGAATTTACTGACTTCCTGATTTTCAGTTATCTTAAATCTTTTCCCTTTGTAAAAAAAGGAAATCCCTTCTGGGAATTCCCATCTGTGTTGTATGCCATTTTTCCTTAAAATACCAACTATTTGTTTGTAGCCCTCTCTTTTCCGGAGAAGTCTAATTGGAATTTCTTTAAAAATAATAATTGGTTTTCCATCAATTACCAGTTTCTTCTGGTAACTTTCTCTCAGAATCATATTTCTCATGTCTGTCGATTTGAAGATCACTAAACAATCTCCTGGAACTTTTTTCAGTCTGTTTTGTTTGGGTCTTATTTTTATTCTAAAGGCATTTTCTATCGTTTGTGCGACCTCTTCTTCTCTCAATGCAAGCCACGTCGCGAGTTCTTTGATCATTTTCCCTTTTATATCTTCCTCTCTTTCTTCCCCTATTCCTCTAAATTTTAGATTTAACTGCTTTTGTTTCATCTCCATCAAGGCTAGATTATCTAAGACCTGATCTTGGGTTTTGCTCAGTTCTCCAAAGTTTTCTTTAGTTTTTTCAGCTTCTTTTCTCTGGTCTCTCAAATCTTTTTGCATTTTTTTGTTTAATTCTTCTAAAGACTTTGTTCTGACTGTAAGGTCTTTTATCTTGTTTGAGAGTTCCCCTGTAACAACTTCAATCTTTTTGTCAAAAGATTCCTGCATCTCTCCTAACTTTTTTTCTATACGTGTTTCATTTTGTCTGAATTCCTCTTTTATTTTCAACCATAAAGCATCTAAATCTTTTATTTCCTCTTGCCTTGAGGTTCTCCTGTCCATTGGTGTTCCCACAGACTTCTTCCCGTCTCTCCCCGTCATCTGCTCACCTCCCTCCCCTCCACACCCCCCACCTCCCACAATAAGCTAACTTAAAGGTTTCTGTAGCTTTCCCCGAAGAACATACAATCTTGAATATTTTTGGTTGTCACAGGGAAAGTTATGACCTGCCCCCTGATTCAATCAATACACCTTTCCTAAATTCTCCGTCTTATCTCTCCTCCCCGTCTATATAATATTTGTGTTGTCCTTTAAGTCAATATACAACTGTCCCGTCTATTTTCACAGTCAGTACACAATTAGTTCCCTTGCACAATACTGGAAACCTTCCCATCTAGTTTGCAAATCTTTGCATTTACCTGATGGCAGAAATAAGTTCCAAATAGTAGGAAAAAATGCAAGAGAACCAAAGGTGAGGACTATAACTTAATTTTGATGGGGGACATGAACGGAGTAGTATCTACAAATATGGACAAAGCACAAAGACAGGTAGTCTCTAAAGATGGGAGACTACCAAAGACTTTCTTTGAAATGACTGAAAATATGGACTTGATTGACATCTGGAGAACAAAGAACCCTCTCTCTTGAGAGGGAACTTTCTTTTCTGAAGCAATGATGACATGGACTAGAATTGACCAAATATGGGGTACTAGTGGGATGGCACCAAAGATAAAGAAAGTGGAAATCTGCCCAAAAACGTGCTCCGACCATAATGCTGTAAAGATGGAGATGAAGTTAACAACAGCTGGCTCCTTCAGATGGAGGATGAATGATACCTTATTTAGAGATGAAGAGGTTTACAAAAAGGCCCAAAAAACTTTGAGAGACTACTTTGAAATAAACTTAAAAACAGATGTTGAAAAAAGAGTAATCTGGGACGCAAGTAAAGCTGTTATGCGAGGATTTTTGATACAACAAAATACAATAAAGAAGAGAAGCCAAAATGAGAAAAAGGTCAAGATTTTGGAAAAGATAAAAGAAGGAGAGAAGAAATTGAGATCTAAACCAAAGTCCCAAGAGATCTTGAGAGAAATTAAGCTATACCAGATGCAATATATGGAATTGACGAATCAAGAAATAGAATGGAAGATTTAACAAATGAGACAAAGGACATTTGAATCTGCAGATAAATGTGGCAAACTTCTGGCTTGGCAATTGAAGAAAAGACAAAAACTAAATACGGTTACAAGCCTAGAGGTTGAAGGAAAGAATATCTATAAGCCAAATGAGATTAGAAATTGTTTCCAAAGCTACTTTAAAAAACTTTATTCGCAAGGGCCGCAGAAAGAAGGGGACATAGATGAGTTTCTAAAGAAATATAGATTACAAGAAATCTCTCATCAAAATAAAATAAATCTGAATCAGAAAATAACTGAACAAGAGATAGAAGGTGCCATTCAAAACATGCAATTGGGCAAATCTCCAGGACCGGATGGGTTGACTTCCAGATATTACAAAGCCTTGAAGGAGTGGTTAGTACAACTTTTGAAGGAAGTCTGTAATGAAATTTTAGAGGGGAAAAGGGCACCAGAATCGTGGAAAGAAGCTTATATCACACTCATACCGAAAACAGAGACTGAAAAGACTCAGCTTAAGAACTACTGCCCTATTTCATTACTCAATGTGGATTACAAAATTTTTGCAGACATTTTGGCAAAAAGATTGAAAAAAGTACTGATGGAAGAGATTCATAAGGACCAAGCAGGCTTTCTCCCAGGAAGACATTTGTCAGATAATGTGAGGAATATAATAGACATTTTGGAACTATTAGAAGTGAACATAAACACTAAAGCAGTACTGATATTCGTGGATGCGGAGAAAGCCTTCGACAACATCTCTTGGAGTTTTATGAAGAAGAATCTACATGGGATGGGGGTAGGCCAAGGATTTGAGAATGGTATGGGTGCAATATATTCAGAACAAAAGGCTAAATTAATTGTAAATAATGTGATAACGGAAGAATTTAAAATAGAAAAAGGGACACGACAGGGATGCCCAATTTCCCCATTACTTTTCATATCAGTCCTGGAGGTTTTGCTAAATATGATTAGAAGGGACCAGCTAGTTAAAGGGGTACAGGTCGGAGCTAAACAGCACAAATTGAGGGCTTTTGCAGATGATTTGGTACTTACTTTACAAGAGCCAGACACTAGTACGAAAAGGGTTTTAGAATTGATTGAAGAATTTGGAAAAGTTGCAGGATTTAAGCTGAACAAACAAAAAACTAAGGTATTGGAGAAAAATTTAACAGTTACTGAAAGGGAGAGGTTCCAGAATGAAACAGGATTAACTGTGGTTAAGAAGGTGAAATACTTGGGGATTAATATGACATCTAAGAATGCAAATCTATTTAAAGATAACTATGAGAAATGCTGGACAGAAGTAAAAAAAAGATCTAGAAATATGGTCAAATTTGAAGCTTTCCTTGTTAGGCCGAATTGTTGTTATTAAGATGAATGTATTGCCTAGAATGTTGTTTTTATTTCAAACATTGCAAGTTGTGGACAAGATGGATTGCTTCAAGAGGTGGCAGAAAGATATTTCGAAGTTTGTCTGGTAGGGCAAAAAACCCAGAATAAAATTTAAGATTTTAAATGATGCAAAGGAAAGAGGGGGATTTGCCCTGCCAGACCTTAAACTTTATTATGAATCAGCAGCCTTTTGCTGGTTGAAAGAATGGCTACTTCTTGAGAATACAGACATTTTGGATTTGGAAGGTTTTAACAATGTATTTGGATGGCATGCATATATATGGTACGATAAGGTCAAAGCTCATAAAGCTTTTAACAACCATATTCTTAGGAAAGCTTTAAATAATGTTTGGATTAGATATAAAGATTTGTTGGAAAATAAAACCCCAAGGTGGTTGTCGCCGATGGAGGCGAAAACTGTGAAAAAGCTCAATATGGAGGCCAAATGGCCAAAATATTGGGAAATTTTGGAACAAGAGGGTGATAAACTGAAATTACAGAGTTATGAGAAATTGAAGCTTAAAGTACGAGATTGGCTCCATTATTATCAAATAATGGAGGTTTATAAACAGGACAGGAAAATTGGCTTTCAGGTGGAGAAATCAAAATTAGAAACAGAACTGTTAGAACCCAATACTAAGAATTTGTCAAGAATGTACAACTTGTTGCTGAAATGGAATACGCAAGATGAAACAGTTAAATCAGCCATGATTAAGTGGGCACAAGACATTGGTCATAACATTATGTTTGCCGACTGGGAACAGTTGTGGGCCACCGGTATAAAATTTATGGCATGTAATGCCTTAAGAGAGAATATTATGAAAATGATTTACAGGTGGTACATGACCCCAGTCAAGCTTGCAAAGATCTATCATTTGCCCGATAATAAATGTTGGAAATGTAAAAGAGGGACAGACCATTCTTTATGTATGCTACAACAGCAGCAAGAATACTAATAGCAAACTATTGGAAGACACAAGATCTACCCACCTTGGAAGAGTGGCAGACGAAGGTGATTGACTATATGGGACTGGCTGAAATGACTGACAGAATCCGAGACCAGGGGAAAGAGACGGTGGAAGAAGATTGGAAGAAATTTAAAATTTATCTTAAGAAATATTGCAAAATTAATGATTGCTAAAATGTTGTGGTTATATAAAGTAAGGGATTACAGCTGTTAAAGATTAAGTAAAAGTAAAGGAAAGGAAAAAATTGGATAGAATCAAGGGGAAGGATTTGCTGAAATAATTTTGGGAATTGGAATGCAGAAAGGGGAGGTATGGGGAAGTCGATGAAGCAAGTTTAAGGAAAAAAAGGAGTGGAAATTATACGTGTTTGTTTGTTATTGTATGTATATTTTTGTATTGTGTGTGTTGTATGTCTTTTTAAAATTTGTGAAAACTTAATAAATATTTATTAAAAAAAAACAAAACTCCTTCCAAGCCACGCACCCTCACCAGTCCTACTTTGCACCCTCCTTGAGTGTTTTGCCTGGCTAGATCAGGCTAAAAGCCCATCTTATTCTCACAACCAGATGTCCCAAAAGGGAATCCTACAAGCAGGATCTGCCCTCACCCCACTTGCAATTCCCAGGAACACCATGCTGCCTCCAACTGTGGAGGGAGACCCTAGCCCTTGTGGCTGGTGGCTGTGGATAGCTTTTCCTGCTCCATTGTTTTGTCAAATCTGCTGCTAAAGCCATCCAACTTGGTGGCCTTCATTCCATCTTGTGGGAGAGAGCTCTGCTGTGTGAAGATGTCCTTTCTTTTGTCTGTCTTGAATTTTCTGAGAAAATCTTTTCTGCTCTCCATTTTATGCACCTTTGTCATGCATGCTTTTTCCTGAACTAACTAAAATGCCCAAGACTTGTGCCTCCCCCCACCCCCTGCTCCTCATAACCTTGCCAGTAGACCAGTCCTTCAGGGTGTTTCCTGGGAGACTCATTCTTAGCATTTGGGAGCCTCCAAAAGCACATCTCTTGCATCCTCCCAGGAAAGGTCTTGTGGGCTCTCCTTCCCCATATGTTCTCCTGTCTCTTCTGCTCCTTTGTGTTGCAGGTCAGGGTCAGGAAGGAGATAGTGGAAGCCAAGGTGCAGATCTCCCAGCTCCAGCTGGAGTTGATCCATCGTCAGAAGCAGGGGACACACAATCTCCTTTGAAGACTCTTGACTTTAATTCTATCTGTTAAAAAAAGGCAAGCTTCTGATCTCTACAAACTTGATTGATTGTATTTCTATGCTTTTTTTGTTGAAATGAATCTCCAGCTTACAAACAATAAATAACAATAACATAATGTAACATAATAGAAAATGGGTTTGTTCAGATTCTGGACGTTCCTTGCCCTGCATGCAAGAGCAGAGCGGTGTAAGACTAAGAAGAAACATGTGATGTGTCTTTAAAGTTACACGGAGGCCCCATCCACACTATACAGCGTTATCATACCACTGCAGTCAGTCATGGCTTTCTCCCAAGGAATCCTGGGAAGTGTGGTTTATTCCGGCTGCCAATAGTTGTGTTGAAGTGGAGAGCCCTGTTTAAGCAGCCATTTTCAGCATAGTTTAACAGTTTGGGAAGGGCATCATGGCGGAAGCCACGGAAGCAAGCAGCTCCTGAAGCCAGCCAGAACCAATTGGGCTACCTGGCTGGCCCCGGACTGCTGGGACTGCTGCTGCTGCTGCCAGAACCGACAAGGAATTGGGTGAGCCAGGCGCAGCAACTGAGGGAGCCACGACCCCTCCCCCCAGGCTGAGCCGGAAATGAAAGCGAGGACGCTCAGCCACCCGGCCAACTGCCCAGGGACAACCTGAGACCGAAGCCAGCAAAGAGGAGAGAGGAGAGAGGGAAAAAAACCAAAAACAAACACGGAGCCCTGACCTGCTGCTGCTATCACCAAAGCTGCTGCTGCTGAGAAGGGAAAGGAGGAGAGGTAGGAAGAGCACCGGGAGGGCAAGGGAAGCCACGAAAACACACGTGGCTGAGCCTGACCCGAACCTCTCCTCCTCCCCCAACCTCGACTAGCAACGCCAAAAGCAGGCTGAAGCCCAGAGGGAAGCCCGTTGGGAAAAGACCTCGCTTTTTTCAATTTTTTATTTTTTACTTCCTATTTGTGTGCATGTGTTTTTTACTATTTTTTTCTCCTATAATTTTTTTTAAAATATTACCAACTTTTTTAATATATTATATTATTACCATTAACTCTATCCTCTTTTTTAATACACAAAACTCCCCCCTTTCATATATTTTAAACCCCCTTTTTTAACCCCCCTTTTTCCTCCCCCCCTTCCCTAAGTCTTCAGCCCTTTCGCTAAATTATTATTACCACCATTTTTAAAATACATCCATATATTACCTAAAAGCACATTTTCCAGCCCCCCAAAAGGGGAGGGGACGTCTTGTTGTTGTTGTTGTTGCTGCTGTTGTCCTCTTTCCTTCCTTCCCAATATTTTTTACTTTATTTTTACCAGACAAGCCACCCCTCTCTAACATATTTTCCCTATTTTCTGTATTTCGTTTTATTTTTACCCCATTCTCTACCCTCATTTCTATTTTTAGAAAAAGGGGGAAACACTTTTTTAAAAAAATACTATTTTTCATCATTATTATTACTTTTTTTAAAAAAATCATTTTTATTATTATTACTATCACTATTATTATTCCTCTCTTCCTTTTAGTCCCCCTTTAGTTTCTTAGTTTGTCTGTTTTTGAAGAGGGAGCCTTACCTTCCCCCCATTGTCCTGCAACTATTACCATCCTCTCTAAAAATTAAAATAAAATAAAAAGACTCCCCCCTATATCAGTGCTATTGCCACTGGTGCCCTTCCCCCCTCCCTTTCTCTTTTCCTTCCTTTTCCTTTCCTCCCCCCTTCCTTCTCTCTCTCCCTTTCCCCCCATCTTTTTAAAATAACACATACACATTATTATATTAAATTTGCACCTTTCAAAAGGGCTCTCTATACATTTTCATTTCTACAATACTTTTACCTGTGGCATTTGATATACAAATACTACTGCCAAGCATCACAACTTCAACATCTTCAGATCTCTCATCTCCTCTCCCCCCCCCCGCCCGCTTTCCCCCTTTGATTTAGTCTGCTTTTCTAGTCTCTCTTACTCTCCTAACCCTAAAATCTACATACACACGCCCCCCACACTTTCATTAGCAACCCCCCCCTCCCCAGGGGTCTTTTACCTCATACTATAACTAGAACCACCACTGCAACCAAACATTTTCATCTTGTCTTGTCTTGTCTTGTCCCTCCCTCCCCTCCCCTTCCCCTCCCCCCTCCCTGCCTCCCTCCTTTCCTCCCTCCCCTATACCCGACACTGGCGTCACAAAGACACTTAACACCGTCTCACTGACCACCTCCTATCGCAAATGACAGGGAGGATGGCCTGCCCCTGAACTAGGCCATCCACACCAGCTGAGACCCAGGACCAACCGGCTAAACGCCAGATGGCCCAAAACACCCCCAACAAACACCTATATGACTACATATATACTCTCTATAATCTATTCCCCAATCTTTAACCCAAATCTGATCCTAATCCCACTAACCCCCACCCACCACACGCTAGGTCAGCGCAACCCCATTGGTTTGTTAAACAACATAAAGTGAGAGACACAGGACAACCTGGATGGGTTGGCAAAGAATCACCCTACATAATAGATAAGCAAGATGGCTAGCCTAAAAGCAATTACACTAAATGTGAGGGGGCTGGGAAACCCCATAAAAAGAAAACGCATCACCTCATACATAAACACCATGAAACCACACATCACCTTCCTACAAGAAATACACAACCCACCCAAAGGGAGCAACCTCCTGAGCGACCCCTGCTTCAGTCAACAGTGGGCCGCACGAGGCTCAGGGAAAGCTCACGGTGTAGCCATAATACTCAGTAGAGACCTGAACTTCACTGCCACAACAGTCCTGAAGGACAAGAAAGGCAGATTCATTTTCACTAAAGGGACACTAGATGGCAAAATCAAACTGACAATTGGCTCCATATATGCCCCAAACTCAAAACAACTAGAATTCTTCCAGAAGACACTAAATAAGTTCCTCTCCTTCTCTGAAGGGGAAGCAATCCTAGGAGGGGACCTCAATCTAAATATGAAAGGTATATCCCTGAAAGACATCCACCCTACAACCCCATGGGCAACCTTCCTCCGAAGGAAACCCCCAACAACTAGGAACTCTTACAAGTTACTAAAAATGTTAAAAAAACAGGGGTCTTGTGGAGTGCTGTACCTCAAGAAAGAGTGGGGGGGGCAGCAAGAAGTAGTGACGACTCTGTGAAAGCCTTTGTCTCCAAAAGATGTTTTCGGTGTGGACGTAACAGCCATCTCATCAAAAACTGTCCTGTAGAGGCCCAGGAGTCCAGGGACGGCCGGAAAGGAATGCAGGGAAAGCAGATAAGAGACGGTTCTCAGGCGCAGAGGCATGGGAAAGCTGCCAAAGGCCCTGGCCATGGTGAAAGCAAGGAGAAAACATCTCTGTTCCACCTGGCTGCGTCCATGGCAACGTTGCAGCAACCGAAACAAGCAGCCAGCCTCTCTTTTATTGTTGATACAGGAGCGACGCACACTCTAGTGCCATCAAGTGGGCTTCTTCGGAGCTGCAAGTCTGTGCAAAGTGGAAGATTTGTGTCGCAGGCAGATGGCAGCAAGAGACCTTTGACTCAGTCTAGGACTTTCTATTGTTCGTTCCTAGACCATGAGGTCCAGGCTTTTGTGGTTCCAGAAATTGCCAACTGCCTTTTATCCGTGCCTGCTTTAGTAGCTGACAGTTTCTGTGTACAGTTTGCAAATAACATGTGTTCTTTTTCCAGGGATGGGAGACAACTGTTCAGTGTTGAGTGCAAGAATAGGCTGTTCGTGGTTGAGATGCCTATTGCTGGTGATGACCCCCCTGAGATAACACAGGTGCAGTGCACAAACGTGCCGCCACATGATGGCTGTTCCCATCTATGGCACAGAAGATTTGCTCACACGAATTGGTCCTATGTCAAGAAGGCCCCAGAGTGTGCAGAGGGGTGCAAGTTTAAGGGATATGATAAGTTCTTAGACTGCAGGGCCTGTAAGCAATCCAAGGTAACAACATGCTCATATCCCAGGTCAGGCAGAAAAACTAGCAAGCCCTTTGAGCTAGTTCATGCAGATTTGTGTGAGCCCATGCCAGTGGCATCTCTGGGTGGGTCTAAACACGTTTTGCTGCTTTTGGATGATTTTTCGAAGAACTCTTGGATTTTTACGATCAAACACAAAGGGGAAGCTGCTGCATTGATTAAAGATTGGATCACAGCAGTAGAGTTGAAATTTTCTACAAAGGTGGTTAGCTTCCAACCACCTTTGTTTACGGAGTTTACTAGGTCTGCGCTGCAGATTTTTTTCCGCCAGAAGGTGACGCAGGACTCCCACAACGCTTTTGGGCTGAGGGGTGGAAATGTGCGGCCATTGTCCAGAATCGCGTGTTTAATTCTTTATATATATATATATATATATATATATATATATATATATATATATATATATATATGCTTTCGTAGATTTTCACGGGTACAGGAATGCAGGTTTTGGTGTCTTCGGGTGTCTTCCCGTGTAAGAGTTGGGGTGTCTAGGCGACGTTTCGACGAGGTCTCACTCGTCATCTTCAGGCTGGTGCTTTCGGCTTCTTGTTACTGGAACAGAGCAGGATCTCAGTGTTTGAGTTCCTATAAATACTGTTGAGGGGGTGTGGTGTATAGCCTCCAACGTTCTGGGCAGAGAGGAAGTTCCCAGGTTAGTGTGCCTTTTCTTCTTTTGTTCCTTAATTACTTGAGGGATATCTTGAGTGATTTCTTGAGTGATATTCTGAGTACCACTTAGGTGGGTCATTAAGTGTGGATTAGTTGCTAAAGCTTTCGTGTCTTGACCTCTTGAGCTTGTGAAGAGTTTTTCTGAGAAGATGGCTGTACTGCACTTAGTTGTGCTCTGGCTTGGCCAGAAACACCCTCACAACATGAACAAGCGTGACGACACGTCCCGCCTGCCAGACATCTGGAAATTAGCCCTCCCCACAAAAACCGACACCAGAACCAGAGGCACACAGAACGCCATCACCAATCAACCACACCAGACCCAAACCCAGACCCTCTCCACAGATAAATTACAGACACCATCCAGTAGCCAAACCATAGTGGCACCTCCGGATGCTGCACCCCCCTGCAATCCCTACACAGATCTGGCTGGCACAGGGCACAAAACCACAGCTCGCCCCTATACACGAAGCCAAGCCAGAGCACAACTAAGTGCAGTACAGCCATCTTCTCAGAAAAACTCTTCACAAGCTCAAGAGGTCAAGACACGAAAGCTTTAGCAACTAATCCACACTTAATGACCCACCTAAGTGGTACTCAGAATATCACTCAAGAAATCACTCAAGATATCCCTCAAGTAATTAAGGAACAAAAGAAGAAAAGGCACACTAACCTGGGAACTTCCTCTCTGCCCAGAACGTTGGAGGCTATACACCACACCCCCTCAACAGTATTTATAGGAACTCAAACACTGAGATCCTGCTCTGTTCCAGTAACAAGAAGCCGAAAGCACCAGCCTGAAGATGACGAGTGAGACCTCGTCGAAACGTCGCCTAGACACCCCAACTCTTACACGGGAAGACACCCGAAGACACCAAAACCTGCATATATATATATATATATATATATATTGCTTTTCCAACAATTTAAACACTACAAAAACAACAAAAAAAGAATAGACAATACAATACAATGCAAAAACACTACATAACACTAACACATTAAACTAGTCTTTAAACTTTTTCCAGTCTTCTTCCACCGACTCTTCTCCCTGGTCTCGGATTCTGCCAGTCATTTCCGCCAGTTCCATATAGTCCATCAACTTCATCTGACATTCTTCCTGGGTGGGTAAATCTTGCGTCTTCCAATACTTTGCGATGAGTATTCTTGCTGCTGTTGTTGCATACATAAAAAAGTTCTATCCTTCTTTGGCACCAATTGACCGACCATGCCCAGGAGAATGGCCTCTGGTTTCTTCAGGAAGGTATATTTAAATACCTTTTTCATTTCTTTATAAATCATTTCCCAGAAAGTCTTAATCCTTGGGCATGTCCACCAAAGGTGAAAGAATGTACCTTCAGTCTCATTACATTTCCAACATTTATTATCGGGCAAATGGTAGATTTTTGCAAGCTTGTCTGGTGTCATGTACCACCTATAAATCATTTTCATTAAGTTTTCTCTTAGGGCATTACATGCCGTGAATTTCATACCTGTGGTCCATAAGTGTTCCCAGTCAGCCATCATTATGTTATGTCCAAAATCTTGTGTCCATTTAATCATAGCTGATTTCACCATTTCATCCTGAGTATTCCATTTCAACAGCAAGTTATACATTCTTGACAAATTCTTAATTTTTGGATCTAATAATTCTGTTTCCAATTTTGATTTTTCCACCTGGAAACCAACTTTTTTGTCCAAATTGTATGCCTCCATTATTTGGTAATAATGGAGCCAATCTCGCACTCTGTTTTTCAATTTTTCAAAGCTCTGCAATTTTATTCTGTCTCCATCTTGTTCCAAAATTTCCCAATATTTCGGCCATTTGGCCTCCATATTGAGTTTTTTCTGTGCCTTCGCTTCCATTGGTGACAACCATCTTGGGGTTTTCTTTTCTAACAAATCCTTATATCTTATCCACACATTAAACAATGCTTTTCTAACAATATGATTTTTAAACGCTTTATGTGCTTTTACCTTATCGTACCACAAATAAGCATGCCAGCCAAATGCATTATTGAAACCTTCTAGATCCAACACGTCAGTGTTTTCAAGAAGCAGCCATTCTCTCAGCCAGCAAAAAACAACTGATTCATAATAATGTTTAAGGTCTGGCAGGGCAAATCCACCTCTTTCTTTAGCATCAGTTAATATCTTAAATTTTATTCTAGGCTTCTTGCCCTGCCAAACAAATCTGGAAATATCTTTCTGCCACTTCTTGAAACAATCCATCTTATCCAAAATTTGCAATGTTTGAAATAAAAACAACATCCTTGGCAATACATTCATTTTTATCCGCGTGTTTAATTCAACTGTAGGGGACATGCCCTATTTTCTGCTGCACGGTAAGAAGCCCAAAGTGCATTTCTTACGTGTTTTTGGCTGTGAGGCTTGGGTCCTCATTCCAAAGGCCAAACACAGAAAGGGTGAACCAAGGTCCAGGAAGATGATCTTTGTGGATCATCAAAAATTAGCAAAATAGAACAAGACATCACAGCCCTCTCATCACGCTACAAACAAACAGGATCTAAAAAACTCCTCAAACTTATAGATCAAAAAAGGAGAGAACAAGACTCCCTAGAAATCAACAAAACAAGGATCAGCATTCTATACTCTAAACAACGTTTCTATGAATATGGAGGGGGGGGACTCCAGATTACTAGCAAATAGATGTAGAAAAAAGGCACTCAAAGCAAGAATACATTGCATCACCAAAAATGATGGCAACATAACATTCTCCCCAAAAGAAATAACCTCAGAATTTGCAGAATTCTACTCCAACCTATACACCTCCCATAGCCCACCAGAGAAGGAAATCAGAAAATTTCTAGCAGGTCTGACCATGCCTACCGTAACTGATGAGGAACAGGAATTCATGGACAGTCCTATCACCCCAGAGGAAATAGATACAGTCCTCAAAAACCTGAAGCCACACAAAGCCCCAGGCCCAGACTGTTAGTATCTTCGCTCACAGTCAGAGATACCTGGCCTCCCCCGAGGCAATTGAGTGAGATACTGTGTTTACCTTCCGTCTGCGTCCTCCCGGCAGGCTAGGTAAACAAACCGGCGATTCTTCTCATTAGACGTGAGATAGAACACACCCTCTGCTTCTCTCTGCTTCTCTCCCTCCCTGCATTCCCCAGGGAGGGGAAATGAGACAGACAGGAGTCCTTTTTACATGTTTTATTCCTGTCACTCAGCAGTACAAAGAAATGCGACTGCTCCCTTCAGACTCCATCAGAAGAGACACACACACCTCCCCTGTACTTCCAGCACAGGTCAGATGACACTCTGAGCTAACATCCGGTGCTCAGTACAGAGAATAGGCTCCACCTTTTCTCCAGCAGTACATCTGCAAAACATAACATCCTGTTTTGCATTCCAGCCATCTGGAGCTGGCTTTTGCCTTGCTGCTTTTTCCCAACATCCTCCCCCAAAAGCATCAATAGGCAAAACATGATCCAGAGAAAAGAACAAACAGTTGTTATACATATAACAGTCCCCTGTTGTTTCAGTTCCACCCTTGGAACTCCCCACCACTGGTTTCACCAGTGTACCTCTCTGGTTGTCTGGCTTCCAAGGAATGAGTGCTTCTGCATTACCTTGGCTAGCTACTCTCTGTTGTGTCTTTGTCTCTGACTTAGACACTGCTTTAACCTGCTTTGAGTTGTTAACAATAGCAACACATGCAACAGCTAAGTTAGCAAATTCTTTTGAGTACCTCTTTGGTGGTACACCCTTTGTAACTCTCTCAGACCTGCGTATGAGGTTCTGATCCTCTGTGCTCGCTGGTTCAACCTCTGGACTTTGTTGAGAACCAGTAGCATTGGCTAACAGTGGTTCTTCCTTCATCTGTGAAGGTCTATCCATTGTGTGAGATTTTCTCTCAATGACTGTTACAACTGAACTCTCTGAGCTATCACTGTCATCGTCAGTACCACTGTAATCTGTGACATCAGAAAAATCATCATCATCATCATCTGAATTGCCACCTGTGGGAAATGTGTGTTCTACAACCCGCTCTTGCTCTGGAGCACTCTCTAGAAACTTTGTGAGAATCACCTGACCAGATTCAGACAAAATTACTCTGTAGAGACCCTTTTCATAACCCACAAAAATGCCTCTGGCATTCTTTACTCCACCTGGAGCTTCTGTTCTCACATGAGACCCGAAAACCTTAAAATAGGCAACAGAAGGTTTTCTATTGAACAGCTTCTCAAAAGGAGAACATCTCAACTCTGTTGAGACTTTTCTCAACCACACATGAAGATAGGACGCTAGAGATTCGGCCCAATATTCATGTGGCAAATGTGAACTAAGCAATTGCGCATGCATCCCCTTTTGCAATTCTTTGTTCACCCTCACACAGACCCCCCTGTTCCACGCTTCGGTCGAAACAGCAACTTTGTGGTCTATCCCTTTTCCATCCAGGAACTTCTGAAACTTCTGTAACAGAAAAACTTGTTTCTCATCTGTGAAAAGACAATCAATGTTAGCATCATGCATATTTTTAACCTTGTCACAAAACTCCTGAAACTTTTCTAAAGTTTCTTGCGGTTTCTCCATCATAAAAACCCAAGAATAATTAGTGAAACAATCCACACACAAAAGGTAATATTTTGCACTGCCCCTAGATGGTTCTAGAGGACCAATCACATCAGCATACACCCGCTGAAATGCTCTGTCGACCTTCTTGGTCACCTTCCTGGTGCTCACATTGGTCACACCTGCAAGAGAGATTTCGTTAGAATCAGAAGAATTACATTTCATGTAATCACTTTGATCAAAAGTCAACAAATACAGTCCATCTTTCTCTTTGGCAGTAAGAAACAGTTCTCCATCTTTGTAGATCTTGCAGCTCTTAGCATCATAGGACAGTTTCAGTCCTTTCTTTGCAATCTGCGACACACTCAGCAGATTGAATCTCAGTTCTGGAACCAGGTAAACATCGCTTATAGTCAAGTTCAGACTCTCAAGATACACAGTCCCAATTCCAGTCGCTTCCAACTCCTGACCGTTGGCCTGTTTCACAGCGAAGCTTTGCTTCTTCAACGTCGAAAACAGTTGTCTGTGCGGGCATAAATGTTTTGTACATCCAGTGTCGATTATAAAGGCGTTCCCAACATCTGGCGTGGTTCCTTTCGCCATCATAGCCTTTGCAGGTTTCAGCTGGTACTTGGTACGGCTTTTGCCTGACGCCTCAGGCTTCGTAGAGCTGCTCCTTGCTCCTCTTGACTGTCGCGGCTTCCTACAGTTTCACTGTAGATGCCCAGTCTGTCCACAATTGTAGCATCGGACAGCACTCAATGCTACACCATGCTCTCCAGTAGCCTCAGCAGTGGGGAGATTTGAACTCTGTTCTACCCTCCCCCTGTCCTTCACTTCCAGTGCAGCAAGTCTGTCGTGTTCATTCAGGACCACAGCACACACTCTTTCCGCGGTTAGCTGCGCGGCCGGTAGGGAACCAAGCTGACTGGCAACAACTTTGTAGGTGCGATTAAGGCTGTTTATCATCATGAAGCAAAACACTTCCTCCTGAAGACGGAAATTGCATTCCACCATCTGTTGACGCAGAAACTTCATCTCTGTCAGGTGCGCTTGGACATCTCCATCAGGCGCTAGTCTCAGATTGGTCAACTTCTCAAAATACAGCAACGCTGAAGAACCAGCATCTCTCTGATGCGTTGTACGCAGCGTGTCCCAAACCTCTTTCGCATTTTGTAAATGCTGGATATGCACAAGCTGCTGATCTGAGACACACAGAATTATAGCAGTCCTGGCCCTCACGTTCCGTGATTCCCAACCTCTGGTTGGTGCTGCAGGGATGGGGTTTTCAATTACATCAAAAAGCCTCTGATTCTGCAGCAGGGCCTTCATCTTTACAGACCAAGATGAATAATTGTCATTGGTTAAGGGAGGTGGGCAAGGCAGAGCTCCCCCTTTCTTGGCATCCATCTTGAAGCCAAGCCTCCAGCTCACACTCTCAAGCAAGCTGTAAAATCCAACAGTTGTTTTTTTCTTTCTCAGGCAGGCAAACTGCAAGTTGTTTGCGCTCTTTGGCACCTGGCAGCTAAACTCTGGCTGCTATGGAAAGTCCCTCCAAGAGCTCTTAAACGTGTAGCCAAAACACTCAGTGGTTTTGTTTCACTTTTCCCAGGCTCACAATCCAGCCTCTCTGCCAGTAACCTTCCAACTTTCCGTTACTTAGCAACAATGCATTCCAATAGGACAGTTTATCAACCACAAGAATTTGTGGAATGCAGGCTTCAGCCTCTGAGCTGCAGGCCTCTCCTTCTGGAGCTTTTGTTTTTCAAACGCAGAGCTCCCGTGAACCAGGGAATTAATCAACCTGCGTTCACACTTTAAGCCCGAAATGTGCAGCATACCTTGAGCTCCGTTGCTTGGAAACACTTTCCTCTGGATCTGTTCAGCCTCTGGCTTCTCTCAGACGCTTGCCTTCTCCCTTGGAGCAGAGGAGGACATTCCACCAGCCTCTCATGCAGATGTCCGATGAATCGCAACCATCCGAAGGCTGCCATATGTTAGTATCTTCGCTCACAGTCAGAGATACCTGGCCTCCCCCGAGGCAATTGAGTGAGATACTGTGTTTACCTTCCGTCTGCGTCCTCCCGGCAGGCTAGGTAAACAAACCGGCGATTCTTCTCATTAGACGTGAGATAGAACACACCCTCTGCTTCTCTCTGCTTCTCTCCCTCCCTGCATTCCCCAGGGAGGGGAAATGAGACAGACAGGAGTCCTTTTTACATGTTTTATTCCTGTCACTCAGCAGTACAAAGAAATGCGACTGCTCCCTTCAGACTCCATCAGAAGAGACACACACACCTCCCCTGTACTTCCAGCACAGGTCAGATGACACTCTGAGCTAACATCCGGTGCTCAGTACAGAGAATAGGCTCCACCTTTTCTCCAGCAGTACATCTGCAAAACATAACATCCTGTTTTGCATTCCAGCCATCTGGAGCTGGCTTTTGCCTTGCTGCTTTTTCCCAACACAGACGGCTTCACCGCAGAATTCTATAGGAAATTCAAAGAACCCTTGATGCCCTATATGACCCGCCTATTCAACGACATCATAAAAGGGGGGCCCATCCCCCAAACCTGGACCCACTCCAAAATAGTCTCCATCCTAAAACCACTGAAAGACAGCCTCAAAGTAGAATCATACCACCCAATCTCATTCATAAAGCAAGACTACAATATTTTCACATCAATCTTGGCCAACCGCCTAAAAATCTTCCTACACACGTTAATAGCTCCAGACCAGACTGGCTTTGTCCCTGGCTGCAATATAACAGACCCCATCAGGAAACTACTGAACCTGATCGAACACAGCAAGGCAACTAAACTCCCATTGACAATTATGTCCCTAGACATCCTCAAAGCCTTTGATTGCTTAGAGTGGAAATACATATTAGCAGTACTAACATGAAATTTGGCCCCAACTTCCTACAAATCCTCAAACAAATATGCTCCCAAGCCTCAGCAAAATGCAGAACTAACAATATGGATTCTAATACTATAGCTATCCAAAGAGGCACGAAACAAGGATGTCCACGGTCTCCCTTCTTATTTATCCTGGCTCTGGAACCCTTAGCAATCCGAATCTGAGCAGCCACAGACATCAAGGGAGTGGAAATAAAAGGCAGAACCTATAAATTAGGGCTCTTTGCAGATGACCTAATGGTCACAACACCAGACCCCATAAGCACAGCAACCTCCCTAATCAGAGAACTCAACACATTTGCAATGGTGTCAGGCCTACAGGTAAATTTCACAAAGTCAGAAGCTATGTGCTTCAACACCCCTCCTCACATCCAAAAAGAACTCACTAAGGTCACCAAAATCAAACTTTGCCACACCATGTTCAGATACCTAGGGTACAAATAACCAGAAACCTCAATAAATTGTACCTCCACAACTACAAGCCCCTGTGGCAACAAATTAACAAAGACCTAAAGAGATGGAACAACATGAACTTCACTCTCTCAGACAAAATAGACATGATCAAAATGATCACCCTCCCAAAACTAACCTACCTATTCCAAACCCTCCCAATCTGGATTCCCCCAACACAACTCAGCAGATGGCAGAGAAAACTACACTCTTTTATCTTCTCACATAAAAAACCAAGAATAAGCCCCAAATACCTGCACCTCCCCACCTCAGAAGGAGGATGGGGAATCCCCAACATAGAAGCATATTACATTGCCAACTAAATACGCCATATAATCCCATATATACTAGAAGATGAGACAAAACAATGGGTGCACCTAGAGAGGGACACAATTGAAAACACCTGCACCACAGCGTACCCACTCCTCCCAAACAAACTAAAGAAAATTCCCACAACACTTAACTGGTACACACAGACCATGCTCAAAGCATGGAAAACAGAAATAGGCAAACTATCCCCAACCCCATCCCCACTAATCCCCCGGCGTACCACCCATTATTCCACCATGCAGCACAAAACCTCCAGATAAAAACCTTGCAAACCAAAGGCTTATATCACCTAATAGACTTCTATAAAAATAACAAACCTTTGTCAACACAAGAAATACAAGACAAACTAGAAGACAGCCAAATGCCCTGGTTAACACAATGACCGCTCCCCGCTTAAAACGGGGGGCGGCCTTTGCGTGGACGCGTGCAGCCCCTAGATCTGGAGCGGCCCCAACAGCATAGGCTTGGCTTTGCCTTCCCTCAGGTGGGATACCTGGAGGTCTCCGCCTACCTCAGTCAGTTGTCCAATCCCACCTGGGGGAAGCGTTGCCAAGGAGACCAGGCCAGGTAGGGGAGGGATTACCTGCCCACACAATAGAGGGAGGATCTTACCTAGGAATCCTCACTTGGCTCCAGAGCTTCTCCCACCCTACCCACCCTCAGTTAATGTCTTATTTTGCAGGTTAACTTTTCTTCACAGGTTTTGCAGGTTAACTTTTCTTCACAGGTATGCGGGCGCTGCTACGTTAAGGTCGCTGTTAAAGGGCCGGAAAGGAATTTCCCTGCATTGGCAGGTTTCGCCTTTCCCGTAGCAAAACATCACAACTTTGGCGGTATCAGGCCTTGGGCGGAATCCTTTTGTCCATCTTCCTCTTGCGGCGGCGATACCAGGGTTCCCCATTAAAGGGGTTTTCTGAAGGGAGGCTTTGGCCGTACACCGAAAGGTCGTCACTGCTCTCTCCTGCGGCGGCGGCGTTACGGGGGCGGCCATCTCTGCTTGAACATATGTTCTCCAGAGCCGGCCCATCCCCCCCCCACACACTGGATAACCCTGATGCTCCCTAGGTCCCGGGCTGGGGACCGGGGAGGGAGAACGCCCAATGCCTGAGCCAAGGTCTACCCACATTTGAAATTTAATAAAGTTGTGGCCAATTTAATCCCATAGCACGTTGTCTTGAGTCGTTATTCCACATGACGGGGGGACCGTGCAGGATCTGGGGACTCCGCCTGTCCACGCAACACCAATTACATGCCCTCTTAAACAACCCAACATTAAAAGCAGCAGCAACTAGGCCCCTGACAACCTTCGAAAATCTCCTAACAACAAAGGGAAACGGTAAAGGGATGGTATCCGCAATATACAAAATACTACTCCAAAATCCCACAAACCCCCTAGACGCAATCAAAAAACAATGGGAGAATGACATAGGCTATGAGATTAACCCCACTCAATGGACCAGAATGTTGTCTAAACCCCCCTGTAAATCCATATCAACGAAAATAAAAGAACTCACTCTGAAACTCACCTACAGGTGGTACCTAACACCAAGAAAACTAGCGCTAATACGCCCAGGAACCTCACCAAAATGCTGGAGAGGGTACACCTCCACAGGCACATACCTCCACATGTGGTGGGAGTGCCCCCAAATCCAACTATTCTGGACAACAGCCATACGAGAAATATGTAAAATAACTATGCAAGTATTAGACATCACCATCACCATCTCTCACCATCAAAGGAACACAAGTGAACAGCAGAGAACCGGCACAAGTAACACTGACACCAAACCCTACATACATTAAGCAAAATAGAAACACCCCACCCCCCATCTTCCCCCCCTCCACCCCTTTTCTTCCTAATGTCTCAACAAATGAAACTGATTTGTAAAAATGTTACATGGAAAAAATACGAGAGACATTACACATACTTCTGTAAATTAAGAAAATATTTAATAATATTTAATAATAATAACAATAACAATAACAACAACAACAACAACAACAACAGTCTGGGAATTGCAGTGGGGGGAGGTGGCAGACCAGAGTGTCCCACCACCTCTCAACACCCTTAACAGAATGTTCCCAGTTCCCAGAATGTTTTGTGGGAAGCTGTGAGTGTTTAAAGCATATAGTGCAGATGGGACGTGCACTGCGGCACAGGCTTCATCTGTCACTGGCTCTGTGCCCCACCTCCACAGAACTTCAGAAGTTGTCTGGTGACTATAGCTGTCAACTTTTCCCTTTTTTTGCGAGGAATCCTATTTGGAATAAAGGAATTTCCCTTTAAAAAAGGGAAACGTTGACAGCTATGCTGACAACATTAAAAGCAGATATCAGGAGAAGAAGCTGATTGGGAAGCAGCTGGATGAGAAGGTGGCAGCCCTGAAAGAAGAGCTGGCTGATCTCCGTGTTAAGGAGGAGAATCTGGAGAAGGTAGTGCCCAGGGGCGGCAAAAGTCATCACCGAGGCCAGAGGTGGCTCCCTGGAAAACTCTCTCTGACCCTTAGGATTCTCCCAATGCCACACACACACACACCCCAGCTTTGCACCCTTGACTGTTCTTTGCCTCCCTGGAAGATGCCCTTGAACTCTGATCATGCTTCTTCTTTCATTCTTAAATGGAGGATTGAAAGGGACAGGTGGGGAAATTAATGTGTGTTGCTCCACTACCATCATCCCTCTTTTATCATCTGGGTTACGACACTGCCCTTGAATCCCTGAGGCAAAGGCTTTGGGACATCTCACATAGCGACCTGCGATCCTGATCTTATGTAATTTGTAGCCTGGTCGCAACTGAAATCCAATACGGGTATGACTATCAAATAAGTAAAAGCGAAACTAAAGAAGTGCCATGGTCAGATCACTTCCTGGTGCCATCAGCTGTGGGGAGGACTGCAGGGCCTGCTCCCTTCCAAGGCCTTTTCCAACTGGCCCAGGGGGCGTGGCCCAGGCCCTTATTTGGAACAAACTTTTTGGGAAGTGTGGGAAGTGTTCTGCCATTGCTTCCCTGTTCCAAGTGGTTAATGTGTTTTAAAATGTCCTCAAGCAGTCAGTGGCAATTTAAATTTTTATTTCTTTTTTCCTTTTTTCCTTTGCTGGGGGTGGGTGGGTGGATGGGATGGATATTTGGCTGGGGATTAATTTTAGTATAATTGTTCTGTTCTTGTTTTTTGTTGTTTTATTGGTTCTGTATAGTTTGTGTTTTGTTTTTAAGGGGCGGAATCAGGGCTGCCTGGGAGTGGGGCCCCAGCCAACACGATGGCTGGGACAAGTTCTACAGGGGGGGGAAGCACTGGGACATCTGATCTCGGTGATCATGGGCAGGAGGCGGAGTTACGCTAAGACCAGACCATGTCATTACCGAGGAGGCAGGTTTAGTCGTTGTTTGAAGACTATCCCTGCCTCCAGGTCTGGCCTTGACCGGATGGATACTGGAATCAACAGGGGAAACCCACATGACCTGAAGGTGTTGCTGTGTAATGCCAGGTCAATTATGAATAAAACCACTGCCATCCACGACCTGATTGTGGATGGAGGATTTGACCTGGCATGTGTGACAGAGACCTGGTTGGAGGAAGCAGATGGGCCTGTCCTTGCCGCTGCTTGCCCACCAGGTTTCTCTTATGCACAGCAACCCAGGTCATGTGGGCGGGGAGGGGGGGTTGCAGTGATTTTTAGGAAGCATCGCCCTAGAGCCAGTGCACCAACTGGACTCTTGCACCTCAACCCCGACTGGGCTGGGCGAGCTGGGTAGCACCGCCAGAGACCTCCTTCCCGCAGGAAACGGTCACAGTGCTGTGGACTCACAGCTCAGAGCTGAGAGCACCGGATTCACTGTCTCAATACTTCAGTCGTTGCGCAGCAGAGTCTTGCAGAGTCTTGCAGAGTATAAACCACTCGGAGAGCAGCTCTGTAAAATACCTTCCTTTTATTCTATAACTACAACTATGGTACAAACTATATACAGAGCTATATATTCTGAGCATAAAGCAATGCTACACTGAGAGTCTGCAGCTGCTCTTAGCAGCAATCTAATCTCTAGAATCTCTATCACTCTCACTCTCTCCGATACACACTGACTGACTCTCTCTCTCACACACAGATATGTTGCTGGGCAGAATAAGTTAATAGGCAGGACACACCTCCTCTTCTCTGTGGAGAGTCAGCAGAGATCATCAGGAGATGTTCAGGAGATTCTTGGGTATGGGAGGGGTGAAATCTCCTCAATTAGCTTGCATCAGGCGTCCTACTGGGAAGATCCAGTTTTCTGAGTGCATGTTCTGGAAGTTGGGCAATAGGAGCACTACAGGATTCCTTTTGGTGTACCGACCTCCCCGCTGCACCAAGGATTCCCTGTCTGAGCTGCTTCAGGTCGTGGCGCATGTTCTCCTGGAGACACCTAGTTTGGTTGTCCTAGGGGATTTTAACATCCACGCTGACACGACCTTACAAGGGGCCGCTCGGGACTTCGTGGAAAGCATGGCCTCCATGGGGCTATCTCTGAATAAGTTTGGCCCAACTCATAGTCATGGACATGCCTTAGACCTGGTGTTCACCTCTAGTGACGTGGGTGATCTGACAGTAAGTAATAGTGAATCAAAAGAAGTGCCATGGTCAGATCACTTCCTGGTACAACTGGACTTCTCCGCGAGCCTTCCCCTCTGCAGGGAGGTGGGACCAATTCGGATGGTCTGCCCCCGCCACTTAATGGATCCAAATTGTTTCCAGAGAGTGGTAGGGGATGCTTTATCCCATGTTGATGGCCTTTCAGCTGATTCCCTGGTGGCCCGCTGGAATGCGAAGTTAACCAGGGCTATCAACTGTCTGGCTCCGAAGCGCCCTCTCCGATTGCATGGAGCCCGGACAGCCCCGTGGTTTTCTTCGGAGCTGAGGGCGATGAAACAATCGTTGAGACGGCTAGAGCGTCGGTGGCAGAAAATTCACTTCGAATCTGACCGGACACAGGTTAGAGCTCAACGTCGAGCCTACCAAGTGGCGATAGCGATGGCGAAGAAGACTTTCTTCACCGCCTCTATTGCATCTGCAGAAAATAGTAGCAGGAGACTCTTTCAGGTGGTCCGAAATTTAATGGAACCACCTTTACCACCGGGGCCTTGTAAAGACGATTTTGCAGATAAAGTCGCTCAGATTCGGGGAGAGGTAGACTCCACCATGGGAGCATGATGGGGCGGGAGAGTGCTAGAGTCCTGTCTAGTCAAGTTGTGTGGGATCAGTTCCAATCTGTTACGCCCGAGGATGTGGACAGGCTGCTTGGACGAGTGAAACCAACCACCTGTCTCCTTGATCCTTGCCCATCCTGGCTGATAAAAGCTAGCCGGGAAAAGAAGACAAAAAGAAATTAGGATTTGAAGATAAAAAAATCTAAATTTAATGTGGAAGTTATAGAAGGTAAAAATAAAACTTTGTCTAGGATGTATGATCTCTTATTGGATTGGTACACAAAAGACGAAGAGGTGAAGGAGGCTATGACCAAATGGGCCATGGATATTGGTCACAATATTGATTTTGTAATGTGGCATGAATTGTGGAATGTTAATATGAAGTTCACGGCGTGTACGGCATTGAGGGAGAACCTTTGGAAAATGATTTATAGGTGGTATCTCACGCCAGTGAAGTTAGCTAAGATTTATAGACTGAAGAGTAAGAAATGCTGGAAATGCGGAGAGGTAGAAGGTGATTTCTACCATATGTGGTGGACATGCAGTAAGGTGAAAGGCTTTTGGGAACTGATTTACAATGAGCTTAAAATTTTTTTGAAATATACTTTTCCAAAAAAGCCTGAAGCCTTCCTGCTTGGAATGACTGGCAAAGAAATTAAAAAAGAAGATAAAAATCTATTTCTATATGCCACAAGAACCATGTTAGCACAAAACTGGAAAATGGAGGTAATACCTACTATAAGTGACTGGCAAGTCAAGATGATAAACTATGCTGAGCTAGCTAAAATAACAGGAAGATTAAGGGATCAGGACGAACAGAAATTTCATGACAACTGGAATAAATATTTGACGTATATAAGAACTAATTGTAGGGACTTCCAGAGGCGGCGCGAACGGCAATGGCTGTGAAGGGGAAGCTCCGCGGAAACGGGTCGTCCGCTATGGCGAAGCGGAGACCCACAGGCAGCGAAAGCCTGTGGTCGTGGGACTCGGCAGGCACCAGAAGCGCCCCCCAAAACGAAGAAGGAACCTCGTAAGGGGCTCCGGAATGTGGAAGGGCTGGCGCGGTGCTGTGAGTCGATCGCTCTTTCCGTGGAGTGAAGCTGCATAGCTGCTGTCGGTGAGCGCTGACCTTTTTTCCTGGAACATTTGACTTGAAAAGCAACAACCCGTGAGTAAGACAGACTGAAGGAATTGGAGACTAAATTAAATTTAAAATTCGGCCAAAGCGGGAGACACAACCAGGAAGTCCGTCTTCCGTTTCTGCTTAATAGATCTAAAGCAAAAGACTTTGATGTCTGGAGCCTTTGAAGAGGCGCTAAAGGCTATCAACCTATGCATTACTGGAGCTGTTTTTTATTGAGATTAAGGATTTAACTCTTTTGGCTATGGACTGTGTTTTACCTCTCCCTTTGGAATTACAAATTCACTAAGAAACCCAGGCAGTCAGACTGCCAGATTGATAGAACTGTCAGACTGCGGATTTTGCTATTTTGTTATTTTGAACTGTTACATTTGAGTGCTATTGAACTGTTATATTGAGACACTGTTTCTGGCACTTTTCAGAGACATTGTTTTACTTTTAAGATCAACTCTGCTAACTACAAGAGAGCTGAAGGTCCTCTGGAATTTGTGGCTGTTTGGACTTTGTTTTAAAAGTTTTGAAACTTTGGAATTAACCTGAGTTAAAAACTATTTAATTAACAATTTTACTTCTTCCCTCAAGATACATCTGAACTCCCCCTAGTGGATTTTGGATTTACAACTGTTTGGGACTTGCTCCTTCTTTCCTTTCCTCCTATCTTATTGTTTATTCTCTGGACTTGTGGATTCCCATGGGACTATACACGGTTTGACCTTGGCACGTAGACAGGAGTGGAATGAGTGGCTTTGGGAAAACAAGATCGGCTAAAGCTAAAGCTAAACAATTAACGCAAACAACTTTGAATCCACAGCCGCGCAGATCATCTGTTCCTGCTATTTTGGTGGCAAAAGAGGAAGAAACTGAGCAGACCTTGCTAGAAGGTAGGGCTGCAGGAGGATCTGCCTCAGTATTAGATAAAATTTTGGAAAAATTGGAAAGTTTGGACAAAAAGGCAGATGAGCATTCGGCTAAGATTGATCAAACTACAGCCAGTGTTAATAAATTAACTGAACAAGTTGCTCAGCACGCACAAGCAATTGGGAACCTTTTTGAAGCCACCACAGAAAATCGTAAACTGGCTGAGGAAGCTAACCAAAAAGCTGAAGCATTAAAGGAAGAAGTAAAACCATTGCACAAGCAGATTGGTGAACAGCAGGCCTACCTGTCTATGATTGAACTACGAAATAGGGAAAACAACCTTAGACTGAGGGCAATTCCAGAACTTGAACAAGGGGACTTAATTGACTATTTGACAAAAGAATTCTCCAAGTTCTGGCCTTTAGAGGAAGATAAGGATTTTAAAATTGTGAGCGCCTTCAGACTGGGAAGAGTAGCAAGGAAAGATAGACCCAGAGATTGCCTGATTATTTTGAGATCCAAGCAAGAAAGAGACAAAATATTAAGCCTACATTACGAAAAGTCACTTGTAATTCAAGATAGGAGAGCAGAAATCTACAAAGACATCCCGAAACAACTTTTGGACCTTAGATCTACCTATACAGAGTTAGCAAGACTGCTGAGGAGCAATTCAATTGCTTTTAGGTGGGAATTTCCTCAAGGACTATCCTTTACTTTCAGAGGGAAGAAAGTGAAAATTAAAACAGCCGAGGATCAAGAAAAGTTTTTGAACGACCATGGAGAAGACCTTCAGAAAGGGATCACAGGAATTCCAGGGCTGGGGCTATTGCCTATACCTACACCTTTGGGGCCTGAGGACCAGAAGAAAGAGACGCCACCACCAAAGGAATAACAGATTTGCCCAGGATGTCTCTGCAGCTTTTCAGTTGGAATATTAATGGCTGTAACTCCCCGGAAAAAAGGAGAAGGATATTTCATTTATTAAAGAAAGAACAATTGGACATCATTTGCTTGCAGGAAACACATGTGACTAGGCTCCATAGAAAGGTGTTAATTAACAAGAGACTAGGCCAAGAATTTATTTCATCGGATCAAGTTAAGAAAAGAGGAGTGGTGATATATGCAAAAGAGAGCCTAGCACCAAAATTTCTATTTAAAGATGAGCAAGGAAGAATTTTGGCAATTGAGATACAAACCCAAGGCGAAAAGCTTTTGATATTGGGAATTTATGCACCGAACGAGGGGAAATCAGAATTTTATAAGAAACTGCATGAGACATTGCTGGACTATCTGGACTATAGCAGCATCATTATGATGGGAGATATGAATGGGGTGGTCTCTACGAATATGGATAAGTCACAAAACCAAAGCTTGACAAAAGATGGCAGACTACCTAAAACCTTCTTTGAACTGACTGACAATATGGACTTGATTGACATTTGGAGGACAAAGAACCCCCTAGGAAGAGAAGGAACATTCTTTTCTGAAGCCCAACTGACATGGACAAGAATCAACCAAATATGGATAACTAGAGGTCTGGCTCCTAAGACTAGAAAAGTGGAAATCTGCCCAAAGACCTGCTCCGACCATAACGCAGTAAAGATGGATATGAGACTAACTCCAACCGGCTCCTTTAGATGGAAGATGAATGACAACCTGTTTAGAGATCAGGAGATTATCAAAAAGGCCCAAAAAACTTTAAAGGACTATTTTGAAATAAATTTGAACACTACTGTGGAAAAAAGAGTAATCTGGGACGCAAGCAAAGCTGTTATGAGGGGGTTTCTGATACAACAGAACACCATAAAGAAAAGAGCACAGAATGAGAGAAAGGACAAGATCTTGGAGAAAATTAAGGAATGTGAGAAAAAGCTAAGATCGAAACCGAAGTCACAGGAGATTCTGAGAGAAATTAAACTCTATCAAGCACAATACTCCAAATTGATAAATCAGGAAGTGGAGTGGAGAATCAAGTTAATGAAACAAAGATCATTTGAATCGGCAAATAAATGTGGAAAACTGCTAGCATGGCAGTTGAAAAAGAGACAAAAACTAAATACGGTCACTAACCTAGAGATTGAAGGGAGAAACATCCAGAATCCTGTGGAGATTAGAAAGTGTTTCCAGAGATACTTCAAACAACTGTATACCCAAGGGCCCCAAGAGGAGACTGAGATAGACCAATTTTTGAGAAGGAATGGACTACCAAAACTGTCTCAAGAAAATAGGACATTCCTGAATTATAAAATAACACAACAAGAGATTGAAGGTGCCATTCAGAATATGCAACTGGGCAAATCTCCAGGGCCAGATGGGCTTACATCCAAATATTACAAGACATTGAAAGATCATTGGATACATCCATTAATGGAGGTTTGCAATGAGATTATGGAGGGGAAGAAAGCACCGGAATCGTGGAAAGAAGCTTTCATCACATTGATACCTAAATTGGAAACTGAAAAGACACAGCTTAAGAACTACCGTCCCATTTCCCTTCTAAATGTGGATTATAAAATTTTTGCAGACATCTTAGCAAATAGACTTTAAAAAGTTTTAAATGAAGTGATTCATAAGGATCAGGCAGGTTTTCTCCCAGGCAGACATTTGTTTGCCAACACAAGGAATATTATTGACATTTTGGAACTTTTGCAAACAAACATAAAAACAAAAGCAGTGTTAATTTTTATAGATGCGGAGAAGGCCTTTGACAACATCTCATGGAAGTTCATGAAGAAAAACCTTGAAGGGATGGGAGTGGGACGGGGGTTTGAAAATGGCATAGATGCAATTTATTCAGAACAAAAAGCTAAACTGATAGTTAACAATGTGGTGTCAGAAGAGTTTAAGATTGAAAAAGGAACATGACAAGGTTGCCCTATTTCCCCTTTGCTATTTATCTCGGTCCTGGAGGTGCTCTTAAATATGATTAGAGGGGACCGGTTGGTTGAAGGAATTCAGGTCGGAGCTAAACAGTATAAACTTAAAGCTTTTGCAGATGACCTGGTTTTGACACTACAGGAGCCAGAATCTAGTATGAAAAGGGTTTTGGAATTGATTCATGAGTTTGGTCGGGTGGCGGGATTTAAACTAAACAAGCAAAAAACTAAGGTATTGGAAAAAAATTTGACACCTTCAGAATCAGAAAGGTTTCAGAAAGAGACAGACTTAAATGTGGTTAAAAAGGTGAGATACCTAGGGGTTAATATGACAGCCAAGAATCTGAATTTATTTAAGGACAATTATGAAAAGTGCTGGTTAGAAATCAAAAAGGATTTAGAAAGTTGGTCAAGATTGAAACTTTCCTTGTTGGGCCGAATTGCTGCTGTTTTTGTTCCAGACCTTAGAGATTGTGGATAAGGTGGAGTGTTTCAGGAAGTGGCAGAGAGATATCTCTAAATTTGTCTGGCAGGGCAAAAAGCCCAGAATAAAGTTTAAAATATTAACTGATGCCAAGGAAAGAGGGGGGTTTGCCCTGCCAGATTTAAGATTGTATTATGAATCAGCAGCTTTCTGCTGGTTGAAAGACTGGCTGCTTCTTGAGAACACGGATGTTTTGCATCTGGAAGGATTTAACAATGCTTTTGGATGGCATGCATATTTGTGGTACGACAAGGTTAAAATTCATAAGGCTTTCAAGAACCATATTGTCAGGAAGGCAGTGTTTAATGTCTGGATAAAATACAAAGACTTACTAGAAAACAAAACCCCAAGGTGGTTGTCACCAATGGAAGCTAAGGCCCGGAAAAGACTCAATATGGAGGCCAAATGGCCGAAATATTGGGAAATACTAGAAAAAGATGGAGATATTTGGAGATTGCAGAGTTTGGAGAAATTAAAGGATAAAGTGCAAGATTGGTTACATTATGCTCAGATTAAGGAGGTTTTTAATTCGGACAAAAAGATAGGATTCCAGGTGGAAAAATCGAAACTAGAAACAGAACTGTTAGAACCTAAGACTAAGGTACTTTCAAAAATGTATAACTTGCTGTTAAAATGGAACACACAAGACGAAACGGTTAAATCAGCTATGATAAAATGGGCACAGGACATTGGGTACAATATTATGTTTGCTGACTGGGAAAGGTTATGGACCACCGGTGTGAAATTCACGGCATGTAATGCCTTGAAAGAAAATGTTATGAAAATGATATATAGGTGGTACATGACCCCAGTCAAGCTTGCAAAAATATACCATCTGCCCGACAACAAATGTTGGAAATGTAAGGAAACTGAAGGAACATTTTTTCACCTCTGGTGGACTTGCCCTAGGGTTAAGGCTTTCTGGGAAATGATATATAATGAACTGGAAAAGGTATTTAAGTATACCTTCTCTAAGAAATCAGAGGCCTTCCTTCTGGGTATTGTTGGTCAGAGGGTGTTAAAGAAGGATCGAACTTTTTTATGTATGCAACAACAGCAGCAAGAATACTTATTGCAAAATATTGGAAGACCCAAGATTTGCCCACCGTGGAAGAATGGCAGACGCAACTGATAGACTACATGGAATTGGCAGAAATGACTGGCAGAATCCGAGACCTGGGAGAAGAGGCAGTGGAAGAGGACTGGAAAAAGTTTAAGGACTATTTACAAAAACATTGTAAACTGTATGAGTGTTAAGAAAGATGCAGGACTGAAAATAACATGGCATCAGCAACTTAGTTCAAAGAAATATGAGAATAAGTGAGATCTGAGAAAAAGATAAATTTTGGAACAACATTATGTATAAATTAAGCATTTGAGTATTTGATAAAAATATTTAAAGTCGGAGACATAATATTTGAAAATTACAAAATAGGAGTTGAAACAAGGTGATAAATTGCTGTTCATAAATTTTAATTGGGAACGCAGGAATGGGAGATGTGAGGAAGTCCAAAAGGCTAAGAAAATATGGTTGTTGGATATTTGATTTTGTTGTATGTTTTTCCATTATATGTTAACTTTTTCGTTTTTCTCTGTTTTTCTTTGCTTGTTTGTTGTATTTGGGTGATGGTTTTATATATGTTTGGTGAATTTAATGTTTAAAATCCTTAATAAATATATTTATATAAAAAAAAGAACTAATTGTAGAACTTTGACGACACTGGCGGGACTGGAATAACTCTAACAGCGAACGGCTAATAAGTAAAGAAGATAAAATATGTGATTCCAGAATTTATTTGATACTTACCAAAGGAGTGGAGGGAAGTCTAAGGCTCGGTGGAGCTTAAAACAACTATGTAATATATGTATGATTCATGGACTGGATATGACACATGTAATTTATGTATTATATTTTGTATTTGGTTATATGTATATATAATGATAAACCAATAAAAAATCATTTTGATAAAAGCTAGCCGGGAAGGACTGGGCAATGGGCTTCGTGGGGTGGTGAATGATTCTCTCTGTGAGGGAGCCTTCCCAGACCCGCTGAAAGAGGCAGTTATTAAACCGCTTCTTAAAAAAACATCTTTAGATGCTGCCAATATGGCCAACTATCGCCCAGTCTCAAATCTTCCATTCTTGGGCAAGTTGATTGAGCGAGTGGTTGCTGAACAACTCCAGGCACGCCTGGAAGAAGCGAACCATTTGGATCCCTTCCAGTCGGGATTCAGGCCTCATCATGTTAGAGGGGTTTTTTCTTCTGGTGGCAGATGACAGAACCAGAAGACCACGAGACTGGTGTAAAACACTCAAACAAAGGTTTTATTACAGGTATACAAAAACAACAAACACAAAGCTTCTGAGTGTTCTCTCTCTGCAGGCAAATTCAAACTGCAACTTCTCCTCTTTTTGTACTCATCACCAGCTGTACCTAAACAGCCTAGAAAACTACTCCCAGAACTCACAGAAACAGTTCTTAAAGTTACAGTCATCTTTTCTGTTTCTTTGCAGAATGACTCCTAACACCCCCTCACATTCAAACAGAAACAGAAACAAAACAAACATGCACAACAATTCCTAATTTTGTCACTAGTTGTGCATGTTTTTCAAAAGTTAGTGCTTTCGTAAATATATCAGCCACATTTTGCATGCTCTCACAGTATTTCAGCATTATCAGGTTTTAGTTAACATTTTCACTTACATTCTGATACTTAATCTCTAAATGTTTTGATTTATTTTTAAGCTGCTCAGACCCAGCCAAAGTTATTACAGCTTGATTGTCTTCCCATATTTGAACTGGATAATCACATTGTATGTCAGGGAACTGCCATCGGCTCAGGCGGGAGAGGGGAAAAGCCGGATGGATTACAGAGAGCCCCCAAAGATCGAGGGAAGCAGCTCCTCCTCAGCGGAGGAGAGTAACCACGCCTCCAGTGGAGAGGAGCTTCAGGGCTCAGAGGAGGCGAGGCGGTGCCAGGACACCTTGCCTGGGCAAAGCGGGGAGGAGAGAGGTCCTCCGTTACCCACGCCCTCCTTGCGCAGTAAGCATTCGCGCCGAGAGGGGAGGTGCAGACTGGGCGTCAAGAAACTACTTTGCTTGGGAAGGTTTAAAGACCACCCACTCACGGATTCTGCCAGTCACGGGAGAGTTGCGCTCTGGACAGAGAAAGTTTATTTTGGCATCAAAAACAAGGCTTCACAGCCGAGCAGGGAAGCATTTGCCTGCTTGCTCTCGAGCAACCTCTTGGAACCTTAACAGCAATCCGTGAGTCCTCTACGTTGCTCAAGAGCAGCCGTGGGAAGGCAGCACGATGAGCCAGACCGGACCAGCCGGGAAGACAGAGCAGGAAGTGATGGTGTGAGGGCTAATTGAGAGGAACCGAGACCTCGAGGCGCACGTCGCTACGCTGTCAGCATGGCTGGAGGAGAGGCGAGCACAGGATGGTCAGGTCAGAGCTACCCCGATCGGGCGGAAGGTCCCAGGGCTAGTGAATAAGTTTGGAGGGAAGCCCCAAGATTACAACGCTTTCTGGATGGAAATACAATACGCTTTAGTATTACAAGAAAGTGAATTTACTAGCGATAAAGAGAAAGTTGCTTACATAATCGGACACCTGCAGGACGGGGCTAGAGAATGGATTAGACCGCTCATTGCAGCAGGGAATGATGCTTTGAAAGACCTGAATAAATTTTATCAGGCGATGGACGCTATGTTCTCCAGCGAGGCGGAAGGAAGTGTGACGCGAAGGGAGCTGCTGGGTTGCAAACAGGGGAATTTAACCGTCAGAAGCTACTGGTCGTGTTTTGCGATGTTAGTGCACAAGCTAGGCTGGGACCTAGACTCTGAACCCATGCAAGCTCTGTTTGATGCAGGCTTGAATCCCGAAGTAAAAGATGAATTATCCAGAGAACGCCGCCCACGGTTGCTGGATGAGCTTACATAAACTGTGCTTGCGATTGGAGTACGCCAGGAAGCGCGGGCTCAAGAAAGGCGGGAGATAAGGGGGGAGCGTTTCCAAGGCAACCGCATTCCTGAGATGCCTAGGGAGCTTTCCCAGGCAGCAGAGCCAATGGAAATTGATGGAGCACGTGCGGTTTCAAACACCAATGAGCTCAGGAAGAAGGAGGGAAGGGATTGGAAAACAGCCAAGAAGTGTTTTGTCTGTCAGTGCCCTGGACATTTTGCAAAGGTCTGTCCCCAGAGAAAAGCCTGGCAAGGCATGATGGGGGCAGCAGGCCAAGAGGAAGAGGGAGAGAAGGCGCAGGTGCAGGGAAATGAAAAAGCCTGGCTGCAGACCAACAGGGGCATCAGCCAGGCAAGCAACCAGTAGAAGAGCCCCAACCAGACCCTCCCAAAGCAGCTATAGCAGTTGAAGTGGTGCTAGAACTCCCAAATGGGCACCCAGTACAAGTGAATGGGCTGCTAGATTCTGGTTCCACGTGTAATTTCTTCAGTAGAGACTTCGCTCTGGAGCACCAGCTACACCTGTTGCCACTAGATTTCCCCTTGCAGGTGACCACCATTGATGGCAGGGAGCTATGGGGGGGGGGGGAGTGACACACCAGACACCGCCAATGAGGATGAGGGTTTCTAGGCACACTGAAACCATTGCCTTTCACATGGCCACACTGGTGGGACCCCCCATTATACTGGGAACGAGCTGGCTGGCACTCCATGACCCAGTGGTGTCGTGGCATCAGTGTTCGTTCACCTTTGGGTCAGCTCACTGCTTGGAACACTGCATGGGAGGGAAGGAACCAAGAATGACTATGGCCAGGGTGGCTGGGGTGACTCTGGAGGAGAAGGGGAGGGTGCCACCACAATATGCAGATTTGAAGGAGGTGTTCAGCGAGAGAGAGGCTGACAGGCTCCCCCCCCCCCACCTACCTGTATGACTGCCAAATCAAAATGCTTACGGGGGCCCAGTTGATGGTGCGTAAGCTGTATGCCATGTCCGACCAGGAGATGCAGGAGTTGAGGCAGTTTATTGACAAGAACTTGAAGAGGGGTTTCATAAGGGAATCCAAGGCTGTAGGGGGGAGCCCAGTATTCTTTGTGGAGAAGAAACAGTCCAACCAGCCTCGTTTGGTAGTGGATTATAGGCTCGTGAACCAAAGAATGGAACCCGTGGCCTTCCCCATGCCCAGAATTGATGATGTTTTGACGCGGGTGAGACAGGGCAAAAATTTTACCAAGCTGGACCTCAGGGGGGCGTACAATCTGATCAGAGTGAGAGAGGGAGACGAATGGAAGACAACGATGTTCACCCCCTGGGGGCGTTTGAATATCTCGTCATGCCGTTTGGATTACAAGGGGGCTCCGCCTGCTTTCAAGCCTTTGTGCACCACATGTTGGGCCCCCTGCTGTACAAGAATTGCGTGGCCTTTTTGGGTGACGTTTTAATCTTCTCTGAGAATGAAGCACAGCATGTAAAAGACTTCAGGTAGGTGCTAGAGAGATTGAAGAAACATCAGTTGTGGGTCAAGCTGGAAAAATGCCAATTCCATGCCCGGGAGGTCGAGTTCCTGGGGTACCGACTGTCAGACAAGGGGCTGGCCATGGACCCAGAGAAGGTCAAAGCAGTGCTGGAATGGAAGAGCCCCAAAACCAGGAAGGATGTGCAGAGGTTCCTAGGGTTCAGCAACTTCTACAGGAAGTTCATCAAGAACTGTGCTCACTTGACAGCACCCATAACGGATTGTCTTAGCAGCAAGAAGAAGTTTGCGTGGACCGAGGAAGCGCAGCAGTCCTTTGAAAGGTTAAAGAAGGCGTTTGCCTCGGAGGAGCAGCTCCTGCACATGGATCCAGGGAAGCCACTGAGAGTGGAGATGGACGCTTCAGACCGGACCATAGGAGCAGTACTGTTGCAACAAGGATCAGAGGAGGACTGGAGACCTTGTGCGTTTTTCTCCAGGAAACTGAGCAAGTCAGAGCAAAATTACACTGTTTATGACAAAGAATTGCTTTGGAGTGGAGAAACTTTTTGATTGGGGCGTGGCACCAGATCCAGGTCCGAACGGAGCACAAGAACCTGGAATACTGGCGGACAGCGTGTGTGCTTAACCAGAGACAGGTCAGATGGTCCCAGATGTTCTCACAGCATCTCTTCAAGATACAATACGTACCGGGGGGGGGGGAATGTGAGGGTGGACGCACTTTCCAGGAAACCTGAGTACATGGAAGGGGAAGGACCTCCTGTGGCCAGGCACGTGTTCCCAGAGGACCGCTGGTCGTGTGGGGGAGCACTGGTAGGGGAGCAAGAACTGGCTGGGCTGTCTAGAGACAATGAGTTTGCTCAGACTAAAATCAGGGAGCTTAGAGATGGAAAGGGGGAAAATGGGGGGTTGAGGAAAAAGGAGGGCTCCTGTACTACAAAGGGGCACTGTATGTGCCGGGACAGACATTGAAGTCCAAGATACTTAGGCAGCTCCATGACAACCCAACAGCTGGGCATTTTGGGCAGCATAAGACCATGCTACTAGTCACCAGACAGTTCTGGTGGCCCAAGGTAAGGGAGGATGTACAAGAATATGTCCGGGGGTGTGAAAGGTGCCAGAGGGCCAAAGGGGAAAGGACTGCACCAGCGGGGTTACTGGAACCCTTACCAACACCGGAGAGGCCCTGGGAGGTGGTGTCCATTGGTTTTATGACAGATCTGCCCAAGTCAAGGGGCAAAAACAACGGTAATGGTGGTGGTCAGTCTACTGACCAAAATGTGCCATTTCGTGGCCTGCTCTCATGCCGTGTCAGCAGAGGAGACAGCCAGGCTGTTTGTGGACCACATTTTTAGGCTGCATGGGACGCCATTGAGGGTTGTATCCAATCGAGGAAGACAATTTACCTCACGGTTCTGGCGGAAACTCATGAGCTTGCTGCAGGTAGAGGTGAGCTTCTCGACAGCAAGGCACCCAGAAACCAACGGTCAGGCCGAAAGGGCAAACGGAATACTATAGCAGTACCTACGCTGTTATGTCAATGAGAGGCAGAACGATTGGGTAGAGAAATTGGCGCTGGCTGAATTTGCATACAACAATGCTGAACACGTGGCCACAGGAATGAGCTCCTTCACGGCCAATTACGGGTGTCACCCCAGGGCCTTCCTAGGGCGTGGGGAGGAGGATTGGAGTGTGCCAGCGGCGGAGCAATTCACAGAAGAAATGGAGGCTTTACACCAACAACTCCGGCTAAACTTGGAAAGGGCTAAAGAAGTCTACAAAAGGCAGGCAGACAGCCACTGCAGGCCGGGGGAGGTCATACGGGTGGGAGACAGGGTGTGGTTGTCGTCCCAGGGTTTGCCCCTAAAGGGAGGTTGCAAAACGTTGCAGCCTAGACGGCTGGGCCCTTTGAGGTAATACAGCAGGTTAACCCAGTGGCCTTCAAACTGAAATTGCTGGACAGCATGAGGATACATCCGGTGTTCCATAGGTCCCTGCTTTTACATCACAGGGAGGGGAGGGGCTTCCCAGGGAGGGGGGAAGGGGTGACTACCCATCCACGGGCTGAGGAAAGGGAACACTGTAATGAAGCAACGGAAATACTCGATTCGAGGTGGAGGGGGCACCAGGTAGAGTACTTGGTGGCCTGGGAGGGAGAACCGAGATCTGAAAACACGTGGGTTCCCGCAGAATCCATCACAGAGGGTTATCTGGTGGAAGAATTTCATGGTTTGTTCCCGCATAAGCCCAAACCAATAGCTAGGTTCTGGGAGGAGGAGTTTGGACCCACAGACGACGAAGGGGACTTCATAGGTTTCCCAGCCTCAGAAGAGGAGGGAGGGGAGGTGTCCGAGGGAGAAGAATCAGACTGGGAGGTTCAACCAGCTGGAAGGGAGCCGAGAGGATGGGAAGCAGCTTTTGAATCCACGGAGGATGAGGACAGTTCTTTCCAGGGTTTTCCTACATCGCCGGCCGACGATATAGAGGAGGAAACGTTAAAAGACCTCACCAGTGCGGAGGGGGGTCTTGAGGAGGGGGTGGAACTCAGGGAACTGCCATCGGCACAGGGGGGAGAGGGGAAAAGGCGGATGGATTACAGAGATTGTGGGAAGCAGCTCCTCCTCAGGGGAGGAGAGTAACCACGCCTCCAGTGGAGAGGAGCTTCAGGGCTCAGAGGAGGCGAGGCAGTGCCAGGACACCTTGCCTGGGCAAAGCGGGGAGGAGAGAAGTCCTCCGTTACCCATGCCCTTCTTGCGCAGTAAGCTTTCGCGCCGAGAGGGGAGACGCAGACTGGGCGTCAAGAAACTACCGTATTTTTTGCTCCATAAGACACACTTTTTTCCTCTTAAAAACTAAGGGGAAATGTCTGTGCATCTTATGGAGCGAATGTGTGGTCCCTGGGGCTGGGGGGGGGGACCCGGGCTCCCCCCGCAAGCTCTGGGAGGGGAGGCAAGGCTCCGCGCAACCTTGCCGCTGCTCCCCGACCTGTTTTGGGGGCTGGGGTCAGGGGAAGCTCGGGCAAGCCAAGACAGCGAGCGGGATCCATCTCCCGGCTGGAGAGGTTGTGCGCGGCTAAAGAGGAAGCCAAGACAGCCAGCGGGATGGATCATGCTCGCTGTCTTGGCTTCTTTGCTCTTTGGGGCTGGGGGGGGGGACCCGGGCTTCCCCTGCAGCCCTGGGAAGCTCTGGGAGAAGCGGACAGGCTGCGGGGGGAAATAATTTTTTTTTCTTGATTTCCCCCTCTAAGAACTAGGTGCGGTGCGTCTTGTGGTCCGGTGCGTCCTATAGAACAAAAAATACGGTACTTTGCTGGGGAAGGTTTAAGGACCGCCCACTCATGGATTCTGCCAGTGAATGAGCCAACCATGGGAGAGTGGCGCTCTGGACAGAGAAAGTTTATTTTGGCATCAAAAGCAAGGCTTCACAGCCAAGCAGGGAGGCATTTGCCTGCTTGCTCTCGAGCAACCACTTGGAACCTTAACACTGTATATCTAAATCATTGGGGATTTTATTTCATTACACAACTCTGATAAAGCACAGTATTCAGCCTCTGTTGAAGATGTGGCCACGGTTCCTTGCTTTTTGGACTTCCAACCTATCAAGTAATCCCCAAATTGAAACACCATGCCAGAAATGAATTTTCTGTCAGGAAGGTTGGCCCAATCGCTGTCAACGTAACACTGCAAATTTGTAGACCCTGAAGATGGTAATCTTAAACAATAATCAAATGTATGGTTTAAATACCGGAAAATACATTTTAAACTCTTCCAGGCATTTTCTGTGGGGTAGCTTACTAGTCTGCTCAGTATTCCAACTGCATAAATCAAATCTGGTCTGCTCTACAATGAAATGTATAATAAACTTCCAAGTATTGAATGGTACATTTCAGGATTTACTGGTTCTGTGCATTCTCCTTCATTCTTGAAAAAAGCCTATTTCCATTGGGGTTTTTACTCCCTTGCTATTTTGCATATTGTTTCTTTCAAGTAATTCCATTATTTTATCTTTTTGACTCAACAAAAAACTTCCATTGTTTGTCCTTTGAATTTCTAGACCGAGATAATTTTTTACTGGTCCCAAATCTCTTACTTTAAACTCTTTTCTTAGTTGTTCTGCAAATTTTTCCACTTGCTTGTCATTTTTTGTAGAATAAAGCAAATCATCAACATAAGACAAACATAATTCTTGTTTATCACCCTTTCCTTTAGTGTACAAGCAATTATCAGCTAAACTTCTTTTAAAACCAATATTTTTTAAAAGCATTATCGAGACACTTGTTCCAATTTCTAGCTGATTGTTTGAGCCCATAGATTGCTTTGTGTAACCTATATACAGAATTCTGTTCACCTGCCTCAAATCCTGGTACTTGATTCATAAAAATTTCTTCGTGCAGATTTGCGTTAAGGTAAGCTGTTTCAATATCAAAATGATTTACCTTAAACCCACGTTGTGCTGCAACAGCTAGCAATAAATGTACACTTTCGTTCCTTGCAGTAGGAGAAAAGGTTTCATCAAAACTTTCACCTTTTCTTTGTGTAAAGCCTCGTGCTACCAGCCTAGCTTTGTACTTAACACTACCATCTGACAAGTGTTTTTTTTCATACACCCATCTACAGTCCACTGCCTTTTTTCCTTTTGGCAATGGCTCAATATGTTCTGCTAAAGATTTCATTTCTGCTCTCATTGCATTTTTCCACATTACTATTTCCTGGTGTGGTAACTTTAAAACTTCCTCATAATCACGAGGTTCTTTCTGTTAGGATATTTCCGTTCCACCTTAAAAGGGAGCAGGCTTTGAGAGTCACAGAGTCTGCGCATGTCCTGTTCACAGGATGTTTATGTTTGCTATTCCTTTCGATTTCAGTTGGTTGGCCAGAGACGCTGACACAGAACGGTCATGTTTTTCTTTGTTCTGTTCAACGCTAAATAAAGTCTGTAAATATGCTCTTCTGCTCTTCTGCGGTGCAAGCTTTCTGGCTGTGTTTTTTCTGCTGAAAGAGGGTGCACCAGCCTAGGAATGCAGCCTATCGATTTCTAAGGCTTTGTGCCCCTAATTGCTGGATCTGCGTGGCTACGGGAGATCGATGGACGTCCGGCAGCCGGCTTGGGGGCTCAGATGGACGTTATCTCCCTGGCAGTATCCCAACACTTTCTTCATATCAACAGTTTTAACTTCTTGTATAGTAAATCTTTCTGGAGGTACCCCCTTATTGCTTCTTTGTGATCTTCTAACTTGAACACTTTCCCCCTCTGAACTATCTTCCCCTTCTAATTCATCTTGCTCAGGAGAAATTGGTTCAGCTTTAGGAGATTGTATACTGGGACCCTCATCCCCTGATTTCTCATCACTATCACTTTCAGAACTTTCTTTAATTTGTGGCTTTTCTTCCTCAGATTTCACAAATTTATCTGTATCATCTGAAGATAAAACAACTTCTGAATTTCCATGTAAACAAGCCCAACCATCTTGCTCGCAAAACTCTGCATGTCTTGATATCACAACTCTGCCACGCCCTAGTGCAAAACAATACCCTTTTGACCAACTTTGATAACCAACAAACCTAAGTCTCTTTGCCTTGGTTTCTCCTTTCTTGCGTTCTGCAATAGAATTTTCTTCGGGTGAAAAAGAACACTATTTACGGTGACTAATACCACGTTTTTTCAACCATATCTGGAGGGAAATTGACATGCCACAAATGACGATGCCACAAATGCTGGCACTCATCATGCAAAGCTCTATTACAGGCTTTAACACATGCCCCAGACTCACTTATTAGCTGGTCTTTCAAAAGAAATAAACCATGTTTTAGTGAATCTGTAACCGCTTTTTCAGCTTTCTCTATTTTACAGCCTGAACCAGAGAAGATTACCTTAAACCCCTGCTTAACAAGACTTGCAACTGAAAGCAAATTATTTTCTAAACTTGGTACACATAATACATTGGTAAATTTGGTGCTTAAACAGTTAATATTCACACTACCCTTTCCAGCTGACTCATGCACTGTTCCGTCAGCTAATACTACATTTACAGATTTACAAGGTTGCTTTTCTACAAGGGCTTGTGCAGACTTAACAAAAATGTTTGTTGCTGCTGAGTCTAAAATCCAGTCCTGTCCAACGTCGTGACTGGTGCCTCGAACTGCTGCAGAAACATACTGGATTTGACTCTTCTTGTCTCCTCGCTTCCCAGGAAACACAGGCCACCCTTTTCTTGTGTTTTCTCCCACAGACACAGTACACTGACGTACTAAATGCTTTGTTGACCCACGACGATAGCATTTTCTGACTGTGAAAGCTGCTTCCTCTGCGTGGTCAACAACCTCTTTATGTTGCCGCTCCTCATCAGTTGCATATCTTTTACTGGACCACCTCCCATTTCCTGAGTTACGGTGAGGTGTTGTCACCTTCCTCTCTTGGTGTCTTTTCTCCTCATCAAGTAAACGGCCAGTTAAGAAATGCATTGTTAATTGGCTTTCTGGAATTGCCTCCAGCGTCATCACTAAATTATCCCATGACTCAGGAAGTGAAGACAGCACAATATAAACCTTTCTCTGCTCAGAAAAATGTTCCCCAAGTTCATTTAACTGTGAAAATAAATCACACATTCTTTGAAGGTGTTTTGAAACACATTCACCCTCACTTAGTCTGGCTCGGTACAGAGCTCTCATTAGAGTAATTTTGCTGCCAGCCTTATCTCTAATGTGTATTGCTCTCAGTGCTTTCCAAATCTCACTTGCTATTTCAAGGTCTCACACATGAGATAACTGAGACTTCTCTAAACTCAAAATTAGATTGGCATACGCTTTGTCCTCCAGTCTTTGGTCTGCATCATCTACTTCTTCATCCTCATCTTTTACAGGAGGGTTAACAATAACAGTCCAACACTGTTCTTTCTTTAAAAATGCCTGCATCTGTAAACTCCATGACATATAATTGGATTCTCCCAGTTTCTCTACTGGAAAATATGAAGCTCCCCCTTGAGCTCCAGCTCCAAATCCAGCCATGGCTCCACCCAGCTTTCAGCTTTCCACTCAGTCTTTACTTACACGTGGCTAGAAGAATTGTTAAGCTCCTGGTCTCAAACAGACGCTCCCTGCCGATGCCTTTACACAGCCAGCTGCTTAAGAAATGCTGAGTTGCTTCCAGTCTCTGGGTTCTTTTCTATACTCTGTCTCTGCCCACTCAGGACTGGGCCCATAACCTGTTGGGGGGGTTCTTCTGGTGGCAGACGACAGAACCAGAAGACCACGAGACCAGTGTAAAACACTCAAACAAAGGTTTTATTACAAGTATACAAAAACAACAAATACAAAGCTTGTGGGTGTTCTCTCTCTGCAGACAAATTCAAACTGCAACTTCTCTTCCTTTTGTACTCATCACCAGCTGTACCTAAACAGCCTAGAAAACCCCTCCCAGAACTCGCAGAAACAGTGATTAAAGTTACAATAATCTTTTCTGTTTCTTTGCAGAATGACTCCTAACACATCATGGGACTGAAACTGCCTTGGTCGCACTTGTCGATGATCTCCGGCAGGCTAGGGACAAAGGTGAGAGTTGTTTCCTAGTTCTGCTGGATCTCTCAGCGGCTTTTGATACCATCGACCATAACATCCTTCTGGACCGTCTAGAGGGGCTGGGTGCTGGGGGCACTGTTATACAGTGGTTCCGCTCCTTCCTCCTGGTCCGTGTTCAGAAAGTGGTGGTGGGGGATAAGTGTTAAGACCTCTGGGCTCTCACTTGTGGGGTTCCTCAGGGTTCTGTCCTCTCCCCCATGCTTTTCAACATCTACATGCAGCCGCTAGGAGAGATCATCAGGGGGTTTGTGCTGGGTGTTCATCAATATGCGGATGATACCCAGCTCCACCTCTCTTTCAAATCAGAACCAGTGCCTTCAGATGGAAAATGAATGACACCCTATTAAGAGACCAGGAGATTGTGAAGAAGGCCCAAAAAGCTTTAAAAGACTATTTTGAAATTAATTGGAACACCTCGGTGGAAAAGAGAACAATCTGGGACGCTAGTAAAGCAGTAATGAGAGGGTTTCTGATACAACAGAATACGATCAAGAAAAAACTCTGGAATGGAAAAAAGAACAAGATACTAGAGAAGATAAGAGATGGAGAGAAAAAACTGAGACTAAAACCAAAATCAAAAGAGGTTCTAAGAGAAATTAAATTCCATCAAGCACAATATGCGAAATTGATAAACCAAGAAGTGGAATGGAAAATTAAACAAATGAAACAAAGATCATTTGAATCGGCGAACAAATGTGGAAAACTGCTATCATGGCAGTTGAAAAAGAGACAAAAATTGAACTTTGTTACCAATCTGGAGGTCGAAGGGAGAAATATCCAGAAACCAGAAGAAATTAGAAAGTGTTTCCAGAGATACTTCAAAAAACTTTATACGCAAGGGCCGCAGGAAGTGACTGAGATAGACCAATTTTTAAAAGTTAATGGATTACCAAAACTATCTCAGGAGAAGAGAACAATTTTGAATTATAGAATAACACAACAGGAAATTGAGGGTGCCATTCAGAATATGCAGCTAGGCAAATCTCCAGGCCCAGATGGACTTACCTCCAAGTATTATAAGACATTAAAAGACTATTTGATACAACCACTAATGGAGGTTTGTAACCAGATTATGGAGGGGAGGAGGGCACCGGAAACGTGGAAAGAAGCCTTCATCACATTGATACCTAAACTGGAAACTGAAAAGACTCAACTTAAGAACTACCGTCCCATCTCACTCCTAAAAGTGGATTACAAAATTTTCGCAGATATTTTGGCAAGTAGACTTAAAAAAGTGCTAAATGAAGTAATTCACAAGGACCAGGCAGGCTTTCTCCCAGGTAGACATTTGTCTGATAACACCAGGAACATTATTGACATTTTGGAACTTTTGCAAACTAACATTAACACTAAAGCAGTGTTAATTTTCATTGATGCGGAGAAGGCCTTTGACAATATTTCTTGGAAGTTTATGAAGAAAAATTTGGAAGGGATGGGAGTGGGACGGGGGTTTGAAAATGGCATAGAAGCAATTTATTCAGAGCAAAAAGCTAAATTGATAGTGAACAATGTGGTGACAGAAGAGTTTAAAATTGAAAAAGGAACATGACAGGGGTGCCCTCTTTCCCCTCTTTTATTTATCTCAGTCCTGGAGGTGCTTTTGAATATGATTAGGGAGGACCAGTTGGTGCAAGGAATACAGGTCGGAGAGAAACAATATAAACTGAAAGCTTTTGCAGATGACTTGGTTTTAACATTACAGGAGCCAGAACCCAGTACAAAAAGAGTTTTAGAACTGATTCATGAGTTTGGTCGGGTGGCGGGATTCAAATTGAATAAGCAAAAAACTAAAGTTTTGGGGAAAAACTTGACACCTTTAGAAACAGATGGGTTTCAGAAGGAAACAGAATTAAATGTGGTTAAAAAAGTGAAATACCTGGGGGTTAATTTGTCTTCCAAAAACTTGAATTTATTTAAAGATAATTACGAAAAATGTTGGTCAGAAGTTAAAAAAGACTTAGAAATTTGGTCAAGATTGAAACTTTCCTTGTTGGGTCGAATTGCAGCTATAAAGATGAATGTATTGCCAAAGATGTTGTTTTTGTTTCAAACCCTACAGATTGTGGACAGAGTGGAATGTTTTGGTAAATGGCAGAAGGATATTTCTAAGTTTGTTTGGCAGGGCAAAAAGCCCCGAATAAAATTTAAAATACTAACTGATGCAAAAGAAAGAGGGGGGTTTGCCCTGCCAGACTTAAGGTTATATTACGAAGCTGCAGCTTTCTGCTGGATGAAGGATTGGTTACTTTTAGAGAACACTGATGTCCTAGATCTGGAAGGGTTTAATAATTCTTTAGGATGGCATGCATATTTGTGGTACGACAAGGTAAAGACTCATAAAATGTTCAAAAACCATATTGTCAGAAAAGCAATATTTATGGTCTGGACAAAATACAAAGACTTATTAGAAGGTAAGACCCCGAGGTGGTTATCACCAGCGGAGGCCAAGGCTCGAAAAAAACCCAATATGGAGGCCGGCTGGCCGAAATATGGGGAAATAATAGAAAAAATTGGAGACAATTGGAGGCTGCAGAGCTATGAAAAACTAAAGAATAAGGTGCAAGATTGGTTTCATTATGCTCAAATTCAAGAGGTTTTTAAGTTGGACAAAAAAACAGGTTTCCAGGTGGAAAAATCGAAACTAGAGACAGAACTGTTGGAACCAAAGACTAAGGTACTTTCGAGAATGTATAACCTGCTGCTTAAATGGAACACTCAGGATGAGATAGTTAAATCAGCCATGATAAAATGGGCTCAGGATATTGGGTATAACATCATGTTTGAAGACTGGGAAAGGTTATGGACCACTGGTATGAAATTCACGGCATGTAATGCCTTGAAAGAGAATATTATGAAAATGATATGGCCAAAGTATTGGGAAATTTTGGAACAAGAAGGAGATAAATTGAAGTTAAAGAGTCATGAGAAACTGAAACCTAAAGTACGAGACTGGCTCCATTATTATCAAATAATGGAGATGTATAAACAAGATAGGAAAATCGGCTTCCAGGTGGAGAAATCAAAATTAGAAACTGAATTGTTAGAACCCAATACCAAAATTTTATCGAGAATGTATAACTTGCTGCTGAAGTGGAATACACAAGATGAAACAGTTAAATCAGCTATGATTAAGTGGGCACAGGACATTGGTCATAACATCATGTTTGCTGACTGGGAATGGTTGTGGAACACCGGGATAAAATTTACAGCATGTAATGCCTTAAAGGAAAACATTATGAAAATGATCTATAGGTGGTACATGACCCCAGTCAAGCTAGCAAAGATTTATCATCTGCCTGACAATAAATGTTGGAAATGTAAAGAATCTGAAGGTACCTTTTATCACCTTTGGTGGACGTGCCCAAAGATCAAGGCCTTCTGGGAAATGATATATAATGAAATGAAAAAGGTACTTAAATGTACCTTTCCTAAAAAACCGGAGGCCTTCCTCTTGGGCATTGTCGGCCAATTGGTGTTAAAGAAAGATAGAACTTTCTTTATGTACGCTACAACAGCAGCAAGAATTCTCATCGCAAAGTATTGGAAGACACAAGAGCTACCCACTCTGGAAGAGTGGCAGATGAAAGTGATGGACTACATGACATTGGCTGAGATGACTGGCAGAATCCGCGACCAGGGGAAGGAGACGACGGAAGAAGATTGGAAGAAATTTAAAATTTATCTTAAGGACTATTATAAACTTGATGAATGTTAAAATGTCAAGGTTTTGAGAATGAAAGGGTTTCAGCGATATAAGAATAGACTGGAGGAAAGACTAGTAAGACATATTTCTGACAGAATCACTAGAAGTTGCTGAAAAAATTTGGACATTGGGATGCAGAAAGGGGAGGTATGGGGGAGTCCGAGAAACAAGGTTTATGAGATTAAGGTTATGAAGTTATGTGTGTTTGTTTGTCTTTTTATATGTTTGTATTGTGTTTAAAAAAATTTGTAAAATCAATAAAAATTTATATATAAAAAAAGAAATGACTGGCAGAATCCGAGATTTGGGAGAAGAAACAATGGAGGAGGATTGGAAAAAATTTAAGGATTATTTACAAAAATTTTATAAGTTATATGAATGTTAAGAATTTGCATGATTTGGAAAATCTAGCTTCAGCAACAAGATTTGATGGTATGGGAAATTAAGTTATATTAATGAAAGGACTAATGTTTAAAACAACACTACATTTGTTTTTAGAGTAAAAGTAAATTGATAATAAGTATTTTAAACCTAAAATATAATTATTTGAAAGAACAAAAGAACGCACGAAGCAAGGTTATAATTTGCTGATATTTTTATTGTAAAGAATGCATGGTGAGGGAGACGTGGGGAAGTCCGGTTGGTTATGGAAAAATGTTTTGGAAGGATGATTTTCTTTTTCTTTCTTCTTTTCTTTTTCTGTTATCTCTTTATATATCTGACTTGGTATCTGTATCTGGAAAAAAAATGCAATAAAAATATTTTTTTAAAAAACAAATCAGAACCAGTGAAGGCGGTGAAGGTCCTGTTTAAGTGTCTGGAGGCGGTTGGTGGATGGATGGCAGCTAACAGATTGAGGTTGAATCCTGACAAGACCGAAGTACTGTTTTGGGGGGACAGGAGGCGGGTGGGTGTGGAGGACTCCTTGGTCCTGAATAGGGTAACTGTGCCCCTGAAGGACCAGGTGTGCAGCCTGGGAGTCATTTTGGACTCACAGCTGTCCATGGAGGCACAGGTCAAATCTGTGTCCAGGGCAGCTGTTTACCAGCTCCATCTGGTACGCAGGCTGAGACCCTAGCTGCCCAGAGACTGTCTCACCAGAGTGGTGCATGCTCTGGTTATCTCCCACTTGGACTACTGTAATGTGCTCTATGTGGGGCTACTTTTGAAGGTGACCTGGAAACTACAACTAATCCGGAATGCAGCAGCTAGACTGGTGACTGGGAGCGGCCGCCGAGACCACATAACACCGGTCTTGAAAGACCTACATTGGCTCCCAGTACGTTTTCAAGCACAATTCAAAGTGTTGGTGTGAGCAGACGAGGAGCTTCTGCTCTGTCTTAGATTGGTTGTGTCTTAGATCGGAAGAAAACACAACAGTATTTTTTGCTGTCTGAGGAACACTTTGCTGTAGGATGTACTAATTCTCATCCACCTGGAAGAGGAGAAGGAATTATTTGCTGACAATGAGCTAATTGCAGCTATGAAGCAAAATATACAGACCAGTTGCCTTTGAGGTTTGGAAGAAATTAGGGGTTAATATTGGGATTGAGGCCACTTCAGTCTTTGTTGTCTTTTTAAGGCTGTGAGCCACATTGCCAGGATAGCATTATATGCAGAATACAAAGGGGATTTAGGGATAGGTTGTTGTCTCCAATCACTACTTGTGAGCTTGTGGTAATTGGGCCCCCAACCATTTGCCCCTCCCTCACCTGTCTTTGCTCTCCAGCCAGACCAGGTTTCTGGAGCAAGGCTGGCAGACCCTTTTACTTTTTCAGAAACAGAACAAAACAGAACCGGTAAGGCTGCCACCACTCCCTCGTCCCAGGGTTACCTGAAGCCACAGCTCAAGGGAGTCAGCTGTGCTCCTTTGTTACCGGTTAACCCCAAACTACAAATTGCTTCCACAAGCTTGCAGGCAGAAATTCTTTAGTATAGCGCAACCAAGAAGCTAGGCGTTGGATTTAGCTGTTCCCCCGGATAGGCACACACAATACAAGAGAAAGTTTCTTTCTTAAAATTTATTTTAAAACATAAAGAACATGCCAAAAAGCAGGCACATCTTTTGGTAGATTACAAGTAAAGAGAAAATAAGAACGTTGCAAAATATGGCTAACTAATACTCACTTCTACACTCTAAGGCAAAGATAGGATAGTTCAGAGATCTTAGTAAATCTTCACAACAAAACGATGAAAGGGCGGCTGCTTAGCTGGACAACAGCAGCCGGGCGAGATTGCAGAGCGCGCCTTCCCAGCCATTCTCAAGATCTTTTATCCTTAATTTGCACGTGGAATCAGAACCCCCAGGTCCAATCACAACTCTTGATTACATTCGAATGCTCCAATGACCAGCTTGTGAGCTAATAATTCTAACTTGTGGCAGCTGGGCCAATTAAGACTCCAGAGCCTAGATCAAAGGTGTTTCCTCCCTTTCCATGGAGATTGGTGGAGCTTATGTAGATGCACATTCCCAAGCAATCAAGGATAGATAACATCACAGAGGGTATGTGCATAACTTCGACCCCAGGTGTTAAACCTTCAATTTAGCCAGAGAATTCCTTTCCCATAGTAAACCTTTCATGCCCTTGGAGCCAACGGGTCTCCGAGTTAAAGCAACAAGACCTGTTCCCCTAATTCTTGCTGGTTTCCCACAAGGCCTCAATCTCCGCTTGACCAAAGTACTAACTTTACTACAGAGCTTCTTTGGAATACCTGTTTGGATACTGTTAGATGAGGTCTGAACTAGGTGGACCTTGATCTGATCTTAAGGGGAAACTCCAATTTTCCAGAAGAGAGGTGCAAGAACCTCTGGTTCTCCACATATTGGACCATAACTCCCATGATCATCCCATACCTGTATTGTTGGACCACAGGTCCCTCATCTCATTTCTACTCCCACACTTGTGTGGGAGACTGTATCTCCAGAATTGAATCTGAGCTGCATCACACATCAGAGAAGCTCTAAGCCACCTCTGAACACTCATGAACTTCTGTGTTCTGACCCCTGAGCTCAGGTTCCCAGGAGTAGAGGCAGTGCTCTCCAAATACTTGAATCTGTGCTAAAAATAGCAAAATTGTCAAGTGTGGGATTGGAGTGTGGGAGAGATCTTAAACAAAACAAACACAACTGGGCAAAATCCTTATCAACTTCATGATTATAAAAATGCAGAAACATGATCCTAATAGTATTAACTTCTTTTTAAAGCTTAAAGATAACCTCACTGGCAGGATAAGTTGTAAAACCTGTACCTCTGGTGAATGTAGACCTCTAGATTGTTTCAATACAGCTGGGTGTGACTTGCTGTCAAGTATGTTGTTGCTGTGATAATTGGCCCATCATAAATAGTTTCTGGGCTGGCAGCTGATTTCAAGCTTTTGGAGTAGCCAATAGCAGGGTGGCAAGCTTCAACTTCCTGCCCATAGAACGTGGTCTCTAGCTGCATAAATGTGCATGCACACATACAAAAGGCCTAATACAAGTAGTTTGCTGCTATAAGAAATGACTCACAAGGTCATGCCTCTGTACTGTCCTATTAGTCCACATCTAATACACAGGACTAGGGCTGAGCTGAAATGGAATAGCATATTTCATGGGAAACAATCACCCCTTGTGAATGCTACCGTATTTTTCCGTCTATAGGATGCCCCCATGTATAAGACTATTTTAGGGGATTCAATTTTAGGAAATTGAGGGGAGATGGTCCAAAGTTGTTGAGCCTCTCTCCCCACGCAGCTGGGGGCAGGAAACACTTCCTAGATGGTTTCCCCCGCGCAGCAGCATCAAGGGAATTGCGCTCCATTGGACTCCGATGCCACCATGCGCAGGAAACAATCCAGGGAGCACCCACCGCATGTAGCGGCATTGGGGGAAGTTGTGCTCCCACCAATGAGCTGGCTGGTGGCACACAGCTTCTCCCCCCCCCCCCACGTAACTGCGGGCAAGAAACACCCCCCAGATCGCTCCCCGCTCGCTGCAGCATCAGAGGAAGCTGCACTCCCACAAATGAGCTGGCTGGTGGCGCGCCACTCCCCCCCCCATGCCACTATCCATGTATTGGACAACCCCAGTTTTTTGACATGATTTTTGAGCCAAAAAACCTCGTCCAAGACACGGAAAAATACGGTACTGTATATACTAACATTCACAAATGCAGCAATAAGTATTTGAGGTGGGGAAACTGGAATATAGGGCAAAATTTTCCTCCATTTGGTTTGAGGGTGGGAAGCATTGTCCTCACTTTCATTAGGTTTAATGATGCTATTGCAGAACCAAACCTGTTGCCATGATGTTGTTGTCATATTGGTTATATGATCGTTGATTGCCTGGATGACATAACAAGTGAGATAATTTTTCCCCAGCCAAAAAGTGCCACGGTGGCAGTGAAAAAAAGAAGTGAAATAATGTGAAAAAAGGGTTTAGAGAGGTCTGTTGGAGAATATCTTGGTGAGATGTCTCCCCTCTCCCCATATTCCATGACACTTGAGCATCATGAAATTGTGCACCAAATATATCCCCCCAAGAAAAATTTGGCTCAAGCCCAGACCTGCATCTCCCTTCCAAACCTCTCCCTATTCTGACCTTTCATGTACCCTGCCACTTATCTCCCCAACCTAGCTTGATTATAGTTTTCAGTCAGGATAGGATGGAAGGTGAGACAAGATTCAGCTTCCCCTTAGCCGTGAACTCCTTTGAGGGAGCAAAGCAGACCCTCCCATTCTCCCATTTTACCCATGAACATTGCAATCCTATGAATAAATAAATATGGCTGCTCCATCATCTCTCCATATGTGTTCTCTTAGTAATACAGTCTGCCACCACCCTGGGCAATGGACATGGTGTTGTACATAGTTTGTCATAAGACACCAATACATTTTTTATTATTCGGTCACAAACCCAGTAACTCATAAGCCATAAATCAGCCTGTGTGTCAAATGAGCCTGGTTTGTAACCCAAATTTGAAAAATAAGGCGACTCAGGGAGGGGACAGGGAAGAGCAGCATAAGCACAGAGAGCAAAGGTTTACAACCAAACAGAGGCAGTGATAAGGGGAAGGAAGAAGCGAGATAATGAGGTTGTTTCTTTTTTTAAAAATAAATAAATATTAATTTTCAACACAAATATACAATATCCAAATTTTCACAAATTTAACTCTGTTTGGACTTCCTTCAGCTTCTCTGACAATCATCCGTATTTACCTCTCACATTACACATTTCTTCTGTTTTTTATTGCCATTAGTCTTCCCTCCCACCATCTGTTTCTTTTTAGCAATATGTCTCAACTGTCACAGTGCTTCTTTAAAACCCACTGGCGTTGTTTGCACATCACATGTACTTTTCAGATATTCAACAAATTTTCCCCAGTCCTCGATGAACTTTTGGTCTCGAAGATATCTAATTTTCCCTGTTAATTTATCCAGTTCTGCATAGTCTGTCAGTTTCATTCTCCATTCTTCTATCGTCGGTATTTCCTCTTGTTTCCATTTCTGGGCCAGTAGAATTCTTGCTGCTGTAACAGCGTACTGGAAAAGTTTGCAGTCCTTTCTTCTTATTTTCTTTCCTGTAATCCCTAAAAGAAAGGCCTCTGGTTTCTTTGCAAATGTATATTTTAACATCTTTTTCATTTTGTTATATATCATCTCCCAGAAACCCTTCACTTTCTTACAATCCCACCACATGTGATAAAACGTTCCTTCTTTTTCTTTACATTTCCAACACTTATTACATGTCTTATACATTTTTGCTAATTTTACCGGTGTGATGTACCATCTACAAAACATTTTCATAACATTTTCCTTTAACGCCGTACAAGCAGTAAATCTTAAATTTTCTTTCCATAGTTTTTCCCAATCCTCAAATTGTATATTATAACCAAAATCTCTGGCCCATTGTATCATTACCGATTTAACTTCCTCATCTTTCATATGCCATTCCAACAATATCTTATACATTTTTGACAGAATTTTACAGTCATTATTTATTATTTCTATTTGAAACTTTGAGTCTTTTTCTGCATAACCACTCTCTTTAATATCTTTTTTAAACATTTAATTAATCTGAAAATAATGCAACCAATCATAAACATGTTCTTTTACTTGTTCATATGGTTTTAATTTCCAATTCACCATATGTGATCTGTCAGGGAACTGCCATCGCAGTCAGGAGTGGAGGAAGGGCTCCCGAGCGATGCCGGAGAAGGTCCCAGCAGGAAAAGAGGGGACTCAGTGATCGGGGAAGGAAATCAGCGTTACACCAGGGAGAAGGGCGGGCGGAGGCAGGCTTCGGAGGGATGGCTCCAGGACTCTTTGCCGGAGACCAACGGGGAGAGCATTGGTCTTCCACTGCCCACACCCACCCTGCGCAGAAGACTTCCGCGCAGGGAGGCTAGGCGGAGACTATCCGTCAAGGAACTTTTATGTTGGAAGAAGTTCAGGAAACGGCCACTGACGGATTCTGCCAGTGACTGAGACAGACGTGGAATCAGGACTGTCCAGCCCGGGAAAGGTTTATCCAGGCAACCTCACCGAGAGTGGCGGCAACTTACGCACGAGCAACCCCCAATTCCCATTACAGCAATCCGTCAGTCTTTGACGTTACTTGTGCACAACGGCAAGACAGGCAGCACCATGAGTCAAACTGGTGGAGCAGGCGCCCAGCAGGGAGCAGTGGCAGAGCCAAGTCTGGAGGAGAGAAATCGAAAGTTGGAACGGCAGGTTGCTCTGTTGGTGGCGCGGCTAGACGAAAGGAGGACTCAGGATGCCCAGGGCAGGCCCACCCCCATCGCAAGGAAGGTACCAGGATTGGTGCACAAGTTTGGGGGGAACCCGCGTGACTATAATGCGTTCAGAACAGAGGTAAAGTACGCTTTGGAACTGCAGTATCATGACTTTGTTAACGATGGCGAGCGGGTGGCTTATGTTGTGGGGCATCTTCAGGATGCGGCCAGGGAATGGATCAGGCCCTTAATGGCAACGCAGAACGCTGCCTTAAAAGACCTTAGGAAATTTTTTGGCGCCATGGATACTGTTTTCCAGCCAGGTGGAGCAAAGTGTGACTCGCCGAGAACTGATGGCTTGCAAGCAGGGGAGCCAAACAGTTAGGGAGTACTGGTCACGTTTTGCGATGATTATCCACAGACTGGGGTGGGATCTGAGCTCGGAACCTGTGCAAATGTTAGTTGAGGAAGGATTAGCCCCATCGGTGAAGGACGAACTTTCCCGCGCGCCCCGCCCGCAGTCGATGGATCAGCTGACCAAGGCTGTGCTTGCGATTGGAGTACGCCTGGAAGCGCGGGCTCAAGAGAAGCGGGAGGGGAGAGGAGAGCGTTGGCATGACAACCGCATTCCTGAAATGCCGAGGCAGCCTTCCCAGCCAGTGGAGCCAATGGAAATCGATGGCGCGCGCGCACACAAGGGGTTTCAAACTCCAACGAAATGCGGAAGTAGGAGGGGAAGACAGCCAAGACGTGTTTCCTCTGCCAACAGCCAGGACATTTTGCCAGGGTCTGCCCTCAAAGGAAGGCTTGGCAAGGGATGGTGGGGGCAGCTGGTGGTGAGGAGGAGGGGAACAAGGAGCAGGAGCAGGGAAATGCCAACGCTTGGCTGCCAATCATCGGGCACAGCAGCCAGGCCAGCAACCACTAAAGGTGCCCCAGCCAGACCCCCCCAAGGCAGCTATAGCCATAGAGGTGGAACTAGAACTCCCAAATGGACACCCAGTTAAGGTGAAGGCGCTGCTGGATTCAGGCAGTTCTTGCAATTTCTTCAGCAAGGACTTTGCGCTAGAGCACCAGCTCCACCTACTGCCCCTAGATTTTCCCCTGCAGGTGACCACTATCGATGGAAGAGAACTACTGGGGGAGGGGAGTGACGCACCAGTCGCCACCAATGCGAATGAAGGTTTCCAGACACACAGAAACCATTGGCTTTCATGTAGCCACACTGGCAGGACCCCCAATCATATTAGGAATGAGCTGGCTGACGCTACATGATCCAGTAGTGGCATGGCACCAGCGGACAGTCACCTTTGGGTCAGCATGCTGTTTAGAACACTGCCTGGGGGGGGGGGAACCCCGAGAATGGCAGTGGCCAGGGTGGCTGGGATGGCTGTGGAGCAGAAAGGGGAGGTACCACCTCAATACGCTGATCTGCAGGAGGTCTTCAGTGAGAAGGAAGCGGTAAAACTACCCCCCCCCATAGGCCCTTTGACTGCCAAATCAACTTGATCCCGGGGGCTCAGCTGCCGGTGGGTAAGCTGTACGCCATGTCGGACCGGGAAATGCAGGAGTTAAGGAATTTTATTGACAAAAACCTGAAAAGAGGTTTCATAAGAGAATCAAAGGCGGTGGGGGGCAGCCCTGTGTTCTTTGTGGACAAAAAAGACACTAATCAGCCCAGGCTGGTTGTGGACTATAGGGGGGTGAATTTGGTGTCAGAACCCGTGACCTTCCCAATGCCTAGGATTGACGACATTTTAACACAAGTAAGGCAGGGAAAGATTTTTATCAAGCTGGACCTTAGGGGAGAGTACAATTTGATTAGGATGAGGGAGGGGGATGAATGGAAGACCACCATGTTCACCCCTTTGGGGGCCTTTGAGTACCTAGTTATGCCTTTTGGAATACAATCAGGCTCCGCCTGTTTTCAAGTTTTCATGCACCACGTGTTGGGGCCCCTGCTGTACAAAAATTGTGTAGCCTTTTTGGACGGCGTGTTAATCTATTTGCACGACGAGGAGCAACATGTCAGAGACGTCCGGGAAGTGCTAAGGAGGCTACAGAAGCACCAGTTGTGGGTCAAGTTGGAGAAGTGCCAATTCCACGCCCGAGAGGTCGAGTTCCTGGGGTACAGGTTGTCAGACAAGGGCCTAGCTATGGACCCCAGCAAGGTGCAGGCGGTGCTGGAATGGAAGACCCCAAAACCCGGAAGGACATGCAGAGGTTCCTAGGGTTCAGCAACTTCTACCGGAAGTTCATCAAGAACTTCGCCCACTTAACCGCGCCCATCACAGATTGTCTCAGTAGCAAAAGGAAGTTCGTCTGGACGGAAGATGCACAGCAGTCCTTTGAAAAGCTGAAAAAGGCCTTCGCTTCGGAAGAGCAGCTCCTGCACGTAGATCTGCAGAAGCCAATGAGGCTGGAGACAGATGCGTCAGACCTAGCCATTGGAACGGTACTGCTCCAGCGGGGAGACCAGTCCAGCTGGAGGCCGTGCGCCTTCTTCTCAAGAAAGCTGAGCAAATCGGAGCAAAACTACACGGTGTATGACCGTGAACTGCTTGCTATTTATGCAGCATTTCGACGCTGGAGACATTTACTAATAGGAGCGCAGCATAAGATCCAGGTGTGTACGGACCATAAGAACCTGGAATACTGGAGGACAGTGTGGGTGCTCAACCAGAGACAGGTGCGGTTGGCACAAGAATTTTCCAAGTTTTCCTTCGAGATTCGGTACGTGCCGGGAGAGGAAAACATAAGAGCAGATGCTCTCTCCCGGAAGCCGGAGTACATGGAAGGAGAGGGACCACCAGAAGTCAGGCACGTGATCCCCGAGGACCGATGGGTGTGGGGGGGAGTGTTGGTCGGGGAACGAGAACTAGCCGAACTTACGAGAGACGACGAGTTCGCTCAAACCAAAATCAGAGAACTCAGGGAAGCAGGGGAACCATGGCGGTTTTGAGGCGAAGGAAGGGGTGCTGTATTACAAGGGAGCATTGTATGTACCTGGGGAGAACTTGAGTGGTAGGGTTTTCAAACAACTCCACGACAATCTGACGGTGGGGCATTTTGGTCAACACAAAACCATGTTGCTAGTCACCAGGCAGTTCTGGTGGCCGAGAGTGAGGGAAGATGTGCGGGAATATGTACGGGGGTGCGACCGCTGCCAGCGGGCAAAGGGGGAGAGGGCTGCACCCGCAGGGTTACTGGAACCCTTACCCACGCCGGAAAGACCATGGGAGGTGGTGTCCATAGATTTCATGACCGATTTACCCAAGTCAAGGGGGAAAACGGCAGTCATGGTGGTAGTCGATCTACTAACTAAAATTTGCCATTTCATAGCCTGCTCACATGCGGTGACAGCAGAGGAAACAGCCAGGTTGTTTGTGGATCACATATTCCGGCTGCATGGCGCCCCCTTGAGGGTTTTATCTGACCGCGGGAAACAATTTACTTCCCGGTTCTGGAGGAAGCTCATGAGCCTGCTGCAAGTCGAGGTGAGCTTCTCTACGGCGAGACACCCGGAGACCAACGGGCAAGCGGAAAGAGCGAACAGTATACTCCAACAGTACCTACGCTGCTACATCAGCGAGAGGCAGAACAATTGGGTGGAGAAACTAGCGCTGGCCGAATTTGCATACAACAACGCTGAGCATGTGTCCACGGGAATGAGCCCGTTCATGGCTAATTATGGGTGTCACCCCAGGGCATTCCCAGGGAGAGGGGAGGAAGGGTGGAGCGTACCGGCGGCAGAGCAGTTTGTGGAAGAAATGGAGGCCCTACACCAGCAACTCAAGATGAACTTGGAACGGGCCAAGGAAACTTACAAGAGGCAGGCAGACAAGCACCGCAAGGAAGGGGAAACCATACGGGTTGGGGATCGGGTGTGGTTGTCAACCCAAGGGTTACCCTTTAAGGGAGGGTGCAAGAAGTTAAGGCCAAGGCGACTAGGACCTTTTGAGGTAACCCAGCAGGTGAACCCCGTAGCATTTAAGCTCAAGTTGCCGACCAGCATGAAACTACACCTGGTGTTCCATAGGTCTCTCCTCTCACCATACAGGGAGGGGCGGGAATTTCCGGGGCGAGAGGGAGAAGTCCCCATACACCCACAGGTGGAGGAGAGGGAACTTAGCCGTCAAGCCACGGAAATACTCTACTCAAGATGGCGAGGGCGCCAGGTGGAGTACCTGGTGGCCTGGGAGGGCGAACCTGAGTCAGAAAACATGTGGGTTCCCGCGGAGGCCATCGGGGATGAGTATCTTAGGGAGGAGTTTCACAGCAGGTTCCCAAGGAAACCCAAACCACTGGAGAGATTCTGGGAGGAGCATTTTGGAGTCACAGAAGATGAGGAAGAGTTTGTGGGGTTTTCGGGCTCTGAAGGGGAGGGAGGAGAGGTGTCAGCTGGAGAGGAATCGGACTGGGAAGGTTACCCCGCGAGAGGAGACAGGAGGAGGTGGGAAGTAGAGTTTGAATCATCAGAGGATGGGGGCAGTTCCTTCAGGGGATTCCCCACATCGTCGGCCGAGGAAAGGGACAAGATTGGGTCAAAGGAGCGGGCCGGAGGTGGAGGGGGTCCTGGGGGGGAGGTGGATGTCAGGGAACTGCCATCGCAGTCAGGAGTGGAGGAAGGGCTCCCGAGCGATGCCGGAGAAGGTCCCAGCAGGAAAAGAGGGGACTCAGTGACCGGGGAAGGAAATCAGCATTACACCAGGGAGAAGGGCGGGCGGAGGCGGGCTTCGGAGGGATGGCTCCAGGACTCTTCGCCGGAGACCAGCGGGGAGAGCATTGGTCCTCCACTGCCCACACCCACCCTGCGCAGAAAACTTCCGCGGAGGGAGGCTAGGCGGAGACTATCCGTCAAGGAACTTTTATGTTGGAAGAAGTTCAGGAAACGCCCACTGACGGATTCTGCCAGTGACTGAGACAGACGTGGAATCAGGACTGTCCAGCCAGGGAAAGGTTTATCCAGGCAACCTCACTGAGAGTGGCGGCAACTTACGCACGAGCAACCCCCAATTCCCATTACATGATCCATTTACCTCTCATATTTATTTTTTTCACACTCATAACCTCTAACGGAGACAACCAGTGTGGAACTTTTGGTTCTAATAGGTTTTTATACCTATCCCATATTTCTATTAATGAACTCCGGAATATGTGGTTCCCAAAACCTTTGTAAATTTTCTTCTTCTCACACCATAGATACACGTGCCATCCAAATCTGTTATCGAAACCTTCCAAATCTAATAACTCCTTATTTTCTAATTTTATCCATTCTTTCAACCAACAGAGACCGGCAGCTTCATAATATAGTTTCAGATCTGGCAGGGCAAAGCCACCTCTTTCTTTAACGTCCGTTAATAACTTAACTTTAATTCTCGGCTTCTTGTCCTGCCAGATATACCTTGAAATCACTCTCTGCCACTCTGTAAAAATTGCTACCCCCTTTATCATGGGGATAGTCTGAAACAAAAATAACATCTTAGGAAGGACGCTCATCTTTATCGAAGAAATTCTACCCCATAAAGATAATTACCCCACACCTCCAGATCTTTCTTTATTCCGTTCCAAACCGGTGTATAATTGTTTTGGAACAAATCAATATTTTTAGAGGTTAACCAAATTCCTAAATATTTTACCTTTTTCACCCCCGCTATCTCTGTTTCTTGTTGCATTGTTTCTATCATACTTTGATCCATATTTTTTGCAATTATTTTGGTTTTCTTTTTATTTAATCTAAACCCTGCCACATTTCCAAATTGCTCCATCTCCTTCAACACTTCTTTTTCACTTTCTATTGGTTCTTCAGTCGTTATTACCAGATCATCCGCAAAGGCTTTCACTTTATATTCATTCTGGCCAACTGTCACCTCTTTTATTAAATCATTTTGTCTGATCGCCCTTAGAAAAACCTCCAGGACCATTATAAATAACAATGGTGAAAGTGGACATCCCTGTCTAGTTCCTTTTGTTATTTTTATATCCTCCATAGTCACATTGTTTACAATCAACTTAGCTTTCTGCGCTGTATAAATTGCCTTTATCCCATTAAAGAACTCTTTCCCCACATCCATAAACTCCAAATTCTTCAACATAAAATCCCATGCAATATTGTCAAAGGCCTTTGTGAGAGATGTGTTTGCTGCCAAGCTAGTTTGGAGATAAAATTCCAGGCACCGAGCAACTTCTGTCCGGTAGATTTATTACTGCAAATTCCAAGCCAACACCGGAGCTCAAACAAGGCATCCGTGTTGCTTACTCAGTTGACGCTTCTGAATCTTCGTGACGTTTCCTAGACCAGCATGCCCAGTGAGACAGGGAAGGCCTCTTATTTCCTCTCTTCTGAATATAGCTAGTTCCTGGAACAGACTGGCCACTCCCTAATTCAGTCTCCGATTCAGAAGACAGACTGGAAAAGGGCTGTTTAGGCTCTCGGTAAGTGCTTCCATGCCCACCCCTTTCTCTGGCTGCCTCCCTTTCCCTGACAGCCTTTTCTGCATCAACAAACATTAATATAGCTTGTTTTTCATTCCTGGCAGTCAGATATTCCAAAATATTAAATATATTTCTTATATTATCTTTCATCTGTCTGCCTGGAAGGAAACCAGCCTGATCTTTATGGATAATTTCTTGTAATATCTTTTTCATTCTATTCGCTAAAATTCCTGCAAATATTTTATAATCTGTGTTCAGCAATGAAATAGGCCTGTAATTCTTTACTTGTGTTAAGTCCGAGTCCTGTTTAGGGATAAATGTGATAAATGCTTCTTTCCATGTTTCCGGAATCTCTCTTTCTTTTAAAATATTATTCATAACTTCTTTCAATGGTGTCGTCAATACCTCTTTCAGTTCTTTATAGTAGCCTGATGTAAATCCATCTGGTCCTGGGGCCTTCCCTCTCTTCAATTCCTTTATTACTTCTTTTATCTCCTCACTACTTATTGGGGCATTCAGTTGGTCTCTTTTTTCTGCCGGGATCTTCTGCACCTTTTTTTCTTTCAAAAATCGCTCTATTTTCCTCATATTATTCCATTCTCTGTTCTTGTATAATTGTCTATAAAAGTCCAAGAATCCTTTTCTGATTCCTTTCGGATTGTCAATCTCTTCACCATTCATGATAATTTTATTAATTGTATTCTGCTCCTTTCTTTTTTTGATTTGCCACGCAAGCCATTTACCTGATTTGTTCGCGAATTCAAAGTTTTTCTGTGTTAGCTTTTTGATGTTCAGTTCTACTTCTTGGTTTATTATCATTGCAAATTGTGTTTGCAAGGTCTTAATTTCTTGTTTTATTTGGGTTTTTGATCAATTTTTGTTCATTGTCCATTATCTGCTTCAAGATTTCTTTGTTCCTTTGTTACTATTATCCACAAAATACTCATTTAATTTCTTTTGTGCTTTTTCTATGATTTTTTGATCATCAAGAAGGTAATCATTAATTTTCCATCTGAAAGTTCTTTCCTCAAAACCTTTTAATTCCAATTTTATTAGGTTGTGATCAGAGATTACTTTTGGTTGAATCTCAATTTGTGAAATTCTTGGAGTCAGTTCATTCGAGACCCAAATTTGATCTATTCTTGACATTGACTGATTCGGTTCGGAAAAGAAAGTAAATTGTTTTTCTAAAGGATGTCTTAGTCTCCAAATATCAATCAAATTACAATTTTGGACCATTGAAAAAAAGTCTTAGGTAGTTTTCCTTCTTTGCTTGGTCCCCCTCTTAGTCTATCCATTTCCAATGAGACCACTCCATTCATCTCTCCCATTATTATTATTTTCTGATCCATATACTCAAATAATTTTTCTTCCAGAATTTTGTAAAAATCAGTCTTATTTCCATTAGGTGCATAGATCCCGACAATTATCAAACTTTCCCCTTGCCATTTGATCCGAACTGCTATAATCCTTCCTTCTTCATCTTTGAAGATTTGTTGTGATTCTATTTTACTTTTGATGTATAAAACCACCCCTCTTTTTTTCTCTTTATCTGAAGATACAAATTTGTTTCCTAATCTTCTATTAATCAGGATTTTCCTATGTTTCCTTGTGACATGTGTCTCTTGTAAACATATAATGTCCAGATTTTTCTTTTTAAAAAATTGTTCAATTTTAATTCGTTTTTTTTCTCATTCATCCCATTAATGTTCCAATTCCATAATTTTAGTGCCATAATAATTTCCAATTAAATAATTTTATTTTCTTTTATTTTTTTATAACCTATCTGTCTCTTCTCCTTCCTCTTCTTCTTCGTCTTCTGCCTTTTTTCCGTTCTCTTCTTCTTCTTCACTCGATTCTGATTCCTCCTTGGCTCCTGCTCCTTTTTCTGCTCCTTTGATTTGTCCCTCTTCTTCCTCTTCTGCTTTTAAATCCTTATACCTTCTCAGAAACTTCCCTGTTTCCTCTGGACCCGTCAACCTGTGCTTTTTACTTTTATAGGAAAATGAAATTCCCTCTGGAAATTCCCATTTGAAATCATAGAATCATAGAATCATAGAGTTGGAAGAGACCACAAGGGCCATCGAGTCCAACCCCCTGCTAAGCAGGAAACACCATCAGAGCACTCCTGACATATGGTTGTCAAGCCTCTGCTTAAAGACCTCCAAAGAAGGAGACTCCACCACACTCCTTGGCAGCAAATTCCACTGTCGAACAGCTCTTACTGTCAGGAAGTTCTTCCTAATGTTTAGGTGGAATCTTCTTTCTTGTAGTTTGGATCCATTGCTCCGTGTCCGCTTCTCTGAAGCAGCAGAAAACAACCTTTCTCCCTCCTCTATGTGACATCCTTTTATCAATACTGTTTTTCTTCAAACTCTTTTTTTTAAAAAGATATTTATTAAGGTTTCAACATATTACAAAATATGCAAAAAAACACGAAAAAAGAATTAAAGAAAAAAAATAGAAGGAAAAAGTAAAAATACAAGATAAACAACAATTAAAAAAACAGATTGGTCTTTCCATGTCTTATCTTTCATTTGCTTGTTTCCCCGACCTCCTCACACCTCCCTTTTTGTATTCCAGTTCAAATTAGTTAGTTCAGCAAATCCTTTTCCTCTTTAATTTTATCTTAATCTCTTATCTTAAAATATAATAACTTTAAATTTTCACCTGTTAACAATCCATTTTTACATATTCCTTTTAACATTGCTGGTTAAAACCACTTAAATTCAGTCCAACATCATTCTAACATTCATTAATTTTGCAGTATTTCTGTAAATAGTCTTTAAATTTCTTCCAATCTTCTTTCACCGACTCTTCTCCCTGGTCTCGGATTCTGCCGGTCATTTCTGCCAGTTCCATATAGTCCACCACCTTCATCTGCCATTCTTCCAGAGTGGGTAAATCTTGTGTCTTCCAATACTTTGCAATAAGTATTCTTGCTGCTGTTGTAGCATACATAAAGAAAGTTCTATCCTTCTTTAGCACCAATAGGCCAACTATGCCCAGGAAAAAGGCCTCTGGTTTCTTCAAAAAGGTATATTTAAATACCCTTTTCATTTCATTATAAATCATCTCCCAGAAAGCCTTAATCCTTGGACACGTCCACCAAAGGTGAAAGAATGTACCTTCTGTTTCTTTGCATTTCCAACATTTATTATCGGGCAAATGATAGATTTTTGCAAGCTTGACTGGTGTCATGTACCACCTGTAAATCATTTTCATAATATTCTCTCTTAAGGCATTACATGCCGTAAACTTCATACCTATGGTCCATAACTGTTCCCAGTCAGCCATCATTATGTTATGTCCAACATCTTGTGCCCATTTAATCATAGCAGATTTCACCGTTTCATCCTGAGTATTCCATTTCAACAGCAAGTTATACATCTTTGACAAAATCTTGGTTTTGGGTTCTAACAGTTCTGTTTCCAATTTTGATTTTTCCACCTGGAAGCCAATTTTCTTGTCCAAATTATGTGCCTCCATTATCTGATAATAATGAAGCCAATCTCGCACTTTATTTTTTAGTTTTTCAAAACTCTGCAATTTCAATCTGTCTCCCTCTTGTTCCAAAATTTCCCAATATTTGACTTCCGGAGGCGGCGCGAAACAGCAATGGCGGTCCTCTTCGGTCTCTGAAGAGGGGCTCCGCGGAAAAGGGACGTACGCTGCGGCACAGCGACGACCCATTAAGAAGAACCACGGGTAGAGTGAGCCCGTGGCCGTGGGACCCGGCGGGCACCAGGAGCGACCCCAGAAGCGGGGAAGGAGCCTCGTAAGAGGTGCCGGAACGTGAAAGGGGAAGCGGTGCTGTGGGTTCATCGCTCTTTCTGCGGATGTGAAGCCGCGCGGCTGCTGCTGATGAGCGCTGTCCTTTCTTCCTGAAACATTCGGCTACAGAACTTAACACTCGTGAGTAAGGATTTACAAATGTTTATTTGAGCCTAAATTTTTAAAAGAAAAATCGGCTGAAAGCGGGAGGTGAAAACAGGAAGTCCGCCTTCCGACTTTGCTAAGATCAAAGCAAAAAACTTTTGCAAGCTGGGAGCGCTGTGAAAAGGACGTTAAAAGGAAGCTGCTAAGACTGTGCGAATTGGAATTTACCTATTTGAAAGGGGACAAAAGATTAGGAGGTTGGGAAGTGAATGATCTGAACGGAAACCTTTCCTCCTTTTGACTAAGTGGATTATAAAGCAACCAAATGCTGGGGTTGCCAGGACAATAGGAACTGTCAAACTGCAGAAACTGTAACTAAAAGCGGACTTGTTACTGTTAAGCATTATTGGATATAAATAAGAAAGAAACTGCTTCCTGCACCTATTACTGAAACTTTGTTGGCACTTTGGAAAGCTCTTTAAGTATAAAGGACACTGAAGGTAACTCTTTAAATTTCTCCATTTTGGACTTCTGCTTAAGGGTGGAAAATTTTACTTTCCCATTGAACTACAGGGAAGCTCCCCTAGTGGATTTAGAGCTAACTAATCTCTGGGAACTGCTTTTTATTTGGTCTATCTTCTTGGTGTGTATGTTTTCTTTCTTGGATTATTTTTCCCATGGGACTTACAATTTGACCTTGACGCCTAGACAGCTGTGGAATGAGTGGCACAAGGAAAAGGGCAGCTAAAACAAAAGCAGAACAGCTACTGCTACAAACAACATTGCCTGTACAATCTGTACAGCTACGCAGATCATCTGTCCCTACGGTTTTAACACTGAAAGAAGGACAAGGCCCTCAACCAGCTCAACCAGCCCAAGAGCCAGCTTTAAAAGATATGGCTGCAGGAGGGATTGACCCAGTTTCACAGAAAATTCTGGATCAACTTGCTGCCTTAAGCACAAAGTTTGACCAAGTTACAACTACTATTAACAAGCTGACTGACCAAGTTTCCCAAAACACACAAACAATTGGGACCCTCCAAACAACAACTCAAGAAAGTCGGAAATTGGCTGAACAAGCCAATCAGAAAGCAGAGGAGGCCAATAAGAAGGTTGAGGAAGTAAGAAGGGAAGTAAGGCCACTTTGCAGACAACTCACTGAACAGCAGGCCTATCTGTCTATGGTGGAACTGAAAAATAGGGAAAATAATCTTCGGTTACGCTCAATTCCAGAACTTGAACAAGATAATTTGATTGGTTTTTTGACTTCAGAATTATCAAAGTTCTGGGCCATAGAAGAAGATAAGGAATTTAAAATTGTCACCGCTTTTAGACTGGGAAGAGTGGTGAGAAAGGACAGAGCTAGAGATTGCCTGATCATTTTGAGATCTAGGCAAGAAAGTGACAAAATACTCGGCCTACATTTTAAAAAACCATTGGTGATTCAGGGTAAAAAAGCAGAAATCTACAGAGATATCCCGAAACAATTATTGGACTTAAGAACTACATATAAGGAATTAACAGGACTACTGAGGAACAACACAATCCCTTACAGGTGGGAGTTCCCTCAAGGATTATCTTTTACTATCAGAGGGAAAAAAATAAAAATCAGATCAGCAGAAGACCAACTAAAATTCTTGAATGACTACGGAGAGGACCTTCGGAAGGGAGTAGCAGGAGCCGGACCAGCACCTCTATCCGAACCAACACCTGATTTGCCACCGGGTTTGAACGAAGAAGACGCACCCCAAGAGTACTCCTAATTTGATCCGGGATGTCTCTGCAACTTCTAAGTTGGAATATTAATGGCGGGAATTCCCCGGAAAAAAGAAGGAGGATCTTTCATATATTGAAAAAAGAAAAATTGGACATTATCTGTTTGCAGGAAACTCATGTGACTAGGCTCCATAGAAAAGTATTAATTAACAAAAGATTAGGTCAAGAATTTATTTCATCAGATAAAGTTAAGAAAAGAGGCGTTGTGATCTACGCAAAGGAGAACCTGTCACCGAAATTGTTATTTAAAGATGAGCATGGAAGAATTTTGGCAATTGAGATACAAACACAAGGAGAAAAGTTTTTAATAGTAGGAATTTATGCTCCAAATGAAGGGAAATCAGAATTCTACAAGAAGCTGCATGAGACACTGTTGGATTACCTGGACTACTCTAACGTCTTTTTGATGGGAGATATGAATGGGGTGGTTTCTACTTACATGGATAAGTCGCAAAATCAAAATCTAACCAAAGATGGCAGACTACCTAAAACCTTCTTTGAACTGACTGACAATATGGACTTGATTGACATTTGGAGGACAAAGAACCCTCTAGGTAAAGAAGGAACATTCTTTTCCGAAGTTCATTTGTCATGGACAAGAATAGACCAAATTTGGACATCTAGAGGACTGGCACCCAAGACCACGAAAGTGGAAATCTGCCCAAAAACCTGCTCCGACCATAACACCTTGAAAGTGGAACTGAGACTTACTTCAGCCGGTTCCTTCAGATGGAGAATGAATGACACTCTGTTAAGAGACCAAGAGATTGTTAAAAAGGCCCAAAAAGCTTTAAAGGACTACTTTGAAATAAATTTGAACACCTCGGTGGAAAAGAGAATAATCTGGGACGCAAGTAAAGCTGTAATGAGAGGGTTTCTGATACAACAGAACACGATTAAGAAAAAACTCTGGAATGGAAAAAAGGACAAGATATTAGAGAAGATAAGAGATGGAGAGGAAAAATTGAGATCAAAACCAAAATCTAAGGAGATTCTCAGAGAAATTAAGTTTTATCAAGCACAATATGCGAAATTAATAAATCAAGAAGTGGAATGGAAAATCAAACAAATGAAACAAAGATCTTTTGAATCGGCTAATAAATGTGGAAAACTGCTAGCGTGGCAGTTGAAAAGGAGACAAAAATTGAACTTTGTAACCAATCTGGAGGTGGAGGGTAAAAACATACAGAAACCGGAAGAAATAAGAAAGTGTTTCCAGAAATACTTCAAAAAACTCTACACGCAAGGGCCTCAGGAAATGACTGAGATAGAACAATTTCTAAAAGCTAAGGGATTACCAAAACTATCTCAAGAAAAGAGGACAATTTTAAACCACCAAATAACACAACAGGAAATCGAGAGTGCCATCCAGAATATGCAACTTGGTAAATCTCCAGGCCCAGATGGACTTACCTCCAAGTATTATAAGACCTTAAAAGACTACTTGATACAGCCATTAATGGAGGTTTCTAACCAGATTATGGAGGGGAAGAAGACACCGGAAACGTGGAAAGAAGCCTTCATCACATTGATTCCCAAATTGGAAGCTGAAAAGACTCAACTAAAGAACTACCGTCCCATCTCTCTTTTAAATGTGGATTATAAAATCTTTGCAGACATCTTGGCAAGTAGGTTTAAGAGAGTGCTAAATGAAGTAATTCATAAGGACCAGGCAGGCTTTCTCCCAGGCAGACATTTGTTTGACAACACTAGGAACATTGTTGATATCTTGGAACTTCTGCAAACAAATATTAATACAAAAGCAGTGTTAATTTTTATTGATGCAGAGAAAGCCTTTGACAATATTTCCTGGAAGTTTATGAAGAAAAATTTGGAAGGGTTGGGAGTGGGACAGGGGTTCGAAAATGGTATAGATGCAATTTACTCAGAACAAAAAGCTAAACTGATAGTGAACAATGTGGTGACAGATGAGTTTAAAATTCAAAAAGGAACACGAGAGGGGTGTCCTCTATCCCCTCTTTTATTTATCTCAGTCCTGGAGGTGTTTTTGAATATGATAAGGGAGGACCGGTTGATAAAAGGAATACAGGTCGGAGAGAAACAATATAAACTGAAAGCTTTCGCAGATGACTTGGTTTTAACATTACAGGAGCCAGAATCTAGCACAAAAAGAGTTTTAGAATTGATCCAAGAGTTTGGTCGGGTGGCGGGATTCAAGCTGAATAAGCAAAAAACCAAGGTTCTGGTTAAAAACTTGACACCTTTAGAGACAGATGAATTTCGGAAGGAAACAGAATTATCTGTGGTTAAAAAAGTGAAATACCTGGGAATTAATTTGTCTTCCAGAAACTTGAATTTGTTTAAGGACAATTATGAAAAAAGTTGGTTAGAAGTTAAAAAAGATCTAGAAATTTGGTCAAGATTGAAACTTTCCTTGTTGGGCAGAATCGCAGCAGTAAAAATGAATGTATTGCCAAAGATGCTGTTTTTGTTTCAGGCCCTTCAGATTGTGGACAGACCTGAATGTTTTGGCAAGTGGCAGAGGGATATTTCGAAGTTTGTTTGGCAGGGCAAAAAGCCCCGAATAAAATTTAAAATACTAACTGATGCAAAAGAAAGAGGGGGGTTTGCCCTGCCAGACTTAAGGTTATATTATGAAGCTGCAGCCTTCTGCTGGTTGAAAGATTGGCTGCTTTTAGAAAATACTGATGTCCTGGATCTAGAAGGGTTTGACAATGCTTTTGGGTGGCATGCATATTTGTGGTACGACAAGGTTAAGATTCATAAAACATTCAAAAACCATATTGTCAGAAAAGCAATATTTATGGTCTGGATAAAATACAAAGACTTATTGGAAAGTAAGACCCCGAGGTGGCTATCACCAGTGGAGGCCAAGGCCCGAAAAAAACCCAATATGGAGACCGGCTGGTTGAAATATTGGGAAATGCTAGAAAAAATAGGCGATAAATGGAGGTTACAGAGCTATGAAAAAGTAAAGCATAAGGTGCAAGACTGGTTTCATTATGCTCAAATTCAAGAGATTTTCAAATTGGACAAAAAAACAGGATTCCAGGTGGAAAAATCGAAATTAGAGACAGAACTGCTAGAACCAAAGACAAAGGTACTTTCGAGAATGTACAACTTGCTGCTTAAGTGGAACACTCAGGACGAGACAGTTAAATCTGCCATGATAAAATGGGCTCAAGACATTGGGCACAACATCATGTTTGATGACTGGGAAAGGTTATGGACCACCGGTATGAAATTCACGGCATGTAGTGCATTGAAAGAAAATATTTTGAAAATGACATACAGGTGGTACATGACCCCAGTTAAACTTGCTAAAATATACCACTTGTCTGATAACAGATGTTGGAAATGTAAGGAGGCGGAAGGGACATTCTTTCACCTCTGGTGGACATGCCCAAGGGTAAAGGCTTTCTGGGAAATGATTTACAATGAGTTAAAAAAGGTATTTAAGTATACCTTTCCCAAGAAACCAGAGGCCTTCCTTTTGGGCATTGTCGGCCAGAATGTGCTAAAGAATGACAGAACCTTTTTTATGTATGCAACAACAGCAGCAAGAATACTTATTGCAAAGCTTTGGAAGACACAAGATTTGCCCACACTGGAAGAATGGCATATGCAATTGATGGACTATATGGAACTGGACGAAATGACTGGCAGAATCCGAGATTTGGGAAAAGAGACAACGGAGGAGAACTGGAAAAAATTTAAGGACTATTTACAAAAACATTACAAGTTATATGATTGTCAATAATTTGCATAAACTGAAAAACCAAGCTTCAGCAATAAGATTTTTTATATTGGAAATTAAGATATGACTAAGAGAGGACTAAAGTTTAAAATAATATTGTGTTTAGATTAAAGTAAAAGTAAATTGAAAATAAGTATTTTGAACCTAAAAGACAATTACTTGAAAGTATTAATAACACATGAAACAAGATATTAAATTGCTGACATTTTATTGTTAAGAAAGCAGGGTGTGGGAGACGTGGGGAAGTCCAACAAGTTATGGGAAAATGTAATAGAAAGGTGGATTCTATTTGTTTCTTTTTTCTGTTCTTTTTCTTTCTTTCTCTCTTGTTGTTTGATATGATATCTGGAAAAAAGCAATAAAAATATACTAAAAAAAAAAACAAAATTTCCCAATATTTCAGCCATTTGGCCTCCATATTGAGCTTTTTCTGAGCCTTTGCTTCCATCGGTGACAACCACCTTGGGGTTTTATTTTCAAGTAGGTCCTTATATCTTATCCAGACATTAAACAATGCTTTCCTGACAATATGGTTTTTAAATGCTTTATGTGCTTTGACCGTATCATACCACAAATATGCATGCCATCCAAATACATTATTAAACCCTTCTAAATCCAAAATGTCTGTGTTTTCAAGAAGCAGCCAATCTTTCAGCCAGCAAAAAGCTGCTGATTCATAATAAAGTTTAAGGTCTGGCAGGGCAACTCCACCTCTTTCCTTTGCATCCGTTAGTATTTTAAATTTTATTCTAGGCTTCTTGCCCTGCCAGACAAATCTAGAAATATCTCTCTGCCACTTCTTGAAGCAATCCATTTTATCCAAAATTTGCAATGTTTCAAACAGAAACAACATTCTAGGCAATACATTCATTTTTATCGCAGCAATACGGCCTAGCAGTGAAAGCTTCAAATTTGACCAGAATTCTAAATCTTTTTTTCACTTCAGTCCAGCATTTTTCATAATTGTCTTTAAATAGATTCCCATTTTTAGCTGTCATGTTAATCCCCAGGTATTTCACTTTCTTAACCACTGTTAAACCTGTCTCATTCTGAAACCTCTCTCTCTCAATCGCTGTTAAATTTTTCTCTAAGACCTTTGTTTTTAGCTTATTCAGTTTAAATCCTGCAACCTGACCAAATTCTTGAATCAGTTCCAACACTCTTTTGGTACTAGATTCTGGCTCCTGTAATGTCAATACTAAGTCATCTGCAAATGCTCTCAATTTGTACTGTTTAGCTCTGACTTGTATACCTTTAACCAACTGGTCCCTTCTAATCATATTCAGCAGGACCTCCAGGACCGATATAAAAAGCAATGGGGAGATTGGGCAACCTTGTCGTGTCCCTTTTTCTATCTTAAATTCCTCCGTCACCACGTTATTAACAATTAATTTAGCCTTTTGTTCTGAATAAACTGCACTTATACCGTTTCCAAAGCCTTTACCTACCCCCATCCCCTGTAGATTCTTCTTCATAAAACTCCAAGAAATATTGTCAAAAGCTTTCTCCGCGTCCACAAATATCAAAACTGCCTTGGTATTAATATTCACTTATAATTTTTCTAAAATATTGATTATGTTTCTCATATTGTCAGACAAGTGTCTACCCAGGAGAAAGCCTGCTTGATCTTTATGAATCTCTTCCACTAACACTTTTTTTAGTCTTTAAGCCAAATGTCTGCAAAAATTTTATAATCCACATTAAGCAGTAATATGGGGCGGTAGTTCTTAAGCTGCATCTTTTCAGTCTCTGTTTTCGGTATAAGTGTGATATACTCTTCCTTCCACAACTCTGGTGCCCTTTTCCCGTCCATTATTTCATTACAGACTTCCTTTAAAGGTTGTACTAACCATTCTCTTAAGGATCTGTAATATCTAGAAGTCAGTCCATCCGGTCCTGGAGATTTACCTAATTTCATATTCTGAATGGCACCTTCTACCTCTTGTTCAGTTATTTTATAGTTCAGCATTAATTTATTTTCTTGAGAGATTTTTTGTAATCCGTTTATCTTCAAAAATCGGTCTAGGTCAATTTCTTTCTGTGGCCTTTGTGTATATAGTGTTGGGATACTGCCAGGGAGATAAAGTCTATCATGGCCCCCAAGCCGGCGGCCGGACGATCCATCGAGCTCCCGTAGTCACGCAGTATGAGCTATTAGTGACACGAGTTTCCTGGAAATACCTTGCCACATTCCAGGGCTCATGCACACTCTTATCAGCAGATAATGCACAGCAAAAGTCGCACCCAGGAGAGCATTATTTACAAGCTTTTATTCAGCGTTGATCAGAACAAAGAAAGACATGACTGTTCTGCGTCAGTGTCTTCGACAGAGAAACGAAAACAATAGCAAACATAAACATCCTGTGAACAGGAAGTACGCAGGCTGTGACACAAACATCCTGCTCCCTTTTAAGGTGGAACGGAAATATCCTAACATCTAGTTGTTTAAAATACCTCTGGAAACAATTTCTAATCTCGACTGAGTTCTGTATGTTCTTTCCTTCCACTTCTAAATTTATAATAGTGTTTAGTTTTTGTCTTTTTTTCATTTGCCAGGCCAACAATTTCCCACATTTATTAGCCAACTCAAATGTCTTTTGTCTCATTTGTTTAATTTTCCATTCTATCTCCAGATTCATCATTTCCATGTATTGTACTTGATATAGCTTTATTTCTCTCAAGATCTCTTGCGACTTTGGTTTTGCTCTCAACTTCTTTTCACTTTCCTTTATTTTCTCCAATATTTTATCCTTCTTCTCATTTTGAGTTCTCTTCTTTATTGCATTCTGTTGTATCAAGAACCCTCTCATAACAGCTTTGCTTGCGTCCCAGATTACTCTTTTTTCAACATTAGTGTTCATATTTATCTCGAAATAGTCTCTCAAGGTTTTTTGGGCCTTCTTAGTCACTTCTTCATCTCTAAATAAGGTGTCATTCATCCTCCATCTGAAAGAGCCAGTTGGTGTTAGTTTCACAGCATTATGGTCAGAGCAGGTTTTTGGACAAATTTCCACTTTTCTTATCTTTGGTGCCATTCCTCTAGTTACCCATATTTGGTCAATTCTTGTCCATGTCATTTTGGCTTCAGAGAAGAAGGTTCCCTCTCTAGCCAAGGGATTCTTTGTTCTCCAGATATTGACTAAGTCCAAGTTGTCTGTCATCTCAAAAAAGGTTTTCGGTAGTCTACCATCCTTAGTGACTACCTGACTTTGTGCCTTGTCCATATTTGTAGATACCACTCCGTTCATATCTCCCATCAAAATCACATTATAGTCCAAATAGTCCATCAAGGTCTCATGCAACTTTTTAAAGAATTCAGATTTCCCCTCATTTGGTGCATAAACTCCTACTATTAAAAATTTCTCTCCTTGTATTTGAATTTCATTTTTTTAATAATAATATTTATTGCAAATTTTAAACAAAGGAAAAACAAATCAATAAGCATACAGAGTACCATCACCATACACCATAACAGAGACAACAACAAAAAAGAAGAAAGAAAAAAAGAAAAGTTCAATAGATAGACATAGAATAAAAAGACAGCAAAATCAATTTCTCCTCAAATCTCATTTTCATAATCTTTGGACTTCCTCACATCACCCTTTCCTGCGTTCTCAACCGTATAGTTGTAGGCAGCAAATTAACTTATTTCAATTCTTGTTTTATCATTCTCAGATATTATGTCCCAAATTTTAGATATTATATCAAGTATTAAACTGCTTAACTTAAACATAATATTGCTTCAGATTTCATCCTTATCTTAATCATCACTTATTCATACATCGTATAACTAAGTATCTGAGGCCCTGTTATTTTCCATCATGCATTCTCTTAACATTCATATAGCTTATAGTGTTTTTGTAAATAGTCCTTGAATTTTTTCCAGTCCTCTTCCACCGTCTCTTCTCCCAGATCCCTGATTCTGCCAGTCATTTCTGCCAATTCCATATAGTCTATCAGTTGCGTCTGCCATTCTTCCAGCGTGGGCAAATCTTGTGTCTTCCAGTACTTTGCGATGAGTATTCTTGCTGCTGTCGTTGCATATATAAAAAAGGTTCTATCCTTCTTTGACACCTTCTGGCCGACAATGCCCAGAAGGAAGGCCTCTGGTTTCTTCAGGAAGGTATACTTAAATACCTTTTTTAGTTCATTATAAATCATTTCCCAGTAAGCCTTAACCCTTGGGCATGTCCACCAGAGGTGAAAGAATGTTCCTTCAGTTCCTTTACATTTCCAACATTTATTGTCGGGCAAATGATATATTTTTGCAAGCTTGACTGGGGTCATGTACCACCTGTATATCATTTTCATAATGTTTTCTTTCAAGGCATTACATGCCGTAAACCTCACTCCAGTGGTCCATAACTTTTCCCAGTCAGCAAACATAATATTATACCCAATATTCTGTGCCCATTTTATCATAGCTGATTTGACCGTTTCATCCTGAGTATTCCATTTCAACAGCAAGTTATACATTTTTGAAAGTACCTTGGTCTTAGATTCTAACAGTTCTGTTTCTAGTTTCGATTTTTCCACCTGGAACCCTGTTCTTTTATCCAGGTTAAAAACCTCCCTAATCTGAGCGTAATGAAGCCAATCTCGCACTTTTTCCTTTAATTTCTCAAAACTCTGCAATCTCCAAGAGTCACCTTCTTTTTCTAATATTTCCCAATATTTCGGCCATGCGGCCTCCATATTGAGTCTTTTCTGAGCCTTGGCTTCCATTGGTGACAGCCACCTTGGGGTCTTGTTCTCTAATAAGTCTTTATATTTTGTCCAGACATTGAACACTGACTTTCTGACAATATGGTGCTTAAAAGCCTTATGAATTTTAACCTTGTCGTACCACAGATATGCATGCCATCCAAAAGCATTGTTAAACCCTTCCAGATCTAGGACATCAGTGTTCTCAAGAAGAAGCCAATCTTTCAACCAGCAGAGAGCTGCAGCTTCATAATATAACCTCAAATCTGGCAGGGCAACCCCCCCTCTCTCCTTAGCATCAGTTAGTATTTTGAATTTTATTCGGGGCTTTTTGCCCTGCCAGACAAATTTAGAAATATCTCTCTGCCACTTTCCAAAACATTCCACTCTGTCCACAATCTGTAGGGTCTGAAATAGAAACAGCATTCTTGGCAATACATTCATCTTTATAGCAGCAATCCGACCCAACAAGGAAAGTTTCAATCTTGACCAACTTTCTAGATCCTTTTTAATTTCTGACCAGCACTTTTCATAATTGTCTTTAAGTAAGTTCAGATTTTTCGCTGTCATGTTTACCCCTAGGTATTTTACCTAGCGAAAGGAAAGTCCAATGCTGTAAAGAAAAATATTGCATAGGAACCTGGAATGTAAGAACCATGAACCTGGGTAAGTTGGATGTGGTCAAAAATGAGATGGCAAGAATAAATATTGACATCCTGGGCATCAGTGAGCTAAAATGGACGGGAATGGGCGAATTCATTTCGGATGACTATCATATCTACTACTGTGGGCAAGAAACCCGTAAGAGAAATGGAGTGGCCCTCATAGTCAACAAAAGAGTGGCGAAAGCTGTACTGGGATGCAGTCTCAAAAATGATAGAATGATCTCGATACGAATCCAAGGCAGACCTTTTAACATCACAGTAATCCAAATTTATGCACCAACTACTGGTGCTGAAGAAACTGAAATTGACCAATTCTATGAAGACTTACAACACCTTCTGGAAGTGACACTAAAGAAGGATGTTCTCATTATAGGGGATTGGAATGCTAAAGTAGGGAATCAAGAGATAAAAGGAACAACTGGCAAGTTTGGCCTTGGAGATCAAAACGAAGCAGGGCAAAGGCTAATAGAGTTCTGTCAAGAGAACAAGCTGGTCATCACAAACACGCTTTTCCAAAAACACAAGAGACGACTCTACACATGGACATCCCCAGATGGGCAACATCGAAATCAGATTGATTATATTCTCTGCAGCCAAAGATGGAGAAGCTCTATACAGTCAGCAAAAACAAGACCTGGAGCTGACTGTGGCTCAGATCATCAGCTCCTTATAGCAAAATTCAAGCTTAAACTGAAGAAAGTAGGAAAAACCACTGGACAGGTAAGATACAATCTAAACCAAATCCCTTATGAATACACAGTGGAAGTGAGGAACAGGTTTAAGGATTTAGATTTGCTGGACAGAGTGCCTGAAGAACTATGGGTGGAGGCTCGCAACATTATACAGGAGGCAGCAACTAAAACCATCCCAATGAAAAAGAAATGCAAGAAAGCAAAGTGGCTGTCCAACGAGGCCTTACAAATAGCGGGGGAGAGAAGGCAAGCAAAATGCGAGGGAGATAGTGAAAGATACAGGAAATTGAATGCAGATTTCCAAAGAATAGCAAGGAGAGACAAGAAGGCCTTCTTAAACGAGCAATGCAAAGAAATAGAGGAAAGCAACAGAATGGGAAGAACCAGAGATCTGTTCAAGAAAACCGGAAATATGAAAGGAACATTTCGTACAAAGATTACCATAATAAAGGACAAAAGTGGTAAAGATCTAACTGAAGCAGAAGACATCAAGAAGAGGTGGCAAGAATACACAGAGGAATTATACCAGAAAGATATGGATGTCTCGTACACCCCAGGTAGTGTGGTTGCTGACCTTGAGCCAGACATCCTGGAGAGTGAAGTCAAATGGGCCTTAGAAAGCACTGCAAATAACAAGGCCAGTGGAAGTGATGGTATTCCAGCTGAACTGTTTAATTTTTTAAAAGATGATGCTGTTAAGGTGCTACACTCAATATGCCAGCAAGTTTGGAAAACTCAGCAGTGGCCAGAGGATTGGAGAAGATCAGTCTACATCCCAATCCCAAAGAAGGGCAGTGCCAAAGAATGCTCCAACTACCGCACAATTTCACTCATTTCACATGCTAGCAAGGTTATGCTTAAAATTCTACAAGGAAGGCTCAAGCAGTATGTGGACCGAGAACTCCCAGAAGTGCAAGCTGGATTTAGAAGAGGCAGAGGAACCAGAGACCAAATTGCAAACATGCGCTGGATTATGGAGAAAGCTAGAGAGTTCCAAAAAGACATCTACTTCTGCTTCATTGACTATGCAAATGCCTTTGACTGTGTTGACCACAGCAAACTATGGCAAGTTCTTAAAGAAATGGGAGTGCCTGATCACCTCATCTGTCTCCTGCGAAATCTCTATGTGGGACAAGAAGCTACAGTTAGAACTGGATATGGAACAACTGATTGGTTCCAAATTGGGAAAGGAGTACGGCAAGGCTGTATATTGTCTCCCTGCTTATTTAACTTATATGCAGAATTCATCATGCGAAAGGCTGGGCTGGATGAATCCCAAGCTTAAGATTAAGATTGCCGGAAGAAATATCAACAACCTCAGATATGCAGATGACACAACCTTGATGGCAGAAAGTGAAGAGGAATTAAAGAACCTTTTAATGAGGGTGAAAGAGGAGAGTGCAAAATATGGTCTGAAGCTCAACATCAAAAAAACGAAGATCATGGCCACTGGGCCCATCACCTCCTGGCAAATAGATGGGGAAGAAATGGAGGCAGTGAGAGATTTTACTTTCTTGGGCTCCATGATCAGTGCAGATGGTGACAGCAGTCACGAAATTAAAAGACGCCTGCTCCTTGGGAGAAAGGCGATGGCAAACCTAGACAACATCTTAAAAAGCAGAGACATCATCTTGCCAACAAAGGTCCGTATAGTAAAAGCCATGGTTTTCCCAGTAGTGATGTATGGAAGTGAGAGCTGGACCATAAAGAAGGCTGATCGGCAAAGAATTGATGCTTTTGAATTATGGTGCTGGAGGAGACTCTTGAGAGTCCCATGGACTGCAAGAAGATCAAACCTCTCCATTCTTAAGGAAATCAGCCCTGAGCGCTCACTGGAAGGACAGATCGTGAAGCTGAGGCTCCAATACTTTGGCCACCTCATGAGAAGAGAAGACTCCCTGGAAAAGACCCTGATGTTGGGAAAGATGGAGGGCACAAGGAGAAGGGGACGACAGAGAATGAGATGGTTGGATGGTGTTCTTGAAGCTACTAGCATGAGTTTGATCAAACTGCGGGAGGCAGTGGAGGACAGAAGTGCCTGGCGTGCTCTGGTCCATGGGGTCACGAAGAGTCGGACACGACTAAACGACTAAACAACAACATTTTACCTTCTTGACCACATTTAAATCTGTCTCTTTCTGAAACCTTTCTGATTCCAAAGGTGTCAGGTTTTTTTTCCAAAACCTTAGTTTTTTGCTTGTTTAATTTAAATCCCGCCACCCGACCAAACTCATGAATCAGTTCTAGAACTCTTTTCGTACTAGATTCTGGCTCCTGCAATGTCAAAACCAGGTCATCTGCAAAAGCTTTAAGTTTGTACTGCTTGGCTCCGACCTGGATCCCTTCGACCAACCGGTCCCCTCTAATCATATTCAAGAGCACCTCCAGGACTGAAATAAACAACAGAGGGGAAATAGGGCACCCTTGTCGTGTTCCTTTCTCAATCTTAAACTCATCTGTCACCACATTGTTAACTATCAATTTAGCTTTTTGTTCTGAATAGATTGCCTCTATACCATTTTCAAACCCCCGTCCCACTCCCATCCCTTCCAAATTTTTCTTCATGAACTTCCATGAAATGTTGTCAAAGGCCTTCTCCGCATCTATAAAAATCAATACTGCTTTTGTGTTAAGGTTTGTTTGTAAAAGTTCCAAAATGTCAATAATGTTCCTAGTGTTATCAAACAAATGTCTACCAGGGAGAAAGCCTGCCTGGTCTTTATGAATTACTTCATTTAATACTTTTTTAAATCTGTTTGCCAAAATATCTGCAAAAATTTTGTAATCCACATTTAGGAGAGAGATGGGACGGTAGTTCTTAAGTTGTGTCTTCTCAGTTTCTAATTTGGGTATCTAAGAGAGTTTGTGTACTGGTCCAGTAAACGCTTCCGCTGCGCCACCAGGAACAGCTCTCTTTGCAGAGCATTAATTAAGTCCAGTGCAGAGATTCTTGTTGCAGTACAAGCTTCAGAGTCTCAGCAGCAAAGAAATAACGACACAGGGAGGCCTGTCTTTCCAAAGACAGGTTTATTGCAGAAAGATAACAGAAACACCTCCGGAGCTTTCGGACATTTTTGCTTCACGCCCCACAGGCAGAGAAAACAAAAACTCTTTATATACTGAGCAACTTAACAACTTAACGAGCTTGACTACTTAAAGTCACATGACATTGCTAACTTGCCAGCGTCTTAGGTTTCACACCCTAACACCCCCTCTCGCTGGCAATACAAAAAACAAAATTACTTCAGACCCATTTCTTCACAAAAGTTTTCATGCCGCTGAAACCCAAGCGGTTTTGTAAAACCATCAGCTTGATTTTCATGACTGGGACAGTAATTTAATTTAACAATTCCTGCTTTTACCGTTTGACAAACATTTTGAAAGCGGATATCCAAATGTTTTGTACGACCTTTAAACTGCCCATTTTGTGCTAACTTAAGACACGGTTGATTATCACCCCATACAGTGATTGGAGTGATGGCCTTTTCATACATCTCTTGTGCCAAGCATTTGTAAAATTCTAGATCTCTACATAACTCAGACAAGGCACAGAACTCAGCTTCTGTTGACGACAAAGCAATTAGGTTCTGTTTCTTGGATCTCCACCCAATCAGAGAGTTACCAAATTTTATTACACAGCCAGACACTGATTTTCTATCCTTTAAATTCGCCCAATCACTATCTGCCCAACAAGTAATCTGTGCTTGTCCTTTCGAAGATAATTCAAGGCAAAAATCTTCGGTGTATTGTAAATATCTTAACACTCTTTGAATCAGTAGAAAACTGCCATTTTTGGTCCTATCTATCTGAACACCAAGATAGACCTTCACATCACCAAGATTCTTAACTTTGAAGTGTTTATTTAACTCTTTGGCTAGTTTTTTTACTTGTTCTTCTGTCTTTGAAGTATAAATCAGGTCATCTACATAAACAAGCAAAGATTCTTGAGCATCTCCTGAATTTCTGAAATATAAGCAATTGTCAGCCTTGCTCCTGCTAAAACCAATGCCTACCAAAACATCATTCAAACACTCATTCCAATTATGAGCAGATTGCTTGAGTCCATAAATAGATTTATGTAGTTTCCATACCTGATTTGATTTACCAACTTTCAATCCTGGCGGTAGCTCCATATAGAGCTCTTCAGCCAAGTCTGAATGAAGATAAGCTGTAGAGACATCAAATTGATTCACTTTGAACCCTTTCTGAGCAGCAACTGCTAATAGTGCCCGTAGGGTTTCACTCCTTGAAGTGGGTGCATAGACTTCGGAATAATGTAACCCCTTTCTTTGCGTAAAACCTCGAGCTACAAGCCTTGCTTTGTACTCTGGTTTCCCCATCGCTGTTGTCTTTATCCTGTACACCCACCTACAACTTACTGCCTTGGTACCTTCTGGCAGTTTGGTGATGGAAAACACACCCAGTTCTTTCATAGAATTCAACTCCTTTTGCATGGCCTCACGCCACCTACTGGCCTCCTCCTGGGGTAATTGCTCAACCTCCTCAAAACTTTCAGGTTCGCAATTTGCCAAACCAGCCCAAACACTAATAGCTTGGTACCTTTCAGGAGGTTTACCTTTGTTGGTACGCTGAGAACGCCTTAACAGTTCCTGCGATGTTCCTTCAGTTTCCCCCTCTGACCCAGAATCACTAGTCGTCACCTGTTTGTCACTAGTAGTTGAAGAACTTTCTGATTCTGACTTTACACGTCTCTCTTGCTGTACAGGTGAACTTTTATAGCTAGAAGATTCTGACTTTACAGACGTGGGTGAACTAGGCGATTTCTCACCCTTGTCCTCAGACTCAAATTCCTCAGTCTGTTCTGGAACTAACACCTGCCCTGGGGCCTGAGTTTCATTGTTACTGTTCACCACATCAAATAGTATGTCAGGATTTCCATGAATTTTATTCCAACCATCCTGTTCACAAAATTCCGCACTTCTGCTGATTGTGACTTTCGTTTGATTGCCTTCTACATTCACAAATCTCCAACCTTTTGTGTTTGCTTGATAACCACAGAAAAACATTTCTTTAGATCTAGGATCGCCTTTCCTACGTTGTGCCCTAGGCACCAGCACATAAGCACGACATCCAAAAACTCTTAGATGATCAATTTTTGGTTTTTCCCCAAATAGCATGAAGTAAGGAGTGTTGCTTACTGTGCTATTGTACACTCTGTTAAAAGTATAATTCGCATACAGTGCAGCCTCAGCCCAAAAACGCTGTGGAAGTCCAGAATCAAACAGCAAAGCAGCAATGGCTTCCTGTAATGTTCGAAATTTTCTTTCGGCAACTGCATTCTCCTGTGGTGAATAGGGATTGGTAAGTCTATGAACTATACCTTTCCTTTTTAACCACGTCTCCAGCGTGTGGTTCACATATTCCCCACCACGATCTGATTGTATTTTACGTACCCTGATGTCAAATTTACATTCGACTTCTTCAATCCAATCCATCAGGATGGAAGCTGCTTGTGATTTTTCTTTCAGAAAGAAAACCCAACTAGCCCTTGAAAAGTCATCCACCAAAATTTGCATAAATCTCGCACCTCCAAGCGATTTGACGGGCATAGGGCCACACACGTCTGTGTGCACAAGTTCAAAGGGTTTCTTGCTTACTCTATCAGATCTAGGATAGTTACATGTCTTAACCTTAGCATGTTTACAAGCACAACAATCCAGAAAATTTGGACAGGGTTTAATGTTACACTCCTCAGCTAAATCTGGCATCTTGCTTACATACTTAAAGCATATATGAGCTAACCTTCTGTGTAGTAGATGTGCACAACCTGTATGAGGAGCCTTATTTACACACTTAGCTTGCGCTTCACCTGTTGAACATCTACCTGCTGCTAACTGCTCTTCATCCAAAACAAAAAGCCCATCCTCACAGGGAATTTTAACTAGCTCCTTCCCCTGTTTCGAAATGATGCACACATCATTTTCAAACTCAACCTTAAAACCACTTTTTACCAGGCATGACACACTCAAAAGTCCATTCTTCATTCCTGGAAGAACAAAAACAGGAAGGTTAGTTTGCAAACAGTTAACATAAATTGTGCCTTTAAGGTTCATTTCTCGTTTACTATTGTCTGCTATAGTCACAGTTTTTGCAACTGGCAATGTCTTGCAGTTCATCAAGCGGCCCCTAGATGTCGCTGGAACTAAACTGTGACTTGCTCCACTGTCAATTATCCACTTCAAGGTTTGTTGGCTCCTTTTAGGACTCTGTTGTGCTGCCATTGCAGATAGTCCCTTATCAGCACCTGCTCCCCCTCTGGATCGTTGATTCTTGTAGTTCTCACGTCGTCTTCCCCTGTAACTCCGGAAACTGGCCTTGGACTGTTGAAATTCCTGTTGCTTTTCTGGACACTTTGCTATCATATGAAACCTGCTGCCACATCGAAAACATGACTTGCTGGCCATAGCAGACACTTGTGAGGCTTCCTTACAGCTCTGCCTGCTAGTTTCCCCACACTGGGAATTATCTGAACATCCAACCCTTGGGGTATTTGAATTATCAATACGTTTTCGATGATGTTGATATTCTTGTTCACACAATCTACCAGTCACATAATTCATATTCAGCTGGTCCTCTGGCAAAACTTGTAAAGTTAGTACTAAGTTTTCGAACCCTGCATGCAGGCTGCTAAGCAGAGTATAAACTTTAATATTTTCAGGAAAATTCACACCTAAAGATGACAGTTGGTTGAAATACTCAGTCATCTGTGATGTGTGTTCAACCACACTATCCCCTGGCTTCAGTTTCAACTCATACAAAGCACGTATAATGTTCACCTTCTCTCCGGGCGTGGCTCTATGGCTTTCGCCTCTGGACATAGTCAGCCCACACTTCTTTGGCTTCCAACCAGACTTGAGCTCTCTTAGACCACTGCACATAATTAGCAGAGTTCAACTTTGTAAAGGGAACCTGGAAATTTTCCATTGCCATTCTTGGGGTCGGCTGCTACTCCCTCAGTGTGCCCTTGCTTCTCTTTCCCCTTGGGATTTGTTTTACTCACTTTTCAGACGCCTCCAGCCTCCTCTGAAGCCTTTTAAGAGCTGGATTTACGACCAAGCCGGTCTTCTCTCATCCGAAAGCTGCTTTCACTTTCTCTGCACACAATACAGCTGTAGAAACGTAGAAGGATCCATAACCTAAGAGAGTTTGTGTACTGGTCCAGTAAACGCTTCCGCTGCGCCACCAGCAACAGCTCTCTTTGCAGAGCATTAATTAAGTCCAGTGCAGAGATTCTTGTTGCAGTACAAGCTTCAGAGTCTCAGCAGCAAAGAAATAACGACACAGGGAGGCCTGTCTTTCCAAAGACAGGTTTATTGCAGAAAGATAACAGAAACACCTCCGGAGCTTTCGGACATTTTTGCTTCACGCCCCACAGGCAGAGAAAACAAACACTCTTTATATACTGAGCAACTTAACAACTTAACGAGCTTGACTACTTAAAGTCACATGACATTGCTAACTTGCCAGCGTCTTAGGTTTCACACCCTAACAGTATCAATGTGATGAAAGCTTCTTTCCACGATCCCGGTGCCTTCTTCCCCTCCATAATCTCATTGCAAACTTCCATTAATGGTTGTGTCAAGTACTCTTTCAATGTCTTATAATACTTGGAGGTAAGCCCGTCTGGCCCTGGAGATTTGCCCAGTTGCATATTCTGAATGGCGCCTTCAATTTCTTGTTGTGTTATTTTATAATTCAAAATTGTTCGGTTTTCTTGGGTCAATTTTGGTAACCCATTTCTTTTTTTAAATTGGTCTATTTCAGTCTCTTTTTGCGGCCCTTGCGTATATAGTTGTTTAAAATATCTCTGGAAGCACTTTCTAATTTCCTCGGGGTTCTGAATGTTTCTTCCTTCAATCTCTAAATTTGTAACCGTATTCAGCTTTTGTCTCTTTTTCAACTGCCAAGCTAGCAGTTTCCCACATTTATTTGCTGATTTAAATGTCCTTTGTTTCATCATTTTAATTTTCCATTCCACTTCCTGATTTATCAGTTTAGAATATTGTGATTGGTAAAGTTTAATTTCTCTCAAGATCTCCTGTGATTTTGGTTTCAGTCTTAGTTTTTTCTCGCCTTCTTTTATTCTTTCCAAAATCTTATCCTTTTTCTCATTCTGTGCTCTTTTCTTTATCGTGTTCTGTTGTATCAAGAACCCCCTCATAACGGCTTTGCTTGCATCCCAGATTATTCTTTTTTCAACTGTAGTGTTCAAGTTTATTTCAAAATAGTCCTTCAAAGTCTTTTGGGCCTTCTGAATGATCTCTTTATCTCTTAGCAAGGAGTCATTCATCTTCCATCTAAAGGAGCCGGTTGGAGTTAGTCTCATATCCATCTTTATTGTGTTATGGTCGGAGCAGGTTTTTGGGCAGATCTCCACCTTTCTAGTCTTGGGAGCCAGACCTCTAGTTATCCATATTTGGTCAATTCTTGTCCATGTCAGTTGGGCTTCAGAAAAGAATGTTCCTTCTCTTCCTAGGGGGTTCTTTGTCCTCCAAATATCAATCAGGTCCATGTTGTCAGTTAATTCAAAAAAAGTTTTAGGTAGTCTGCCATCTTTTGTCAAACTTTGGCTTTGTGACTTATCCATGTTTGTGGACACCACCCCATTCATGTCTCCCATCATAATGATGTTGCTATAGTCCAGATAGTCCAGCATTGTCTCATGCAGCTTCTTATAAAATTCTGATTTCCCTTCATTCGGTGCATAAATTCCCAGTATCAAAAACTTTTCTCCTTGTGTTTGTATTTCAATTGCCAAAATTCTTCCTTGCTCATCTTTAAAAAGAAATTTTGGTGATAGGCTCTCCTTTGCATAGATCACCACCCCTCTCTTTTTCACTCGGTCTGATGAAATAAATTCTTGACCTAATCTTTTATTAATTAGCACTTTTCTGTGGAGCCCAGTCACATGTGTTTCCTGTAAGCAAATAATGTCCAATTGTTCTTTCTTTAATATATGGAATATCCTTCTCCTTTTTTCCGGGGAATTACCCCCATTAATGTTCCAGCTTAGAAGTTGCAGAGACATCCTAGGCAAATCTGTTATTCAGTGGATGGTGGCGTTTCTTTCTTCTGGTCCTCAGGTCCCAAAGGTGTAGGTACAGGCGGTGGCGGTGGCCAAGACCCAGGCCCTGTAGTCCCTTTCAGGAGGTCTTCTCCGTAGTCGTTCAGAAACTTGTCTTTATCCTCGGGTGTTTTGATTTTCACTTTCTTCCCTCTGAATGTGAAAGATAATCCTTGAGGAAATTCCCACCTAAAAGGAATTGTGTTGCTTCTCAACAGTTTTGTTAGTTCTGTATAGGTGGTTCGAAGATCCAAAAGTTGTTTAGGGATATCTTTGTAAATTTCCGCTCTTCTTCCCTGGGTTTCAAGTGACTTTTCGTAGAGTAGACTTAGTATTTTATCCCTTTCTTCCTTAGATCTCAAAGTAATCAAGCAATCTCTGGGCCTGTCTTTCCTTGCTACTCTTCCAAGTCTGAAGGCACTCACAATTTTAAAATCCTTATCTTCCTCCAAATTCCAAAACTTAGAAAATTCTTTTGTCAAATAGTCAGTTAAATTTCCTTGTTCAAGTTCTGAAATTGACCTCAGCGTCAAGTTGTTTTCCCTACTTCGTAATTCAATCATAGACAGGTAGGCCTGGTGTTCACCAATCTGTTTATGCAATGGTTTGACCTCCTCCTTCACTGCTTCCACTTTTTGATTGGCCGCCTCAGCCAATTTGTGATTCTCTGTGGTAGCTTCAAAAAGCTTCCCAATTGATTGTGCATGTAAAGTAACTTGTTCAGTTAATTTATTTAGGCTGGCAGTATTTTGGTCAATCTTAGCCGATTGTACATCCGCTTTTTTGTCCAGTGTTTCCAGTTTCCCTTGTATTTGAATTTCAATTGCCACAAATCTTCCTTGGTCGTCTTTAAAGATAAATTTCGGTGATAGTCTCTCCTTTGCATAAATCACTACTCCTCTTTTTTTAACTTTGTCCGATGAGATAAACTCCTGACCCAGTCTTTTATTGATCAATACTTTTCTATGTAGCCTTATCACATGTGTTTCCTGTAGACAAATCAAGTCCAATTGTTCCTTTTTTAATAAATGAAAAACTCTTTTCCTTTTCTGGGGGGAGTTGAGACCATTAGTATTCCAGCTTAATAGTTGCAGAGCCATGATGTAATTACTTTACTTCAGAGGAGTGGGAAGGAGGAGCTGAAATGCTGCAAGTGGAAAAGATCAACCAGAGGCCTGTAAAAATGGATTACAGGGGAAACAAGACCTGGATGATGAGAATTTGGTATGAATTTGAGAATGAAGATTGGAGAGATCTCTCCAGGGGGAGATCGGAAGATCTATGGATTACAAATTTGATTAAGACGAAAGTTGGAGCTTTTGGGACATTTGGGACATTTGGACTTAAAAGGAATAAGAAACACAATTTGGGCTCCACTCTTGAATATGGAGGTCTGGCTGGAAGAAACATAGACCCTATTGGGACAGAGCTTCTCCGAGACTCAATGTCCAACATAAAGGACTACCAACAAAACTGGCAGAGAGGGATTGAGAGAGATTTGAGGGCCTCGGACGTGAGGGATCCAGGCTGAGAACTGATAGACTGATGGATATTCTTTGGGGATCGAAACCGGGAAAGGGGGGGTGAGAGTTTTGGAATCCAAAGGGTGTATAATTATATGTTGTTTTTTGTTATTTTGTTTTGTAATTAATATAAAAATTGGGAAATTTGTGGAAGGGAACTTGGGTCGACCTTAGAAAAGGAGGTAAAAGATGGGTATTGTTGTTTAATGGAGGTTTATAAGTTAAATTTGGTTAACTAAGAAGAATTAAGTAAAATATTAATAAGGTAAAAGTAGGAGATAAGAACTTGCTGAGTTAATTATGGAATTGGGATGCAAGAAGGGGAGGTGTGGGGAAGTCAGGGAAAGTGGTTAAGAAATTAAGGATTGGAAATTATATGTGTTTGTTTTTGTGTTTGTATGTCTGTATCGTGTATTGTGTGTGTTTATATAAATTGTGAAAACCCAATAAAAATTTTATTAAAAAAAATATGATGTAATTACTTTACTTTTCCTCCAACTGCGCCAAGTGCCTGTTCCTGCTCTGTCGGTGGTATCACCTTCTCTAGGCAGTCCAGTCCAAAAGGTAGTTTTGCTATGTCTAATATTCCTCTTTCTGGTGCTCTTAGCTCTTCTCCAGATTCTTTCTGCAGATCTTCTCCGTGGTCTTTCAAAAATCTTTCTTTGTCGTCCACCGATCTTATTTTTATCTTTCTTCCTTTGGAGCTGAAAGATAGGCCTTGGGGAAATTCCCACCTAAAGATAAATCTGTTACTTCTCAACAGGGCAACCAAATCTCCATAATTGGACCTAAGGTCCAAAAGATATTTCGGAATGTCTTTAAATATCTCCACTTTTGACTGATGTATTTCTAAAGTCTTCTGAAAGTGCAGACTCAAGAGTTTGTCTCTCTCCTCTTTTGTTCGGAGGGTGATCAAACAGTCTCTCACCCTGTTCTTCTTCCCTCCTCTTCCAAGCCTGAAAGCACTCACTATCTTAAAGTCTTCCTTCTCCAAATCTAGGTCCCAAAAGTCTGCAAATTCCTGCATAAGAAAGTCAGTCAGATTGTCTTTCTCAAGTTCAGGTACGGCCCTGATCCTCAAATTCGTTTGTTTCTCCTTCAATTCAATCATAGACAATATCGACCTGTGGTCCTCCAGTTGCTTATGTATCGGTGGTATCTTCTCTTCTACAGCAACTGCTATTTCCTTTGCTTCTTCAGCTGTCTTTCTAGTCAAAGTAGATTCCTGTAGCAGTTTCTCAATAGTTTCTGTATTAGTATTTACCTTCTGTCCCAGATTGTTAATACTTGTAGTATTTTGATCAATTTTAATTGATGCTTCAGCTACTTGTTTACTTAGTTTTTCCAGAGATTCATTAATTTTGCCTAAAGCCTGAGCTAAAACATCTTCAGTTGCCATTCCTTTAGGTTTAGGTTGTACAAATGCAGCCCCTGATGATGCAGAGGGGCCAGATGTTGATGCTCTTCGCTGCAGCCCAGTGTCTGGGCGAAAAGATCTGCCAGACCTCGTTGTTTTTTCCTGAGGCAAATCTATCTTTTCTTTCCCATTTGCCATAACACTCTAGTTAAAGCCCAAGGTCAGTCCCACGGCCTGAATTTGTTTTGAAGTGGAAAATTCCCCTGGCCCAGTTGTTATTGTAACAATTTCAAGCTTCCTCTGGGGGGACACAGTAGCAGTCAAAAGTTGTTGCCTTAAAAAAAATAACCTTTTTTAATCCCCCAATTCACAAAATAGACAACAGTTTAAATTTCAGTTATTTTCCAGTTACTTTAAAACCAGGAGAAGCCAGCCAGAAACCTTGTATCTCACTTGCAGAGTTAGCTGTCAAAAAGTACTCTATTCACCAACAGCGCATTTCACGATACAGCATTCTTATTGTCCATTGGCAGCCCGTTCCCAGGTTTTGAGCGGTGGAATTTAGCTTCCTTTCCTCTCTCTTTGCAGGGAAATACAGTTCACACCTTTCCCCCCTCCTCTCCTGCAGCCAAGGGGGGAAATCACTTGTTTTGATGTTAGAGTTATAGTCCTTTTCAAGCGTCTTTCAGGGTTTTAGCTTACAAGTTCGTTGCTTTACTCTATTTACAAAGAATGGAAGGCAGACTTCCTGTTTATGCCTCCCCGCTTCGGTGCCAAATTACGTCTTTGTTCTCCTTTATTTCCAAAATTAACCTATTCACGGGTAGTTGTTTTTGCAGCCAGATTGTCACAGGAAAAAGGTAGCGCTCTCCGGTAACGGCTGTGCGGCTTCGCTCCACGGAAGAAGCAGTTGACTCTCAGCACCGCGCCGCTTTCCCCGCTTCACTCCGGAGCCCGTAGTTGGGCTCCTTTACAAATTGGGGGGCGCAAAAGGTGCCCGCCGAGTCCCACGGTCACAGGCTTCACCCGCCTGTGATTTTTTAAAGGGTCCCCGTTTCGCCGTAGCAGAAGAGACCCGATTTCCGTAGAGCTGGTCCCTCCGAGTCAGAGGGAGTCCGCCATTACCGATGGCGCCACCCCAGAAGTCCTGTTTTCCTTCAAAATCTCCACCAATGGCTTGTATGGGTCTCTTCGTTTCAGTAATCTTATTGGTATGTCTTTAAAGATGATTATGTAATTTCCTTCTATGTATAATCTTTTTTCTCTGTTCTTTTGTAAAATCAAATTTCTCATTTCCCTGTCCTTAAAAGTAATTAAACAATCTCCAGGAAATTTCCTTGCTTTGGTTGTTCTTACTCTCATTCTGAATGCATTTTGTACTGTTTTTGCTACCTCCTCTACTGGTAATTCCATCCATTTGGCTAGTTCTGCTATCAGTCTCTCTTTTATATTTTCATTCTGTATCTCCGGGACAGCTCTCAACCTCAGGTTCACTTCCCTCTGTCTCAGTTCATTCATGGCAATCACATCTTTAATTTCTTCTTGTGATTTGTTTAATTCCATCATCTCTACTCTTCTCTTCTCATCCTCTCATTTCACTTCTTTCATTTCTTGCTTCGTCCTCTTCAGCCCTTCCTCCAATGATTGTGTTCTCTTAGATACCACTTTTATTTGCCCTTTAAGTTCATTAACTGTCTCATCAATTTTTTTATCCATTTTCCCAATCTTATTATCTACTGATTCTAATTTAGATTCTAAGTTCCTTTCACTTTGCTTAATTTCGGCGAACATCTTCAAAATTTCTGCTTTGAAATCTGCCTCTTGCTTGGACCCTTTCCTCTCTGCTGGTGTCCCCCCATCTGCCCCTTTCTTCTGCTGGTGTGTCTGTTGGGATACTGCCAGGGAGACAAAGGCCATCATGACCCCACGTCGATTCCGGACGATCCATCAATCTCCTGTAGATACAGTATCAGTCAATTAGCGACACGAGCCTCGGAAATAGCTTTCCACATTCCAAGCCTTGGTGCACGCTCTATCAGCAGAGTTCGTACAGTGAAAGATGCACTCAGGAGAGCATTATTTACAACTTTATTCAGCGTTGATCAGAACAAAGAGAAAACATGACTGCCTGCTTCGATGTTCAGGCGCAGAGAGAAAACGAAAGCAATAAACAATAGAGAAACTTCCTGTGAACAGGAAATACGCAGGCTGTGACACAACAACCTGCTCCCTTTTTAAGGTGGAACGGAAATATCCTAACATCCTCCCCCTTTCCGTGTAACCTGTAGTACCTGTGGTTCAACCCAATTGCAACCTCTGTACGTAAACCTTATGTTGATCCCTGTTAACAACCTTAGACAACAGATCAGCAGGAATTTCATTTCCTGGCATGTAGGACACCTGAATGAGTACTTTCTGAATACACCCTCTTGCACAATGTAGCTTAATCTGCAAATACTTGGTTCTTTGCTTGCAACTCTCTGAGTTCAGCAAAGCCAAACAGGATCTATTGTCTTGATACACTTGTATAGGACATTTCACAGAAACTCTGATGTCCTTAAAGAGTTGCATCAACCATTCACAATCCATGAGTGAAAATGACAGAGCATTGAGTTCTGCTTCACAGGAACTTAGGCTTACTGTCGTCTGCTTCTTGCACAACCAGTAAATCAGACAGTGGTTGTACATGTAACATACTCCAGAAGTGCTTGTACCATCCGTGGTGTCACTTTCAAAACTAGCATCCGCAAAGATTTCAAGACCTCCAGTCTTCTGACTGGTGAACCTCAGCCTGTAGTGCAAAGTCCCTTTCAAATAGCGGGCTATGCGCTTCAGAGCTTTCCAATCCTGAACAGTAGGATTGTTAGCATGTCTGCTAAGCAGATTAGTGCTTACAGCTATGTCAGGTCTTGAGCATCTAGCAATGAAATTCAGCTTGCCTAGAATGCATCTGTACAGTGTAGTGTCAGAAAATGCTTCAGCAGTACTATCTACCTAGTAACCTGTCACCATCGGTGTGTCTGCTGGGTTTGCATCAACCAAATTCAACCAGCAATTTTCTGTGTTTGGTGTACCAGAAAATTACCTTCTTGGTCCCTCTCCACCTGCAGAGAAAGATAGTTGAATACCTCACCAAGATCCTTCATGTCAAAGTGCTCCTTCAGCTGAGCGAGGGTGCTTTGGTACAAAGCCTGATTCTTCCAAAACATCAGAAGATCATCAACAAAACATAAACAATACAGTTTGTTTTGCCCCTCCTCCTTGACAAACACACATGGATCAGCTTTGCCCTGGTGAAAACCTAGAGAAAGCAATGTCTCAGTGAGTTTCGTGTTCCAACACCTGGCACTCTGCTTGAGACCATATAAGGATTTCCTAAGTTTACAGACCATTCCCTTCTGTATCTGCATCCCGTCAGGTGGAAACATATACAGCTCCTCCCCCAAAACCCCGTACAAAAAAGCTGTATTAATGTCATGATGGGAAACATGCAGTTTCTCCTCTGCAGCAATCTTGAGCATCAGCCGAATGCTCTCATACTTGACGGTGGGTGAGTAGGTCTCGTGGTAATCCTGTCCTGGTACCTGTGAAAAACCTCTGGCAACCAGTCTGGCTTTGTGTCTGACAACCTTGCCATTCTGGTCTGTCTTGGCCTTGAAGACCCATTTGCTGCTAACCAGTCTCATTCCTGGGACTACCGGTACCAGCTCCCAAGTTTGGTTCCTATTCAAGGAATCAACTTCAGCCTTCATGGCATTAAGCCAAGGCTCAGCATCTTTAGAGGTTAACTCCTGAACTCCTTTGAAGCTTCAAGGTTCCCATACCTTCTCTGAACTACTAAGAACAGCAGTTGCCGTCTTAGCAAACTCATCAGCAAATCTCTTTGGAGGTCTGCCTTTGGTGGCCCTTTCAGATCTGCGTACTAGATGCAAGTCTTCTGGACTCATCTCCTCCTTCTTAGGAGAAAAGTGACCAATGGTGAACAGTGGTTCTTCCAGTTCATTGTCAGGCGCATCAGATGGTCTGACTGAGGCCTTTGCGCTCTTGTAGTCTGCTGTGTCATCACTGTCGCTGACATCAGCAGCAGCGCCGCCCACTGAGCTGGAATCCGAACTCTGATCATCATCCTCAGCTTCCTCAGCTTCCTCTTCATCAGCTGCCTTTTTCACATCTCCTTCATCTTCCTCTGGGTAACTCTGGAAAATTCCCACATTTCCCCCCCACTTAGGATTGTACTCAACACTCTTTGTGAACTTAATGGACTTAGAGTCAGTCATCCATACCCTGTATGAACCTTTTTCGTACCCCATGAACAAACCATGTGCCCCACGCTTCCCAAGCTTGTTGCTCTGTGGGGTGTGTACCCACATGTCAGAACCAAAGATTCTCATGTGCTTGATGTAAGGTTTCTTACCAAACATCTTCTCATAGGGAGTACAACCAATAGGTGATGACAGTCTCCTGTTATAGGAATAAACGAACGTGGACAAAGACTCCCCCCAAAACTTCTCAGAGAGATTGGCCTCATGCAACAAGGTTTTTAGGCCTTGAAGCAAAGTTTGATTTGCTCGCTCCACAAGCCCATTCATCCATGGTGATCTAGGCGTTGACAAGTCATGCTGGATTCCCTTCTCAGTCAGGAAAGCTTCAAACTGCTGAGAAGTGAACTCCCCGTCCCGATCAGTAAAGAGACAGCCGATACGTTTACTGTGAGCATTCTCCAACCAAGCACAGAATGCCTTGAACCTAGGAAACGCTTGCGACTTCTGCTCAAGCATAAACACATGAATGTACCTGGAAAAAGAATCAATTAGAACCATGAAGTACCTTGCTCCACCCAAAGAGGGCGCAAGTGGACCAACCAGGTCTGCGTGGACTAGCTGGTAGGGTTTGGAAGCCTGCCTGCTAGACTCCTTGCCTTTTGGAGCAACCTTCACTTTGTTCTCTTGCACAAGATACACATTTCATGTGAAACTTAAAGGGCTTGATGTTCAAACCCTGAACCAACTCAGGCATCTTGGCCAGTGCCTGCCAAGACATGTGAGCAAACCTTCTGTGTGCCTCGTGAATACAACCTGCATGAAGAACTTTGTTAGTTTGTGCAACACAAGAATCAACATTAGACACAGCAGCACCATTTTCATCATAAGTTATACAGAACACACCATCTATAAACTTTGCATGCAAAATGTCCTCTTTGCCTTTCCTGATGACACAGACGCTCCTCTTGAAGGAAATCTCAAAGCCACGCCCAGTCAGCTGTGGGACACTGAGCAAATTGTCTGCAGAATCTGGAACATAAAGTACATCTTTGATGGTAGTGTGCAGACTTGCCAGTCTCACATTCCCGACTCCTGCAATTTGCAACGTCTTTCCATCAGCCTGGTGGATCTCTCCATCTTGAGGCGTGAAGGAGATAAATAGATGTTTATCTTTTGCCAAATGGCGGGTCGCTCCCAAATCTACAACAAATCTGGCTTTGGACCTTGGAGCAGCTTTTTCAGCAAGCAAAACCTTGTTTTCCACAGGATTGGGCTTCTGCTGCTTGCTCCCCTGCTCCTGGCCATCAGACTTGCCTTTGGCCTTTGGTGAAGCTGTGCCAGCAAACAAAGCCTTGTTTTTCCCTGGTGTGGGCTCTTCACCCCCCTTCTGCTTCGGGCCATCTGCTTGCTTCTGTCTCTGTTTATTTCTGGCCTTCCGGCCTCTGCAGAGACGATGACCTTGGTTCTCATGAGAAACAGAGCTCTCAGCTGCCGACTCCTGGAGGCTGGAATGCTGCCTGGGATGACATCACAGTCAGCTCCCCCTGCAGCTTGCAACCGGTGCCCTCGGCATCCCTGCATTCACTCGCATTCTGGGAAACAGCCAGGTCCTCCGACGCAGTCAAACTCTGGGCTGGGATGACCGGCAGATGGGCTACTTTCAAAGCATTCCACATCTGATGTGCTGTGGTGTTGCCAGCTAGCGTGGCAATTTCCTCCAGAGATACGGACAAGACAATTACGTCTATGGCTCTTGAATCTTCGGCCTTCCATCTATCTGTCAAAGGAACTGGCGGGGCTTCACACACAGTATGCCACACTCCAAACTGTCGTAGTAGACTTTCACACCATTTTGCCCAGGTCTCATAATTGTGGGCATTTAACTTTGGGCTCTGAGTGCCATCATCTGAGGCTTGGAAAAACTCCATTCCAGGCTTTTACTTGAGCCGTGAGCCTTTATGCCTTCAAAAACTTCTTATCTCGGCAGCTCATAAATTTTGAAGCCTCTGGCGTGGCTCCCAGGCTAATTAGCCAGCCGGAGTTCAAAGACTCTCTGCTGCGGCAACAGAAAAGCCTTACTTTTGCTTTTTCCCACACATACCTCACAGCAGTCTTTTGCAGCCTTACTCTCCTGTAAGTGCCGTGAATCTGGGCCCATAACCTGTTGTTGGGATACTGCCAGGGAGACAAAGGCCATCATGACCCCACGTCGATTCTGGACGATCCATCGATCTCCCGTAGATACAGTATCAGTCAATTAGCGACACGAGCCTCGGAAATAGCTTTCCACATTCCAAGCCTTGGTGCACGCTCTATCAGCAGAGTTCGTACAGCGAAAGATGCACTCAGGAGAGCATTATTTACAACTTTATTCAGCGTTGATCAGAACAAAGAGAAAACATGACTGCCTGCTTCGATGTTCAGGCGCAGAGAGAAAACGAAAGCAATAAACAATAGAGAAACTTCCTGTGAACAGGAAATACGCAGGCTGTGACACAACAACCTGCTCCCTTTTTAAGGTGGAACGGAAATATCCTAACAGTGTCATCTTATAAAAAGTCAAGTTCACTATTACCACTATTATATAAACTTTGTCAGTTTGATAAGAGGTGAGTGGACAAAGCAGAAACCTATACAAAGCAAACAAAATCTTCTTGCCACCAATTAGGCTATTCCACCGAATGAGTTGATCAAATAAAAAACCAGAACAGAATAATATAAATCTTCTTGCCACCAATTAGGCTATCTCCAAATAAATTGGTTTTCTGAAAACAAGCATCCTTAAGTTTGTGTTCCCAATATAATCCACTATAAGCCACCAGAGGACAAAACTTCTTCACCAAATTAATCCAAGATTTCTTCTTAAAGCGAAGAGTAGCTTGAAATCATAGTTAATCCCGTCGATCACCCCTAAACCAGATGTTGTATATATAAAAGAGAAAACATAAACTCCCAGGAAGGAGGAATTCCAAAAAAACGAAAAAAAACCCTTTTCCAAAATTATATCCAAATCTGTTTGTCAGCACTTCTCAAAGCTGTATCCAAATAGCCAAGTTCCAAAGGTGAAGTTCACACACACACACAAGAAAAAATTCCCATAAAAAGCAAGCAGAGGTCTTCCAATACTAAAGAGGCACAAGTCACTTTCAAAATGTTAAATCTGTCATCAAAAATAGCAAAAACACAAGTTGTAATATCTCATTCCTTCCACTAGGGTAGAGGAAAAACCCACTATTATATGCGTAATTTGCAAATTTAAAAATTCATAAAATAAAAAAGAAGGAGACTTCCCAATTGCAAATAATAGTATGCTTAGGTGACAGAGACAACTAAGTTCCTTAGCAGTAAAGACTCAAAAAAAAAAAAAAAGATCCAAAAGACATTTGTCCGCTATTTCCACAGTATTGCAGTTCCTACAAAGTCTTAACAATGGAGTCGGAAGCTCCCTTTCCGTTCTGCAGCTCTCTGTTCTTTTTAAAAGTGAAAGTAGTTAAGCACTTCAATCCTCTGATTTCCCCTCCATTACATCAAATTTTCCAAAATTATAACCTTCTGCTCTCCCTTTTACCTTTAATAGTCCCTTGATACTTGTAACTTCTTAAAAAAGTTACTTTTTAAAGAGTTCTGGAGAGAAAGAAACAATAACCGCTAGCGGCAACTCACTTTCCTTTTCCAGCTCTGCGTACTGCGTTGCGTCTGAACTGATTCCAGATGACAGCTGAACTCCACGTTTTTGCTTTGTACTTCGAATCCTTCCTTAATTTATTTGCCTTCAAATTTGTAATCCAATTAGGTCCAAATTTCTTCTGTTTGAGAATGGAGCGCTTCTCTTGCAAGCTCGGGGCTTCGCTATTTGGATATAGAAAATGGCTTCCCGTAGCCCGCAGCCCCGCTCCGCCGTTCTCTTCGCCCCTTTTCTGAGGTTACCTGACGGCCGGGCGGGCTGTTCCTGGCTTCGCTGGGAACCTGTCACTCTGGGTATCCCCCCAGAGATTAAAATTGGGGGCTACTGCGCCCTGTAGCGCCCCTATTTATCCAAAATAGCACGGGATACTCCTTGCGGTAAAATCCCCACTTGCGGCAGACTCGTGCTCCACCGGAGGTCTATGAGGTTGTTTCTTTGTTTGTTTGTTTTTAAAAGGGGAAGAGGAGGAGGCTGAACGTACAGTATGAGTTGTGTGTGTCTGGATGTAAAATTGCAACAGCCCTTTGCTCACCATTTCTCTGAATATTTGTGGTAGTGTGGGCAAACACTTGGATCAAATCCTGTTGTGGCTTTTTCCGTAAATATTCTTCCCCTCAACAACTCCTTTTTGCAAACTGCTGAGGTTCAGGGCTTGAAATGTGGTAGAATTTACTTTGGAGAGGAAGTGGTTAATATTTGCAAAAGGATGTCAGGAAATAGAATAAACTGGGAGCAGCATTCTGGTCTCATGATGTTGAGATTAAGAGTATCCATTGCAATTGGCAAGAGAGTGTGTGAATGAACAGCTCTGGGGTCCCTCATCTCCCTTAGCGGGCAAAAGGTTCATCTGAAAAGAGCTTGGCTCAGAGGTAAGAATCCCTAACACTGTGTTTACCTTACAGATAGGTAGCTGTGTTGGTCTGCCATAGTCAAAATAAAAAAATTCCTTCCAGTAGCTGTGTTTACCTGCCAGCTTCTGCCTCACCTGTATGTATTGGCTGCTATTTCTAACTCCGCATGTGAAGCAGGGAATCTGTTCCAGTTAACAAGGAGAGAGGGCTAGTTAGTTGCTCCCCAGCATTTGTTTGAAGTTTATATCATTTGTCCTGGGAGATAGAATGGGGGATGTTACAGAAAAATCTAGGTGTGAGGCTGCTCAGTCACCCAGCTCATCGGGCAGAGCCCGCAGGTCCCTGCGGAATAAAGGAAGGATTCCAGCCAACTGGAGCAAAAAGCTGTAGACCAAAGTTTATGGCGCAACAGGTTCAAAGAGGAATTTTGAACCCCAAGGATGGAGTGACAAAGACTTTTAAAACTTTCCCACCATATCCCAGAATACAGTTTGTACAACGTCTTGGCAAGTCTGGTGATGGGATTAGGCTTTCCTTGGCCAACAATCAGCTCAGCAATTGTCACCTCTGGGAACTTCCTGGGGTCCTTTTTCAAGGGGAAAATAGCTTTGGAATGGAGGAAACTGGCAAAGGAGTTGATTTTATATTATTTTTAAAGCTAGGTAACTTCCCTGAGCTGTCAAGTTGAAAGGATACATTCAGGCATAATATTTGTAACGTTTAACAACTTTAAAGATGTGCCCCCCCGTAATTTCCGTAACAGGGGGTAATTTACATATGTGTGTCTGAGCTGTGGACTATCTGCTGTCTGCTTATGGGATGGCTCAGAGCACCAGAAATAGTAGCTGTATCTCACTACAATCTGGAGAGCATTCCTAACAAGCATTGTCTGCTCATGTGGAATTGCTGCAAGATGGGAACATCCCAGGGTGGCAAACCATTTGTTATCTGCCTCATTGGACGGCTGCTTTTCCCCAAAACCTGGGATCTGGTGGGGAGGGAAAAGGTTATGTGTGTGTTGAACAACCTGATCACAATGGAAACCCAAGAAGTGTGATGTTTAACTCTTGTTCTTCTTGGAAGACCTGAGGGCAGTGATTAAAGGGGCAGAGGGATATGTGAGTGTTGAATTTTAAAAGATATTGTATTCTGCATTTGTAAGTGCTCTGCATCTGTAAGTGTTGGGTGAGAAGGAAAGTCATTTTGATTTTGAAGTGTTTTGTAGTGTTTTGATTTAAGAGATTTTGCTGTTAACCATTGGATGTGTGCTGCAGTAAAGCTTGTTAGCCACTCAATTATTATTTTTTATCTTAAGGGTTTTGGTTCAAATCTATTTTTACAGCTGCACATTGTCAGCTGAAATCCAAAGCCCTACTTAGACTCGCCCAACTGTTTCCTTAGACCCAGTAGGACTTTTCCCTTTTGAACAGCTGATGGGCTGTGCCGCAAAACTGGTTTTGTAACTCCCCTGCAGTTTTGCTATTGAAGGGGGGGGTGCTTTAGGTGGTTTACACGTCCTGTATAAGATAAGCAAAATTTATGATGTTTATATGTGTGGGGCTTTTTTAAATTTAAAAAAACTTGTTCTGATACTGCTGGTCCTGAGGAAAGAGTGAGATCTGGGCGGGACACTTTGTCCACTGAATATTTGATTTGGTTTTGACCTGGTGCCAACATTGTCAGCTTTGGGGTGCTGAGCCTGTTTGCTCAGTCTTTTGGTTTTAATTTAGATCACACTTAGATCAATTTATAATCTGGGTTTTTTGTGTTCATCTGCTAGTGGGGTGGGGTAGGATTTGTTGTTTTTATTTTTGTTGGATGGAGACCTATAGGCATTTTTGTTTACTGTATTCTTTTTCTATGTATATAAGTTTGTATCCAATGTTTGTTTGGTCTATTGGAAAAAAGCAAATACATTTAATTCTTCTGAGGTTCTAGGTCCTTTGTTACACAAGGGCACTGTTTGTCCAGCAATCTAGCCAGCACTTGCTTGTCTCCTCTGTGTCTATGTTAATTCTGCCCCCTATAACCTGAGCCATTTTGTTTTCTCTCTCCCAACTTGTTGAGGCAAGATATTTGCTATTCTCTCTCTCTCTCTCTCTCTCTCTCTCACTCTCTGCCTTCTCTACTGGTCCTGTAAATCGTTCCTGCCAAGATAAACCTGCTTTTGCATTAATAAAACCTTTGAACTCCAGACATTGTGATTATTTCAATCCAATTCACTCAAGCTACAAGTCTCCAAGATCTACCAAGAGTTGTTCTTGGTATCTGTCTGTCTCAAGAGACAATTGAGTTCATCTCTGGGGGTAAAGTCAAACCGCCGTGTTAGTAGCACCAAAGTGACCTCCCCACGGTGTAAGCCCAGGTAGTGTATATGGAGATCCTGGGCTGCCTAGACAACAAGAATCACCTCTCAACCTTGCTGATGTTGTCCAAAGGAACGCAGAGTAATACGTTTGGCACCAGCTTGGCTGCAGGAGTTACCAGAAGGAGGCGTGCAGGGCACCATCTAGAGTAGACCAATAAAAATTAATGGAGATGCCTAACTTAGGTTTATTAATCTCAATGGGTCTACCCAAATTAGTCGAGTGCAACCCATTGTTTTAAATGATTTATGAGCTGTTGGATATTTTTATATTTTTGTAAGTTCTTTCTGAGACATTTTTTGTAGACAGTAATGAATAAATGCAATTAATAATATTTACCCCACACTTCCCCCCCTTTGTTTGTGCACATGCAAAAATCATCCTACAAAATGGGGGGGAGATAATAATAATAATAATAATAATAATAATAATAATAATAATAATAATAATAAATTTTATTATTTATACCCCGCCCATCTGGCTGCAATCTTGTGCTTCCTAGGGCTTACTTTCCTGGGATTTGTGTTGTAGGCATTTAGAAGTAGGCATCTCAGTTTGAAGTTTCAAGCAGCAAGCTAGCTAGGGATCAATGTCCTTGAAATGTCTAATCATCACAAGAAAGTTAGTTTCCCTCCTAAGAACACTACTGGTTTTCCCTGAAGTAACACTATCCCAGAAGAAAGTGCAGGTTGTGAATCCCGGTATGTTCTAGATCTAGCCCCAAAATAATAGTGCACGTCTCAGGATGCTGAAAAAATATATTTTTTATTTTCAAAGCAACCCTGTGACTTTTGCCTTTCTTGCACTTCTTTTCTATTGTAGGTTAAAGCATAACCTAATTTATTTGAGAAAGATGGTGAAGACCACCTGAGTATTGTTTTCTGGAAAAGTGATACCTTACACTATTAGCACAGGGCTATCCAAAATGAGATTTTATAATTGTGAATTGCTTTGTATACCCAAAAATCCCAGTAGAAATACCATAACCCCGTCCCAAAAAGTCCATTATGTCATAGAATTGTAGAGTTGTCCCCCTTGTGTTTTGATCAATCCTGGAGCAAACAAAGAATTCAGCAACCAATGGAGCTGTGTGTCTGCCCCAAAGTCAGGTGTGGAGAACCTTTGGCCTGCATCTCTCATCTCTGGCTGTTAGCTGTTAGCCATGCTCGTTGCCTGCGCTGATGGGAGTTGTATTTCAAGACATCTGGAGGGCCAAAGGTTCCCCCACACCTGCCCTAAGCCCGTCAGCAGTACAATGTAAGAAATCTTTCCCGGAAGGGTTACAGGGCTCTGTTGATGTCATTCGGGGCATACCTACCTTCCCCAAAAGGAACAAATGTGAAGAATGGCAAACCAATTATCTGTTTTAATGTCATGCAAGAGGCTACTTTCTTAGGTAGGAAGGAGGACTTGGAGGCTGCAATTGGGGATTAGTGGCCTATGTTGCATGCCACTACTCACTTGATGACCCTTAATATACAGATTCAAGAGCTGCTTTGTAGCAGACCACACAAATACAACTAGAGCTAATGAAGGATGTAACTCTTTTTTCCTGTGCTGATTAATACACAGCCAGTAGGGCCTCAGTGGGCTTATTCACAAGGAACAAGGAAGTCTGCAAGAAAAACATCTCATGAGGGACTAGGCCAGTTTTCCCTTCAATACAACAAATAATAGTTCAAGTTTGATGTAGAGAACCTTTAGCCCTCCAGATGTTGCTGAACTACAACTCCCATCATTCCCAGCTGTTGACCATGCTTGCTGAGGCTGATGAGAATTGTAGTTCAGGAACTTCTGGAAGGCCAAAGGTGTGGCTGGAAGTGCCAAACAGCATCAAACTGAAATAACTGGCACAGAAGCAGAATAGGACTTTAATCATCATTAGTTTGTCCTGCATTAAAAGGTATGTAGCAAACAGGCTCCTCCCACTACCTTGTAGGGGTGCAAATATCCAGAGTGTGGGGGTCAGGTGGGATTGCTATGAGGAATTATGAAATATGGAGCAAGCCATTTGTGTCCGCGATGAAAGCATCGCATTGACTGGGGTTGATTCATTGACAATAATTTCTTTTTCTTTTTTTAATAACTTTTATTTTGCTTTAAACAGGTGCATATAAATATAGACAACCAAAATTACAAAGGAAAATTCCGTAATAGTAATGGAAAAAAACTTTAAAAACTACAAAAAATATCAAAGTACATAACACAGAACATAAGCAACTATGGAAAAGAAAAAAGAAAAGAAAAAGAAAAATAGAAAAAAATAAAAATAAAAAGGAAGATGAGCCAAAGCAGGAAGGCTCATCTATTGTACACTTCCGTCAAGCTCACAACAGATCAATTATCTCTTATCAATTATCTCTATCTGCATTCCAAAGGAATCCCTCATCTTGGTATCAGGGAACATTTCTCTATGCGGCATCATTCTAGACATAGCCAGATCTTTCTTGCTGAGCCCTTGTCCCCTAAATAATTATTTAAACATTCCCATTCTTCTTTCACCAATTTTTAAGGTTTATCTCTTATTGCATCTGTCAGCTTTGCGAGCTCCAAGTACTCGCACAATTTGACTACCCATTCCTCTTTAGTGGATGTATTTTTATCTTTCCAGTGTTTTGCCACTATAACCCTTGCTGCTGACGTTGCGTACATAAATAGCCTAGTTTTGTTTTGTTTTTGGGAATATTATCTGAAACCATTCCTAGTAAAAATTCTTCCGGTTTCTTGCTAAATGTAGTTTTTATCAATCTCTTTATCTCTTCATAAATCATGTTCCAAAATCTTTGTATCTCTAGACAGGACCACCACATATGGTAGTATGTTCCTATCTGTTCCTTACATCGCCAGCACTTGTTATTGTTTGATTTATTTATTTTTGCAAGTTTTACAGGGGTCAGGTACCACCTATAGTACATTTTCATAAGATTTTCCCTTGTAAGGAAACAAGCCGTGAATTTTATATTTTTAGTCCATAATTCATTCCAAATATTGGGTTTGATCGTATGTCCCAGGTCCCTCTCCCATTTTACTGTAATTTCTTTGATATCTTCCTCCTTTCTTTGCCAATTCAAAAGTAGTTTGGGCAGACTTCCGGAGGCGGCGCGAAACAGCAATGGCGGTCCTCTTCGGGCTCTGAAGAGGGGCTCCGCGGAAAAGGGTCGTGCGCTGCGGCACAGCGACGACCCATTAAGAAAAACCACGGGCAGAGCGAGCCCGTGGCCGTGGGACTCGGCGGGCACCAGAAGCGACCCCAGAAACGGAGAAGGAACCCCGTAAGGGGCTCCGGAACGTGGAAGGGGGAGCGGTGCTGTGAGTTCATCGCTCTTTCTGCGGAAGCGAAGCCGCGCGGCTGCTGCTGATGAGTGCTGACCTTTCTTCTTGAAACATCAGGCTTCAAACTACATACTCGTGAGTAAGGATTAAATTTTCGGGACTAAAAGATTTAAAATTTGGCTGAAAACGGGAGATGCAAAACAGGAAGTCCGTCTTCCGACCGTGCTTTAAAGATCAAAAGCAAAGACTTTGACAAGCGGGAAGCGCTTTAAAAGGGATTATAAAGTTGGGACTATCGTGTATTGACGGAATTGGATTTTAAGGGGGGGGGAAGGCTTCTGTTTTTAAACTTATTGGATTTTAAACGGGACTTTCCTCCCTTTTGTGGATTACAAAGGATTAAGAAACCAAGCCTCGGACTGCCAGGAGATAAGAGAACTGTCAAATTGCGGAAACTGTATCTAAAATTGAAATTGTTACATTTGAGCGATACTGACAAGATACAATCAGGGAAACTGTTTCTTGCACCTCTTTTGTGAGACTTTGTTTTAACTTGGGAAGAGCTCTGCACGTTAAAAAAGAGATTGAAGGACTTTTTGTAAACGGTTTGGGACTGCAGGAACCTTAATGGCGGATAAAAACCTTTCTTTCTTGTGAACTACAGTGGTACTCCCCCTAGTGGATTTCGGATTTACAATTGTCTGGGAACAGCATTTTATTTTGACTCTCTGCTGCTTTGTTATTTACACTTTGGAACTGTTTTTCCCATGGGAAAGCATATAACTTGACCTTGACACAAAGACAGGTGTGGAATGAATGTCCCAGGGAAAACAAGATCTGCAAAAACGAAAGCAAAACAAGCCCAACTTGTTCAAACAACCTTGACTTCTCAGTCACGTAGATCATCTGTCCCAGCTGTGTTGGGAGCACAAGAAGGGGAAGTTGAGCAGCCAGCATCAGAGGATATGGCTACAGGAGGATCTGAAACCTTTTTAAAACAAAATTTGGAGCAACTGGCAATTTTGAACCAGAAGGTGGATGACCAATCGACAAAAATTGATCAAGCTACAACCTCTATTAGTAAACTGACCGACCAAGTTGCTCAACATACACAAGTAATTGGGAACCTCAAGGAAGCAACTCTAGAAAATCGTAAATTGGCTGAGGAAGCCAACCAAAAAGCAGAACAAGCAAATCAGAAGGTTGAGGCAATAAAAGGGGAGGTAAGGCCGCTACACAAGCAGATCAGTGAACAGCAGGCCTACCTGTCTATGGTGGAGCTGAGAAATCGGGAAAATAACCTGAGACTGAGAGCTATTCCAGAGCTTGAACAGGAAGATCTGACTGGCTACCTGACAGCAGAATTTTCTAAGTTCTGGGGTATAGAAGAAGACAAAGATTTTAAAATTACAACTGCGTTTAGATTGGGAAGAGTCGTGAGGAGGGACAGATCCAGAGACTGTTTGATTATCCTGAGATCCAGGCAGGAGAGAGACAAAATATTAGGCCTTCATTTTAAGAAATCACTTGTTATTCAAGACAAAAGAGCAGAAATTTACAGAGACATAACATACCAAAACAACTTTTGGACCTCAGAGCTACATACACAGACCTAGCAAGACTACTGAGAGGCAACTCGATTCCTTATAGGTGGGAGTTCCCCCAAGGATTATCCTTTAACTTCAAAGGAAAGAAAGTTAAAATCAAAACAACAGAAGACCATCAGAAGTTCCTGAACGACCACGGAGAAGACCTTCAAAAGGGAGCAGCAGCATCTTGGCCACCGCCACCGCCTGGAATTGTACCAACACCAGCACCTCTGGGTTCGGACGAAAAGGAAGAGACACCACTATAGCACTAACAGATTGATCCAGGATGTCTCTGCAGCTCTTTAGTTGGAATATTAATGGAGGGAATTCTCCGGAAAAAAGAAGAAGAATCTTTCATATATTGAAAAAAGAACAATTGGACATTATTTGCTTGCAGGAAACGCACGTGACTAGGCTCCACAGAAAAGACTAGGCCAAGAATTTATTTCATCAGACAGAGTTAAGAAAAGAGGCGTGGTGATTTATGCAAAGGAGAACCTGTCACCGAAATTTCTATTTAAAGATGAGCAAGGAAGAATTTTGGCAATTAAAATACAAACACAAGGAGAAAAATTTCTGATATTAGGAATCTACGCACCAAATGAGGGGAAATCGGAATTTTACAAGAAGCTGCATGAGATAATGCGGGACTATCTGGACTATACCAACATCATTATGATGGGAGATATGAATGGGGTGGTCTCTACTTACATGGATAAGTCACAAAATCAAAATTTAACTAAAGATGGCAGACTACCTAAAACTTTTTTTGAACTAACTGACAGTATGGATTTGATTAACATCTGGAGGACAAAGAACCCCTTAGGTAAAGAAGGAACATTCTTTTCTGAGGCCCACCTGTCATGGACAAGAATCGACCAAATATGGACAACTAGAGGGCTGGCACCTAAGACTAGAAAAGTGGAAATCTGCCCAAAAACTTGCTCCGACCATAATGCCCTGAAAGTGGAATTGAGACTTACTCCAATCGGTTCCTTCAGATGGAAAATGAATGACACCCTACTAAGAGATCAGGAGATTGTGAAGAAGGCCCAAAAAACTTTAAAAGACTATTTTGAAATTAATTTGAACACCCCGGTGGAAAAGAGAACAATCTGGGACGCAAGTAAAGCAGTAATGAGAGGGTTTCTGATACAACAGAATACGATCAAGAAAAAACTCTGGAATGGAAAAAAGGACAAGATACTAGAGAAGATAAGAGACGGAGAGAAAAAACTGAGACTAAAACCAAAATCAAAAGAGGTTCTAAGAGAAATTAAATTCCATCAAGCACAATATGCGAAATTGATAAACCAAGAAGTGGAATGGAAAATTAAACAAATGAAACAAAGATCATTTGAATCGGCGAACAAATGTGGAAAACTGCTAGCATGGCAGTTGAAAAAGAGACAAAAATTGAACTTTGTTACCAATCTGGAGGTTGAAGGGAGAAATATTCAGAAACCAGAAGAAATTAGAAAATGTTTCCAGAGATACTTTAAAAAACTTTATACGCAAGGGCCTCAGGAAGTGACTGAGATAGACCAATTTTTAAAAGTTAATGGATTACCAAAACTATCTCAGGAGAAGAGAACAATCTTGAATTACAGAATAACACAACAGGAAATTGAGGGTGCCATTCAGAATATGCAACTAGGCAAATCTCCAGGCCCAGATGGACTTACCTCCAAGTACTATAAGACATTAAAAGACTATTTGATACAACCACTAATGGAGGTTTGTAACCAGATTATGGAGGGGAGGAGGGCACCGGAAACGTGGAAAGAAGCCTTCATCACATTGATACCTAAACTGGAAACTGAAAAGACTCAACTTAAGAACTACCGTCCCATCTCACTCCTAAATGTGGATTACAAAATTTTTGCAGATATTTTGGCAAGTAGACTTAAAAAAGTGCTAAATGAAGTAATTCACAAGGACCAGGCAGGCTTTCTCCCAGGTAGACATTTGTTTGATAACACCAGGAACATTATTGACATTTTGGAGCTTTTGCAAACTAACATTAATACTAAAGCAGTGTTAATTTTCATTGATGCGGAGAAGGCCTTTGACAACATTTCTTGGAAGTTTATGAAGAAAAATTTGGAAGGGATGGGAGTGGGACGGGGGTTTGAAAATGGAATAGAAGCAATTTATTCAGAGCAAAAAGCTAAATTGATAGTGAACAATGTGGTGACAGAAGAGTTTAAAATTGAAAAAGGAACACGACAGGGGTGCCCCCTTTCCCCTCTTTTATTTATCTCAGTCCTGGAGGTGCTTTTGAACATGATTAGGGGGGACCGGTTGGTGCAAGGAATACAGGTCGGAGTGAAACAATACAAACTGAAAGCTTTTGCAGATGACTTGGTTTTAACATTACAGGAGCCAGAATCTAGTACAAAAAGAGTTTTAGAACTGATTCATGAGTTTGGTTGGGTGGCGGGATTTAAGTTGAATAAGCAAAAAACTAAGGTTCTGGGGAAAAACCTGACACCTTTAGAAACAGATGGGTTTCAGAAGGAAACAGAATTAAATGTGGTTAAAAAAGTAAAATACCTAGGGGTTAATTTGTCTTCCAAAAACTTGAACGTATTTAAAGATAATTATGAAAAATGTTGGTCAGAAGTTAAAAAAGACTTAGAAATTTGGTCAAGATTGAAACTTTCCTTGTTGGGTCGAATTGCAGCTATAAAGATGAATGTATTGCCAAAGATGTTGTTCTTGTTTCAAACCCTACAGATTGTGGACAGAGTGGAATGTTTTGGAAAGTGGCAGAAGGATATTTCTAGGTTTGTTTGGCAGGGCAAAAAGCCCAGGATAAAATTTAAAATTTTAACTGATGCAAAAGAAAGAGGGGGATTTGCCCTGCCAGACTTAAGGTTATACTATGAAGCTGCAGCCTTCTGCTGGATGAAGGATTGGTTTCTATTAGAAAACGCTGATGTTCTAGATCTGGAAGGGTTCAACAATTCTTTAGGATGGCATGCATATTTGTGGTACGACAAGGTAAAGACTCACAAAATGTTCAAAAACCATATCGTCAGAAAAGCATTATTTATTGTCTGGACCAAATACAAAGACTTATTAGAAAACAAAACCCCGAGATGGTTATCACCAATAGAGGCTAAGGCCCGAAAAAACCCCAATATGGAAGCCGGTTGGCCAAAATATTGGGAGATAATAGAAAAAATTGGAGATAATTGGAGGTTGCAGAGCCTGGACAAATTAAGGAATAAGGTGCGAGATTGGTTACATTATGCTCAAATCCAAGAGGTTTTTAAAATGGACAAAAAAATAGGATTCCAGGAGGAAAAATCGAAGTTAGAGACAGAACTGCTTGAACCAAAGACTAAGGTTCTTTCGAGAATGTATAACTTGCTGCTTAAATGGAATACCCAGGATGAGACAGTCAAATCAGCCATGATAAAATGGGCGCAGGATATTGGGTATAACATCATGTTTGAAGACTGGGAAAGGTTATGGACCACCGGTATGAAATTCACGGCATGTAATGCCCTGAAAGAAAATATTATGAAAATGATATATAGGTGGTACATGACCCCAGTCAAGCTTGCAAAAATATATCACCTGTCTGACAATAAATGTTGGAAATGTAAGGAGGCTGAAGGGACATTCTTTCACCTCTGGTGGACCTGTCCAAAAGTGAAGGCCTTCTGGGAAATGATTTATAATGAGTTAAAAAAGGTATTTAAGTATACCTTTCCCAAGAAACCAGAGGCCTTCCTCCTGGGCATTGTCGGCCAGAAAGTGTTAAAGAAGGATAGAACTTTCTTTATGTACGCAACTACAGCAGCAAGAATTCTCATCGCAAAACACTGGAAGACACAAGATTTACCCACACTGGAAGAGTGGCAGACGCAATTGATGGACTATATGGAACTGGCTGAAATGACTGGCAGAATCCGAGATTTGGGAGAAGAAACAATGGAGGAGGACTGGAAAAAATTTAAGGACTATTTACAAAAATATTATAAGTTATATGAGTGTTAAGAATTTACATGATTTGGAAAATCTAGCTTCAGCAATAAGATTTGGTGATATGGGAAATTAAGTTACAATTATGAAAGGACTAAAGTTTAAAGCAACATTATATCTATTTTAGGGTAAAAGTAAATTGATAATAAGCACTTTAAACTTAAAATATATATATTTTTTTGAAAGCACAAAAAATGCACGAAACAAGGTAACAATTTGCTGATATTTTTATTGTAAAGAATGCAGGGTGAGGGAGATGTGGGGAAGTCCGGTTGGTTATGGAAAAAATGTTTTGGAAAGATGGATTTCTTTTTCTTTTTCTTTTCTTTTTCTGTTATTTCTTTTAATATCTGACTTTGCACCTGTACCTGGAAAAAAGCAATAAAAATATTTTTAAAAAAACAAAAAAACAAAAGTAGTTTGTACATCGTCAGGTCTTGGAAACTGAAAAGACACAGCTTAAGAACTACCGTCCCATCTCTCTCCTAAATGTGGATTACAAAATTTTTGCAGACATTTTAGCAAATAGATTTTAAAAAGTTTTAAACGAAGTGATTCATAAGGATCAGGCAGGTTTTCTCCCAGGCAGACATTTGTTTGCCAACACAAGGAATATTATTGACATTTTGGAACTTCTGCAAACAAACATAAAAACAAAAGCAGTGTTAATTTTTATAGATGCGGAGAAGGGCTTTGGCAACATCTCATGGAAATTTATGAAGAAAAATCTTGAAGGGATGGGAGTGGGACGGGGGTTTGAAAATGTATTGCCAAAAATGCAGACCCTACAGATTGTGGATAAGGTGGAGTGTTTCAGGAAGTGGCAGAGAGACATCTCTAAATTCGTCTGGCAGGGCAAAAAGCCCAGAATAAAGTTTAAAATATTAACCGATGCTAAGGAAAGAGGGGGGTTTGCCCTGCCAGACTTAAGGTTGTATTATGAATCAGCAGCTTTCTGCTGGTTGAAAGATTGGCTGCTTCTTGAGAACACTGATGTTTTGGATTTGGAAGGATTTAACAATGCTTTTGGATAGCATGCATATTTGTGGTACGACAAGGTTAAAATTCATAAGGCTTTCAAGAACCATATTGTCAGGAAAGCAGTGTTTAATGTCTGGATAAAATACAAAGACTTACTAGAAAACAAGACCCCAAGGTGGTTGTCACCAATGGAAGCTAAGGCCCGGAAAAGACTCAATATGGAGGCCAAATGGCCGAAATATTGGGAAATATTAGAAAAAGATAGAGATACCTGGAGATTGCAGAGTTTGGAGAAATTAAAGGATAAAGTGCGAGATTGGTTACACTATGCTCAGATTAAGGAGGTTTTTAATTCGGATAAAAAGATAGGATTCCAGGTGGAAAAATCGAAAATAGAAACAGAACTGTTAGAACCTAAGACTAAGGTACTTTCAAAAATGTACAGCCTGCTGTTAAAATGGAACACACAAGATGAAACGGTTAAATCAGCTATGATAAAATGGGCACAGGATATTGGGTACAATATTATGTTTGCTGACTGGGAAAGGTTATGGACCACCGGTGTGAAGTTCACAGCATGTAATGCCTTGAAAGAAAATATTGTGAAAATGATATAAAGGTGGTACATGACCCCAGTCAAGCTTGCAAAAATATACCACCTGCCTGACAATAAATGTTGGAAATGTAAGGAAACTGAAGGAACATTCTTTCACTTCTGGTGGACTTGCTCTAGAATTAAGGCTTTCTGGGAAATGATCTATAATGAATTGAAAAAGGTATTTAAGTATACCTTCTCTAAGAAACCAGAGGCCTTCCTTTTGGGTATTGTTGGCCAGAGGGTGCTAAAGAAGGACCGAACTTTCTTTATGTATGCAACAACAGCAGCAAGAATACTTGTCACAAAATATTGGAAGACCCAAGATTTGCCCACCTTGGAAGAATGGCAGACGCAACTGATAGACTACATGGAACTGGCAGAAATGACTGGCAGAATTCGAGACCTGGGAGAAGAGGCAGTGGAAGAGGACTGGAAAAAGTTTAAGGACTACTTACAAAAACATTGTAAATTGTATGAGTGTTAAGAAGGATGCAGGACATAAAATAACACGGCATCAGCAATTTAGTTGAAAGAAACATGAGAATAAGTGAGATTTCAGAAAAAGATGAATTTTGGAATAACATTATGTCTAAATTAAATACCTGAGTATTTGATGAAAATACCTAAAGTCGGAGTCATAATATTTGAAAATTACTAAACAAGAGTTGAAACAAGGTGATAAATTGCTGCTTATAAGTTTACAACTGGGAACGCAGGAATGGGAGATGTGAGGAAGTCCAAAAGGTTAAGGAAATATGGTTGTTGGATATTTGATTTTGTTGCATGTTTTCTATTATATGTTAATTTTTCTATTCTTTCTGTTTTTCTTTGTTTGTTGTATTTTGGTGATGGTATTTTATGTGTTTGGTGAATTTATTGTTTAAAACTTTTAATAAATATCTTTATTAAAAAAAAAAGGTCTTAACGGAACCACACTAATGTACTATAAGAACCTGGAAGAAGTAATCCTCCCTATATTACAAAGAATAATGAATAATATACTGGGAGGGAAAGATATACCACAATCATGGAAAGAAGCACTGATCACTCTAATCCCGAAACAGGGAGTGGAGTTGACAGACATGAAAAATTATAGACCAATCTCCCTGTTGAATACAGACAATAAAATCTATGCTGGGGTGATGGCTAATAGATTTAAAAAGACTCTAAACAAAATAATCAGCAGAGACCAGGCGGGCTTCTTACCGGATAGACATATAAAAGACAATACAAGAATAATAATTGACCTGTTGGAATATGTGGAAATGAAACCAAGTAAAAAGATGGCTATGTTATTGGTTGATGCAGAAAAAGCTTTTGATAGAGTATCATGGAATTTCCTATTGGAAACTTTCAAAGGACTGGACGTAGTGGAGAAAATAATTAATGGAATTAGGGCGATATATGATAACCAAAAAGCAAAATTGCTAATAAATAACGAGATCACCGAAGAGTTCAGCATCGAAAGGGGGACAAGACAGGGGTGCCGTCTCTCCCCACTTCTTTTCATTGCCACCTTGGAACCACTTTTAATAGCAATAAGAAAGGATAAAAATATAAGAGGAATTAACCTAGGAACTCGTTACTACAAAATTAAAGCCTTTGCCGATGATGTAATCGTAACCACTGAAAACCCAGTGGAAAGTATCCAAAAAACGCTTGCACAACTGAAAGAATTTGGGAAGGTCTCTGGGTTCAAACTGAATAAAGGAAAATCCAAATTATTAACAAAAAATTTGTGTGAGTTGGAACAAGAGGAACTGGAAAATACAACAGGTTTAAAGGTAGCCAATAAGGTAAATTATTTGGGGGTTTGGATCACGAATAAGAATATAAACTTATATAAGGGCAACTATGAGAAGAAGTGGAAGGAAATAAAAAAAGAATTAGAGACTTGGGGGAAATTGAATTTGTCCCTGTGGGGGAAAATATCCACAGTTAAAATGATGGTATTGCCAAAGATGATTTTTATGTTCCAAACAATACCTATAATTAGAGGCGTAAAGTGTTTTAAGGAATGGCAGAAAGACCTTGCCAGGTTTATTTGGCACAGGAAAAAACCACGCATAAAATTTAAGCTACTAACAGAGTTGAAGGAAAAAGGAGGCTTTGCGGTCCCTGACCTTAAACTGTACTTTGAGGCAGCGTGCTGGACATGGATTAAGGACTGGATATTAATTAAAAACACGGAAGTCCTAGATCTGGAGGGATGGGATATTGTGTACGGGTGGCATGGCTACATAGGCTGTGACAAGGTTAAATCCCACAAAGGATTTTTAAATCATATTGTGAGAAGGACATTATATGAAGTATGGGAGAGGAGTAAAAAATCAGTAGTAACCAAAACACTATGGTGGCTGTCACCAATGGAATCTATGTCGGTTCACAGGATAAATATGAACAGCGATTGGTTAACATATAAGGATTTAGTAGAGGAAACAAGTAGTGAACCGAAAATAAAGGACCTAAGCGAATTGAAACAGAAGGGAATAACCTGGCTGGAGTGTTATCAACTAAAAGCCGCCCTTGAAAAGGATAAAAGAACCAAAGGATTTGACAAAAAAATATCCTATCTGGAGAAGGATATTTTATATAATAATCAAAAGATACTTTCTAAAATGAACACTGACAATAATTTCTGATCGAATCCCACAAGCCTCTCCACCTCTGTCATTTGCTTTCTCTACGCCTGACAGGCACGTATAAGCATTCTAAATACACAGCCCAGTTGTTCATCAGGCATCCTGGGTCATAAAGATAGAAGGTAGCTTTGATGTAGTTTAATCTTTAGATAGATCTTAACGGCCAGGAAGAGAGTTCACGAGAAGATAGTAAATACTGCCATCCTGCCTCTCCTGTTTACTCCTGTATTATGTACTGAGTTGAATAGGATCCAAACTGCAGCAGTCTGATTGGTCCTAGAACAATAGGATCCAAATTGCAGCAGTCTGATTGGTCCTAGAATAATAGGATTCAGAATGCAGCAGTCTGATTGGTCCAAGAACAATGCAGCAGTATTATTGGTTGGCAGGAACCACCCAATCATGCTCCAGATATAAGTGAATCCACAACCTGATTGGCTTACAGTAGAATTCCAAAATTAACCAATCATGTGCAGCCCATTGTGTAAATAATGTATATAAAGCAGATACTTTGAGGGGACTTTCATTCATTCCTCCTCACCGCTATGAGCTGAATAAAGAGCATGAAATCACTTTGCGACTCTGAGTATATTTCACTGGCGACGAAGGTGGGATCCCGCTGAGCTGACTGCCACACACAGCACCGCAGCACCACCACCTGCCGCACCGCTGCCTCGCACCGTGTATCCAGGCTTCAGCTCCGGGACCCAAGGAACTCAGAATGGCAACCGACAGCAGCTTCTCGCCATTCAACCCAGCATCTGGAGACTGGGAAGCGTACGTGTCAGAGCTGCTTGAAGATCCTAGCTCACAGAGGATCACGCTAGCCAGCGATCATTAAGTAAAAGTCTTTATTGAATTACAGTTTCCATTCTCACGCTGCTGCGCGCAACTCTACGTCTAGTAGCTAGATCGGCGAAGCTCCGTCTGAGTCTCCGCCCCGTGTGCACCAACTTAATATCCTAGCCTTGCTCCACCTTTTCCGCCTGACTGTCCTCCTCTGGGTCCCTCTACCCCCCGGGGCTTCTTCCTTCCGGGATTCTTCTGACGCTGACCCGGACCCTCCTGCCTCCTTGCGCCGGGCTTTAGGACCTGGTTCCCTTTCGGGGCTGCTTACTGCGCCGCCTTCCTCTGCATTTGAACTTGGCGCGCGCGCCCAACCTTCCACTTTCCTCTTAACCGTTTCTTCGCTCCCCGATGGAGGTGTGGCCACTCCTGACTCATGCCCTCCCTCCTGTGGTGAGCTGCCAGCGCTTCCCCCCTGGCTCCTTTCCTCTTCCCTGCTTCCTGGCGGTGACGCTGGTCCCGATTTCCAGCTGCTCCCCTCTGAGTCCCCTCTGGCTCTATCTTCCTGGGGTGCCCCCCTAGACTCCCCCCTTGCCCTGGCCACTGGTGCTCCTTTCTGTGAATCCTCTGATTCACTGGAAAGACTAGGAGATCTCGGGTCGTCGTCATCACTCATCTTTTCTTCTGCCTCCTCCCCTTCGCTCTCTGTTTCCTCCCTTGCCCGTGCCTCTGCTCCTAAACCCCTGACATCCATCCCCCCCTCGAAGCCCCCCATTCCCCCCTCCCCTCCTTCCGGTGCTGGAGCTGGGGGCTGCTGTTGCAAAGGGACGAACGTCGGATATCGGTCGCTTCCCGTGGCGGGTCTCCATCTGAAGTCTCGCGGGTCTTCCTCCCTGCTCTCGTCGACAACGGTCACCTCCGCTTCCATCTCTGTGCCGCCGTGCTCGAAACCAGGGTCGTCCCCGAAAACGTCCATGTCCGTCTCTCCCTCACTTCCTCCTGGCGGTGTTGCTCGTCCTGGGCCTTCCAGCCACCGTCTGCGGAACTGCTCCTCTGGTCTATCGTCCCACCAATACGAGGGTTCTGATGCAGATCCCGAGGGTGACCCCTCCGGGGAACGGACGTCTTGTGTCGGGTCCTCGTCCGAGTCGAACCCCCCGAAAGGGCTGGCCGAAAGCGTGGGCGTGAAAAGCCAGTCGTCGAAAAAGTCTGCTGGCATAGGTCTATGGGGGAAGAGGGCATGAAACTCGTCTTTGAGGAGAGGTTCGTCCAAGGCGTAGCCCGGCACCCAGCTGTTCGCACTGGCCGGGGTGCCCTCCTTGGCGAGAAAGTATTCTACCCCCTCTTCCCCCCATCTGGAGTCCAAAATCTCCGTGACTTCGTTGATGCGCTCCTTCTGTGCCACTCCCGCGTGCCCTGTTCTGTCTCTGACCGGACTCGGCGCCGTTCCGGGTTCCTGGAACCTGTGCGGTGCCTTGTAGGGAGTGAGCACCGATCTGTGGAATACCGGATGCATTCTGGAACCCTCCGGAAGTGCCAGTCTGAACGCTACCGGGTTGACCTGCTCTTCGACTTGGTAGGGCCCCAGTTGTTTATGCCCTAGTTTCTTCTTGGCCAACGACCTGGCCGGCACTGCGTGGGCTGCTAACCAAACCCAGTCTCCCACGTGGAGCTCTTCGCCAACCCTTCTGTGCTTGTCCGCTTGTACCTTGTATGCGTGCTTGGCCAGCTCCAGGTGGCGCCTCAGCTGATCGTGGACTTCCTGCAGCTCCGACGCGAACGCATCTGCTGTCTGCGGCTCCCCCTCTCCCATTCTTTCCAGTCCCGGGAAGGTTCTGGGGTGCCTCCCGTTGTTGGCGAAGAACGGCGTGACCCCCGTGGACACGTGCTTCGTGTTGTTGTAGGCGAACTCGGCAAGCGGCAGGTAATCCACCCACGTCGCAGGCTGTTGATTTGCATAACATCTCAGGTACTGCTGTATGATGGCATTGACCCGCTCCGCTTGCCCGTTGGTCTGCGGGTGTCTCGCCGACGCCAGGTTGATCTTGACGTTCAGGAAGCCCATCAGCTTCTGCCAGAAATTCGAGATGAACTGCCGCCCCCGGTCGGACAGAATAGACCGTGGCAGACCGTGAACCTTGAACACGTGGTCTATGAACAGTTTGGCGGTTTGCTCCGCCGTGGCCACCTTAGCACACGGAATGAAATGCGCCATCTTGGAAAACAGGTCTACCACCACCAGCACTGCCGTCTTGCCCCTCGAGCTGGGCAGATCCGTGACAAAGTCCAGGGCCACCCTTTCCCAAGGTTCGACCGGAGTTTGCAGCGGTTCCAACAGTCCGGCCGGCGGTTTGTGCACTGGTTTGGCCCTCTGGCAGGTGTCACACCTCGCCACGTAGTCTGCGACCTCCCCTCTCATTCCAGGCCACCAGAAATCCCTGGCTACTAATTCCACCGTCTTCTCCTTGCCAAAGTGCCCGGCCGTGGGCGCGTCGTGCAGCTGCTGCAGCACCTTGGCGCGAAGGTCGTCTCCCGGCACGTAGATGGCCCCTTTACGGATGAGCAATCCATCTCGTAGCTGGAAACCGTCGGCCGCAGCCGTGCCCCTTTGCACCTCTGCCATCTTTGCTTGCGCGAAGGAGTCATCCTGCAACGCTCGTCGCACCGCCTCCAGGTCCACGGTGGCCGCGGCGCACGCCCATACTGTTGGTGCGAAGATGTGCATGGCGGCCGCTGGCGTTGCGTCCTCCAGATACTGTGGCTTACGGGAGAGGGCGTCCGCCATGATGTTAGTGTCCCCCGGGACATACTCTATGCGGAAGTCGAAGTTCGCAAAAAACTCAGCCCAACGTATCTGCCTCTGGTTTAGGAACTGTGCCGTGCGCCAGTGCTCCAGATTCTTGTGGTCCGTGCAAACCTGCACCGTGTGCTTGGCGCCGATCAGGAAGTGCCTCCACGCTTTAAACGCTGCATGAATGGCCAGCAACTCCCTGTCCCAGATGGTGTAGTTCTGCTCGGACTTGCTGAGCTTCCTGGAGTAAAACGCTGCCGGTCGCCACACCCCCTGCTGGTCCTTTTGCAGCAGGACCGCCCCCACGGCTCTGTCCGAGGCGTCTGTCTCCACCCTCATCGGCCTGCTGGGGTTGACGTGAAGCAGCTGCTCTTCCGACGCGAAGAGACGCTTGAGTGCCTGAAAGGACTGCTCCGCCTCCTCTGTCCAAACGAACTTCTTTTTCTTGGAGCTAAGCGTGTCTGTGATGGCCGCTGTCTGCATAGCGAAGCCCTTGATAAACTTGCGATAGAAGTTCGCAAAGCCGACAAACCTGTGGACCTCCTTCCGGTTGCGTGGACTCTTCCAATCCAATACCGCGCGAACCTTGGCGCTGTCCATGGCGAGCCCCTTGTCAGACAACTTGTAGCCCAGAAAATCCACCTCCGTCACGTCAAATTGGCACTTCTCCAGCTTGGCGTAGAGCCTATGTTGCTTTAGTCTGGTCAGCACTTCCTTGACGTGTCTGTCATGCTCCTGCTGCGATTCCGAAAAGATCAGGATGTCATCTAAGAAACAGACGCACGTCTTGTAGAGAAGTCCCGCCAACACGTGATGCATGAAAGCTTGAAAAACGTGGGAGCCATTTTGCAATCCAAAGGGCATAACTCTGTATTCGTAGGTACCCAGTGGCGTGAACATGGCCGTCTTCCACTCATCTCCCTCCCGCATACGAATGAGGTTGTACGCCCCTCGCAGGTCTAACTTGGTGAACACTTTTCCCTTCCGCACCTTCGCCAGGAGGTCGTCGATTCGGGGCATGGGGAAGTCCGACGGCTTGGTCCCATTGTTTAAAATGCGATAGTCCACGACCAGTCTTTTTTGGGGCGTGTCTCGCTTTTTAACAAAGAATACTGGACTGCCCCCCGCTGCCTTGGACTCTCGGATGAAACCGCGCTCCAAATTATGATCTATGAACTGTTTGAGTTCCTGCAGCTCGTCCTCTGACATGGAATACAGTTTCCCCTTAGGCAGCGCCACCCCCGGCAGCAGGTCAATCTTGCAGTCATATGGTCTGTGAGGGGGTAGCCTGTCTGCCTCCTTCTCGCAGAAAACTTCCAAAAATTCTGCGTACTTGTGGGGAATCGCTTGCAGCGTGCCTAGCAGCAGCTGTGACTCCTCTTCCTCTCCTTCCTGCCGGGGCATGATGCAGTGTTCAGCACAAAAGGAAGAGCCGAAGATCAGCTGCCTCTGGTACCAAGCCAGCGTTGGGCTGTGCTTGTCCAGCCAACTCATTCCCAATACAATGGGCGTATCCGATAGTTGAGTGACATTGAAGCTGATGATTTCTTTGTGATTTCCAAGTCGCATCGCCATGGGCGGCGTCTGCTTCACCACTTGCCCCCCTAGCAACTCCCTGCCATCCACCGTGACAACCTGCAGGGGCAGCGTGGCAGGCAGCAACTGTATAGCGTGCCGGTCGACAAAGTCCTGCCCTATAAAGTCCGCATTGCTTCCTGAGTCAATAGTGATTGGCACGTCAGTGGTGATTCCATTGGGCAGCTGGAGAGATGCGGTGAGCCTCACCACTGGTTTGGGCGGGAGGGGGTTCACGGGCTGTAAAACCTCTGGGGACTGCGTCACTAACACGTCTGGCTGGGCCCCAGGGCCTCTTCCTCCAGCCAGACTGCGTCGTTTCCCTGCTGTGGTCCCCCTTGCTGCGTTGCTGCAGTCACCATTGCCGAGGCTGCAGTAAGCTTGTGGAGCCTCTGGGGACACTCTTTTGCCATATGCCCTGGCTCCTCACAGACGTAACACTTCCTGTTCCCTCTAGGAGGCTTCGCTTTCACTGCTGCCGGTGCTAGGGCTCTGGTTGCTGACTGAGCCCTTGCACCTCCAACCTCCATAGGTTCGGCTCCTCCTCCTGGCGGAGGCGTGGATTGCGCCCGCGCTGCTTCTCTGGGAAGGAAGGAGGGGCCCCTGGCTGGTTCGCGCCCTCCACACCCTTCGTCCCTGCTCCACGGACGTCCTTCCAGCCTCACCCCCACTGCCAGTGCCCTCTGAACGACCTCCTGGGTGGTTCGGGGTCTCTCCCCCCTCGCGATCTCATCTTTAATCGAGTTGTGCAGCCCCTCCCAAAAGAGGTCTCTTACAGGAGCCGAATCTCTGTCCCATTCCAGGGCACTGACCAAGGCGAAAAAGCGGGCATGATACTGCCTGACGCTGGCCCTCCCTTGTCTCAGCCCATGCACCTCCTTCCGTGCAAGATCCACGTCAATACTTGATAAAAAACACCCATCCATCGCTTTAATAAAGGCATCTGCATTCTGGAGCGCCGGATCCTTATCTCTCCATAAATTGCGTAGCCATGCTCTAGCATCCCCATGCAAATGGGACATGATGAATCCCACTCTCTCTTGCTCATCTCTAAAGTCTTTATGCAGCAGTTGCAGTGCGCACAGTACGTCGGCTCTAAAGTTGGGATACTGTTGCAGGTTCCCATCGAAGTGAGAGACCAGCCCGCCTGTCCGTCTCGCCAACCCAATTCCCTCCTGCCGGGGTGTCTGCTTTGTCAGCACGTCTAACCTGACCTGGAGATCCCTGCAGGCGGCAGCTGCTTCCTCCTCTCTCTTCCTGGATGCGAGAGCCTCGGCATTCAGTTGTGCCACTGCTTTTCTGAGTTCCTCTATCTGCTGCTCAGCCGTCATGTCGTCTGCCGTTCGTGAGCTCGCTAGTAGGCACCTGTTTCTCTCCCCTCCTCAAGGCTGTAGATGCCCACAATCGTGAGACGGAGCTTACTGTCAGAGCTGCTTGAAGATCCTAGCTCACAGAGGATCACGCTAGCCAGCGATCATTAAGTAAAAGTCTTTATTGAATTACAGTTTCCATTCTCACGCTGCTGCGCGCAACTCTACGTCTAGTAGCTAGATCGGCGAAGCTCCGTCTGAGTCTCCGCCCCGTGTGCACCAACTTAATATCCTAGCCTTGCTCCACCTTTTCCGCCTGACTGTCCTCCTCTGGGTCCCTCTACCCCCCGGGGCTTCTTCCTTCCGGGATTCTTCTGACGCTGACCCGGACCCTCCTGCCTCCTTGCGCCGGGCTTTAGGACCTGGTTCCCTTTCGGGGCTGCTTACTGCGCCGCCTTCCTCTGCATTTGAACTTGGCGCGCGCGCCCAACCTTCCACTTTCCTCTTAACCGTTTCTTCGCTCCCCGATGGAGGTGTGGCCACTCCTGACTCATGCCCTCCCTCCTGTGGTGAGCTGCCAGCGCTTCCCCCCTGGCTCCTTTCCTCTTCCCTGCTTCCTGGCGGTGACGCTGGTCCCGATTTCCAGCTGCTCCCCTCTGAGTCCCCTCTGGCTCTATCTTCCTGGGGTGCCCCCCTAGACTCCCCCCTTGCCCTGGCCACTGGTGCTCCTTTCTGTGAATCCTCTGATTCACTGGAAAGACTAGGAGATCTCGGGTCGTCGTCATCACTCATCTTTTCTTCTGCCTCCTCCCCTTCGCTCTCTGTTTCCTCCCTTGCCCGTGCCTCTGCTCCTAAACCCCTGACAGTACGCCTCCCGTTTCACCTTCCTTCTAGAAGCCAAAGGGGTCACCGATGAAGAAGACGCCAAGAAGAGGGCGATATTCTTCAGCATCTGCGGAGAGGAGACATTTGAAATCGCCCAGGCTCTCCTTGCACCTGAAGACGTCGCTACTGTTCCATACAAAACAATAATGGAACAGCTGAAAGGGCACTTTTCGCCGCAGCCCTCAGTGGTGGCTCGTCGAAATGCCTTCTACGCAAAGCGGCAAGCCCCTGGGGAATCGATAACTGGGTTTGTGACCTCTCTCCGCCAAGCTGCCCGGTTCTGCAACTTTTCATAGCTGGTGAACATGCTTCGTGACTGCCTCGTCGGCGGCCTGAAAGATGAGAAGCTGCAACGACGCCTCTACGCCAAGAAGGACCTAACGTTCCAGGTCGCTCTGGAGGAGGCCCTGGCAACGGAAGCTGCCAAGAGGTCGTCACAAGAGGCACGGCCGAGCCTGCCACCGCAACCGAGGGTCCACTATGAAGACCTCACCGACGACTCAGGATCTGACAGGGAGGAGGTGCACCGAGTACAGCAGCGCACTCAAGCAGCCCACATACCACAGCTGCCTCGAGAAGGAGGGAACTGCGCAAGCTGCGGGGAAAGTCACGAGAGGAGGACCTGCCGTTTCCGCAACGCAGAGTGCAGGCAGTGCAGAAAATTGGGACACATCGCCCGGGTGTGTCAAGCTCGGCCCACCCGACGCCAGGCATCAGATGACCAATCCAAGAGCCCCAGGTCCCGGGGCCCAACGCACCAAGGCAACTCTACGGAGCTCACGGACTTCCAGGTATACCAGTTGCCCCACCCCAACGTAGAGAAAATTTATGTAGAGGTACAGATAGAGGGGGCCCCATGCCGCATGGAGCTTGACACGGGTTCAACTCTATCCATAATCTCGGCAAGGACCTTAAGGAAACTGTGTCCTACTGGGGGTCCCAAACTCAGGCCGGCCCCATTCACCCTCCGGGACTTCCAGAAACGTAAGGTCCCCACAATGGGGGTGGGGACCTTCAGGGTGCAATACCGAGGGCGGATGCGGCAACTGGACTTGCTCGTGGTCAAGGGCCCCTACATTAGCTTACTGGGATTGGCATGGTTTGGACCACTGGGGCTAGCCATCACCGGGGTGAACCACACTACCTTACAAGTGGATGTGGACGCCATCTGCAAGGAATTTCCAGGGGTTTTCGATGGGAAATTGGGACAGTATACGGGCCCCCCCATTGCTCTACAGCTTGACCCCGCAGTACGACCGGTCAGGCTCAAGGTCCCGTTCGCCCTGAAACCCCGTATAGACAAGGAATTGGACCGGCTCGTGGAGCAAGGAGTGCTGGAGCCGGTGCCTAATGCAGAGGAGTTTGAGGACCGCCTCCGCACCATTCTGCACCGTTTCCAGACGGCGGGTCTCAAGGTTAAGCGGGAAAAATGTCTACTAGGAGTGCCTCAGGTGGACTTTCCGGGATTTATGGTGGACGCAGAAGGGGTCCACCCGACTGGGGACAAGGTACGGGCCATCTGTGATGCCCCAGCACCCAAGAGCAATTCTGAACTTCAGGCCTTCTTGGGACTATTGAACTTTTACCATTCCTTCCTTCCCCACAAGGCGACGGTAGCAGAGCCCCTACACAGACTCCTGGACAAGCGGGCCCCTTGGGTGTGGGGCCAGCGCCAGGAGGCTGCATTCCAGGCAGTCAAGGACTTGCTTGTCTCAAACTCGGTCTTGGCACACTTCGACGAGAGGCTGCTGGTGGTGCTAGCATGTGACGCCTCGCCCTATGGCATTGGCGCTGTCCTGGGACACCAACTCCCGGATGGAAGAGAGATACCGGTGGCATACTTTTCCCAGACACTCAACGCAACCGAGCGGAACTACTCACAAATAGACAAGGAGGGTCTGGCAATCGTGAAGGGAGTAAAAAAAATCCATGATTTCTTGTACGGGCGGCCCTTCACTGTGGTGACTGACCACAAGCTGTTGCTTGGCTTGTTTGCCCCCGAAAAGCAGACCCCCCAAGTGCTGTCTCCTCGCGTCCTCAGGTGGTCAATTTTCCTTGCCAGCTACCAGTATGCACTGATTCACCGCCCGGGGAAGGCGATGGGCCATGTGGACGCCCTCAGCAGGCTACCACTACCGGAAACAGGCCCTGACCCAGCACCTGCACAAGAGGTTATGAGCCTGGAGCTGCTTCCTGACCGCCCCATTCAGGCACAAGAAGTTGCACACCATTCCAAGAAAGATAGGGTCATCTCCCGGGTCCTGGACTGGGTGTGGAGGGGATGGCCCAGCAGCAGCCCTGGGCCAGAATTCGCTGGCTACACAAGCCGCAAACATGAACTGTCGGCCCACAAGGGGTGCCTGTTATGGGGAAGCAGGGTCGTTGTTCCCCAGCCCCTCTGCAAAAGGGTCCTCACAGGCCTACACGAGACACATCCAGGGGTAGTAAGAATGAAGGCCCTTGCCAGGAGTTATGTGTGGTGGCCAGGGATCAACGGAGAGATAGAGGCCTGGGTCAAACACTGCCAGGCCTGCCAAGAATCCTGCCCAGATCCCCCAAGGGCCCCAGTCCAGTCCTGGGAGTCCGCCCGAGCACCATGGTCACGCCTGCATGTGGACTTCGCTGGCCCCTTTCAGGGGAAAACATTCTTCATAGTGGTGGACTCCTACACCAAATGGCTGGAAGTCGCACTGGTACCGTCCACTTCCACGTCCGCAGCCATCCAGGTACTACGCAGGCTGTTTGCAACCCACGGGCTCCCTGACACTCTCGTCTCAGACAACGGGACTGCATTTACGTCAGGAGAATTCCAAACCTTCACAGCGCAGAACGTCATCCGCCACATCCGTTCGGCGCCATTCCACCCTGCCACCAATGGCCAAGCAGAACGCATGGTGCGGACCACCAAGGACACCCTTCGCCGCATGACGCAAGGGGATTGGGAGTACCGCCTTGCCACATTCCTCCTAGCACAGCACAGCACCCCCAGCTCAACGACTGGCCGGAGCCCTGCTGAACTACTAATGGGTCGGCGCCTTGCAATCAGATTGGACCACCTTCACCCCGATAGAGCTCAGGATGAGGTAGTGGTGGGGGAAGGCAGGAACCCCCGGACCTTCGGGGCCCAGGACCCAGTGTACGCAAAGAATTTTGGGGCAGGCCCAGCATGGGTACTCGCCACAGTCACCAGGGTCACTGGCCCCGTGTCGTACGAGGTGCTAACGGATGGGGGGCAATGCTGTCACTGCCACTGCGACCAGATACGGCGACGATTCCCAGGAGAAAACCAGGAGGAGGAAAGGTCAGAGGAGTCCCAAGGGAACAGAGGGGCAGTGAGGCCCATAGACCAGGAGGGGCCAGCAGGAGAGGCAGAATCAGTAAATACAGAGAGGACCCGCGAGGCCGAAAGGACACCGGAACCAGAACCACGACTGAGCGAGCCGGTTGCGCCAGACCAAACAGGCCCATCACAGCCAGCATCCTTGGAACACGAGCCAGAACCTGAACCCCAGACCAGGGAACACTACAGGCCGCAACGCACACGTAGGCCGCCGGCGTACCTCGAGGACTATGAATGCGACCTCCCGGGCAGGACTGGAACTTAGAGGGGAGGGGTGTTATGTACTGAGTTGAATAGGATCCAAACTGCAGCAGTCTGATTGGTCCTAGAACAATAGGATCCAAATTGCAGCAGTCTGATTGGTCCTAGAACAATAGGATTCAGAATGCAGCAGTCTGATTGGTCCAAGAACAATGCAGCAGTATGACTGGTTGGTAGGAATCACCCAATCATGCTCCAGATATAAGTGAATCCACAACCTGATTGGCTTACAGTAGAATTCCAAAATTAACCAATCATGTGCAGCCCATTGTGTAAATAATGTATATAAAGCAGATACTTTGAGGGGACTTTCATTCATTCCTCCTCACCACTATGAGCTGAATAAAGAGCATGAAATCACTTTGCGACTCTGAGTATATTTCATCCTGTTTATGACCTCCAGGGTTTTGCTGAATGCATTCCTCCTTTTATTCCTATTTTATTTACTCTGAACTACATATGCATGCTCAAGTAGGAAATACAGTGGTGCCTCGCAAGACGAAAAGAATCCGTTCTGTGATTCTCTTCGTCTAGCGGTTTTTTCGTCTTGCGAAGCAAGCCCATTGACGGATTAGCGCTATTAGCGCTATTAGTGGCTTTTAGCGGCTTTAAGCGGCTTTTAGCAGCTTATCAGCTTATCGGGTCAGCTGATAAGCGGCTTAGTGGCTTAGAAAAAGGGGGGGAGGGAAAAAACCCCGCAGGAACTCGCAAGACATTTTCGTCTTGCGAAGCAAGCCCATAGGAGATTCGTTTTGCGAAGCACCTCCAAAACAGAAAACTCTTTCGTCTAGCGAGTTTTTCGTCTTGCGAGGCATTCGTCTTGCGGGGCACCACTGTAGTTTCTTTGTCGTTAAAAGAATTTCGTCTGATCTGACTTTGTCCCATGTGGGGGTTTTGAAATGCTCAGAGGAAATCTGATTGGTTCTTCCTAACACTGTAAAAAGTTATTTTGTGAATAAAACAACCTGGGCTGAGGGGTGGAGAGGAATTATTATTATTGGCACTCCTCTCAGAGTCTTGCTGGTCAAGCCTCGTGTGTATTTTATTAATCAGAGTCCAATCCTTCCTTGCTTTGGGAACGCTACAAGTGGTGCCCTGTGTGAGGCCCTAAAAGGAAACGGTGTGAGACTGCAAAAGGAAACCTCAGCAAAAGCAAACCCCCAGGATTGGACTCCCCTCGGAGCTAGCAACCTGCTATCCCTTGGTTGCAGTTGATCATCTCCTGCAAAACGATCCCCGGACTTAGGATCTCATTTGCTCGGAACGAGCTCCAGAGAAACGCGTCTATTCTCCTTCAGGTGAGATCATGGGAAGCAAGCTTTCACATGTGCAGTAAAAGCATAGGAATAATTTATTGTTTTTGCTAGCTCAGGCAGGGCATGACAAGCATTTAGCACCCCTAGCAGAAAAATTGTTGTTAGAGATTGCTAGACTATGCCCCTGGTTTCCAGAGGGGGGTACTTATGACATTAAGAAATGGAATGAGCTGGGCGATGCACTCCATAACCATCCTGAGGCATCTGTACACACCTGAGGCATCTTGCACACCTGGCATTTGTGTAGAGACGCAGTTGGAAAGCTCTCTAACCCTTTACTGCAGCCCTCCAACTGTCTCTGTGAATGCTCCCACATTGCTGCAACCCCTAGCTGCCTTAATAATGCCATAATATTGTTCCCTCCATCTCAGCCTCTAGATTTCCAGCCTCTCTCCTCTGAGGTCATGCCAAAGGTAATTCCATTGTCACCTTCCTTTGTCAAAAATTTGCCTGGGTCGAATATAAATTCCATGTCACCTACTTATTTGGTGGACCAATGCCCGCAAGGGGCTCAGACCACAGTGCAAAATCAAAATATGGCAGAAGGAAGCAGTGAATTAAAAATAGCTGATACATTACCATTATTAGCAGTCTGTCCTGTTGTTCAGAATGCACAGGGACAGAGAGCCCATGAATCATTGCCCTTCGCAGTTTTTAAAAAATTGAAGCGAAGTATGACAGAAAATGGCTTGCCTAGCATTCTTGATGCGCTAAGAGAAGCCAGTACTTTAATTTTTTTTCATAAAATATTTATTAAAGGTTTTAAACAATATAACCAACTTCACATTCACAACTGTCAGGGAACTGACATCAGAGGCACGGGAGAAGGAGAGGGTCTCTGATTCTGCAGGAGAAGGTCCCAGCGCTAGGGGGAGACTCAGCTGGGAAGAAGGGGAAGGGAATAAGTGTAACACCAGGGATCCAGGAGAGCAACGGGACAGGGAGGTGCAGGGGCTCCAGGACTCTTTGTTGGAAGTTAGTGAGGAGAGCCCAGGCACCCTGCTGCCCACGCCCACCCTGCGCAGGAGACTCCCGCGCAGTGAGAGGCGGAGACGCTTGGGCGTCAAACAGCTCTTATGTTGGCAGCGCTTTAAGAAACGCCCACAGACAGATTCTACGAGTGACTAAGGGCAGCCACCCTGAGATGGGCTGTGCAGTCCGGAGGGTTTAACCAGGCAATCTAATGCTCAAACGGGGCAGGATTACGCACAAGTAACTCCCAACCACTACAGCAATCTGTCTGTCACTGAAAGTTGCTCGTGCGCAACAAGCAGAAGGGGGCATCATGAGTAAGACCGGAGAAGTCGGAGCCACGCAAGGGGCGGCTGGAGGCCAATCGCTGGAGGAGAGAAACCGCGATTTGGAAGAGCACATAGCCATCCTGACGGCGAGGCTGGACGAACGACGGTCTCTGGATGCTCAGGGGAAACCCACCCCCATAGCAAGGAAGGTACCGGGACTGGTGCATAAGTTTGGGGGAAAGCCTCAAGAGTATGGGGCGTTTAGAACAGAAATAGAATATGCCTTGAAGCTGCAGCAAAACGATTTTGAAAATGACGCAGCGAGAGTTGCTTATATTGTGGGGCACTTGCAGGACGGGCCTAGAGAGTGGATTTGACCGCTTATGGCGACGCAGAATGACGCCATGGAGGATCTACAGAAATTCTTCCAGGCAATGGACACAATGTTCAGTAGCGATGTGCAACAGAGTGTAACCAAACGGGAACTGCTGAGCTGTAAGCAGGGAGAAGGGTCAGTTAGAGACTATTGGTCACGTTTTGCAATGATCGTTCACCGCCTGGGGTGGCAGCTGGACTCGGAACCCATACAAATGCTATTTGAGGAGGGGTTGTCACCAACAGTCAAAGATGAGCTTTCGCGCGCACCCTGCCCACAGTCTATGGATCAGCTGACCAAAGCAGTCCTTGCGATTGGCGTAAGACAGGAAGCGCGTGCTCAAGAGAGGCGGGAAGGGAGAGAGCAGCGTTGTCATGACTACCGCATTCCTAGAATACCTAGACAGCCTTCCCCGCCGGCGGAGCCAATGGAAATAGGCGGTGCGCGCGCCCAGGAGGTTTCAAACTCCAGCGAGAGTCGCAAAAAGGAGGAAAAGGGTGTAAAAACGACCAAGAAATGTTTCCTTTGCCAACGGCCAGGACATTTTGCCAGAGTCTGCCCAGAAAGAAAGGCCTGGCAAGGAATGGTGGGGGCCGTGGGGGGCGAGGAGGAGGAACCCCAGACCCCGGAGCAGGGAAACAGAAACGCTTGGCTGCCAATCAGCGGGCACAGCAGCCGAGCCAACAACCAATGAATGTGCCCAAACCAGATTCTCCAAGAGCCGCAATTGCCATTGAGGTGGTGCTTGAACTCCCAAATGGGCACCCAGTGAAGGTTCAGGGTATGCTGGACTCAGGAAGCTCATGCAACTTTTTTAGCAGGGACTTTGCCTTAGAGCATCAGCTTCACCTGCTACCTTTGGATGCACCTCTGCAAGTCACCACCATTGATGGGAGGGAACTGATTGGGGGGGAAGTTACCCACCAGACCCCACCGATGCGAATGAGAGTGTCTAGGCACTCAGAGACAATCGCCTTCCACGTTGCCTCATTAGCGGGTCCCCCAATAATATTAGGGATGAGCTGGCTAGTGCAACATGATCCGGTGGTGGTGTGTCATCAGAGGACCGTCAGCTTTGGGTCTGACTACTGCCTGCAGCACTGCCTAGGCGGGGAAACGCCAAGGATGAGCGTAGCCAGAGTGGGAAGCACTGCAGTGGAGGGTAAAGGGAAGGTGCCACCACAATATGCTGATCTGAAGGAGGTTTTTAGTGAAAAGGAGGCAGATAGACTGCCACCGCACAGGCCGTTCGATTGCCAGATCAATTTGCTCCCTGGGGCGCAGCTGCCTGTGGGTAAGCTGTATGCCATGTCAGACAGGGAGATGAAGGGGTTACGGGACTTTATCGACAAGAACCTAAAGAGAGGGTTTATAAGAGAGTCAAAGGCAGTGGGGGGTAGTCCAGTATTTTTTGTGGACAAAAAGGACACTGATAAACTGAGGCTTGTAGTGGACTTCAGGGCGGTAAATTTGGTGTCAGAACCTGTGACTTTCCCTATGCCCAGAATTGACGACATTCTGACGAGAGTGAGGAAGGGAAAGATTTTCACCAAGCTAGACCTTTGGGGGGCTTACAACTTAATCCGGATGAGAGAGGGAGATGAATGGAAGACCACCATGTTCACACCCCTGGGGGCCTTTGAATATCTTGTTATGCCTTTCGGATTACAGTCAGGCTCCGCCTGTTTTCAAGCGTTCATGCACCACGTGTTGGGGTCTCTGCTTTACAAGAACTGTGTAGCATTCCTGGACGACGTCTTGATATATTCAGAAAATGAGGACCAACGTGTGAGAGATGTCAGGGAAGTGCTACAACGATTGCAGAAACACCAGTTGTGGGTCAAGCTAGAGAAATGTCAGTTTCATGCCCGAGAGGTGGAGTTCCTGGGGTACAAGTTATCTGACAAAGGCTTAGCGATGGACCCAAGCAAGGTGCAAGCAGTATTGGAGTGGAAAACCCCAAAGACACGAAAGGATGTGCAGAGGTTCCTAGGTTTTGGCAATTTCTACAGGAAGTTCATCAAGAACTTTGCACACTTGACGGCCCCAATCACGGACTGTCTCAGTAGTAAAAGAAAGTTTGTGTGGACGGAGGAAGCCCAGCGATCCTTTGAAAGATTGAACAAGGCGTTCGCGTCGGAAGAACAATTACTACATGTGGATTTGGAGAAACCACTGCGGTTGGAGACGGACGCGTCAGACAGAGCCATAGGGGCGGTTCTGTTGCAGCCAGGACTGAACAAGCAAGAATGGAAACCATGTGCCTTTTTCTCGAGGAAGCTGAGCAAGTCAGAACAAAACTACATCGTGTACGACCGAGAACTGCTAGCAATTTACGCCGCCTTTCGTCGGTGGTGCCATTTGCTGATAGGGGCGCAGCGCAAGATCCAGGTCTGTACAGATCACAAGAACTTGGAATATTGATGGACAGCACGGGTGCTCAACCAGAGACAGATTCGCTGGGCGCAGGAGTTTTCCAAGTTTTCCTTCGAAATCCAGTATGTGCCAGGAGAGCAAAACGTGAGAGCAGACGCTCTCTCATGGAAACCAGAGTACTTCGAAGGAGAGGGGCCGCCGGAGACCCGACACGTCATACCTGAGGACCGATGGGTGTTTGGGGGAACTCTAGTGGGCATGAGAGAACTGGCAGGACTCACTAGGGACAATGAATTCGCCCGATCAAAAATCAGGGAACTCCAAGATGGGAGGGGAGCACCAGAGGGGTTCGAAGAGAAGGAATGGGTGTTGTACTACAGGGGGCGATGTACGTACCGGGGGAGGCTCTAAGAAGAAGGGTACTCAAACAACTACATGACACCCCCACAGCGGGGCACTTTGGGCAACACAAAACCATGATGCTGGTGACCCAACAATTTTGGTGGCCACGGGTGAGGGAAGATGTACGCGAATATGTAAGAGGGTGTGACTGCTGCCAGAGGGCCAAAGGGGAACGCACGGTACCAGCGGGTTTGCTGGAACCCTTACCCACACCAAACAAACCCTGGGAGGTGGTGTCAATTGATTTCATGATGGATTTGCCCAAATCGAGGGGAAAAACAGCAGTGATGGTAGTAGTCGACTTGCTAACCAAAATGTGCCATTTCATCGCCTGTTCACATGCGGTGACGGCGGAAGAAACGGCACGGTTGTTTGTAGAACACATTTTCAGGCTGCATGGTGCCCCCTTGAGGGTTATCTCAGACCGCGGAAAACAATTTACTTCCCGGTTCTGGAGGAAGCTCATGAGCCTACTGCAAGTCGAGGTCAGCTTCTCGACAGCGAGACACCCAGAAACCAATGGGCAAGCGGAAAGGGCAAACAGCGTACGCCAGCAATACTTACGCTGCTACGTAAGCGAGAGGCAGAATGATTGGGTAGAGAAACTAGCAGAATTTGCGTACAATAACGCTGAACATGTGTCCACAGGAATGAGTCCATTTTTGGCCAATTATGGGTGTCATCCCAGGGCATTCCCGGGTAATGAGGAACAGAGCTGGAGTGTGCCCGCAGCTGAACAGTTTTTGGAAGAAATTGAAGTGTTACATCAACAGCTCAAGATGAACCTAGAAAGGGCCAAGGCCAATTACAAGAAGCAAGCAGATAAACACCGAAGGGAAGGGGAAACCATAAGGGTGGGAGATCGCGTGTGGCTGTCCACTCAAGGGTTACACTTTAAGGGAGGGTGCAAGAAGTTGCAGCCCAGACGACTGGGGCCATTTGAAGTTATACAACAGATAAACCCCGTGGCGTTCAAGCTCAGGTTGCCCGACAACATGAAAATACATCCCGTGTTCTACAGGTCCTTACTCTCACCACACAGAGAGGGGCGGGAATTCGAGGGGCGGGAGGTAGAAGTCATGCCACAACCACAGGTAGAAGAAAGGGAACACCAAAGTTCGGCCGCAGAGATAGTTGATTCAAGGTGGCGAGGACGGCAAGTGGAGTACTTGGTGGCGTGGGAAGGAGAGCCCTGGTCGGAAAACACGTGGGTGCCAGCAGAGGCAGTTGGCGACGAGCATATGGTGGAAGTGTTCCACCGACGGTTCCCAGATAAGCCCCAGCCCTTAGAGAGATTCTGGGAGGAACAATTCGGTACCACAGAGGAGGAAGAGAGTTTCGAAGGGTTTTCAGAATCCGAAGAAGAATCGGATTGGGAGGGTCATTCCATGGGTGGGAACCTTAGCAGGTGGGAAGAGGTTTTCGCACCCACAGATGAGAAGGACAGCTCATTCCGGGGTTTCCTTGGCTCACCGACCAGAGAAGAGGCTACAATAGAGCCCACAGGTCAGAGGGGGAGTGAAGGGGGCCCTGGGAGGGAGGTGGATGTCAGGGAACTGACATCAGAGGCACGGGAGAAGGAGAGGGTCTCTGATTCTGCAGAAGGTCCCAGCGCTAGGGGGAGACTCAGCTGGGAAGAAGGGGAAGGGAATAAGTGTAACACCAGGGATCCAGGAGAGCAACGGGACAGGGAGGTGCAGGGGCTCCAGGACTCTTCGTTGGAAGTTAGTGAGGAGAGCCCAAGCACCCCGCTGCCCACGCCAACCCTGCGCAGGAGACTCCCGCGCAGGGAGAGGCGGAGACGCTTGGGCGTCAAATAGCTCTTATGTTGGCAGTGCTTTAAGAAACGCCCACAGACAGATTCTACGAGTGACTAAGGGCAGCCACGCTGAGATGGGCTGTGCAGTCCGGAGGGTTTAACCAGGCAATCTAATGCTCAAACGGGGCAGGATTACGCACGAGTAACTCCCAACCACTACAACAACCAAATAAGAAAGAAAAAAAACCCACCATCACATTCAATACAAGAAAAACATACAAAACTTACAAAAAAGAAAAGCAGAGAAAAAGCATAAAAAGACATGAAAAAAAGAAAAAAAAATCAATTTCTTAAGTATTATTTCCATAACCCTCTTTCTTGACTCCCTCACATCTCCCTTTTCTGTGTTCTCATTTACAAGATCTTATTCAGCAAAACTTCACCTTCTTTCAAATCTTATTTTATATTATACATTTCAGCTATTATGTCTCCAACTTTATCCCCTTTATATTATTTAAGCTTGACATAATATTATACAAATTTCAACTTGGTTCTTATAGACCAATTTTGCATTCTCCTCCCAAATATGTCACTAATGCCATGTTATCTTCATATCCTGCATCATTCTAGCATTCATACAGTTTACAATACTTTTGCAGATAGTCTTTAAATTTCTTCCAGTCCTCTTCCACTATCTCTTCTCCCAGGTCTCGGATTCTGCCAGTCATTTCTGCCAATTCCATGTAGTCTATCAGTTGCATCTGCCATTCTTCCAGAGTGGGCAAATCTTCTGTCTTCCAGTACTTTGCGATGAGTATTCTTGCAGCTGTTGTCGCATACATAAAGAAAGTTCTGTCCTTCTTTGGCACCCTCTGGCCGACAATGCCCAGAAGGAAGGCCTCTGGTTTCTTGAGGAAGGTATATTTAAATACCTTTTTTAGTTCATTATAGATCATTTCCCAGAAGGCCTTAACCTTTGCGCACGTCCACCAAAGGTGAAAGAATGTTCCTTCAGTTTCTTTACATTTCCAACACTTATTGTCTGGCAAATGATATATTTTTGCAAGCTTGACTGGGGTCATGTACCACCTGTAAATCATTTTCATAATATTTTCTTTCAAGGCATTGCATGCCGTGAATTTCACACCGGTGGTCCATAACTGTTCCCAGTCAGCAAACATAATGTTATAGCTAATGTCTTGCGCCCATTTTATCATAGCTGATTTAACCGTTTCATCCTGAGTGTTCCATCTCAACAGCAAGTTATACATTCTTGAAAGTACCTTAGTTTTTGGTGAGAAGCCAGTACTTTAATTCCAAACCTTGAAGCCTCTGAAGTTTTAATGAAACAATTGGCTTATGAAAATGCAAGTGCTGGTTGCAAGACTGCTCTTACAGCGATTTATCAGAAGCCAGAAACAGATATTGCTCAAATGATTAAGCCTTGCCAGAATATTGACACTGAGGCTCACAAATCTGCCCTCCTAGCAGCAGCTTTGTCTCCTTCAGTTCATCCTGCTAAAGAAAGGCAATGCCACGATGGGTGGCCTTCCAGCCTGGGTTTAAATGGGAGAACAAAGACTGTTGTGCCAGCTGATTGTCAGTCTTCTACTGAAGCCACAGCAGCAAAGCCAATTTTTTAAACACACTGTCTCCTGTGGCAGATCTGCGCCATGCCACTATGGTGTTTTATAAAATTAAGACATAGCATACACGTCCGATCCCACCTCAGTGTTAGTATCTTGGCTCACAGTCAGAGGTACCTGGCCTCCCCCGAGGCAATTGAGCGAGATACTGTGTTTACCTTCCGTCTGCAACCTCCCGGCAGGCTAGGTAAACAAACCGGCGATTCTTCTCATTAGATGTGAGATAGAACACACCCTCTGCTTTCCTCTTCTTGTCTCCCTCCCTGCATTCTCCCAGGGAGGGGAAATGAGACAGACAGGAGTCCTTTTTACATGTTTTATTCCTGTCACTCAGCAGTACATAGAAAAACAACTGCTCCCTTCAGACTCCATCAGAAGAGACACACCTCCTCCCCTGTACTTCCAGCACAGGTCAGATGACACTCTGAGCTAACATCCGGTGCTCAGTACAGAGAATAGGCTCCACCTTTTCTCCAACAGTACATCTGCAAAACATAACATCCTGTTTTGCATTCCAGCCATCTGGAGCTGGCTTTTGCCTTGGTGCTTTTTCCTGACACTCAGATGGTGAGACTTATTCTTCATTGACTATTGCAGACTGTTTTTTCTCCTTTCCTCCCTGAACTTAAAATTCCTAATGAATTTACTTTACAGCAGTAGCAGAGTTTGGGGGTCACTTCATATGCGTGATACTCCTTAATACAATGTTTTCGCCTACAGGACTCCTTTTTCCCCCAGACACTGCTGACAGAATAGTGATTTTAGAGTGGCTCCACTCTGATTTGCCTAACACTGGATTTGATATTGCTGTTTGTTATTTGCTTTTTTCTATTTTTTTTTTCTATAATAGTTTTTTTTTTATTGCTTTTTTCCAGGGTAAAAATACATCATCAATAGCACAACAAAAGTGGTTTTACAGAAAAGAAAAGAAATTATAGAAAGAAAAAAGAAGTTCACTTTTTCACATCAATTTTCATAATCAACCAGACTTCCCCACGTCCTCCATCCCCTGCTTTCTTTACAATGAAAATAAACAGCAAATTAATACCTTATTTCAAATGTTTTTATGTTTTCATTTAGTTATATAATCCACAATTTATGCATTTCTAAATCTTAACTTAATTTCCATCGTTTACCAATTTCAATACTGAAGCATGTTTTTCCAGAACACTTAGCAAATTCTCAACATTCATGTAACTTATAATGTTTTTGTAAATAGTCCTTAAATTTTTTCCAGTCTTCTTCCACTGCGTCTTCTCCCAGATCTCGGATTCTGCCTGTCATTTCAGCTAATTCCATGTAGTCGATCAGCTGCGAATGCCATTCTTCCAGCGTGGGTAGCTCCTGTGCCTTCCAGTATTTGGCTATAAGAATTCTTGCTGCTGTGGTTGCATATAAAAAGAAAGTTCTATCTTTTTTTAACACTCTCTGGCCCACAATGCCCAGGAGGAAGGCCTCTGGTTTCTTGCGAAAGGTGTATTTAAACACCTTTTTCAACTCGTTATAAATCATTTCCCAAAAAGCCTTCACCCTCGGGCATGTCCACCAGAGGTGAAAGAAAGTTCCATCAGCCTCCTTACACTTCCAACATTTGTTGTCAGACAAATGGTATATCTTAGCAAGCTTGACTGGGGTCATGTACCACCTGTATACCATTTTCATAATGTTTTCTTTCAAGGCATTACATGCCGTAAATTTCATACCGGTGGTCCATAACCTTTCCCAGTCTTCAAACATGATATTATAACCAATGTCTTGGGCCCACTTTATCATGGCTGATTTAACTGTCTCATCCTGTGTATTCCATTTAAGCAGCAAGTTATACATTCTCGATAATACCTTGGTCTTTGGTTCTAACAACTCTGTCTCAAGTTTCGATTTTTCCACCTGGAATCCTGTTTTTTTGTCCAACTTAACGACCTCATTAATTTGGGCATTCCTCTTGGGTATTGTCGGCCAAAAGGTGTTAAAGAAGGATAGAACGTTTTTTATGTATGCTACTACAGCAGCAAGAATCCTGATTGCCAAATATTGGAAGATTCAAGATCTTCCCACGCTGGAAGAGTGGCAAACGCAACTGATTGACTACATGGAGTTGGCCGAAATGACCGCCAGAATCCGAGACCTGGGAGAAGAAGCTATGGAGGAGGACTGGAAAAAATTTAAGAACTATTTGCAAAAATATTATAAGTTATATGAACTATAAAATGACGCATAATTTGAAATGCTAGCCCCAGCAATGAGAGTGCAATATCTATGAAATTGGATAACACTATTGAAAGAATCAAGTTTAAATGTTAAAAATGTTAATATGGTATGTTTTCAGAGTAAATGGACAATAAGGGATTTAAACTTAAATTGCAATTGAAAGTACAAAGAAACACATGAAACAAGGTTACAATTTGCAGATAAATTTATTGTTAAGAATGCATTGTGCGGGAGATGTGGGGAAGTTCGTTGGAATGTTGAAATAAGCTGCTGGAAGGACATGATTCATTTTATCTTTTCTCTGTCTTTCTTTCTTTTCTTGCTTTTTTTCTTTGTTGTTTGATGATGTCTGAAAAAATGCAATAAAAACTATTTATAAAAAAAAACAAAATAAGAGATTTTAGACAACCAGCTGAAATACGTAGTTAAAAGGGACCAGATAATTTTGGAGAGCAGCGCCGGTTTTTAGCCCTTCGTTTCCAGAGGTTGCTGCTCAAGACACAAGCAGCAACCACTTTTCACGCAAAACGAAGTCCAAGCTACGAAGATGCTGCTGCAGTTCTGTATCTTTTCTCTCGTGCTCCATCTGCAGCTCTCAGTTCCATCAGGCAGGGCAGGAGGAAAGGGGCGGGAATAGCGCCCGAAGTAAACCCGCAGATCAGACCATCTATTCTAGTCTACCACTACAAATCTATGGGAGAAGCGCTTGCGGTCCTTCCTCCGCTTTCCCCCTTTATGGTTAGCCCTTGGAACACCTGCCCACGCCTCCGCCGCCTCCTCCTCTCTCTGAACTGCTTTCTCTATGGTTGCCCTCGCTCTCCTCTCAAGGCTCCTCAGCAATTCATAGGCCGTGCCAGGCTGCCCATCTCATCCGGGTCCTTCAGCGGCGCAGCCACAGTACGGCCTAGTGGGGGCAGCGGGCAGAGGGGAGGCTCCAGGCAGAGACGCTCAGTTTGGTGGCCGTGAGGAGGATGGTGGCGGAAGGGCCCGAGGCTCCTGCCAGTCCCGGCGGGGAGGGGCTCCCAGGGGCCGAGGCTGGTGAGAGGAGGCCGGAGGGGGACGAGCTGGGCAGCCAAGCAACACAGTTGGAGCCTCCCTCCTCCCTGGCCGGCAGGGAGGGAGGGAGAGGAGCTGCTTCCTTTGAAACCCAGGAAATTTAAGGGACATCATCTTTTTTTTTAATAATTTTTTTATTCAAAGTTATAACAAAACATATTTTCCAAAAACATATCCTTATTTTCCCCCCATTTTTCCTCCCTCCCCCCCATAAAACCCATCCCCCCACCCGACTTCCCTCAGTTCCAGTCTTTGGTTTCTCCAATAATGCTATTTTCTGCCTGTTACAGAGTTGTATAGATCCTCCAGCTGTTTAGCTAATTATTATCAGTAAAAAAATTGTGAATGTTTATTCAAAACCTGCCAAGGAGTCCAGTTCGCTTTGTTGCGTCTTCAAATACTTTGTGAAAGGTTCCCATTCATCCTTAAAGTCACAGTTATCCTTATTTCGTAGTTTATATGTCAATTTTGCCAGTTCTGCATAGTCCATCAATTTTTCTCACCATGATTCTTTAGTTGGGATTTCTTCAGTCTTCCATCCTTGTGCTACCAGAACTCTCGCGGCCGTTGTCGCGTACATGAAGATGTTTTTCAACTTTTTTGGCAGGTCTTTCCCTACAATCCCCAACAAAAATGCCTTGGGTTTTTTAACAAATGTTAAATGGAACATTTTCTTCAATTCATTGTATATCATTTCCCAAATTTTTTTAATTTCTTTACAATCCCACCACATATGATAAAATGTTCCCTCCTTTTCATTACACTTCCAACATATATTTGAACTAGTTTTGTACATTTTCCCTAACTGCACTGGTGTTGTGTACCATCTGTACATCATCTTCATGTAATTCTCCTTCAATAGGGAACAATCTGTAAATTTTAAGTCAGTTTTCCATAATTTAACCCAATCTTCCATCATAATGTTGTGACCTACATCTTGTGCCCATTTAATCATAAGTGATTTTACCTCTTCATCTTTCGTCTCCCATTCTAATAGTATGCTATATGCGGCCTTCAGTAGTTTCACTTTCCCTTCAATCACTTCCGTTTGAACCTAGATCTAGTATAACTAAATCCTTTCTTACAGTCTTCTTTATATGTTTCATGTAGTTGTCGATAATGCAACCAACTCTGAAAGTGGCCTTTGATCTCATCATAATCTCTTAATTTCCATTTTCCATCATGTTCCTTTAATAAATCAGCATATGTGAGCCATTTTCCTTTCTTTCCAAGTGGTTTGAGCAGTAATGCTTCATGTGGTGAAAGCCACCACGGAGTCTTTTGTTCCAATAAGTCTTTATATCTCTCCCATACTCTCATTAATGATTTCCTGATTATATGGTTATAGAAGCTTCTATGAATCTTCCCTTTCCCGTACCATGCCAACCAAATCTGTTGTCATGTCCTTCTAGTTCTAATGCCTCTTGCTTGTCCAATCTCATCCAGTCCCTGATCCATACCAAACAAGCAGATTCATAATACAATTTAAGGTCTGGGAGGGCAAACCCGCCTCTATCTTTTACATCTGTAAATATTTTATGCTTTATCCTAGGCCTCTTGCCCCCCCAGATAAATCTTAAAATCTCTTTCTGCCATTTTTTAAAGCATTCAGCTTTCAGGATGACTGGTATTGATTGAAAAAGAAATATAATTTTTGGCAACACATTCATTTTAATCGCTGATATTTTCCCTAACATTGAGAGATTCATTCTGCTCCATATTTCTAAATTTCTTTTTACCTCAAGCCAAATTTTTTCATAGTTATTTTTAAATAGGTTTATAGTTCTTGATGTTAACCAAATCCCTAAATATTTAACCTTTTTATGGACTTCAATCACAATGTTTTGTTCTAATTCGGTTCTTTCATCTTCCTTCATGTTTTTAACTAATAATTTAGTTTTATTTCTATTTAGCTTAAATCCTGCCACTTTCCCAAAATTCTGAATTTTTTCTATTACTTTAGGGAGTGAAGTTTTAGGTTCTTCCACTGTTATCACTAGGTCATCTGCATATGCTTTTAACTTGAATTCATTTTTCCCAGTTTTTACACCTGTAATCTCTTTATTTGCTCTTATGTTTTCGGCAAGTACTTCCAAGACCAGAATAAACAATAATGGTGATAATGGGCATCCTTGTCTTGTTCCTTTTTGGATCTTACAGTCATCCGTTATCACCTGATTTATAATTAGTTTAGCTTTTTGTTCTGAATAGATTGCTGCTATTGCTTTTAAAAACTTGGGACCACTTCTGATTTGTTTTTTTTTTTTAAATGATATTCTCTCCCCGATGCTTTTTAACATCTTTATGCGCCCCCTCGCCCAGCTTGTCCGGAGTTTTGGGTTGGGCTGCCATCAGTATGCCAATGACACCCAACTCTATCTGTTGATGGATGGCCATCCTGACTCGGCCCCAGACACACTGACCAGATGTCTGGAAGCTGTGGCTGGATGGTTACGTGGGAGCCGGTTGAAGTTAAATCCAGACAGAGGTCCTCTGGCTGGGGCGGGACGATATGGGATTGAGGGGCAACTCCCATCTCTTGCGGGGGTGCAATTAGTGCCAGCACCGTCCGTTAAGAGTTTGGGTGTAATCTTCGATACCTCCCTCTCTATGGAGGCGCAGATTACAGCTACAACAAAGGCGGCATTTTTTCATCTCCGCCAAGCTAAGCAGTTGGCCCCTTATCTCTCTCGCCCTGACCTAGCCACTGTGATCCATGCGACGGTCACCTCCAGACTGGATTATTGTAACTCGCTCTACGTGGGGCTGCCCTTGAGACCGACCCAGAAACTCCAGCGGGTGCAGAATGCCGCGGCGAGACTCCTTATGGGGTCTTCGCTGCGAGATCACATTCACCCGGTACTATACCAGCTGCACTGGCTCCCGGTGGAGTACAGGATCAGGTTTAAGGTGCTGGTTTTAACCTTTAAAGCCCTATACGGCCTAGGACCCTCGTACCTACGGGACCGCCTCTCCTGGTATGCCCCACAGAGAAACCTACGGTCTGCAAATAATAACATCCTCAAGGTCCCAGGCCTCAGAGAGGTTAGGCTGGCCTCAACTAGAGCCAGGGCCTTCTCGGCTGCGGCTCCAATCTGGTGGAATGCTCTGTCACAAGAGACTAGTGCCCTGCGGGACCTGACATCTTTCCGCAGGGCCTGCAAGACAGAGTTGTTCCGCCAGGCCTTTGGTCAGGGCGCAGCCTGACTCCCTCCTCTGGCAACCTGCACAGAATTTTGCTTAATTGGTTGCCTTCAATTTGAGTTAATTAATTTTTATAATGAAATATTTTTAGATTGTGTAACTATTTTACTGTTTGATTATTTGATTGTTGTTAGCCGCCCTGAGCCCGGCTTCGGCTGGGGAGGGTGGGATATAAATAAAATTTATTATTATTATTATTATTATTATTATTATTATTATTATTATTATTATTATTATTACTTTTTGAACAGTTTCAACACAACACTACAAACAGAAAAAAAGAAAAAAAGAACAATACAAATACAATACAAAAACACAACATACAAAACAAAACAAAAACAAACAAAAACAATTTAAAAACACCTCAAACATTTTCAATATCTTATCTTTCATTCGCTTATTTCCATCGACCTCCTCACACCTCCCTTTTTGTATTCCACTTCTATTAATTGTTTCAGCAATTCCTTTCCATCTTCCTCTGTTTTCTATCCTATAATTATCTTAACACATTCTTGCCTTATTTTTTCCTTTAATTTTCTATTAATCTATTTATATTTAATTCCTTATAACATTTCTACTAAAGCCATATAACTTCATTCCAACATTCTTCTAACATTCATTAATTTTACAATATTTCTATAAATAGTCTTTAAACTTTTTTCAGTCTTCTTCCCCCGACTCTTCTCCCTGGTCTCGGATCTTGCCAGTCATTTCCGCCAATTCCATATAGTCCATCAACTTCATCTGCCATTATCCAACACTTCAGTGCTTTCAAGAAGCAACCATTCTCTCAGCCAGCAAAAAGCAGATGGTTCACAACAAAGTTTAGGGGTCTGGCAGGGCAAGTCCACCTCCTTCTTTGGCATCTGTCAATATCTTAAGTTTTACTAGAGGCTTCCTGCCCTGCCAAACAAATCTAGAGACGTCCCTCTGCCACCTCCTGAAACAATCCATCCCATCCAAAGCTTGCAATGTTTGAAACAATAGCAACATCCCCGACAACACTGCAACCCTCACCCCACCACAGCAACTCGGCCCAACAATAACAACTTCAGATTTGTCCATATTTCCAAATCCCCCTTCTCTTCAATCCAACGTCCTTCACAGTTATCCTTGAATAAATTCACATTTCTGGCGGTCATACTAACCCCCAAATACCTCTCTTTCTCAACCGATGTTAGTCCTGTCTCCTCCTGAAACTCTGTCAAGCGTTCCTTTTCCTCAGGTAGGGCTCTGATCCTCAAATTCATCTGTTTCTCTTTAAGTTCAATCATAACAAATGTCAGCTTATGTTCATCAAGTTGTCCTTGTATGGATGGGACTCTCTCTCTCTCCAGTTGTATTGCTTTACATTCAGCAGCAAGGGTTTTCTCCTTGACTTCATCCGCAGTTTGCCGTATCAGAGTAGATTCCTGTATCAATTTCTGGATGGTTTCTGTATTGGTATTCACCTTTTGTCCCAGATTATTTAAACTTTCTACCATTAAGTCTATTTTAATATTTGCAGCATCCACTTTCACATTTATCACGTCTGTTTTCTTGTGAAGCTGTTCCAGCGAATCGTTTATTTTCACTAATACGACCGCTAAGGCCTCTTCTGTCGACATTCCGTCTGTTTTTTCCTTTCCATTTGCCATAACACTTAAGAGATTCAAGGTCAATCCCAGAGTCTCACAATTCTTTATCTTGCAGCTGGAAATTCCCCTAGCCCAGCTCCTGTAGAGCAACCAATTTCAAAAGCTTCCATTAGGGGAAAACAGTTTCTATTTGTATTAGTCAGTACTGTCCTCTTTTAAACAATGTTCCAATAATTCAAAGTTAGTTTCAGTTTTCAGTTACTTTTACTCCTTTCTTTTTTAAAAAAACAACAACAGCCGGAGACAGTAGAAACAATGTATTCTCTTGTTTAGCTACCTGTCAAGGAACGTTCTAAACGCTGTCAATGAACATTCCAAAAGACATCAATCCTGCTAGCAGCCCGTTTCCAGGGTCTGAGCGGTGGTATTTTAACTCTCTTGACTCTCTCCTACAGGCATATTCAGTCCACCACTTCCCCCCCTCTTCTCCTGTCTCCAAAGGGGGGGGGGTTAGTTGTTTGCCGATGGAGATTTAGCCTTTTTACAAAAGACTTTCCAAGACTTCAGCTTGCAGGCTCATTGCTTTAGTTTATTTACAAAAGGGGAAGCGGACTTCCTGTATTGAACCTCCCCATTTCGATGCCAAATTAAACGTTTAAAAATCCAATTCCCCCACTTCAGCTCTACTCACGGGTAATTACTTTAGAGTCAAATTGTCCACAGGAAAAAGTCAGTGCTCTCCGGCAACAGCTATGCGGCTTCGCTCCGTGGAAGAAGCAGACGATTCGAAGCACCGCGCCGCTCACCCCACGTCGCTCCGGATCCCCGAAACTGGGTTTCCCCGCGAGTAGGGGAGGCGCAAAAGGTGCCCGCCGAATCCCATGTTCACAGGCTTCTCCCGCCTGTGATTTTTACGGGTCTCCGCCTTCGCCATGGCGGTACAGACCCAAATTCCCACGGGGCAAATTCCTCCCGATCAGAGGAATTCCGCCATTGCCGGAGGCACCAACCCGGAAGTCCCACTTCTGATTTGTTCTAACAGCTTTATCATGAACTTTCAAGAAACATTATCGAAGGCTTTTTCAGCGTCTATAAACATCATTGCCACTTTCTTTTCATTTTTAGCCATCATCAATCCGGGATAGCAGCGGGACACGGCGCTGGAATGAGGGAGTTTCCCGCCAAATAAGGGATGGTTGACAGCTATGCATATTTTTTGCAGCTAATCAGAAAACTGACAGAGACCAGCCTACACTTCCACTTCATTTTGTGATTTTTGTATGAAGTGGGATATCTTTTCATCACATTTGGCTAATTCCTATCTTTCTCCTATGCTAGATTCTAATCTACTCTCTCTGTGTTATTTTCTAATGCAATTGAGAGTCGTGCATTTTTTCACCAGGGAACTAAGCAGCTGCATGATCGATTTTCCATTCCTCTGACACAAGCTAAGGATATTATTGGTGGGTGTCCTTCATTAACTGTTTCCTTTCCTAATAAATTTTCTCCTATGGAACGCCATTGTAGGAAAGAGGTACCTCTGGAACACCCTCTAGTGATGTACCAGCTGCTCCCCAACCCACAGTGAGAGGGACCTATTCCTTTGATTACCTGGGGGCAGGGATGCCCTACTGTTCTTACTTCCTCAGGTCCTTTGTGGATTCCAGGTCGCTGTATCCATCCCTATCAGCCAAGACATGAGCTGGCACCAAGGCCTCCAGAATCCCCTTCTGGACTTTGCAAGGACCATGACCCTGACTCCACCTCTACAGGCTCAGCAGCCCCGTGCAAAAGTCCATCGTGCCCGTCCTCATCCTCGAAAGGCTGAGGGATGCCCGAAGGTGACATGGGGAATGCTGAAGACCTTGGCCTCTGATGCCAGGACACAACTTCAGCATCATGTTTTGTTTTGTTTTTATAAGATATTTATTAAGATTTTCAAAAGATTACAAAATAGTAAGAAAAAAAAGGGAAAAAATACAAAAAAATAATAATAGCTAAAAACAATTCAGTCTTTCCATCACATGTTTTTCATTTGCTTATTTCCCGGACCTCCTTACGCCTCCCTTTTCTGTATTCCAGTTCAAATTGTTAATTCAGCAAATCCCTCCCCTCTTCATTCTCTTTGTCTTCAAGTTTAAAAATATTGTAACATTAAATTATTACCTATTAATAGCCATTTTCTCATATTCCCTTATAGCATTACAGCTAAAGACCACTTAGTTTCTATCCAGCATCATTCTAGCATTCATTAATTTTACAATATTTCTGTAAATAATCTTTAAACTTTTTCCAATCTTCTTCCACCAACTCTTCTCCCTGGTCTCGGATTCTGCCAGTCATTTCTGCCAATTCCATATAGTCCATCACCTTCATCTGCCATTCTTCCAGGGTGGGTAGATCTTGTGTCTTCCAGTACTTTGCGATGAGTATTCTTGCTGCTGTTGTTGCATACATAAAAGAAGTTCTATCCTTCTTTGGCACCAATTGGCCGACGATGCCCAGGAGAAAGGCCTCTGGTTTCTTCAAAAAGGTATATTTAAATACCTTTTTCATTTCGTTATAGATCATCTCCCAGAAAGCCTTAATCCTTGGGCACGTCCACCAAAGGTGAAAGAATGTACCTTGAGTTTCTTTACATTTCCAACATTTATTGTCAGGCAAATGATAGATTTTTGCAAGCTTGACTGGTGTCATGTACCACCTGTATATCATTTTCATAATATTCTCTCTTAAAGCATTACATGCCGTAAACTTCATACCTGTGGTCCATAACTGTTCCCAGTCAGCAAACATAATGTTATGTCCAACATCTTGTGCCCATTTAATCATAGCAGATTTCACCGTTTCATCCTGAGTATTCCATTTCAACAGCAAGTTATACATCTTTGACAAAATCTTAGTTTTGGGTTCTAACAGTTCTGTTTCTAATTTTGATTTTTCTACCTGGAAGCCAATTTTCTTATCCAAATTATATGCCTCCATTATCTGATAGTAATGAAGCCAGTCTCGCACTTTATCTTTTCACAACTTCAGCATCATGATGTTCCAGAAGCATCAGGGACTTTTTTAGTAGCCTTGATTACTCAGCTAAATATGAACTCTATGCTGATTTTAACATGTGTATTATTTGTTTTCTTGATACCAAGTACTCAATGTATCTATCTTCCCCCTGGCACTTCTTCTAGTCATAACTATAATTTGTGGATGTGTTTAGCTAAAGTGGCTAACGTCTCTCATTTTTGTCTGAGTGAAGCATATGATATGCACACTACCTTAGGAAATTGTATACTCCCTGTTTGTACACAACCCTTTCATATGGCACATGCCACACACATGGGAAAGTGGTTTTCTAAATGGATTCCTGAAGGTATCATTGGTTATACCAATCTCCATGACTGGGAAAAGGTGACACAAAAGTTACCTCTGGATGCGATAGCATTATACACACCTAGAGTTGCAGCACCACCAGACACCTCTTGTGTTCAGATTGGGAATTGCAGTAAGAAAGCAACTTGCTGTCTGGACGCAGGATGGCCAACTTGGAATTGCTCACGTGTTCAGCAGATTATTTTTAATTATGCTCATGTTAGCTTGCCAGATGATTGGTTTTTCACGTGTAATCAAATAAGTTATAACTACATTCCCGCCAATTTATCTGATGCTCAGTGCTGTCTCGGCAGACTGACATGGGTCCTGCCTAGTTGCTCAGTTTTAGAAAAGAATAGGCAGAGGTTGTTGAGCACTCCTTTAGAAATGTCTGCTAGACATCGTTATGTGATACAAGAACACATACATGAACATGAAGAGAACACAGTACATCTATTACCTTAACCTCTACTATCTTAAGCTCTTCTTACAAAAAACAAAAACAAATAAAAAAAATAAAAATAAAAAGCAGTGAGATGTAGGGGTGCAAATATCCAGAGTGTGGGGGGTCAGGTGGGATTGCTATGAGGAATTATGAAATATGGAGCAAGCCATTTGTGTCCGCGATGAAAGCATCACGTTGACTGGGGTTGATTCATTGACAATAATTTCTGATCGAATCCCACAAGCCTCTCCACCTCTGCCATTTGCTTTCTCTACGCCTGACAGGCACGTATAAACATTCTAAATACACAGGCCAGTTGTTCATCAGGCATCCTGGGTCATAAAGATAGAAGGTAGCTTTGATGTAGTTTAATTTTTAGATAGATCTTAAGGGCCAGGAAGAGAGTTCACGAGAAGATAGTAAATAATGCCATCCTGCCTGTCCTGTTTACGACCTCCAGGGTTTTGCTGAATGCATTCCTCCTTTTATTCCTATTTTATTTACTCTGAGCTACATATGCATGCTCAAGTAGGAAATAGTTTCTTTGTCATTAAAAGAATTTCTTCTGATCTGACTTTGTCCCACGTTGGGGTTTTGAAATGCTCAGAGGAAATCTGATTGGTTCTTATGAACACTGTGTAAAAAGTTCTTTTGTGAATCAAACGACCTGGGCCAAGGGGTGGAGAGGAATTATTATTATTGGCACTCCTCCCAGAGTTTTGCTGTTCAAGCCTCATGTGTATTTTGGCTAGGGCTGATGGGAGTTGGGAGTTCACAACATCCGGAGAAGGTCTCCAATTGGCTACCCCCATCTACAGTAGCCCTTTGGGCAAGTTTATTGGAAGCTAAAAATGAAAGCAGTGTATCATTTAACTGTTGGTCATTTAATATGTTGTTATGTTGCTTAGCATATAATAAGAGAGGCTTTTTAAAAATAATTTGCCTAAGCTCTTCCCTGCAACCGCATTCATTGAGTTCTAATTGAAATAAAGCACTTAAGACTGAAGGTCTATACCTCCATTACCAGTAATGGAAATATTCTGGATTGATTTCTTTGGCATAATTTCTTTAGAAGGCATGTGCAACCCTTCTTGAGCAGGCTTGGTTTTCAGTCCCTGCATATAAAAATCATACCCACTTTTCTGCTTTAGACTTCTGCAAAAATTGACTTTGGAGGCAACAAAAGAGTAGAATTTAGATAGCCATTTCCTTCAAGTTGTCTTTTTTTTTGTAAATTGCTTTGAGTGTGGGTGATTCTTTTCATCCAAGATCACTACGTGCCCCAAATGAATAATACTGTGTAAGTAAAGTTAGTAACTTTATAAAGTGAGATGCAAGGTTATTACAGAATTTCTGCATGCAGTCTGTCTTTAGCATGAAGCAAACAAACTGTGTCCTAGTTTAAATGTCACAGTCAAATGGCTTCCCCAGGTCTATGTTGTTGTGTTGTATGTGTTTTTAACATTTCACTATACACTAAGTCACTTGAAAAGGTGAAAGTCTATAGTAGATGGCAGGTAACTGAGCTAGGTGCAAGCAGCTTCCAACCTCTGAATCATCCCTTTACAGGCAAGATGCTCATACTAGAGTACAGGGATGGGGAACCTTTGGGCCCACCAGGTACTGCTGCACAAAAGTTCCCATCATTTCTGACCAGGGGCCGTGGTGCTTAGGGCTGATGGGAGCTGGAGTCCCAACATCTGCAAGGCCACAGATTTCCCCACCTCTGCCCTAACTAGTATCGGTGTGCTCTCAGCTTTAGGAGACTTAAACTTTCATTTTATATAGATGGGAGGAAACCAGTCTCTTCTAGTGTGGCTAATCTTGGCTTAGATCTTATGTATAACCGGAAGCAAAACAAAACAAGCAATTTGCATCTTATGTGCATTTAACATGTGTTTTCAGCAATACATGCTTGGCGGCAGCCACATTCCAGCCTTTTTCTTCTGCCTGCTTCTGTTTCTCTGCTTGCTTCCCTCCCATCAGCCCACAAACCCATGTTTGCCCAGGCAAGTACTGCTTGGCATGTTCTGTGAGTGGGGTGCCTTTGGTGGAAGTGTGGTACCTCTTGAGAGTGAAGATCCGCAATGTTCTCATGAGAAGTTGCAATAAAGGTCTGGGTGTACTTGAGGCCTCCAGCTTCCTCCCACCTCTGAGCCTTCAACTTGCCAGTTGCCCCCTTTGAACAGTCATGGCTTCTCAAAGAATCCTGTGAACCTCAGTTAAGGGTACTGAGAATTGCTAGGAAACTCCCTTTTCCCCTCACAGAGTTACAATTCCCAAAGTTCCCATGGTAAAAGGATTGACTGTTAAACCACTCAGGGAATTGTAGCTATCAGAGGACTAGGGGTTTCATAACAACTGCGGCACCCATAACAAATTGAAGTTCCCAAAATTCTTTGGGGAAATCATGACTGCTTAAAGCAATGTGATATTGCTTTAAACATATGGTGCAGTTGGGGCCTCATTTTACTTGCTAAAGAATTGTGTTGCTGGTGCTGTATACCCCACTGTGCCCAATAAACAATGGTGCCTTTCAATATATTTTCAGACTTGCCTCTCTCTTCTAGCAAAGTATTCTATGGCAGATGTACATTAAATCCAGTTTGAGATTGCGCATCTGATAACATTATATAAGTACAGATGAACAGTCTGTGTATGTAACTAATAAAGCAGAATGTATTTTATAGAAATTGTGGATGTGTGTGAAATGTTTCAAAGCACCCTGCATGGCACCTAGCAGTACCATGAAGCTAGTGTCTTCTTCTTTCTTTTTTTTTAGGCCAGCATCTTTCATGCATTTCGGTGTCAAAACATTCTTCAGAACCACATGCAGGAGATAGATTTTGATGCTGCCTCCTTATATACAGGTGAAACTCGGAAATTAGAATATCGTGGAAAAGTTCATTTATTTCAGTAATTCAACTTAAAAGGTGAAACTAATATATGAGATAGACTCATGACATGCAAAGCAAGATATGTCAAGCCTTTATTTGTTATAATTGTGATGATCATGGCGTACAGCTGATGAAAACCCCAAATTAACAATCTCAGGAAATTAGAATATTAAATAAAATCAGCAAAACAAGGACTGCAAATAGAGCAATTTTGGACCTCTGAGAAGTAGAAGCATGCATATGTACTTAGTACTTGGTTTGGGCCCCTTTTGCATCAATTACTGCCTCAATGTGGCGTGGCATGGATGCTATCAGCCTGTGGCACTGCTGAGGTGTTATGAAAGACCAGGATGCTTCAATAGCAGCCTTCAGCTCTTCTGCATTGCTCGGTCTTATGTCTCTCATCTGTCTCTTGGCAGTGCCCCATAGATTCTCTATGGGGTTCAGGTCAGGCGAATTTGCTGGCCAATCAAGCACAGTAATCCCATGGGCATCGAACCAGGTTTTGGTATTTTTGGCAGTGTGGGCAGGTGCCAAGTCCAGCTGGAAAATAAGTCAGCATCCCCATGAAGCTGGTCTGCGGAAGGAAGAATGAAGTGCTCCAAAATCTCCTGGTAGACGGCTGCATTGACCCGGGACTTAATGAAGCACAGTGGACCAACACCAGCTGATGACATGGCTCCCCCAATCAACACAGACTGTGGAAACGTCACACTGGACTTCAAGCATCTGGCATTGTGTCCCTCCCCGTTCTTCCTCCAGACTCTGGGTCCTTGGTTTCCAAATGAGATGCAAAATCTGTTCTTATCAGAAAAGAGATTTGCTCTATTTGCAGTCCTTATTTTGCTGATTTCATTTAATATTCTAATCATCACAATGATAACTAATAAAGCCTTGACATATCTCGCTTTGCATGTCATGAGTCTATCTCATATATTGTTGTTGTTTAGTTGTTTAGTCGTGTCCGGCTCTTCGTGACCCCCTGGACCAGAGCACGCCAGGCATTCCTGTCTTCCACTGCCTCCCACAGTTTGGTCAAACTCATGCTGGTAGCTTCGAGAACACTGTCCAACCATCTCGTTCTCTGTCGTCCCTTTCTCCTTGTGCCCTCCATCTTTCCCAACATCAGGGTCTTTTCCAGGGAGTCTTCTCTTCTCATGAGGTGGCCAAAGTATTGGAGCCTCAGCTTCAGGATCTGTCCTTCCAGTGAGCACTCAGGGCTGATTTCCTTAAGAATGGAGAGGTTTGATTTTCTTGCAGTCCATGGGACTCTCAAGAGTCTCCTCCAGCACCAGAATTCAAAAGCATCCATTCTTCGGCGATCAGCCTTCTTTATGGTCCAGCTCTCACCTTTTAAGCCGAATTCCTGAAATAAATGAACTTTTCCACAATATTCTAATTTTCTGAGTTTCACCTGTATACTGGCCACATTCACAAAACACATTTAAAACACTATTGTCTTAAATAGCCATGGCTTCCCTCAAAGAATCCTGGGAACTGATTTGCTAAGAGGGCTGATGTCAGGGAACTGACATCGGAGCTAGAGGCGGAGGGAAGGCTCTCAAATGATGCTGGAGAAGGGCCCAGCAGGGAGAGAGGCAGCTCCGCAGATGGGGAAGCAAATCAGCGCAACACCAGGGATATAGAGGGGCTGATGGGGGAATCGGCGAGAGGGCTCCAGGACTCTTCACCGGACACCAGCGGGGAGAGCACGGGTCCTCCGCTACCCACGCCCACCCTGCGCAGAAGACTTCCGCGCAGAGAGAGTAGGAGGAGACTGGGTGTCAAACAACTTTTATGTTGGAAAAGATTTAAGAAACGCCCACTGACGGATTCTGCTAGCAACTGAGGCAGCCACGAATTGAAGGGCTGTTCAGACAGAAAGGTTTAACAAGGCAACATAACCAGGAGAGGCGGCAACTTACGCACGAGCAACCCCATACCCATTACAGCTGAGAACCCCTTTTCTGCTCCCAGAGCAGTTTATCAATCCCTCTTCACAGGGAACTCTGGGAATTGTAGCTCTGTGAAGAGACTAGTGGGTCTTCTAACAACTCTCAGCACCCTTTGGTGGGAGCAGTGGTTGAGGCGAGAGAGCAGGCAGAGCTGCAGGCAACATGACCACCAGTCAGAAGCATCAGGACTTCATGGCTGAGCCCATGGGGGACAAGTCTCTTGGTACTTTAGCTGGCATTGGAGATGTACTTGGCAGGAAGCTGGAAGACAAAGGCTTTGACAAGGCGTACGTGGTTCTGGGACAGTTCTTAGTGCTGAAGGACCTCTTCCGCGAGTGGCTGAAGGACACATGCGGTGCCAATGCCAAGCAATCCAGAGACTGTTATGGCTGCCTGAAGGAATGGTGTGATGCTTTCTTGTGATTGTTGGCCAAAGCCTGGTGGATGCTGTGAGGGCTTTTGTAGTTGAATAGAGATTGTTCCTCCCCATCTCTCTCAGCACCTACTTCTTATAAACCTTCCAACATCTACACAAGCTGCTGAGGGCTATTGCTCCCAACACTGGGGTGGGGTGGGGGGAAGCCATGGCTGCCTTTTAATGTAACTGAATCTTTTTTCCTCCAGGGAGAGGATTGAGAAACATCAAATGTTCTAAACATCAAGTAGGTCGTTGTTTTTTACGTGGCTTTAATAGCACCCCCCCTCACTGTTAGGCCACCCAACTCCAGAACCAGACCTGCCTGCTAACAATAATGGAAGTTCCCCTACTACCTTTGTTTGAGCTCCAATTAGACTGAGATTTACCCGTCAATCCTGAAGACAAAAGATGTTATTAGGATTATTACAGTGGTGCCCCGCAAGACGAATGCCTCGCAAGACGAAAAACTCGCTAGACGAAAGGGTTTTGCAGTTTTTGAGCTGCTTCGCAAGACGAATTTCCCTATGGGCTTGCTTCGCAAGACGAAAACGTCTTGCAAGTTTGTTTCCTTTTTCTTAAAACCGTTAATACCCAGGGTGCATTGCTTGAAGAGGTGCAGTTGCGACTTGACTTCAATGAGCCTTTTTTGAGGTTTTTGAAGACTTTGCTGATTTTTGAAGCTTTTCCAAAACTTCTTTTGCAGCCATTTGGTAAGTTAAACTTTTAAAACTTTTTTGGGGGTTTTTGGATTTTGGGTTGGGGTGTTTGGAATTCAAGGACTTGGTGTTGGGGAGGGGTTTGTAAGAATCTGGAAGCTTGTGTTTTTTCCTGCATTTTTTGGGACCATTAGGCCACTCTGCTGTTTTTTTTTTTAAAAAAAATTCTGGGTTTGAATTTCTGTGTGGTGGGTGGCTGGGGGAACAGTTGAGGAGGGGTTTGCAAGAATCCGGAAGCTTGTGTGTTTTTTTCTGCATTTTTATGATTTTCTGTGACCATTGGGCCACTCTGCTGTTTGTTTTTTTAAAAAAAATCTGGGTTTGAATTTCTGTGTGGTGGGTGGCTGGGGGAACAGTTGAGGAGGGTTTTGCAAGAATCTCGAAGCTTGTGTGTTTTTTTTCTGCATTTTTATGATTTTCTGTGACCATTGGGCCACTCTGCTGTTTTTTTTAAAAAAAATATCTGGGTTTGAATTTCTGTGTGGTGGGTGGCTCGGGGAACAGTTGAGGAGGGGTTTGCAATAATCTGGAAGCTTGTGTGGTTTTTTCCTGCATTTTTATGATTTTCTGTGACCATTGGGCCACTCGGCTGTTTTTTTTTAAAAAAAATCTGGATTTGAATTTCTGTGTGGTGGGTGGCTGGAGGAACAGTTGGGGAGGGTTTTGCAACAGTTGGGGAGGGGCTGGGGGAACAGTTGGGGAGGGGTTTGCAAGAATCTGGAAGCTTGTGTGTTTTTTTTCTGCATTTTTATGATTTTCTGTGACCATTGGGCCACTCTGCTGTTTTTTTTAAAAAAAATATCTGGGTTTGAATTTCTGTGTGGTGGGTGGCTCGGGGAACAGTTGAGGAGGGGTTTGCAATAATCTGGAAGCTTGTGTGGTTTTTTCCTGCATTTTTATGATTTTCTGTGACCATTGGGCCACTCTGCTGTTTTTTTTAAAAAAAAATCTGGATTTGAATTTCTGTGTGGTGGGTGGCTGGGGGAACAGTTGGGGAGGGGCTTGCAAGAATCTGGAAGCTTGTGTGGTTTTTTTCTGCATTTTTCTGATTTTCTGTGACCATTGGGCCACTCTGCTGTTTTTTAAAAAAAATTCTGGATTTGAATTTCTGTGTGGTGGGTGGCTGGGGGAACAGTTGGGGAGGGGTTTGCAACAGTTGGGGAGGGCCTGGGGGAACAGTTGGGGAGGGGTTTGCAACAGTTGGGGAGGGGCTGGGGGAACAGTTGGGGAGGGGTTTGCAACAGTTGGGGAGGGGCTGGGGGAACAGTTGAGGTTTTTGAAGACTTTGGTGATTTTTGAAGCTTTTCCAAAACTTCTTTTGCAGCCATTCGGTAAGTTAAACTTTTAAAACTTTTTTGGGGGGTTTTGGATTCTGGGTTGGGGTGTTTGGAATTCAAGGACTTGGTTCTGGGTTTGAATTTCTGTGTGGTGGGTGGCTGGGTGCTTTTGAATTTTTTGGAAGTGAAGCACTGATTTTTATTTTTATTTTGGGTTTGCGAAGGTAGGAGCTGTGCTGCCATGGGACCCAAGAAGACTGCTGCTGCAGAGGCCGGCGAGGGGAAGAAGGCGAAGGTTACGCTGGAAATGAAGGAGGAGATCATCCGGAAGCACGACGGTGGAATGCGTGTGACAGACCTCACCAGGGAGTACGGGAGGAATCCATCAACCATCGGGACCATCCTGAAGATGAGGGAGAAGATCCTTGCGACTGATGTAGCCAAGGGAGTCACCAGGATCGTGAAGAACCGCCCAGCTGTTCTGGAGGAGGTGGAGAAGTTGCTGCTCATCTGGTTAGAAGAGAAGCAGCGTGCAGGGGACACAGTGACTGAGGCCATCATTTGTGAGAAGGCCAAGGCCTTGCACGTAGACCTCGTCCGGGAACAGCCAGGAACCTCAGGCGAGCCAGAAGTCTTCAAGGCAAGCAGAGGCTGGTTTGACCGGTTCAAGACAAGATCTGGAATCCACAGCGTGGTCAGGCATGGAGAGGCTGCCAGTTCTGATGTTTCTGCGGCTGAAGACTTTGCAGCGGAGTTCCTGGAGGTTGTGAAGACGGAGGGCTACGTTCCACAGCAGGTCTTCAACTGCGACGAGACCGGGCTGTTTTGGAAGAGGATGCCCAAAAGGACTTTCATCACACAGGAGGAGGCCAAGTTGCCTGGCCACAAGCCCATGAAGGACCGTCTGACCCTGCTCTTCTGTGCCAACGCAAGCGGCGACCTGAAGATCAAGCCCCTGCTGGTGTACCACTCGGAGAACCCACGGGCCTTCAAGAAACACAAGGTCGACAAGGAGCAGCTGAGTGTCATGTGGCGATCCAACAGTAAGGCTTGGGTCACACGTGTGCTGTTTGTGGACTGGGTCAATCTTGCTTTTGGCCCTGCTGTCAGACAGTACCTGCTGGACAACGACCTGCTGCTGAAGGCTTTGCTTCTGATGGACAATGCTCCTGCTCATCCTAAAGGCCTTGAGGAGGACTTGTTGGAGGAGTTCAGCTTCATCAGCATCATGTTCCTGCCGCCTAACACCACGCCACTGCTCCAGCCGATGGATCAGCAGGTCATCGCCAATTTCAAAAAACTCTACACCAAGGAGCTTTTCAGGCGATGCTTCGAGGTGACTGATTGCACCACCATCACCCTGCGGGAATTCTGAAAGGACCACTTCGACATCGTCACCTGCTTGAAGATGATCACCACGGCCTGGAACGGGATCAGCCAGAGAAATTTGAATTGCGCTTGGCGCAGCCTGTGGCCGGACTGTGTGGCACCAAGTGACTCTGATGCACCAGAGTCAACAGTGGTGCAGGACATTGTTGCCTTGGGGAGAACCATGGGCCTGGAGGTCACAGAGGAGGACATCAGCGAGCTGGTGGAGGAGCACGACCACGAGCTGACCACCCAGGAGCTGGTCGAACTGCAGGCAGAGGCTGCGCAGGAGCAGGCCTCGCTGGAAGAGGAGGAAGCAACTGAGGAACGGCTGTCCTCCAAATAACTGAGGGACATTTGCCTGAAGTGGAAGGATGTGCAGGCTTTTGCACAACGGCACCACCCTGACAAGCACAAGGCACATGACCTTGTGAACACTTTTGATAAGAGGGTCATGTCGCCTTTCAGGGAGGTGCTGAAAAGGCGGATGAAGCAGCAGACCATGGACAGGTTCTTCAGCAAGAAGCAAAGAGTGGAAGAGGAACCTTCTTTGAGTTGTCCCCCAGAGTCTTAGAAAATGTACTGTACACTTTGTTGATTTTTAAATGTTTTTCTGTCATGTTTAGAAACTTAATTTATTGTTCCTTCAATTTTTGAAATGCTCTTTACAGTATGTGTGACTTTAAAGAGCACTTAATAAACTCTTGTACCAAATTTGGCTTTGTTTGGACTTTTTTTGACCATAGGAACGCATTAATTGAATTTCAATGCATTCCTATGGGATTTCGTGCTTCGCAAGACGAAAAATTCGCTAGACGAAAAAACTCGCGGAACGAATTCATTTTGTCTTGCGAGGCACCACTGTATTTTTGTGATTTCTCTCCAGTATTTGATCCCCGCTATAATTTTTATGCTACTCAGTTTATTGGCAAGAACCAAAAATCAGCTGTGTTAACTAAAACAACTCCTCTCAGCACCCTTAACAAACGGCAGCTCCCAGAATTCTTTGCAGAAAACCATTACCAGCTAACGCTTGTTCTAATCAGTAAACCCAAATAAACTAATGGACCCAAGTTAGTCTCGTTCATTAATTTCATTGTATCTACTCTGAGTAGGACTAGCATTGGCTACAGCCCATTGCTTATGAATGGATCACACATAATTCAAGCACAAAAGGCAGGAGCAGATGTTTTATTGAAACCCATGGACTTATAAGGCAGCCTCTTGTGGCATACTGTTTTGCAGGAAGATTAATTTGTCAGTATGCAGCAGCTTTAGACAGAATGCCTTCTTCCCAAGACAAAAGGGGAGGGGGAATCCTCAAACACTAAGTAACATCTCCTGCACCTTTGGAGCATCTCTGTAACAAGTAGATCTTGGTACCTTGTTTCACCCCGAAAATAAAACCATATTGATCATAACCGTGGTCAACTCCATCTTCGTGTGAGAAAGATGAGGAATATAGTGTGGTTGCCCCCCAAATCCATTTTGCTTCGAAGTCAGACTTTTCGTCCACTTAACTCAGTACAGTCCATTCTAAAGTAGGCGAAATTCTGCCACTGTCCACCAGACAATGGTGAACTCCTAATTCCTATCAACCTCAGCCACCCTATTTCAGTGGTCAGGGAGGATGAGAGCTATGATTCAGCACTGTCTGGAGGGCCACAGCTTCCGCACTCCTTGTCTACTCCAGGGATACAGGCAGCAAATGGTCATTTCCCAGGCTGGCAACTCAGAAGCATTTTTAACTGGCGATGTCAGCAGTTCAGCCTGAGACCTTCTGCATATCCAGTCTCTGCTCTTCCACTAATAATCTAGGGCCTCTCAGTTGTAAATAAACCCACTCTACAACCACCTCAAAGTAAAAAATAAAAAATGCTCAATTTCACTTCTGTTGCTGCACCCGTCAGCAAGGCTCAAGGTCTCTTTCACAAGTAAAAATGTCCATCTATGTTTATACAATGAAGCATGCAAAGTTAAAAACAAATATTTTATTAAGCACGGCAGCCTAGCAAGGTTGCACAAAAGAAACCATCAAGTAAGGAAGATCCCATCTTTGTAGGGAAAGCAAGACTTGCTCTGCTTGGAGGAGGAACTCCATTTAAAACCTAGAGGAGAGAAGCTCAGTCTCTTCTGCTATTTCTAAACAGAGTTTGTTGGGCTCTTGAAACAAATTCCTGCTTTCTTCCAAAGCTCACAGGTACCAGGCACTGCCACTGTCCACCCTTTGGGCTCTAGAACTCAAAGTTCCCAAACTGAGATGAACGGTTGTTTGGTTTGGGCTGGGGTTTGTAGCCAATCCGGTCATGTATCATCTGCTCCCGGCTCTTATGATCAGTGCTGAGTCCCAGCGCACACTCAGCATCGGTGGCTCCCACCATGTCCACCTCCTCGCGCTTCCTACGACTCTGTGGAAACAAATGGGAAGCATAATTAAAGAAAACTTCTCCAGGACAATCACATATGTGCCTCCTCCGCCCATGACATGTTTTCTTTTTCAAATATAGCTGTAATGAATCCGATTCTTTGCTTTCAGATTTAAGACATTGCAAGCTGTCAAAAGGTTCTGCCACAGAAAGGGACCAAACACCTTTACTCGTGAGTGCAGGGGGCTAACATGGAGACAACCTCAAGCATAATTTGGCATTTAGATCTGCTACTGTGTATGCACAAACACACCTTCTTGCACAGGAATACAAGTAGCCATTTTATACGAAATTGGACCATTGTTTCATCTTGTTCAGTATTGTCTACTCTAACTAACAACAATATTGCAGGATTTCAGGCAGGGAGTCTCCCAGCCCTACCTGGGAGACTGAACTTGGGAGCTTCTGCATGCAAAGGAAATGCTTTACAGCTGAGCTTATGGTCATCGAACAAAACACAGGAAGCTGCCTTTTACAGAGTCAGACCATTGGATCCACTTAACTCAGTATTGTCCACCCTGTTTGGCAGCACTTCTCCACGGTTTCAGGCAGGAAGCCTCTTCCAGACTTACTTGGGGATACTCACAATTGAACCTGGGACCTTCTCAGTGCAAAGAAAACCCTTTGACACTGAGCTGCGACCTTTCCCCCAGCCAACAACCTTTTATTAAAACAAGCAAATGGCAGCCCTGAAGAGCCAGTGTTCTTTCTCCGTACTGTGCTTAATTTTATAAGCTTGTTTGTGCATGTTCCACCCAAGTAAGAACAGTGGGGGGGGGGACTGCGCCCAACTCCAGCGGGTGGCTCTACCTCACCGCCTGTTTACTATACTCGGTACCCTCCTGAGTGGGAGAGAGAAGACCGGGCCGGGCAGCTCAATAACAAACAGGATGGCTACTCCCCTTGTGAGGAGAAACAGGTTTTTAAAAAAGAAAAGAGAAAGCAAGGCCAAGAGAATCTCTAAGCATGTGCAGAGTGCGCAAACAACAACAACAACACCGAAGAAAGGTGGGCAAGGAGCGCCTTGCCGTCCCGCAACCAACCAACCAACCACTGACCCACCTCGAGTTCCTTGCGGGCGCCGTCGAACTCCTCGATGTCGTCCAGCTTCAATTCAAGCCGCGTCGGTTTCCGCCGCAGCATCTTGCAAGCAGACCTTTCCCCACACTGCGGCTCTCTTGCGCGTGCGCAGCAGCTCCCCGCTCTTTTCTTCACCTGCACCTCTCGTACAGACGCCGACGCCAGAGGCTCGATCCCACCACGCCCCACGTCGCCAGCCAGCAACCTGGAAGGTCTCGGTCCGCATAATCATGGAGCTCCAGGGAAGCTAGAGCGGCCCACTCTCCGGGATGGAATGGAAAGGCATCATTGGCTGTGGCGCTCTGCAAGGGCGGGGGAAGCCGCTGTGCCGGAAGTGTTTGTGGGGAGCCCGTTGCGTGTGATTCCCCCACTACAGAGCCCCGGTCTGAGAGCAGGGGTCGGGAAAGCGCCATGGCTGCGTCGCGGATCGCCGCGGTGAATAAGGCAGGGGGTTTGAAACTGGGATAGAATGTGGTTTCTTAGTTTAAAAAACGTGTATCTTTTCATAGAAATGATAAAATGGAAAATCTGTTTGAAAGACACCAGTGTCTACTTATTTACTGCAGTGACTAACGTAACCTCACGTCGGTAGTAAAAGTTTTTAGAGCGTAACGGATTGTATCCAACTAAAGCTCAATTCAAGGTTGGACTCATTTGAATTAATGAATATGACTCGCTTGCGGCTGTTAATTTCAGTGGCTCTCCTCTTTCAGTTGAGCTGAGTTGGGTGCAACTCAACGCTTCAGCTTCTGCCACAAAAGGCAAAATGTTATGCTTTAAGAGTTCTAATATTTCTGCTGCATTAAAACAACAAGGCATTCTTTGCCACCTTAAAGACTAACAAACGTTGTTGTTTCAAAACCACCTATTAGAGTGGACTTGTAGTCCATGAAAGTTTATGCCAGAATAAATATATATATATATATATGTTAGGATTGTATCCAGTGCTATCTCTACACGGAGCAGACCCACTGGCCTACTCAGAGCAAGACATGGATTTCCTTTGCTTTTAAAGTACAGTGGTACCTCAGGTTAAGAACTTAATTCGTTCTGGAGGTCCGTTCTTAACCTGAAACTGTTCTTAACCTGAGGTACCACTTTAGCTAATGGGGCCTCCTGCTGCCGCCGTGTGATTTCTGTTCTCACCCTGAAGCAAAGTTCTTAACCCGAGGTACTAGTTCTGGGTTAGCGGAGTCTGTAACCTGAAGCATCTGTAACCTGAAGCATCTGTAACCTGAGGTACCACTGTACCATGATACGCATGGACTAACATGACTGTTCCTGTGGAATATTTTATGTTAGTCACTGTAATAAATATATTACCAAACAGTATAATCCTTAACAATGTCAACTCACAAGAAAGTCCTATTGAGTTCAGTAGTGCTGACTCCCACAGAGGTGGGCTTAGGGTTTTAGCCTTAATGATTAACAGTATGCTGGGATTCAAAACAAAATTGTCTCATGTACTGTTTGATGGGGTGGGGGCTGTCAGATGTGGGCAGATGTCATGAGTCAGGAGTATAGGGGAAGGGGAGCTGGTTACTGCCTTTTGGCTCCATTCCTCTCCAGCCTCCTCTTCTGCCTCAGTCTGGACTTCTCTCTGCCCCATGTCTCTTCCTGCTCACTAAAGCCTGTTGCCTCTTCTCCCTCTGACCATGCATCGCTGCCCCCCTGGCTCTGAGCCTTCTTCCCCAGTTCTCTGCATCAAGCCAGCCCATGACAGCAGGTGGGGGAAAATCCAAATTTGCTCTCTTCCTTCTCCATGTAGGCTACTGCTGAGTTTCCTTCTTGCAGGGCTCAAAAACAAAGGCTTCAGATGAAGGGGATGCTCCTCCAGCCAAGAAAGCCCCAATTTTCTATGGTAGCTTGGAGGAGAAAGAGCAAGAGCGTCTCCTCAAAGGGGAGTCTGGGTTGATGGGCAAGGATGCAGTCAAAGCAGCTATTGAGGCTGGCAACATCAATATCACCAGTGGTAAGAGATGGTAGTGAGCTGACTGGGAGATGGAAGGAAAAGGATGGAGGGAAGAACTGATTAGTGGGGCTGATAATTTGTTTAGAATGCTTGTAAGCAGGCCATTTTCAGCAAATGCTCTCAGAGAAGCTCATAGTTCAATACTAAAATTACAATTAAATCAGGAAGTCCTTTAAAACAAATCACACTAAAGCATTACACAGCATAATGAGATTAAACGAGATGCTGACATAAAACCACATGCAAACAAAGAAGGCATTCACTTGGTGCTGACAGAATGCCACAACTAAGAAGCCTGTGTCATTGTCTACCATACTTCCAAGGGTGGTAGGACCTAGAATATATCTTAATGTTTGGGTGGGTTCATGTGGGAACAGGTAATCTTTCAACTAGCCTGGCCCCAACTCATTTGGGGCTTTGTAGGTCAAAATCTGCACTTTGGCTTGAGCTTGGCAATGAACTTTAATCCAGTGTATCTCTTTAGGACAGGCAAAATAGGTTCCATATGACCAGTCCCATTTATTTGCTTTAACTGTAGTTTCCAAGCAATCTTCAAAGGCAGCCCCAAGTACAGTGCGTTATAGTAATCAGTCCATGGATAAATGTGACCAGGCTATCTTTATCCCAGGGATGCTATCAGTTATACATACATTGGTACCTCCAGTTACAAACCTAACCCGTTCCGGAGGTCCGTTCGTAACCGGAAACCGCTCGTAACATGAAGCGCGCTTCCGCTAATGGCACCTCCCGCTGCTGCCGCACCGCCGGAGCGTGGTTTCTGCTCGCATCCCGGGACAAAGTTCACAACGAGGGGCATCTACTTTCGGGTTAGTGGTGCGCGTAACCCGAAGAATTCGTAAGGGGATGGTTCGCAACATGAGGTACCACTGTAGTTCTTTACAGGAGAAAGCAAGCAAGAGACAAATCCCTGCCCTGAGATCTTTATAATTTAAATCTAGATAGGGGTAGCAAAAAGCAAAACACTAGATGAGAAGGAGTGTCACAGGTGGCAGCAGATCAATGTGGGTACACTCTGCTTAGGTTTCGTTTCAGGGGAACAAATGGTTGTTGGCTAGCTCCTGCGCATCTGCAGATCCTATTTGTTCCCTCTGGATATAAAAATGTGTACTTCCAGTGGCCATAAGAGATTGTGCTCTCTTACCCCCCCCCCCAAGCAATACATTAATTACATTTTGCCTTTGTATTAATTTTGATTTTAAGCCATTGGTCTGAAGCAAACTTTTGAAGTGAGGGTCAAGTGTTGAGGCTTTGTAGGGTCCTGTTGGGGTTTTATTTCCTATAACCTTTGGCTTTCTACTATGATCAGGTGAAGTTTTTGACTTGGAAGAGCACATCAGCGAGCGCCAGGCAGAGGTCCTGGCAGAGTTTGAGCGCCGGAAGCGTGCCAGGCAAATCAATGTTTCCACAGATGACTCTGAGGTCAAGGCCTGCTTACGAGCCCTCGGGGAGCCCATCACACTTTTTGGAGAGGGCCCTGCAGAAAGGAGGGAGAGGTGAGAGAGGATGAAATTGACTTGCTTTCACTTCCTTTTCCAGCTCATTGATGTGACTCATATAAACAAAGGCAAGTTAATCTTCACTTTATTTCTCAACAGGCTACGTAACATTCTGTCTGTGGTTGGCACAGATGCATTGAAGAAGACCCAAAAAGATGATGAGAAGTCCAAGAAATCAAAAGAGGAGGTAATAAATTTTAAAGTGTGTTATGAGTGACAGCAGCTCTGGGGTTTCAAATGGGAGTCTTCACAAACTCTGGGAGCTCACACTTTCCCACTGAGCTCCGACCTTTCCCCTTAGCTATAAATGTGTGCCCACTATACTACCCAAGTCTCACAAGAGATACCCACCCCTTTAATGTTTCATTTCTCTTAGTATCAGCAAACCTGGTACCACGAAGGACCAAATACCTTGAAGACGGCCAGACTGTGGATCGCCAACTACTCCCTCCCTCGGTAAGGGGCTGGGATTGAGAAATGCTAACGCAAACATTGATGAGGCCTTGTATATCTATTTTCCCTAACTAGAGTGGTGGTGATGGTTGAGAAATGGGGGATTTCAAACCCACCTCAAAAGACAGATGGCACGTGGCAGAAGAATTGTCACAATTACAACTTGTAGGCCTCTGCAAGGGTTGAATATGGGCAAGACCTGGTTGCATTAATTTTTGTTCCCTTCACAGGGCAATGAATCGATTGGAGGAAGCCCGGCTGCTCAAGGAGGTCCCTGAGGCTACACGGACTTCCCAGAAACAGGAGCTGCACAAATCTCTAAGGGTAAGTGGGACCCGTCTCTGCTATGACTTAAAAGTTCTGGGCACTGGGCTGCTGCAGCCCAGAAGGCCCCCGAGATGCGGAGGTTCAAATGAGCTTGCAGAAGGCTTCTGTTCCTCTGCTCCTCCTCAGCATAATTCAATGGTAGATCAAATGCTTTGCATGTGGATGATCCCAGGTTGACTCCCTGGCATCTCCATCTCCAAAGACACCTGGACAAGGAAAGATCTCTGCTGGTTGCTTGGAATTCAGCTGCCAGTTCAGAGCACGTAACATTGCACTAAATGGGTCCAACAATTCAGCTCAGTAGAAAACACTACTGGGGGTGAGGTGGGGGAGCAGCCTGGGCAGGAAACGTCATCTCTTTTCTTTACCATCTCAGCGCCATCTCATTTTAGTGAGCCCTTCATTTCCTCTGGTGGCAAAATATTATCTTTTGTTTTTTGTTTTTCTTTCAGTCTTTGAATAATTTCTACAGCCAAATTGGAGACGACCGCCCTATCTCCTATTGCAACTTCAGCCCCAACTCCAAGCTCCTGGCTACAGCTTGCTGGTAAACTTTGTTCTGCTTTTCATTATGTCCCTCCCAATCCTGCTAAGTTCTCCTATAGTGCACAGGAGAGGCTGCCTGAGCTGTTGGGGGCAGTCATAGAATCATAAAATTGTAGAGCTGGAAAGGATCCCAAAAGTCATCTTGTCCAACGCCCTGTAATTAGCAAGTTCTGGAAGGCTATTGTGGGAGTAGTTTTTAGAATGTGATAGTTCTGTGGGTGCATTTTATCATTTTGTTGAAGGTTGTTTTTAGACTTGCTATCTTCTGTTTTGTTTTTAGACTTGTTATCTTGCAACTGAATTTTGCTTGGTTTTTATATGTGTTTGGGGTTTTTTTACTCTCTTAGCTTCCTTGATTGCTTTTGTTTGATTCGTTTTGTTTGTAAAACAGAAAGACAAGGGATAGAAAACATTTTAAGATAAAATAAAATGCCAGTCAGTTTTCCTTCTGCCTTTCCTCTCCCAGGAGTGGCCTCTGTAAACTGTGATCAGTGCCGGATTGTAATCTCATCCACACTTTGCGAGGTATAGTATCTGACTCCCACCGCACCCATTGCCAAAGCAGCCTGCTTTTCTCTTATCTTCCCTCAAATGACTGGAGCAATTACAGTATATGGCTGATTAGGAGCATAAGGCTACATGGGTGGGAGGCTATGAATTTTGAGAGTGGTGCTGTGCAAACTTCTTCCTTTATTTGTTTGTCCACCTTGGGCTTGGGTGAGATGGCATTCCTTTCTGGAAGACAGCCTGGACTCTAATAATCAGTGTTGGGAGTCATATCCTATAGGTCCACTGCTTAGCTGCTGACTAATTCAGAGCATGGGAACGTCAGACCCGTGGGCCACATGTGGCCCTCACAGCCTCTCTGGCCCTTGGGGCTCTCTTCAAACTGCACCAACCCTGCTTGGCACCCTCCTTTAGTGTTTTTACTTGGGTGGAATGTGGCCTTGAATTCTGATCAGGCCTGGAAGGAGACTAGAAATGGGAGTGTGAAGGCAGGTAGCCTACTATACAAAGGGAAAAGCTGCATTTGTTGCTCCACCTTCTTTTGCTTTTGGCCCCTCCCACTATTGGCATGCAGCCATCCTCCATTCAGGCCAGCCAGAGCCATTTTCAGAATTCAAGGATGCAATCCGGGCTGGCAGAAGACACTCAAGAAGGGCGTGAAGCAGGGACAGTGAAGTGTGTGGCCTGAGGGGAAAGAGTGAATTAGTGTGGGGAGAGTGCCAAGGACCAAAGTGGAAGGCCTTGAGAGCCACATTTGGCTTACAGGGCCAAGGTTCCCCACCCCGGCTTTAGCACAAAAACTAAATTTGGAGTGATTCCCAGTCAAAGAGTCTCTTTGGAGCAATAGGAAGAGGCCCAGACTCAGACAGAGGAAGCAAGCTTAAAATTGGCTGGCTCTCAAACTGTCTGTCTGTCTGTCTGTCTCGTCTGTTCCCAAGGGCACAACACCAACGTTGGAGCCATTGTCTTTCACCCCAAGGCAACCATCTTCCTGGACAAGAAGGACGTCAACCTGGCTTCATGCGCAGCAGATGGCTCTGTCAAACTTTGGAGTCTGGAAAGGTACACCTGGGCCCAGGAAAATCAGTTGCCTTCCCTTCCTTATTTTATTGGCTGCTGTGGGTGGTAGAGAAAAATATTAAAGAATGGCTTCCTGTTTAACCTCCTTCTGCAACAAACAAAACGCTAACACAAGTGATTGAGGCAGGGGCATGACCACACCATACTTTTAAAGCACATGGCTCCCCCCAAAGAATCCTGGGAGCTGTAGTTTGTTAAAAGTGCTGGGAATTATAGTCCTGTGAGGGTGAACTATAGTTCCCAGAGTTATTTTGCTGTGGGTGCTTTTGGGGGCCTGATCCAGCAGTGCTCCTCTCTCCTTATAATGAGGCTTCTTTTCTGTGTTACTGTTTCTAAACCTTTATAGAGACACGAGTTTGCTTGGCTTATTGGTTGTGCCCCCCGGCCCAAACTGTGAGGTGGCGGGTTCCCACTTCTCCCCCATGTCATACTTGTCTTACTTTTTACACCTCTTGTCTTGCTATGTCCCCAGATAGGCTGCATTTGTTCCAACAGTCAAGGCACTGTGACTCTTGGGGAAGGCAGTTGATTCTGTCAGTGCGTTATCCAAGGAAACAGAGAGAGAGCAGATTCTTTAATTGGGCCTCAGGGAAGAGGTTTATTTCTGTCAGATACTGTTGCTGTGGGCCGAAGCATCAGTGGTGGTAAATTCGCACTCCTTCTCTCAGTCTTGGGTGCCTGTGAGGTCATAGAATCATAGAATTGTCAAGTTGGAAGGGACCACAAGGGTCATTGACTCCAACCCCCTGCAATGCAGGAATCTTTTGCTCAAACTCATATTTAGTGATAGATTTTTTTCCCACCTGTTGAACTCGAGACCCTCTTTTGCAACAGTAAGGGACCTGTGACCCATGGGCCTGACTGGGCCTGGCAGGGAACCTGATATGGCCCATGGGGCCATTTTTGCCAGGCCCCACCTGCCCCACCCCTGAAATCTTGTATAACATGGGGCAGGTAAAGACACGGCTGCAAAAGGAACAAGTAGAAGAGCTTTAAAACATGTTGTTCTGGGGCCATTCTGTGGCTTGTTATATTGATGTCAAATTCAAACCCCACTGGGCTAGGCTTCCTTCTGGAGTTCCCTGAGTTCCTTCACCTTTTGTTTAAGAAAGTCAGGGTTGTGTGTACAGGACTGGATCATTCCAGCAACAAGGGGGCTCAATCAAACTGAAGAGAGCAGCTACAGTAAGTGGAGCTGGTCTAGTAACTCTTATACTTGAGGAAGTATTAGGACTTCCTCCTGCCAATGAGGTTACTGGTTCACTATCCAGTTGCTTTCTTTTGGAACACAGGGTTGTAGACCCATTGAAATGCATGGACATGCATTAATTTCACTGGGTCTACTCTGAAATGAACTCAAGGCCACTGTTGTCTGCTCTAACAGGCAGTGGCTCTCCACAGTTTCAGGTGGGAGGATTTCCCAGCCGTACTTGGAGACACCAGGGATTGAATCTGGGATTCTTTTGCCTGCAGAGTGTGTCTACCACTGAGCCACAACCGCTCTGCTTGGGCAGGCAGGGTTTTCCCTTCTGTTTCGAATGCCCTTTGATTACTTTAATATTTGTACTTTGCAGCCCTGGGAACAATGGGGAGTAGCCTACATGAAGCACCCCAAGCTGCCTGTGTATTTTTGCAGCCAGTCAGAGACAGCATTGTTTGTTTCCTTGTGAACTAGTTTTGCAAAGACCCATCACAACATATTTTAGGCTTGAAAGGCAGCAAGCAGTGTACAAATCTTATACAGTAGTATACTATGACTAAGCTGTTAATAAAGTCATTGGATAAAGCCAAGCTAGTCTGTGAATCTTTCAATAACAACTGAAACATTTTTCTCTTCTGGGCACCCTTCAGGGGGGTCACTTACCAGTGGTGGGTGGAGTAACTACTGTAAATTTTACCTTCACACAGCAGATTAGTTTCTGTACACACACACCCCTCTGTCCTCCAGCCAGCCAGCTGGATCCACCCATCGCACCTTCCTTTCTCCTATTCTGTATTGCTGCCTCTTTATTTTAGTCTCTCTTATGGGACAGTCAGCATCATCAAGAATTTGCCATGAGATGTTGTGTTTCTTTCAGTGATGAACCAGTGGCTGACATCGAGGGACACACAGCGAGAGTAGCCCGGGTGGCATGGCATCCCTCTGGCAGGTTTCTGGGCACAACCTGGTAAGTCAGAGGAGGGGGTGCTGCCCAAAGGGCCACACATGGCACCTGGTCTAATTTCTTGTGGGTATCAAGGAGGTGAATAAATAGGGAAATGATGTGATGGAGAAAGAGGAAGAGCAGAGAGCAGCAGAAAGAAAAGGAAGAAAAGAGAGTTCCTTCCATTGTTAGTAGTCTCACCACCACTGGCAATGCCACCACCATGGGTTACCTTCGAAATAATTCTGCCCTCGATAGAAAAACAGTTGTTGTCATCCCCTTGTGATATGTTACTTCTTTCCACTCAGCCCAGCACTCATTACACAAGACTGGAAAGTGAGAGGTCGGAATGGGAGGAAGCTGCAGTTGAAGATCCCAATACTGAGCAGAGAATTGAATTATGTGTCCTAAATGCTACACATATCCCTGTATCAGTTGGCTGATCGTCTAAGTTTGTGGGGGCCAGGGGCAGATTAGATTAATTCCATGGTCTTAGCTTGTAGTGGAGATCAGGATAGACAATCCAGCCACCTGCTTGAACTTCGGGGGGGGGGAACAGGGACCTGTTGGGGCCTTGTGAGATATTCACATGAGTCTTTGTCTCTTCTCCACCTCCCCCCCCCCCCCCTGCAGCTATGACCACTCTTGGCGCCTGTGGGACCTGGAGGCTCAGGAGGAAATCTTGCACCAGGAGGGGCACAGCAAAGGAGTTTACGACATCACCTTCCATGTTGACGGCTCCCTTTCTGCCACTGGGTAAATCTACATGCATGTGCAAGTCCTAACCCTCCCTGGGGGTGTCACTGAGCAAGTATCAGCCAGTCAGTAATGATGCTCATTCTTGCTAGTTCTAAAATGCCAGAAAAGAGAGAGAACTGGTTGGGATTCTACCTTCAGAAGATCCCACTCAAGTCTTCACTCCTGGAGCTAAAAAGTCACAGGGTGGAAATTCTAATGAGGGAGGGGCCATAGCTTCGATAAGAGCGTCTGCTCTGCGTGGAGAAAGTCACAGCTTCAATCCCCAATGGTTATCTTCCTATCTATAATCCTGGAGAGCAGCTGCCAGTCAGTGTAGACACTACTGAATTAGATGGACCAATGTTCTGACTCATTTCTAGGAAACTTCCTTTGTTCCTAATAGCTTGACTGTATTCCTGAGTTTATACTACTCATTAAAATAAAAGTTTCAACTTTTTAGGGCAATGTTAAGATTTGCCCCATCATTGTTCTTAATCTGCAAATTCTGATCTGGGCAGCTCTTGCTTTAGCTTGTTTGTAATTGAGTCGATCCTTCATTGTCACATAACTATGCTTTGGAACTCCCTGCCTATTGACATTAAGCAAGCTATATAGTTGTAGGCACCTGCTGAATCCTCTTTTTTTTTTTTTTTTTTTGGCTTGACAAGCCTACCCAGGTGCATAATTTAGTTACTTTGTTTTTTAAAGTTCTACTTATTTTTATGTGTGTTTATAATGCCAATGGCTTTTATGTATATTTGCTTTTTAATTGTTCTGTAGATTTTAGCTATGTTTCACGTTCAGTTTTTGTACTCTTAGATAACTTTTTGATTTAAGTGCATTATAAATATTCTAAATCTATGCAAACAAAGTGTGCTAATTAGACTTTGCTACATGTGATTTGCCAGGTAGGTCAGATCTGGGTCCTGCTTGCAAAACCTTGGAACTGCAGACAGGAGGTGGTAGTAACATGGGAGGCAATCTGAGCTGCATTGCAGAAAGGCTTTGCTCCAATTTAACAACTGTGGTTCACAGAAGCTCCTTTGGCTCCTGTTTAGTGATGTTAAGAGGCATCCAGCCTAGGTGACAACTAAAGAGGAAAGAAGATCCAAAGATGGCTTTAAGTGATGCCTCTTATTCAGAGTGGAAGCATGGGAAGGGGTTTGTGTGAGAAAGAGATTGTTTGACGTTTTTCTCTTCCTTTCAGTGGCCTTGATGCATTTGGCCGCGTGTGGGATCTGCGCACAGGGCGTTGTATCATGTTTTTGGAAGGTCATCTCAAGGAGATCTATGGGATCAACTTTTCCCCTAATGGGTAAGAACCAATTTGCCATCCCCTCTTGGGGTGCAGGTCTTAATATTGACACACAGACAACTAACTTCTGCTCGGAGTAGATTAATTGAAATTAATGGAACTAATTTAGTCTGCATGCACACTATACATTCAAAGCACATTTCCCACCCCAAATCATCCTGGGAATTTTAGTTTCCCCCTCACAGAGCTTATAATTCCCTATGCCCTTAGTAAACTACAGTTCCCAGGATTCTTTGGCAGAAGCCTTGTGCTTTAAATGTATGATGGGTACATAGCCTTCCCCCCTCCTCCAATATATTTTATTAAAGCTTTTTCATAATCATGTAGGATTATGAATAGGGCTGAAACTGGGAACAACCCCCTTGCACGCAAACCCGAATTCCTCCTCTTCCGTACTTCTCATAGGTACCACATTGCCACTGGAAGTGGCGACAACACCTGTAAAGTGTGGGATCTCCGCCAGAGAAAGTGCATCTACACCATCCCTGCCCATCAGAACCTGGTGACCGGAGTGAAGTTTGAACGTAAGTCTCTGTAGCTGCTAAGGCCTTTTCCCAGAAACTGAGGATATATAATGGGTTGAAAAGTACCTTGTCTGTGGTTTCCATGTGCAACATAGATTCCCAAGACTTGGATATATACCGCTCCCCACCATCCCCAAATACACTGGCTCTTGAGAATAGCCTGTATGCTCTGTCACTCACCCTCCCTCTTCCTGCATCCCCCGTTCCCTGCTTATGGTTGGCTTTTGGGTAAGGTTTTGGGGAAACTGGTAGCACTCTGGAAGTTGTTGGACTCCCATCAGCCCCAGCCAGCATAGCTAATGGTCATGGACGATGGGAGTTGTAGTTCCTCACCCCTGCTGTAAGTGGTGAATCTCTATATTGCCTCCTTAGTCCTCCTCCCCACTTCCTGTTATTTTTCTCTTTCCGCCACCCAGCAAATCATGGCAACTTCCTGCTTACTGGATCTTACGACAACACAGCCAAGGTCTGGACGCACCCAGGCTCATCCCCGCTGAAAACCTTGGCAGGACACGAGGGCAAAGTCATGGGCTTGGACATCTCCCTGGACGGGCAGCTGATCGCCACATGCTCTTATGACAGGACTTTCAAGCTTTGGATGGCAGAGTAGGGGGAAGGAGCATTTCTGCCAGATTGGCCCTGCCCAGCTCCCGCAGCCAAGGAAGGCAGCCTGCTGTGACTCCCTGGGCCTCCGCCGCAGATCAGGGCATGGTTTGATGCACTTCTGGGATACTGCCTCCTCCTAACACATGCACACACCCTCTGGTCAGGCCAAGCTGAGTTTGAGAATGCCTTCCCTATTGCATTTTGCTTTAGTTGTGTACTCTCCCCTCCCTTCCCTGCGGAATGGGCTTGCATTGATCCAGCACTACCAACCTTTAGGAATACCCAGGGTGCTAACAGAGCTGGTAGGGTGGGTTGTTCTGGTTGTTATTTGGGAGTGGGGTCACAGCTTCTTCTCACTCGGACAGAGACTTTTCTTGAAAAACGACACCCTAACATTAAAGCAGAGTGGCTGCTTGAAAATGGTGAAGCCTGTGTGGGTTGCGTTTTTGACACATTATTTCTTGAGCTAAACAGCCTCTGGTGATGGGGTGCCTCCCCTGCACCACCCCTCAGTGCACAGCTTTCCTATTATCACTCCTGCATTCATAGAATCATAAAGTTGGTAGGGACCTTAAGGATCATTAGCCCAGGAATGGTGAAACCACAGGCCCCCTAAGCCAGATGTGGCCCTCCAGGCTTCCCTGCCTGGCCCTCAGGACTCTCCCCTGGCCACAACCCTCCACAAACCATGTTTCACATCCTCCCTGAGAGTTTTTGCCTGGCAGGAATGTGTTCTTTCACTCTGATAATACTTCTTGCTTGCCTAGATGAAGGATATGGAAGGGCGTGTGTGGATATGGAAACTGGCCTGCTGCACAGAGGTAACATTTACATTAGCTGCCCTACTCATTTTTGCCTCACCCCACCTACCACCGGCATGTGGAGCTCAGAAGGTTGCCCAGAATAATTTATATGAAGCCGTGGACAGAGATAATCTGGGGGTTGGGGCTGGGTGTTCATCAGTATGAGGATACCCAGCTCTACCTCTCATATAAATCAGAACCAGTGAAGGCGGTGAACGTCCTGTGTGGGTGTCTGGAGACAATTGGGCGATGGATGGCAGTCAATATATTGAGGTGGAATCCCGACAAGACAGAAGTATTGGGGGACGGAGGAGGGCCGGTGTGGGAAATTCCCTGGTCCTGAATGGGGTAACTGTGCCTCTGAAGGGCCAGGTGCACAATCGGAGGGTCATTTTAGATGCACAGCTGTCCATGGAGATGCAGGTCAATTTTGTATCCAGAGCAGTTGTCTACTAGTTCCATTTGGTACACCAGCTGCAACCCTACCTTCCTGTGCACTGTCTTGCCAGAGTGGTACATGTTCTGGTTATCTCCCACTTGGACTACTGCCACATGATGTTCATGGAGCTAACTCTGAAGGTGACTTGGAAACCACAACTAATCCAGAATGTGGCAGCTACACTGGTGACTGGGAGCGGCCGCTGCGACCATATAACGGGTTCCGGAGGATCTGCACTGGCTCCCAGTACGTTTCTGAGCACAATTCAAAGTGTTGGTGTTGACCTGTAACGCCCTAAATGGCCTCAACCCAGTACACTTGAAGGAGCATCTCCACCCCCGTCGTTTAGCCTGGACACAGGATCCGGCTCTGAGAACCTTCTCTGCAAGAAGTGAGGTTACAGGGAACCAGGCAGAGGGCCTTCTCGGTAATGGCACCCCTCCCTGGGAACGCCCTCCTGTCATATGTCAAAACATTTGAAGGCAGTCCTGTATAGGGAAGCTTTTTAATGTTTGATGTTTGATTATGCTTTTATATTTCTCGGGAGCAACCCAGAGGGGCTAAGGCAACTCATTCAGATGAGTGGGGTACAAATATAATAATAATAACTACAGTTGTTGTTGTTGTTGGAAGAAGAAGCTTAAACAAGAGGGCAAGGCTTATTTTCATTTTCTTTAACTCAGAAGTAAATAACCCAGTTTATTTTTCCATGGGACTAGCAGCAGTTTCCAAGAGAGCCCCAGCTGAGGGCAGCAACAGTTCAAATGGCGGGGCCGGGCAGCAACTGGGGGGGGGGTCCTGGGGAGGCAAGGCCAAAAGGGCTTCCTGCTCTTATGAGGACCCTGGTGTGGCTCGGGTGTCAGGGTCTTGTGGGCAGGCAGAGACAGCCCAAAGAAAGAGGAAGGAAGGGGAAAGGGACTCCCAGCAAGAAGCTTGGAGCTGGCTCGGACTGCGTCTCCCTCAACCACCTACCAGCCTGGTGCCTGCACTTAAAACAAGAAGCTCATGAGGAAAGTTCCCAGGTAGGTTGCATTCTTCAGCACCTGCTCTTGTGATTCGCTGCAGAAGGCAGAGGAGAGTTGAGGCGGCAAAGCAACAGGGGCAACAGGAATGAGGAGAGGAGCAATGACCAAACTCATGGTTTTTCCCACATTGTGATTTTTGCATAGCACATGCACGCATCGTGATTCATGATATATCACCACATCAAATCCTATGAAACCATTACCACGAGGTGGACTTCAGACTAGTTTTGGACAATATTGATACATTGCCAAGCCATACTTCATTCAAACACAGGAACCTCTTTTCTTAACGCCTGCTTTCCAGATGGTCCTCTGCCTTTTCATGTCTGAATTCTGCCACAGGCAGGACAAGGTGGTGGCAGGTCCGCTGGAGAATCCGCACCCTATCCCTCTTGAGAGAGGAATCTGCCTTTCTTGCTCCTCTGAACACACCAGTAGTTCCATGCATGTGGTCAGTGTTCCCCCCCCCCAACAAGAAAATGACCTTCCTCTAGCTTATGACACATGTGCCTCTCAACAGCTCAATCACATGTCTAGGGGCGTAAAGTACCAGTTAACTGAAAGCACATTTAAAAAACAACAACCCCAGAAACAGAAAAAGCACAGGCTCCTCCTGCCTCCACCAAGCAAACTGTAAGGGCAGTCAGGGAAGCTGGCACATTGTCAACATGGCCATCAATGAACTCAGGCCACAGGGCAGTCGAAGAGCAAGGTCTCAGCAAAAAGATACTAACCCAGTGGCCATTAGCAAAGCTGCTGATGTACTCAAAATGAGGGCATGTTTTAAAAGGCAGCTAAGTAATCTTATGACTGGAAGGAGGAAGAGGAAATCAAGAGCAGCATCAGAGAGGAGACCCTGACCGAAGACAAAACTTTTATCTTCCCTCCAAGGCACTTTGGAAGAGTTATGAAGATTTTTGCAGGATGTGTTTAATTTATTATGTATTTATTTAATAAGATTTATACACCACTTGATTGTAAAAAAAACCCCTCAAAGCCATTTACAAAAAAAGTAAAATCAAGAAAAAACCACAACCAAACCTTAAAAAGTATACAGAAGTTAAAATACTAAAACAGATTAAAATTACTTCTACTTTGTAAGCATCCGGGTAGGCTTGGCAAGCACGAAAGAGAGTACAGTGAAGGCTCCTGCTTGAATTCAATAGGCCAGGAGTTCCACAGTGTTGGCATTGCCACACTAAGCAATTGTAAGATGGGTGTTGTTTGGCAGCTGTAGCAGCACCAATTCCACTGTACAAAGCAAGTGGGCACAGGTGGGGTAAGGAAATCTCATGAGTAAACGGGTCCAAGCTGTTTTGCTACCCAAGTTTTTCTTCTGTTTTACAGAGCATGATTTGCAGATTTTGTATGCTTTTTATTGTAATATATGGATCCCCCCAAATAATAATAATAATAATAATAATAATAATAATAATAATAATAATAATAATTTATTATTTCTACCCCGCCCATCTGGCTGGGTTTCCCCAGCCACTCTGGGCGGCTTCCAACAAAGATGAAAAATACACTAAAATGTCACATATTAAAAACTTCCCTGATGTCTTCTGAATGTCAGGTAGTTGTTTATCGCTTTGACATCTGATGGGAGGGCGTTCCACAGGGCGGGCGCCACTACCGAGAAGGCCCTCTGCCTGGTTCCTTGTAACTTGGCGTCTCGCAGTGAGGGAACCGCCAGAAGGCCCTCGGAGCTGGACCTCAGTGTCCGGGCAGAACGATGGGGGTGGAGACGCTCCTTCAGATATACTGGACCGAGGCCGTTTAGGGCTTTAAAAGTCAGCACCAACACTTTGAATTGTGCTCGGAAACGTACTGGGAGCCAATGTAGGTCTTTCAAGACCGGTGTTATATGGTCTTGGCGGCCGCTCCCAGTCACCAGTCTAGCTGCCGCACTCTGGATTAGTTGTAGTTTCCAGGTCACCTTCAAAGGTAGCCCCACGTAGAGCGCATTGCAGTAGTCCAAGCGGGAGATAACCAGAGCATGCACCACTCTGGCGAGGCAGATAGGATCTCAGCCTACGTACCAGATGGAGCTGGTAAACAGCTGCCCTGGATACAGATTTGACCTGTGCCTCCATGGACAGCTGTGAGTCCAAAATGACTCCCAGGCTGCACACCTGGTCCTTCAGGGGCACAGTTACCCCATTCAGGACCACACCTGCCCGCCTCCTGTCCCCCCAAAACAGTACTTCTGTCTTGTCAGGATTCAACCTCAATCTGTTAGCCGCCATCCATCCTCCAACCGCCTCCAGACACTCACACAGGGCCTTCACCGCCTTCACTGGTTCTGATTTAAAAGAGAGGTAGAGCTGGGTATCATCCGCATACTGATGAACACCCAGCCCAAACCTCCTGATGATCTCTCCCAGTGGCTGCATGTAAATGTTGAAAAGCATCTGGGAGAGGACAGAACCCTGAGGCACGCCACAAGTGAGAGCCCAGGGGTCTGAACACTCATCCCCCACCACCACTTTCTGAACACGGCCCAGGAGGAAGGAGCGGAACCACTGTATGACAGTGCCCCCAGCTCCCAGCCCCTCAAGACGGTCCAGAAGGATGTTATGGTCAATGGTGTCAAATGCCGCTGAGAGATCCAGCAGAACTAGGAAACAGCTCTCACCTTTGTCCCTAGCCCGCCGGAGATCATCAACCAGTGCGACCAAGGCAGCTTCAGTCCCATGATGAGGCCTGAATCCCGACTGGAAGGGATCCAAATGGTCCGCCTCTTCCAGGTGTGCCTGGAGTTGTTCAGCAACCACTCGCTCAATCACCTTGCCCAAGAATGGAAGATTTGAGACTGGGCGATAATTGGCCATCGTGGCCGCATCTAAAGATGGTTTTTAAGAAGCGGTTTAATAACCGCCTCTTTCAGCGGGTCTGGGAAGGCTCCCTCACGGAGGGAAGCATTCACCACCCCACAAAGCCCATCGCCCAGTCCTTCCCGGCTAGCTTTTATAAGCCAGGATGGGCAAGGATCCAGGAGACAGGTGGTTGGCTTCACTCGTCCAAGCAGCCTGTCCACATCCTTGGAGGTAACAGGTTGGAATTGATCCCACGCAACTTGACTACACAGGACTCTAGCACTCTCCCGCCCCGGCCCTGCTCCCACGGTGGAGTCTACTTCTTCCCGAATCTGAGCGATTTTATCTGCAAAAAACTTTGCAAAATCATTGCAGGAGATCTTGTGGCCCGTACTGGGCCCAGATGTCGCAGGTGGTTCCGCTAAATTGTGAACCACCTGAAAAAAACACATACTTTTATGCTATGCTTTATGCTTTTTTAAAAGTTTTGTAAGTTGCTTGGAGACGCTTTACATGGCAATCAGTTAACAGGCTGAACATTTAATAAACGTTACCTTACAGGGCTTTTGTAAGGATTATCATTGGGAGGTAGCTACATGCTATTATACACTATGTATTACACAACTGCCTACCAAAGTCCTCAAAGGTTCTTCACAGGCTTTTCCACATTAATTCTTACAAACAGCCCTGTAAGGTAGGTCAGCACTATTATTATACCTGGGGCCAAGAACATGAGGGGGAATGGCTTGCCTGATGCTGAGATTTGTAGTGGGATTCAGAAATCATGGTGAACAAACTTCATGAAGAAGGTGGTGTTGAATAATTGCCCCCAGGTGGACCAGAAGGAAAGCTCAGCTAGCTATTCATTCTGTCCTTTTAATAAGCCTGAAAATGACTTAAAATATTCATAGTACAGCTTCCTTTTCTGTCAAAATGATGAACACCAGGGGTAGAAAATCAGCCTCAACTCCAACTCCCATGAGCCCCAGTCAGCATTGCTAAAGATGCTGGGAGTTGTAGTCTGACAACAGCTGGGAGATCAGTTTCCCCAGAGAACTGCCTCCTCCCACATGAATGCCAAGATCATCCTAAATTTGCCATTTTTGCCATCTTAAAAATTAAATGGTAATGGACTGGATGAGAGCCAACAAACTGAAGCTTGATCCACATAAGACTGCCTTGGTCATGCTGGTTGATGATCTCCGGCGGGCTAGGGACAAGGGTAAAAGCTGTTTCCTTGTTCCGCTGGATCTCTCAGCGGCTTTTGATACCATCGACCATGACATCCTTCTGGACCATCTGGAGGGGTTGGGAGCTGCGGGCAGTGTTTTGCAGTGGTTCCGCTCCTTCCTCCAGGGCCGTGCCCAGAAAGTGGTGTTGGGGGATAAGCGTTAAGACCCCATGGCTCTCACTTGTGTGGGGTGCCTCAGGGTTTTGTCCTCTTCCCCCATGCTTTTTAACATCTACATGAAGCCGCTGGGAGAGATCATCAGGGGGTTTGGGCTGGGTGTTCTTCAGTATGTGGATGATACCCAGCTCTACCTCTCTTTCAAATCAGAATCAGTGAAGGCGGTGAAGGTCCTGTGTGTCTGGAGGCGGTTGGTGGATGGCAGCTAACAGATTGAGGTTGAATCCTGAAAAGACAGAAGTACTGTTTTGGGGGGACAGAGGGCGGGCTGGTGTGGAGGACTCCCTGGTCCTAAATGGGGTAACCGTGCCCCTGAAGGACCAGGTGCTCAGCCTGGGAGTCATTTTGGACTCACAGCTGTCCATGGTGGTGCAGGTCAATTCTGTGTCCAGGGCAACTGTCTACCAGACTCATCTGGTACGCAGGCTGAGACCCTACCTGCCCACGGACTGTCGTGCCAGAGTGGTGCATGTCCTGGTTATCTCCCACTTGGACTACTACAGTGCACTCTACGTGGGGCTACCTTTGAAGGTGACCCGGAAACTACAACTAATCCAGAATGTGGCAGCTAGGCTGGTGACTGGGAGTGGCCGCCAGGACCATATAACACTGGTCCTGAGAGATCTGCATTGGCTCCCAGTACGTTTCCGAGCACAATTCAAAGTGTTGGTGCTGACCTTTAAAGCCCTAATGTGATGGCCTGGGAATCCGATTCAGAGGCTGAACCGGAGGAATCCCAGCCTGCACAGGAGTCCCCGCCTCCAGGGCCGGCTGAGCTGGGGCAGGGCCTTGATTCTGAAGTGCCTGCACCTGTGCCGGATCCTCAGGAGCAGGCACCAGGTGAATCCACTCTGGCTCCGGAGACGATTGAGGACACATTGCCTACAGGTGCGCCTCTCCCAGCCCTGTCAGGGGAAAATGAGTCTCCCCCTGGGTCCAGTAACCCACCGGCCTCTCCTGAGCTGCAGAGGCGCAGGGCAGAGAGGCGGAGGGAACTGGTTTCTCCCAGGAGAAGTGCTCGCCTTAAGGCCAGGAGAGGCGGGTCACCTGGGGGCCGGGACTGTTAGTATCTTCGCCCACAGGCAGAGGTACCTGGCCTCCCCCGAGGCAATTGAGCGAGATACTGTGCTTACCGTCCGTCTGCGACCTCGGCAGGCTAGGTAAACAAACCCGGCGATTCTTCTCATTAGTCGTGAGAAGAACACACCCTCTGCTTTCCTCTTCTTCTCTCTCCCTCCCTGCATTCTCCCAGGGAGGAGAAATGAGACAGACAGGAGTCCTTTCTACATGTTTTATTCCTGCCACTCAACAGTACATAGAAATGTGACTGCACCCTTCAGACTCCATCAGAAGAGTCACACATACCTCCCCTGTACTTCCAGCACAGGTCAGATGACACACTGAGCTAACATCCGGTGCTCAGTACAGAGAATAGGCTCCACCTTTTCTCCAACAGTACAGTGAGAAACCACAACATCCTGTTTTGCATTCCAGCTATCTGGAGCTGGCTTTTGCCTTGGTGCTTTTTCCCAACATCCTCCCCCAAAAGCAACAATTGGCAAAACATGATCCAGAGAAGAGAACAAACAATTGTTATACATATAACAGTCCCCTGTTGTTTCAGTTCCACCCTTGGAACTCCCCACCACTGGTTTCACCAGTGTACCTCTCTGGTTGTCTGGCTTCCAAGGAATGAGTGCTTCTGCATTACCTTGGTTAGCTACTCTCTGTTGTGTCTTTGTCTCTGACTTAGACACTGCTTTAATCTGCTTTGAGTTGTTAACAATAGTAACACATGCAACAGCTACGTTAGCAAACTCTTTTGAGTACCTCTTTGGTGGTACACCCTTTGTAACTCTCTCAGACCTGCGTATGAGGTTCTGATCCTCTGTGCTCACTGGTTCAATCTCTGGACTCTGTTGAGAACCAGTAGCTATCAGTGGTTCTTCCTTCATCTGTGAAGGTCTATCCATTGTGTGAGATTTCCTCTCAATGACTGTTACAACTGAACTCTCTGAGCTATCACTGTCATCGTCATCAGTACCGCTGTAATCTGTGACATCAGAAAAATCATCATCATCATCATCTGAATTGTCACCTGTGGGAAATGTTTGTTCTACAACCCGCTCTTGCTCTGGAGCACTCTCTAGGAACTTTGTGAGAATCACCTGACCAGATTCAGACAAAATTACTCTGTAGAGACCCTTTTCATAACCCACAAAAATGCCTCTGGCATTCTTTACTCCAGTGTTTCCCAACCTTTTTTGGGCAAAGGCACACTTGTTTCATGAAAAAAAGTCTCGAGGCACACCACCATGCCAGATGGGGAAAGGTCACTTTTTACTTATGTAAAAAAAAATAAAAAAATAGTAACAGCATAGAAGGTAATGGTTAGGCTAGCATCCCTCTTCCAAATATGCTAGGTTTTTATTTGCAGGGACTGTTCTACATGGGAAAGCATTCAGCACTGTCATTCTCCCATCTGCCATCTGAATTGGTACGATTCTGGGTCAACTTACTCTGCTGCATGTATAGATGAAAATGGCACCAAGTGTGGGGGAGGGGGCAGAACAGGTTTCAGATGCAGGATATTAAGCATACACATACTTCAGATTGAACTGGTTGCTTGCTTTGCAAGTTTTCATTTCCCAAATGACTGCCTTGGCAAGCGCAATACCTACCAGGCTCAACGCCGGTCTCGCGCTGCCGCTTCCCGCGCTCTCAAGGACCCGGGAGGAAGAAGGCGTGAAGGGAATCCCGAAGGCGCGAAAACCTCGCGCATGCGCAGGCCTTCTGCCTGCGACAGCCCAGTAGGCCGGCCGAAGCGAGCGGCGATGGGATGTGGGAGGGAGCTCGCTCGCCGCCCCGCATGTGCCTATGTGGGGCACGTTACAGCCCCGTGACGTCAGCGCCACGCAGGCAGCCAGGCAGGCAGACGGCGAGAGCGCCGCGCTGGGCGGCCTCTCCTCGCCGCCGCCGCCCTGCCTCTCGTCGCCCGACTCGCCCGCCTCCCTCCCATGGCACACCAGGCAACGTCTCGCACCGGTTGGGAAACACTGGTTTATCTCTTTGATGTCTGATGGGAGGGCATTCCACAGGGCGGGCGCCACTACCGAGAAGGCCCTCTGCCTGGTTCCCTGTAACCTCACTTTTCACAGTGAGGGAATTGCCAGAAGGCCCTTGGCACTGGATCTCAGTGTCTGGGCTGAACGATGGTGGCGGAGACGCTACTTCAGGTATACTGGACCGAAACCGCTTAGGGCTTTAAAGGTCAGCACCAACACTTTGAATTGTGCTCGGAAAGGTACTGGGAGCCAATGTAGGTCTTTCAAGACTGTCGTTACGTGGTCTCGGCGGCAGGTAGCAGCGCTCACAGCTTACGGACTGCACCGTGTAACAGGTGTCTGGCCCAGCAGCCTAAGGCGGACAAGCCACTGAAACAGGCATTCAGAATCCATTCATTTCATAAAACCTGCAGGGCTCAATCTCTGTGTTTGTGTATGTGTGTGTTTCTGTTTTGCCCAAGGGTCTGGGGGTGGGAGAGAGCTCTTTAGCATGATGCTTTTAAAACAATTAAATTATCAACAAACAAACCTGATGATACGAATAGCAACGTCAGGTGCTACGGGGGGGGGGGGGAGAAGGGGGCCTACTCGGAAGTAAATACTGCGTCCAGGCGCAATTAGCGCTGATTTAAGGTGGGAGAAATAAGAGCATGCTGCCTGCGTCGGATACACACTCGCAGCCTCCCCTTACACAAGGGTAGCAGCTCAGGGAGCAGGTGGAGAGGGGATTAGACGCACACCCTCCGCGCTGCACGGCGGAAGGGGGAGGGAGGAGGACAAGGCCATTCTCCATGTACAAAGCGGGAGGGGGAGCAGAAATGCGCGCCTCTCTCCCAGCCCCACATTCAACAAGAAGAGTCCCTCGCAGAAAGGAAGGGGGAGAGGCCCGTCGCCGCCCCACCACCGCCACCCTCCCATTCATAGCCACACACTCGGCGGCGTCAGGCTGCGACGCTGGGTCCCCGGGGACTGAGGCGCGTAGCAACCCCAACACCCAGAAGCCCGCGACTAGGCCTCCGCCCTGAGAGGCCGGCACCAGCCGAGCGAGTCCCGCACGAGCACCAAGGCGCCGCTGGGGCCGCCGCCGCCAGGGTCCCCTCCCCCCACCCAGCCAGGCGCACGGCAGCGGCAATGCGGCTCCCTAGGCTGCGCTCTCACCCAGCGGCGGGCAGGGCCTAGTCGGGTCCCCTGGGAAGGGGGGACTTCGAGGGCCGCGCGCGCACACAAAAGTTGGGAGAAGTTAAAAGCCGGTCGCTAGCGGCCGCGGAGGAGGGAAAAAGAGAGAGGAGGCGACACCGCCGTCCCGTCACCACCCACCCACCCACCCCAAATCTCGATTCCTTCCGAGGCGATTGTCAGGCAGGCGCTCCGTGCAACTCACTCTCTTCCCTCGGTCGGAGCAATCGTTTTTCTCCACAGAAAAAACGATTGGGGTCTTGCCACACAGTTCTCCCCCCGCTCCGAAGAAGAAGCCACACAGCATTCTCGCCTGGAGAAAAGGAGAGACGGTCCCTCTCCCGTCTCTCCGCCCCCCCCCGGCCACCCCCATTGTCAGCCACGCAGCTGCCACCCCTTCAGTCCTTTCTATCGAGGAACGACCTTCCTCCATCCCTCGCTTTTTTCCCTCTCTTTCCTTTTTTTAAAAAAATATTTTCTCTTCCCCTTCTTTTTTTCCACCCTTTCTTTTTTCTCTTTCTCCCCCCCCCCTCCCCGCCCTCCTGCCTTGCTGGGTTAAAGGATTTGAGCAATGGGTCTGGAGGTGGAGCTCGTCGGAGGATTAGTCCGACTCGCCCGCCTCCCTCCCACGGCACACCAGGCGACGTCCGGCGGCACACTGGGAAACACTGCTTTACTCCACCTGGAGCTTCTGTTCTCACATGAGACCCGAAAACCTTAAAGTAGGCAACAGAAGGTTTTCTATTGAACAGCTTCTCAAAAGGAGAACATCCCAACTCTGTTGAGACCTTTCTCACCCACACATGAAGATAGGACGCTAGCGATTCGGCCCAATATTCATGTGACAAATGTGAACTCAGCAATTGCGCATTCATCCCTTTTTGCAATTCTTTGTTCACCCTCACACAGACCCCCCTGTTCCACGCTTCTGGCGAGACAGCAATTTTGTGGTCTATCCCTTTTCCATCCAGGAACTTCTGAAACTTCTGTAACAGAAAAATTTGCTTCTCATCTGTGAAAAGACAATCAATGTTAGCATCATGCATATTTTTAACCTTGTCACAAAACTCCTGAAACTTTTCTAAAGTTTCTTGCGGTTTCTCCATCATATAAACCCAAGAATAATTAGTGAAACAATCCACACACAAAAGGTAATATCGTGCATTGCCCCTAGATGGTTCTAGAGGACCAATCACATCAGCATACACCCGCTGAAACGCTCTGTCGACCTTCCTGGTCAGCTTCCGGGCGCTCTTGGTCACACCTGCAAGAGAGATTTCGTTAGAATCAGAAGAATTACATTTCATGTAATCACTTTGATCAAAAGTCAACAAATACAGTCCATCTTTCTCTTTGGCAGTAAGAAACAGTTCTCCATCTTTGAAGATCTTGCAGCTTTTAGCATCATAGGTCAGTTTCAGACCTTTCTTTGCAATCTGCGACACACTCAGCAGATTAAATTTCAGTTCCGGAACCAGGTAAACATTACTTATAGTCAAGTTCAGACTCTCAAGATACACAGTTCCAATTCCGGTTGCTTCCAACTCTTGACCGTTGGCCTGTTTCACAGCGAAGCTTTGCTTCTTCAACGTCGAAAACAGTTGTCTGTGCGGGCACATATGGACGGTCGCGCCCGTGTCGATTATGAACGAGTTCCCAACATCTGGCGTGGTTCCTTTTGCCATCATAGCCTTTGCAGGTTTCACCTGGCACTTGGTACGGCTTTTGCCTGACGCCTCAGGCTTCGTAGAGCTGCTCTTTGCTCCTCTTGACTGGCGCGGCTTCCTACAGTTTCGCTGTAGATGCCCAGTCTGTCCACAATTGTAGCATCGGACAGCACTCAATGCTACTCCATGCTCTCCAGTAGATTCAGCAGTGGGGGAATTAGAACTCTGTTCTTCCCTCCCCCTGTCCTTCACTTCCAGTGCAGCAAGTCTGTCGTGTTCATTCAGGACCACAGCACACACTCTTTCCGCGGTTAGCTGCGCGGCCGGTAGGGAACCAAGCTGACTGGCAACAACCTTGTAGGTGCGATTAAGGCTGTTTATCATCATGAAGCAAAACACTTCCTCCTGAAGACGGAAATTGCGTTCCACCATCTGTTGACGCAGAAACTTCATTTCTGTCAGGTGCGCTTGAACATCTCCATCAGGCGCAAGTCTCAGATTGGTCAATTTCTCAAAATACAGCAACGCTGAAGAACCAGCATCTCTCTGATGCGTTGTACGCAGCGTGTCCCAAACCTCTTTCGCGTGTTCTAAATTCTGGATATGCACCAACTGCTCATCTGAGACACACAGAATTATAGCAGTCCTGGCCCTCACGTTCTGTGACTCCCAACCTCTGGTTGGTGCTGCAGGGATGGGGTTTTCAATTACATCAAAAAGCCTCTGATTCTGCAGCAGGGCCTTCATCTTTACAGACCAAGATGAATAATTGTCATTATTTAAGGGAGGTGGGTAAGGCAAACCTCCTGCTTTCTTGGCATCCATCTTGAAGCCAAGCCTCTTCAGCTTTCCAGCCCACACTGTCAAACAAGCTGTAAAATCCAACAGTTGTTTTTTCCTCTTCTCAGGCAGGCAAACTGCAAGCTGTTTGTGCTTTTAGCACCTGGCAGCTTGACGCTAGCTACTATGGAAAGTCCCTTCCAAGAGCTCTTAAACGTGTAGCCAAAACAATCTATGGCTTTGTTTCGCTTTCCCAGGCTCACACTCACAGTTCAGCCCCTTTGCCAGTAACTTTCCAACTTTCCGTTACTAAGCAACAGTGCATTCAGGACTTCTTATCTATAACCACAAGAATCTGTGGAATGCAGGCTTCAGCTTTGAGCTGCAGGCCTTTCCTTCCGGAGCTTTTGTTTTTCCAAAACACAGAGCTCCCGTGAAGTGAACCAGGGAATTAATCAACCTGCGTTCACACTTTTCGCCCGAAATGCAGCATACCTTGAACTTTGTTGCTCTGGAAAACACCTCTTCTTTCCACCAGCTGTCTGTTGAGCCTCTGGCTTCTTTCAGACGCTTGCCTTCTCCCTTGGAGCAGAGGAGGACATTCCACCAGCTCACTCATGCAGATGTTCGATGGATTGAAACCATCCGAAGGCTGCCATATGTTAGTATCTTCGCCCACAGGCAGAGGTACCTGGCCTCCCCCGAGGCAATTGAGCGAGATACTGTGCTTACCGTCCGTCTGCGACCTCGGCAGGCTAGGTAAACAAACCCGGCGATTCTTCTCATTAGTCGTGAGAAGAACACACCCTCTGCTTTCCTCTTCTTCTCTCTCCCTCCCTGCATTCTCCCAGGGAGGAGAAATGAGACAGACAGGAGTCCTTTCTACATGTTTTATTCCTGTCACTCAACAGTACATAGAAATGTGACTGCACCCTTCAGACTCCATCAGAAGAGTCACACACACCTCCCCTGTACTTCCAGCACAGGTCAGATGACACACTGAGCTAACATCCGGTGCTCAGTACAGAGAATAGGCTCCACCTTTTCTCCAACAGTACAGTGAGAAACCACAACATCCTGTTTTGCATTCCAGCTATCTGGAGCTGGCTTTTGCCTTGGTGCTTTTTCCCAACAGGGACTGCCCCTGGCCTCAGAGAAGATAAAGGCCAGTCGGCCCAGTCCCAGGTTGCGGGAGCAACGTCATTGAAGAGCTGTTTCGGCCAGCACCCATTCCTGTTCCTGTCCTTGCCCGGCTCCTCGCTGTGGACCCCGCTTCGCTCGTGGAGGACTGTCTGCCGACCCTCGACTCAGGTCCTGGACCTCGCCCCACGGTAACCCCCCCCCCCTGGACCAGCACACCTAAACTGCCTCAGCCCAGTAGACCTGAAGGAGTGTCTCCACCCCCGTCATTCAGCCTGGACACTGAGGCCCAATGCCAAGGGCTTTTTGGCGGTTTCCTCCCTGCGAAAAGTGAGGTTACAGGGAAACAGGCAGAGGGCTTTCTTGGTAATGGCACCCGCCCTGTGGAACACCCTCCCATCAGATGTCAAGGAAATACTGTAAACAGCTATCTGACTTTTTGAAGATGCCTGAAGGCAGCCCTGTTTAGGGAATGTTTCATGTTTTATTGTGTTTTTAATACCCTGTTGGAAGCCACCCAGAGGGGCTGGGGAGGCCCGGCGAGATGTATGGGGTATAAATAATAACTTATTATTATTACTGGTTTTCTGTGGAGTGTGGCCCACTAAGCGTGTGCACCTTAAAATTATTACAACAATTTATTTGATATTAATTTGCATGAATTAAAGCAAATTCAAGTAGACACACCCTCTTTTGTGCTTCACTACCCCAGTCTCCGAAGGGTGTGGGACTCCAGGGGTTTCAGGCACTTACCCATGTTCGGTTTCCTTGGAATGATGGACAGCAGCAATTGTTATGTCTTTAGGAGAGATGGTTTATCTACACATATATACAACCTGAGCCTACAATGGAGGTGCTCACAGCATCAGCACCCCAAAAGGGTCTTACTTCTCCCACGACCACAGCCTTGGATTCCAAGCAGGAATCGGGTACAGCTCTGACGCCCTGGCTTCTGCCAGCCACCTGCTTCTAGCCCAGCTCTCTCACACAACGCTGGCTATTGCCCTTCTCACTAGCAGCCAGGTGAGGGAGGGGGTCCAGGGCCCACCCATTTGTCCTCTGGCACAAAGCCACTTCCTTTGTTATACCATGCCCAGGCCCACTGACTCACCCAAAAGCTGGCCTGGCTACTTTAACCACTGAATCCCCCAAACTAACCACATTATATATGTTCAAGTAAGATGTAATTATGCTACCTGGATGAAGGGCCTCGGCAGTTTCACTCCAGCGCCTTGCAGGGCTGGTCCCAACACAGCTTGTTCTTCCCTCCATTTTTCAACACCACAATGTTGAAAAGTTGACATCGCCCAACCCTGCACAGCCGTGAGGCATGTCTCTATGCACTCAAAGTCTCTCTGGTCAGCTGCATCTCAAATTCTAAATTCCCAGGCAAAAATGTTCCTCTTCACCCAGGCCTTTTTGGCTGAGTAAGCGTGTGTTTGAGGGAGGGAGTATTAGTTTGTAGATTTCTTTTCTTGTTTTTATTAAGTATTTTATGTTCTTATATTGTATTTTTATGTTTTGAACAGCCTTGAGATCTATGGATGAAGGGTGGTATACAAATTTAATAAAGAACAACAACAACTTTTCTGAAAGGCTAGAAGTACTTTATCAGTCACTGCCTACCTTGGAGGGAAAAGGGACGCGGGTGGCGCTGTGGTCTAAACCACTGAGCCTCTTGGGCTTGCCAATCAGAAGGTCGGCGGTTCAAATCCCTGCAACAGAGTGAGCTCCCGTTGCTCTGTCCCAACTCCTGCCAACCTAGCAGTCCGAAAGCACGCCAGTGCAAGTAGATAAATAGGTACTGCTGTGGCAGGAGGTAAATGGTGTTTCCGTGCGCCAGAAGCAGTTTAGTCTTGCTGGCCACATGACCCGGAAAGCTGTCTGTGGACAAACACCGGCTCCCTCGGCCTGAAAGCGAGATGAGCGCCGCAACCCCATAGTTGCCTTTGACTGGACCTAACTGTCAGGGGTCTTTTACCTTTACCTTTTTAACTAGGGTATATCAATTTCAGTGATTTATCAGGCACTGCAGCCAGGTATGAAAAATGGGTACAAAGATCTCAGGTCCCAAGCACACATTATGTATTTATTATTATTTATTCAATTTATATCCTGCTCCTTCTGAAGGAGCCCCAGGTGGCAACCAGGTCATTAATAATTTTCAAGACTTTTTAAGACTTCTAAAAACAATTAAAAACATTAGCTTTCATTCAACTAAGTTTTCTTGACAGCAGACACACTGAAATTCATATACCCTAGTTAAAAAGGTAAAGGTAAAGGACCCCTGACAGTTCAGTCGCAGACAACTCTGGGGTTGTGGCGCTCATCTCGCTTTACAGGCTGAGGGAGCCAAAAAAAACTGTCTGCAGACAGTTTTTCTGGGTCATGTGGCCAGCATGACTAAGCCGCTTCTGGCGCAATGGAACACCGAAACCAGAGCAGTGCACGGAAACACTGTTTACCTTCCCGCTGGAGCAATACCTACTTGCACTTTTTGGTGTGCTTTTGAAGTACTAGGTTGGCAGGAGCTGAGACCGAGCAACGGGAGCTCACCCCATCACGGGGATTCGAACCGCCGACCTTCTGATCGGCAAGCCCAAGAGGCTCAGTGGTTTAGACCACAGCACCACCCGCGTCCCTATACCCTAGTTAGTCATATTTATTGAGTAGGGTCAATGTAACGACTATTGAGTAGTTACCATGAATATCCCAGCAGGGAGTGACTGTTAGTTTCTGTTTGCCACTGAGCAGCTGCTTAGAGTCACAAGGCTCTGTTTATATTCCAGAGACAGTCCAGGCTATTGGAAGTCTCACGGGAGAAGGGAGGCGGATGTGATGTTTACTGGTTTCCTGTTTCCTTTGTTCCAGTTGCTCTCTGCTTTCATAGAGAGAGGATGTATATTTCTTTGCTGTCTGTGTAGTAAGAAATAAAGCATAGTGATGTAGCCATAAATCTCATCACTTCTGCTGCTTTGGAAACTCTGCTGAATGGGGGAACGTGCCTTGGAGCCTTATCAAAGGCTCAGGTCGTTAATTATTTGTCAGAGGGCGATTCCGAAGGACACTAGATGGCACCAAAACTTTGAAGGCAGTGAAATGCTACTTGTGTGGACGTCTAGGCCACATGAAGAGGGATTGCAAACATCCCAAGGCCAAGGCAACAGAGCAGCGCAGCTGTCAGAGCTGCTTGAAGATCCTAGCTCACAGAGGATCACGCTAGCCAGCGATCATTAAGTAAAAGTCTTTATTGAATTACAGTTTCCATTCTCACGCTGCTGCGCGCAACTCTACGTCTAGTAGCTAGATCGGCGAAGCTCCGTCTGAGTCTCCGCCCCGTGTGCACCAACTTAATATCCTAGCCTTGCTCCACCTTTTCCGCCTGACTGTCCTCCTCTGGGTCCCTCTACCCCCCGGGGCTTCTTCCTTCCGGGATTCTTCTGACGCTGACCCGGACCCTCCTGCCTCCTTGCGCCGGGCTTTAGGACCTGGTTCCCTTTCGGGGCTGCTTACTGCGCCGCCTTCCTCTGCATTTGAACTTGGCGCGCGCGCCCAACCTTCCACTTTCCTCTTAACCGTTTCTTCGCTCCCCGATGGAGGTGTGGCCACTCCTGACTCATGCCCTCCCTCCTGTGGTGAGCTGCCAGCGCTTCCCCCCTGGCTCCTTTCCTCTTCCCTGCTTCCTGGCGGTGACGCTGGTCCCGATTTCCAGCTGCTCCCCCCTGAGTCCCCTCTGGCTCTATCTTCCTGGGGTGCCCCCCTAGACTCCCCCCTTGCCCTGGCCACTGGTGCTCCTTTCTGTGAATCCTCTGATTCACTGGAAAGACTAGGAGATCTTGGGTCGTCGTCATCACTCATCTTTTCTTCTGCCTCCTCCCCTTCGCTCTCTGTTTCCTCCCTTGCCCGTGCCTCTGCTCCTAAACCCCTGACATCCATCCCCCCCTCGAAGCCCCCCATTCCCCCCTCCCCTCCTTCCGGTGCTGGAGCTGGGGGCTGCTGTTGCAAAGGGACGAACGTCGGATATCGGTCGCTTCCCGTGGCGGGTCTCCATCTGAAGTCTCGCGGGTCTTCCTCCCTGCTCTCGTCGACAACGGTCACCTCCGCTTCCATCTCTGTGCCGCCGTGCTCGAAACCAGGGTCGTCCCCGAAAACGTCCATGTCCGTCTCTCCCTCACTTCCTCCTGGCGGTGTTGCTCGTCCTGGGCCTTCCAGCCACCGTCTGCGGAACTGCTCCTCTGGTCTATCGTCCCACCAATACGAGGGTTCTGATGCAGATCCCGAGGGTGACCCCTCCGGGGAACGGACGTCTTGTGTCGGGTCCTCGTCCGAGTCGAACCCCCGGAAAGTGCTGGCCGAAAGCGTGGGCGTGAAAAGCCAGTCGTCGAAAAAGTCTGCTGGCATAGGTCTATGGGGGAAGAGGGCATGAAACTCGTCTTTGAGGAGAGGTTCGTCCAAGGCGTAGCCCGGCACCCAGCTGTTCGCACTGGCCGGGGTGCCCTCCTTGGCGAGAAAGTATTCTACCCCCTCTTCCCCCCATCTGGAGTCCAAAATCTCCGTGACTTCGTTGATGCGCTCCTTCTGTGCCACTCCCGCGTGCCCTGTTCTGTCTCTGACCGGACTCGGCGCCGTTCCGGGTTCCTGGAACCTGTGCGGTGCCTTGTAGGGAGTGAGCACCGATCTGTGGAATACCGGATGCATTCTGGAACCCTCCGGAAGTGCCAGTCTGAACGCTACCGGGTTGACCTGCTCTTCGACTTGGTAGGGCCCCAGTTGTTTATGCCCTAGTTTCTTCTTGGCCAACGACCTGGCCGGCACTGCGTGGGCTGCTAACCAAACCCAGTCTCCCACGTGGAGCTCTTCGCCAACCCTTCTGTGCTTGTCCGCTTGTACCTTGTATGCGTGCTTGGCCAGCTCCAGGTGGCGCCGCAGCTGATCGTGGACTTCCTGCAGCTCCGACGCGAACGCATCTGCTGTCTGCGGCTCCCCCTCTCCCATTCTTTCCAGTCCCGGGAAGGTTCTGGGGTGCCTCCCGTTGTTGGCGAAGAACGGCGTGACCCCCGTGGACACGTGCTTCGTGTTGTTGTAGGCGAACTCGGCAAGCGGCAGGTAATCCACCCACGTCGCAGGCTGTTGATTTGCATAACATCTCAGGTACTGCTGCATGATGGCATTGACCCGCTCCGCTTGCCCGTTGGTCTGCGGGTGTCTCGCCGACGCCAGGTTGATCTTGACGTTCAGGAAGCCCATCAGCTTCTGCCAGAAATTCGAGATGAACTGCCGCCCCCGGTCGGACAGAATAGACCGTGGCAGACCGTGAACCTTGAACACGTGGTCTATGAACAGTTTGGCGGTTTGCTCCGCCGTGGCCACCTTAGCACACGGAATGAAATGCGCCATCTTGGAAAACAGGTCTACCACCACCAGCACTGCCGTCTTGCCCCTCGAGCTGGGCAGATCCGTGACAAAGTCCAGGGCCACCCTTTCCCAAGGTTCGACCGGAGTTTGCAGCGGTTCCAACAGTCCGGCCGGCGGTTTGTGCACTGGTTTGGCCCTCTGGCAGGTGTCACACCTCGCCACGTAGTCTGCGACCTCCCCTCTCATTCCAGGCCACCAGAAATCCCTGGCTACTAATTCCACCGTCTTCTCCTTGCCAAAGTGCCCGGCCGTGGGCGCGTCGTGCAGCTGCTGCAGCACCTTGGCGCGAAGGTCGTCTCCCGGCACGTAGATGGCCCCTTTACGGATGAGCAATCCATCTCGTAGCTGGAAACCGTCGGCCGCCGCCGTGCCCCTTTGCACCTCTGCCATCTTTGCTTGCGCGAAGGAGTCATCCTGCAACGCTCGTCGCACCGCCTCCAGGTCCACGGTGGCCGCGGCGCACGCCCATACTGTTGGTGCGAAGATGTGCATGGCGGCCGCTGGCGTTGCGTCCTCCAGATACTGTGGCTTACGGGAGAGGGCGTCCGCCATGATGTTAGTGTCCCCCGGGACATACTCTATGCGGAAGTCGAAGTTCGCAAAAAACTCAGCCCAACGTATCTGCCTCTGGTTTAGGAACTGTGCCGTGCGCCAGTGCTCCAGATTCTTGTGGTCCGTGCAAACCTGCACCGTGTGCTTGGCGCCGATCAGGAAGTGCCTCCACGCTTTGAACGCTGCATGAATGGCCAGCAACTCCCTGTCCCAGATGGTGTAGTTCTGCTCGGACTTGCTGAGCTTCCTGGAGTAAAACGCTGCCGGTCGCCACACCCCCTGCTGGTCCTTTTGCAGCAGGACCGCCCCCACGGCTCTGTCCGAGGCGTCTGTCTCCACCCTCATCGGCCTGCTGGGGTTGACGTGAAGCAGCTGCTCTTCCGACGCGAAGAGACGCTTGAGTGCCTGAAAGGACTGCTCCGCCTCCTCTGTCCAAACGAACTTCTTTTTCTTGGAGCTAAGCGTGTCTGTGATGGCCGCTGTCTGCATAGCGAAGCCCTTGATAAACTTGCGATAGAAGTTCGCAAAGCCGACAAACCTCTGGACCTCCTTCCGGTTGCGTGGACTCTTCCAATCCAATACCGCGCGAACCTTGGCGCTGTCCATGGCGAGCCCCTTGTCAGACAACTTGTAGCCCAGAAAATCCACCTCCGTCACGTCAAATTGGCACTTCTCCAGCTTGGCGTAGAGCCTATGTTGCTTTAGCCTGCTCAGCACTTCCTTGACGTGTCTGTCATGCTCCTGCTGCGATTCCGAAAAGATCAGGATGTCATCTAAGAAACAGACGCACGTCTTGTAGAGAAGTCCCGCCAACACGTGATGCATGAAAGCTTGAAAAACGTGGGAGCCATTTTGCAATCCAAAGGGCATAACTCTGTATTCGTAGGTACCCAGTGGCGTGAACATGGCCGTCTTCCACTCATCTCCCTCCCGCATACGAATGAGGTTGTACGCCCCTCGCAGGTCTAACTTGGTGAACACTTTTCCCTTCCGCACCTTCGCCAGGAGGTCGTCGATTCGGGGCATGGGGAAGTCCGACGGCTTGGTCCCATTGTTTAAAATGCGATAGTCCACGACCAGTCTTTTTTGGGGCGTGTCTCGCTTTTTAACAAAGAATACTGGACTGCCCCCCGCTGCCTTGGACTCTCGGATGAAACCGCGCTCCAAATTATGATCTATGAACTGTTTGAGTTCCTGCAGCTCGTCCTCTGACATGGAATACAGTTTCCCCTTAGGCAGCGCCACCCCCGGCAGCAGGTCAATCTTGCAGTCATATGGTCTGTGAGGGGGTAGCCTGTCTGCCTCCTTCTCGCAGAAAACTTCCAAAAATTCTGCGTACTTGTGGGGAATCGCTTGCAGCGTGCCTAGCAGCAGCTGTGACTCCTCTTCCTCTCCTTCCTGCCGGGGCACGATGCAGTGTTCAGCACAAAAGGAAGAGCCGAAGGTCAGCTGCCTCTGGTACCAAGCCAGCGTTGGGCTGTGCTTGTCCAGCCAACTCATTCCCAATACAATGGGCGTATCCGATAGTTGAGTGACATTGAAGCTGATGATTTCTTTGTGATTTCCAAGTCGCATCGCCATGGGCGGCGTCTGCTTCACCACTTGCCCCCCTAGCAACTCCCTTCCATCCACCGTGACAACCTGCAGGGGCAGTGTGGCCGGCAGCAACTGTATAGCGTGCTTGTCGACAAAGTCCTGCCCTATAAAGTCCGCGTTGCTGCCCGAGTCAACTGTGATTGGCACGTCAGTGGTGATTCCATTGGGCAGCTGGAGAGATGCGGTGAGCCTCACCACTGGTTTGGGCGGGAGGGGGTTCACGGGCTGTAAAACCTCTGGGGGCTGCGTCACTAACACGTCTGGCTGGGCCCCAGGGCCTCTTCCTCCAGCCAGACTGCGTCGTTTCCCTGCTGTGGTCCCCCTTGCTGCGTTGCTGCAGTCACCATTGCCGAGGCTGCAGTAAGCTTGTGGAGCCTCTGGGGACACTCTTTTGCCATATGCCCTGGCTCCTCACAGACGTAACACTTCCTGTTCCCTCTAGGAGGCTTCGCTTTCACTGCTGCCGGTGCTAGGGCTCTGGTTGCTGACTGAGCCCTTGCACCTCCAACCTCCATAGGTTCGGCTCCTCCTCCTGGCGGAGGCGTGGATTGCGCCCACGCTGCTTCTCTGGGAAGGAAGGAGGGGCCCCTGGCTGGTTCGCGCCCTCCACGCCCTTCGTCCCTGCTCCACGGACGTCCTTCCAGCCTCACCCCCACTGCCAGTGCCCTCTGAACGACCTCCTGGGTGGTTCGGGGTCTCTCCCCCCTCGCGATCTCATCTTTAATCGAGTTGTGCAGCCCCTCCCAAAAGAGGTCTCTTACAGGAGCCGAATCTCTGTCCCATTCCAGGGCACTGACCAAGGCGAAAAAGCGGGCATGATACTGCCTGACGCTGGCCCTCCCTTGTCTCAGCCCATGCACCTCCTTCCGTGCAAGATCCACGTCAATACTTGATAAAAAACACCCATCCATCGCTTTAATAAAGGCATCTGCATTCTGGAGCGCCGGATCCTTATCTCTCCATAAATTGCGTAGCCATGCTCTAGCATCCCCATGCAAATGGGACATGATGAATCCCACTCTCTCTTGCTCATCTCTAAAGTCTTTATGCAGCAGTTGCAGTGCGCACAGTACGTCGGCTCTAAAGTTGGGATACTGTTGCAGGTTCCCATCGAAGTGAGAGACCAGCCCGCCTGTCCGTCTCGCCAACCCAATTCCCTCCTGCCGGGGTGTCTGCTTTGTCAGCACGTCTAACCTGACCTGGAGATCCCTGCAGGCGGCAGCTGCTTCCTCCTCTCTCTTCCTGGATGCGAGAGCCTCGGCATTCAGTTGTGCCACTGCTTTTCTGAGTTCCTCTATCTGCTGCTCAGCCGTCATGTCGTCTGCCGTTCGTGAGCTCGCTAGTAGGCACCTGTTTCTCTCCCCTCCTCGAGGCTGTAGATGCCCACAATCGTGAGACGGAGCTTACTGTCAGAGCTGCTTGAAGATCCTAGCTCACAGAGGATCACGCTAGCCAGCGATCATTAAGTAAAAGTCTTTATTGAATTACAGTTTCCATTCTCACGCTGCTGCGCGCAACTCTACGTCTAGTAGCTAGATCGGCGAAGCTCCGTCTGAGTCTCCGCCCCGTGTGCACCAACTTAATATCCTAGCCTTGCTCCACCTTTTCCGCCTGACTGTCCTCCTCTGGGTCCCTCTACCCCCCGGGGCTTCTTCCTTCCGGGATTCTTCTGACGCTGACCCGGACCCTCCTGCCTCCTTGCGCCGGGCTTTAGGACCTGGTTCCCTTTCGGGGCTGCTTACTGCGCCGCCTTCCTCTGCATTTGAACTTGGCGCGCGCGCCCAACCTTCCACTTTCCTCTTAACCGTTTCTTCGCTCCCCGATGGAGGTGTGGCCACTCCTGACTCATGCCCTCCCTCCTGTGGTGAGCTGCCAGCGCTTCCCCCCTGGCTCCTTTCCTCTTCCCTGCTTCCTGGCGGTGACGCTGGTCCCGATTTCCAGCTGCTCCCCCCTGAGTCCCCTCTGGCTCTATCTTCCTGGGGTGCCCCCCTAGACTCCCCCCTTGCCCTGGCCACTGGTGCTCCTTTCTGTGAATCCTCTGATTCACTGGAAAGACTAGGAGATCTTGGGTCGTCGTCATCACTCATCTTTTCTTCTGCCTCCTCCCCTTCGCTCTCTGTTTCCTCCCTTGCCCGTGCCTCTGCTCCTAAACCCCTGACAGCAGCGAAAGCTCAACACATGTGTCAGGGGTTTAGGAGCAGAGGCAAGGGCAGAGGCACTGAATGGGACAGAGATTCGGCCCCTGTAAGAGACCTCTTTTGGGAGGGGTTACACAGCTCGATTAAAGATGAAATCGCGAGGGGGGAGAGACCCCGGACCACCCAGGAGGTCGTTCAGAGGGCACTGGCAGTGGGGGTGCGGATGGAAGAACGTCCGTGGAGCAGGGACAAAGGGCGTGGAGGGCGCGAACCAGCCAGGGGCTCCTCCTTCCTTCCCAGAGAAGCAGCGCGTGCGCAATCCACGCCTCCGCCAGGAGGAGGAGCGGAACCTATGGAGGTTGGAGGTGCAAGGGCTCAGTCAGCAACCAGAGCCCTAGCACCGGCAGCAGTGAAAGCGAAGCCTCCTAGAGGGAACAGGAAGTGTTACGTCTGTGAGGAGCCAGGGCATATGGCGAAAGAGTGTCCCCAGAGGCTCCACAAGCTCACTGCAGCCTCAGCAATGGTGACTGCAGCAACGCAGCAAGGCGGACCACAGCAGGGAAACGACGCAGTCTGGCTGGAGGAAGAGGCCCTGGGGCCCAGCCAGACGTGTTAGTGACGCAGTCCCCAGAGATTTTACAGCCCGTGAACCCCCTCCCGCCCAAACCAGTAGTGAGGCTCACCGCATCTCTCCAGCTGCCCAATGGAATCACCATGGACGTGCCAATCACCATTGACTCAGGCAGCAATGCGGACTTTATAGGGCAGGACTTTGTCGACAAACACGCTATACAGTTGCTGCCGGCCACACTGCCCCTGCAGGTTGTCACGGTGGATGGCAGGGAGCTGCTCGGGGGGCAAGTGGTGAAGCAGACGCCACCAATGGTGATGCGACTGGGGAATCACAAAGAAATCATCAGCTTCAATGTCACTCAACTATCGGATACGCCCATTGTATTGGGAATGAGTTGGCTGGACAAGCACAGCCCAACGCTGGCTTGGTACCAGAGGCAGCTGACCTTCGGCTCTTCCTTTTGTGCTGAACACTGCATCGGCAGGAAGGAGAGGAAGAGGAGTCACAGCTGCTGCTAGGCACGCTGCAAGCGATTCCCCACAAGTACGCAGAATTTTTGGAAGTTTTCTGCGAGAAGGAGGCAGACAGGCTACCCCCTCACAGACCATATGACTGCAAAATTGACCTGCTGCCGGGGGCGGCGCTGCCTAAAGGGAAACTGTATTCCATGTCAGAGGACGAACTGCAAGAACTCAAAGAGTTCATAGATCATAATTTGGAGCGCGGTTTCATCCGAGAGTCCAAGGCAGCGGGGGGCAGTCCTGTATTCTTTGTTAAAAAGCGGGACACGCCCCAAAAAAGACTGGTAGTGGACTATCGCATTTTAAACAATGGGACCAAGCCATCGGACTTCCCCATGCCCCGAATCGACGACCTCCTCGCAAAGGTACACAAGGGAAAAGTGTTCACCAAGTTAGACCTGCGAGGGGCGTACAACCTCATTCGCATGCGGGAAGGAGATGAGTGGAAGACGGCCATGTTCACGCCACTGGGTACCTACGAATATAGAGTTATGCCTTTTGGATTGCAAAATGGCTCCCACGTTTTTCAAGCTTTCATGCATCACGTGTTGGCGGGACTTCTCTACAAGACGTGCGTCTGTTTCTTAGATGACATCCTGATCTTTTCGGAATCGCAGCAGGAGCATGACGGACACGTCAAGGAAGTGCTGAGCAGGCTAAAGCAACATAGGCTCTACGCCAAGCTGGAGAAGTGCCAATTTGACGTGACGGAGGTGGATTTTCTGGGCTACAAGCTGTCTGACAAGGGGCTCGCCATGGACAGCGCCAAGGTTCGAGCGGTGTTGGATTGGAAAAGCCCACGCAACAGGAAGGAGGTCCAACGGTTTGTCGGCTTTGCGAACTTCTATCGCAAGTTTATCAAGGGCTTCGCTATGCAGACAGCGGCCATCACAGACACGCTTATCTCCAAGAAAAAGAAGTTCATTTGGACAGAGCAGGCGGAGCAGTCCTTTCAGGCACTCAAGCGTCTCTTCGCGTCGGAAGAGCAGCTGCTTCATGTCAACCCCAGCAGGCCGATGAGGGTGGAGACAGACGCCTCGGACAGAGCCGTGGGGGCGGTCCTGCTGCAGAAGGACCCGCAGGGGGTGTGGCGACCGGGAGCGTTTTACTCCAGGAAGCTCAGCAAGTCCGAGCAGAACTACACCATCTGGGACAGGGAGTTGCTGGCCATTCATGCAGCGTTCAAAGCGTGGAGGCACTTCCTGATCGGCGCCAAGCACACGGTGCAGGTTTGCACGGACCACAAGAATCTGGAGCACTGGCGCACGGCACAGTTCCTAAACCAGAGGCAGATACGTTGGGCTGAGTTCTTTGCGAACTTCGACTTCCGCATAGAGTATGTCCCGGGGGACACTAACATCATGGCGGACGCTCTCTCCCGTAAGCCACAGTATCTGGAGGACGCAACGCCAGCGGCCGCCATGCACATCTTCGCACCAACAGTGTGGGCGTGCGCCGCGGCAACCGTGGACCTGGAGGCGGTGCGACGAGCGTTGCAGGATGACTCCTTCGCGCAAGCAAAGATGGCAGAAGTGCAAAGGGGCAAGGCAGCGGCCGACGGTTTCCAGCTGAGAGATGGATTGCTCATCCGTAAAGGGGCCATCTACGTGCCGGGAGACGACCTTCGCGCCAAGGTGCTGCAGCAGCTGCACGACGCGCCCACTGCCGGGCACTTTGGCAAGGAGAAGAAGGTGGAATTAGTCGCCAGGGATTTCTGGTGGCCTGGAATGAGAGGGGAGGTCGCAGACTACGTGGCGAGGTGTGACACCTGCCAGAGGGCCAAGCCAGTGCACAGACCGCCGGCCGGACTGTTGGAACCGCTGCAAACTCCGGTCGAACCTTGGGAAAGGGTGGCCCTGGACTTTGTCACGGATCTGCCCAGCTCGAGGGGCAAGACGGCAGTGCTGGTGGTGGTGGACCTGTTTTCCAAGATGGCACATTTCATTCCGTGTGCTAAGGTGGCCACGGCGGAGCAAACCGCCAAACTGTTCATAGACCACGTGTTCAAGGTTCACGGTCTGCCATGGTCTATTCTGTCCGACCGGGGGCGGCAGTTCATCTCGAATTTCTGGCAGAAGCTGATGGGCTTCCTGAACGTCAAGATCAACCTGGCGTCGGCGAGACACCCGCAGACCAACGGGCAAGCGGAGCGGGTCAATGCCATCATGCAGCAGTACCTGAGATGTTATGCAAATCAACAGCCTGCGACGTGGGTGGATTACCTGCCGCTTGCCGAGTTCGCCTACAACAACACGAAGCACGTGTCCACGGGGGTCACGCCGTTCTTCGCCAACAACGGGAGGCACCCCAGAACCTTCCCGGGACTGGAAAGAATGGGGGAGGGGGAGCCGCAGACCGCAGATGCGTTCGCGTCGGAGCTGCAGGAAGTCCACGATCAGCTGAGGCGCCACCTGGAGCTGGCCAAGCACGCATACAAGGTACAAGCGGACAAACACAGAAGGGTTGGCGAAGAGCTCCACGTGGGAGACTGGGTCTGGTTAGCAGCCCACGCAGTGCCGGCCAGGTCGTTGGCCAAGAAGAAACTAGGGCATAAACAACTGGGGCCCTACCTAGTCGGAGAGCAGGTCAACCCGGTAGCTTTCAGACTGGCACTTCCGGAGGGTTCCAGAATGCATCCGGTGTTCCACAGATCGGTGCTCACTCCCTACAAGGCACCGCACAGGTTCCAGGAACCCGGAACGGCGCCGAGTCCGGTCAGAGACAGAACAGGGCACGCGGGAGTGGCACAGAAGGAGCGCATCAACGAAGTCACGGAAATTTTGGACTCCAGATGGGGGGAAGAGGGGGTAGAATACTTTCTCGCCAAGGAGGGCACCCCGGCCAGTGCGAACAGCTGGGTGCCGGGCTACGCCTTGGACGAACCTCTGCTCAAAGACGAGTTTCATGCCCTCTTCCCACATAGACCAATGCCAGCAGACTTTTTCGACGACTGGCTTTTCACGCCCACGCTTTCGGCCAGCACGTTCCGGGGGTTCGACTCGGACGAGGACCCGACACGAGACGTCCGTTCCCCGGAGGGGTCACCCTCGGGATCTGCCTCGGAACCCTCGTATTGGTGGGACGATAGACCAGAGGAGCAGTTCCGCAGAAAGTGGCTGGAATGCCCAGGACGAGCAACGCCGCCAGGAGGAAGTGAGGGAGAGACGGACATGGACGTTTTCGGGGACGACCCTGGTTTCGAGCACGGCGGCACAGAGATGGAAGCGGAGGTGACCGTCGTCGACGAGAGCAGGGAGGAAGACCCGGGAGACTTCAGATGGAGGCCCGCCACGGGAAGCGAACGATATCCGACGTTCGTCCCTTTGCAACAGCAGCACCCAGCTCCAGCACCGGAAGGAGGGGAGGGGGGAATGGGGGGCTTCGAGGGGGGGATGGATGTCAGGGGTTTAGGAGCAGAGGCAAGGGCAAGGGAGGAAACAGAGAGCGAAGGGGAGGAGGCAGAAGAAAAGATGAGTGATGACGACGACCCGAGATCTCCGAGTCTTTCCAGTGAATCAGAGGATTCACAGAAAGGAGCACCAGTGGCCAGGGCAAGGGGGGAGTCTAGGGGGGCACCCCAGGAAGATAGAGCCAGAGGGGACTCAGAGGAGAGCAGTTGGAAATCGGGACCAGCGTCACCGCCAGAGAGCAGGGAAGAGGAAGGGAGCCAGGGGGCAAGCGCTGGCAGCTCACCACAGGAGGGAGGGCACGAGTCAGGAGTGGCCACACCTCCATCGGGGAGCGAAGAAACGGTTAAGCGGAAAGTGGAAGGTTGGGCGCGCGCGCCAAGTTCAAATGCAGAGGAAGGCGGCGCAGTAAGCAGCCCGGAAAGGGAGCCAGGTCCTAAAGCCCGGCGCAAGGAGACAGGAGGGTCCGGGGGGTCAGCGTCAGAAGAATCCCGGAAGGAAGAGACCCCGGGGGGTAGAGGGACCCAGAGGAGGACAGTCAGGCGGAAAAGGTGGAGCCGGGCTAGGATATTAAGTTGGTGCACACGGGGCGGAGACTCAGACGGAGCTTCGCCGATCTAGCTACTAGACGTAGAGTTGCACGCAGCAGCTTGAGAATGGAAACTGTAACTCAATAAAGACTTTTACTAAATGATCGCTGGCTAGCGTGATCCTCTGTGAGCTAGGATCTTCAAGCAGCTCTGACAACATGGAAAAGGCAAAGGCAAAGGTCAGAAGTCCAGGACGACGCAACACAAGGCAATGGTCTCACGCTTCACTCCAAAAGTCCAGGAGACGTCTAGATCTTTCTTCATCATCGACTCGGGAGGCACGTCTGCAAAGACAAACACCTGTTCGTGTCCTTTACTCCGCAGGAAGGTGCAATTCACCAAGCGGATGACCACACGATCTCCACTCAAGGCTATGGAACGGTTATTCTTCACAGCTTGGATGCATCAATACGCAACTTTCTTTTTGTTCCAACCTATTGAGCGTCTCGCAGCTGACGGAACAGGACATAGACGTTTCCTTCAAGAAGAGGAAGTGCACCATCACCAAGAAAGATGACTTTGTATTGCATGCTGATTATATTGATCATTTGTTTGTATTGCATTATGATGATTCTGTTGATGTTGTGCAGGATGAAACTTGTATTGCAGATACTAACAAGGTTTTGCATGCAGGATGTATCCATGATTATCACAGGAAATTTGGTCATTTAAACTTCAAGGCAGTTTCCAAAATGCCTGCCTTAGTTGAAGGTATGACAATTAAACCCTGCAGGTACCACATGAAGTGCAAGGCATGCGCAGCAAACAAGGTCAAAATGGCTGCAAAAGGTAAAGTGTCTAGTAGACAAGCTACAGAACCATACCAGGTAGTGCATGCTGATCTCGTTGGTCCACTAACACCCTCTTTGGGTGGAGCCAGGTACTTTATGGTTCTCATTGATTCATATTCCAGATATATTCATGTGTTCAATCTCAAGCAGAAATCAGAAGCGTTTCCTAGGTTCAAGGAATTCCGTGCTTGGTTGAAAAATGTGCATGATAAACAGGTGAAATGTTTATTTACAGATTGAGGGGGAGAATTCATTTCTCAGCAGTTTGAAGCTTTTCTGACTGAGAAAGGAATTCAAGATGACCTTTCAAGCCCACGGTCTCCTTGGATGAATGGACTTTGTGAAAGGGCAAGCCAAACATTGCTTCAAGGCTTGAAAACCTTGCTGCATGATGCCAATCTTCCAGAGAGTTATTGGGCAGAAGCGCTCGGCTGTTTTGTTTACACCTATAATCGCAGATTATAATCACCGATTGGTTGTATCCCTTATGAAAAGATGTTTGGCAAGAAACCATACATCAAGCACATGAGAATTTTTGTTTCTGACAAATCAATCAAGAAAGGTACTAAAGGACTCGAATGCAGAGCATGCGACGGAGCAGCCCATAGGCATTGCCTTATCGATGAAATACGCCCCCTCAAATCTAAACCCCAACCAATGGAAATCTGCTGGATGCACAGGCAGGAGGCAGAATGCGAACTCGATGTCGCATTTCGCTAGGAGCGCTCCTCGGCCAAATCTACGAATCATTTTGACTGCCTGGTCAAAAGAGGCGTATTTTACCGTGCACAGTTCCTGAGGTATTGCATCATTCACGGAACCTCTCCTTGGGTAAGAGAGGTTGTGGATCATGCAAAATTCCCCCGGAGCTTTTTTAGGTACTATGCCCAGAGGGGATAGGGGAAGCCCCTCCAGAGGGGGCTCGGGAAAAGGGCCTGCAACCCTGCCTGCCGTGATCTCCTTCTGTATATTTTTCCTAGCTATCTCTGGCCTTTCCCGCACGGACTTCTGATTTTGGGGGTCCCCGGTGTTGGGGGGGAATGCTATTGGGATTCTAAATCCCATGGAGAACCCGTCCCAAAGGTATTTTGCGGCTATTCTATCGGGGTTTTGGTCTAGGCGGGTTTTGAGGGGCTGGAGGCAGATGGGGGGAAAGGCAAGACCGAGATACAAGTTACTGGCGGTTACTGGGTCCTTGATGACAACACCCCTGGTATTGTTGTTGAAGTACCCCCGCCCCCCGAAAGGGCTGTTGCTTATTCTTAAAGCACACAGAGGCGGGGTGGTTTCCCAGGCACCGCTCACATTCATGAAGATACTTACAGGAAGGTCGCGAACACACACCCCTGTTGTACTCCCAGCACTGGCGGCGCCGTTTTGCCTCTGTCTTACCCGACTTGGCCAATTCCTGGTTTTTCTTTTCGATATAGGGGTTAACGTCCTAGCCCCAGTAATTGGGGTCCCTTAGGTCCCACCGGGTGGAGGGCACGAGAGAAGCGTTTCTACGAAAATTCTCATAGGTTAATGCCGCAGTCTCACCTGCCAGCGTGTGAGCCCACCTCACATGAGCCAAATAAGCAACCAGATCCATTGAACGTTTAGGATAAGCCACACAGATAACTCCCATGAAGACCTGGTACCCATCCAACCAGTTCTCAAAGGTGCGTTCGTCCTATACCTCCGCTTACTGAAAAAGCGCTTCTTTCCCCCTTTCCCAGTTAGCTTGGTAGGAGGGAGAAGGTGTAAACATATCTACATAGTCGCCATTGAGGATCTTATTCCTCTTCCTCTGGGACAAATGGTTCCCCAATATAAAATCAGTCAACTGATTACTGGAAACCTTTACATCTTCCACCAATGCCCCGTCCTTCCATTCCAATGTTCCATTGAACGTCTTACGGTGCGAATTAGCCCTCCTCTCATGTGCCCAAAGTGGGATCCCATGATTATGTTCCCCGAAACCCAAGTAACCATCCATGGGGCCCTTGCTATCAGAATCCGAGGATGACGTACCTGACTCATCCTCTGTCTCGGACTGCTTACTTCTTTTCTTCTTAGCCGACGTATTCTTCTTGGACTTTCTTTTGCCCCCTTGCACCTCACTGCTGGCCGAGTTCTCATTGGCAGCCGGCTGGGCGACTTGGGGTTCCATCTGCTCCGTATCAGAGTCAGAACCCGAGCTACCTTCCATTGAACTGTGCTGGGGCTGCTGCTCCTGAAAAACACTGGGGGTGCCTATCGCCTGCGCCATGGTATTACTGCCGATCCCCTTAGAAGGCGCCTTTCCCTTACTGGCACCCTTAGCGGGTGCCTTACCTTTACCGGCGCCTGCGGTGGTTTTCTTAGCAATGGCTGATTGGGCGCGAGTGTTGGGGCGTCTGATAGCAGCAGTTTCTATCTGACCGCTGACCGACGCAGCGGCAGATGTGCCCTGTTGCTCCTGAATGTTAAGGGGAGTATCGGGTATAACTTCTTGTGACGACTCCGGCGCCGGAAGTGCCAGAGCCCTCGGCCTACACTGCCTATAAAATGTTTCAAAGGCCATGAAGAATTGAGCAAAGGCTTGAGGATCGCAGGGCATGGCAGGTAATTACCTGTAAGAGGTGCTGGTTGATTGCCCGTGGGGGCTGCCTGCTGATTACCCCCCGAAGCCATTCTGACAATGAAAGACACAAGGAAGACTTCTAATTATTTGCAAACTACTAGTTCAGTATTGTCACCAAGATCCGGTGTTTGTCAAATTTATTTTATATTATTTTTATTATTATAATTTTATTTTTATTATTATTAGTATTTATTTATTCAATTGTTTATTTATTTATTATAATTATCTATATATAGATAGATAAATTTTTATTTATTTGTTTATTTATATTTTATTTATTTATTAGTTAACTAAGTATTTATTTCATTAATGTTTTAATTCAGCTGTGTTATTCTATTAATAAACTCTTATCATGTATTGTTATCACTTAATAGCAAAATTAACTTAGTTCAGAATTGCCTACACTGACAGCAGAATGAAGCTGGTGTTAGGATATTTCCGTTCCACCTTAAAAGGGAGCAGGCTTTGAGAGTCACAGAGTCTGCGTATTTCCTGTTCACAGGATGTTTATGTTTTCTGTTGCTTTCGTTTTCTCTCTGTGCCTGGAGACACTGATGCAGGCAGTCATGTTTTTCTTTGTTCTGATCAACGCTGAATAAAACTTGTAAATAATGCTCTCCTGCGTGCAACTTCTGCTGTGAATTATCTGCTGATAGAGTGTGCATGAGCTCTGGGATGTGGCAAGCTATTTTCTAGAAACTCATGTCGCTAATTGCTGATACTGCGTGTCTACGGGAGATCGATGGACGTCCGGAGGCGACGTGGGGCCATGATGGACTTTGTCTCCCTGGCAGTATCCCAACAACAGGTTATGGGCCCAGATTCACAGCACTTACAGGAGAGTAAGACTGCGATGGACTGCTGAGAGGTGAGAGGTATGTGGAGGAAAAGCGAAAGTAAGGCTTTTCTGTTTGCTGCGGCAAGAGCTTTTGATGTCCGGCTGGCCTAATTGGCCTGGGAGCCGAGCCAAGCAGGTTTCGTGATTTATGAGCTGCCGAGATAAGACGTTTCTGAAGTGAATAAGACTCACGGCTGAAATAAAAAGCTGGAATGGAGTTTTTCCAAGCTTCTGAGGCTGCTGAGTGCCCAAAGCTAAATCGGCACAATTATAAAACCTGGACAAAATGGTGTGAGAGTTTGTTGCGTCAGTTTAGAGTGTGGCATACTGTGTCTGAAGCCCCTCCAGTTCCTCTGACAGATAGATGGAGATCCCAGAATTCGAGGGCCATAGACGTAATAGTCTTGTCCGTCTCTCTGGAGGACATTAAAACGCTTGCTGGCAACACGACTGCACGTAAGATGTGGAATGCTTTGAAAGTAGCCCATCTGCCAGTCATCCCAGCCCAGAGTTTGACTGCATCGGAGGTCCTGGCTGTTTCCCAGAATGCGAGTGAATGCAGGGATGCTGAGGGCACCGGTTGCAAGCTGCAGGGGGAGCTGACTGTGATGTCATCCCAGGCAGCATACCAGCCTCCAGGGGGAGCCAAGGAGTCGGCAGCTGAGAGCTCTGTTTCTCATGGGAGCCAAGGTCATCCTCACAGATACCGGAAGGCTAGAAGTAAACAGAGACAGATGCCTGCAGATGGCCAGAAGCAGGGGGGGGGGGTGAAGAGCCCACGCCAGTGGAAAACAAGGCTTTGTTTGCTGGCACAGCTTCACCAAAGGCTAAAGGCAAGTCTGATGGCCAGGAGCAGGGGGGCAAGCTGCAAAAGCCCACGCCGGTGGAAAACAAGGTTTTGCTTGCTGCAAAAGCTGCTCCAAAGGCCAAGGACAGGTTTGTTATTGATTTGGGGTGTACCCGCCATGTCGCAAAGGACCGCCATCTCCTTCAAACCTCAAGAAGGTGAGATCCACCTGGCTGATGGAAAGACGTTGCGAATCGCGGGAGAAGGGACTGTGAGACTGGCAAGTCTGCACACTACCATCAAAGATGTACTATATGTTCCAGGTGCTGCAGACAACTTGCTCAGTGTCCCACAGCTGACTGGGCGTGGTTTTGAGATTTCCTTCAAGAGGAGCGTCTGTGTCATCAGAAAAGGCAAAGAGGACATTTTGCATGCAAAGTTTATAGATGGTTTGTTCTGTACAACTTATGATGACAATGGTGCTGTTGTTGTGTCTAATGCTGATTCTTGTTGTGTTGCACAAACTAACAAAGTTCTTCATGCAGGATGCATTCATGATGCACACAGAAGGTTTTGTCACCTCTCTTGGAAGGCACTGGCCAAGATGCCAGAGATGGTTGAGGGTTTGAACATCAAACCCTATAAGTTTCACATGAAATGTGTATCTTGTGCAGAGAACAAGGTGAAGGTTGCTCCAAAAGGCAAGGAGTCTAGCAGGCAGGCTTCCAAACCCTACCAGCTAGTGTACGCAGACCTGGTTGGTCCACTTGCGTCCTCTTTGGGAGGAGCAAGGTACTTCATGGTTCTAATTGATTATTTTTCCAGGTACATTCATGTGTTTATGCTCAAGCAGAAATCGCAAGCGTTTCCTAGGTTCAAGGCATTCTGTGCTTGGTTGGAGAATGCTCACGGTAAATGCATTGGTTGTTTGTTTACTGATCGAGGCGGGGAGTTCACTTCTCAGCAGTTTGAAGCTTTCCTGACTGAGAAGGGAATCCAGCATGACGCCTAGATCGCCATGGATGAATGGAATTGCGGAGCGAGCAAATCAAACATTGCTGCAAGGAATGAAAACATTGTTGCATGATGCCAATCTCCCTGATAAGTATTGGGGGGAGGCTCTGTCGAATTTTGTTTACACTTTTAATCGCAGATTGTCATCACCTATTGGTTGTACCACCTATGAGAAGATGTTTGGTAAGAAACCCAACATCAAACACATGAGAATCTTTGGTTCTGACATGTGGGTACACACCCCACAAAGCAACAAGCTTGGGAAGCGTGGGGCACATGGTTTGTTCATGGGGTACGAAAAAGGTGCATACAGGGTATGGATGACTGACTCTAAGTCCATTAAGTTCACAAAGAGTGTTGAGTACAATCCTAAGGGGGGGGGAAATGTGGGAATTTTCCAGGGTTACCCAGAGGAAGATGAAGAAGATGTGAAAAAGGCAGCTGATGAAGAGGAAGCTGAGGAAGCTGAGGATGATGATCAGAGTTCGGATTCCAGCTCAGTGGGCGGCGCTGCTGCTGATGTCAGCGACAGTGATGACACAGCAGACTACAAGAGCGCAAAGGCCTCAGTCAGACCATCTGATGCGTCTGACAATGAACTGGAAGAACCACTGTTCACCATTGGTCACTTTTCTCCTAAGAAGGAGGAGATGAGTCCAGAAGACTTGCGTCTAGTACGCAGATCTGAAAGGGCCACCAAAGGTAGACCTCCAAAGAGATTTGCTGATGAGTTTGCTAAGACAGCAACTGCTGTTCTTAGTAGCTCAGAGAAGGTGTGGGAACCTTCAAGCTTCAAAGAGGTTCAGGAGTTAACCTCTAAAGATGCTGAGCCTTGGCTTAATGCCATGAAGGCTGAAGTTGATTCCTTGAATAGGAACCAAACTTGGGAACTGGTACCGGTAGTCCCAGGAATGAGACTGATTGGCAGCAAATGGGTCTTCAAGGCCAAGACAGACCAGAATGGCAAGATAGTCAGACACAAAGCCAGATTGGTTGCCAGAGGTTTTTCACAGGTACCAGGACAGGATTACCACGAGACCTACTCTCCCACAGTCAAATATGAGAGCATTCGGCTGATGCTCAAGATTGCTGCGGAGGAGAAACTGCATGTTTCCCACCATGACATTAATACAGCTTTTTTTGTACGGGATTTTGGGGGAGGAGCTGTTTATGCTTCCACCTGATGGAATGCAGATACAGAAGGGAATGGTCTGTAAACTGCGGAAATCCTTATATGGTCTCAAGCAGAGTGCCAGGTGTTGGAACACAAAACTCACTGAGACGTTGCTTTCTCTAGGTTTTCACCAGGGCAAAGCTGATCCATGTGTGTTTGTCAAGGAGGAGGGGCAAAACAAACTGTATTGTTTATGTTTTGTCGATGATCTTCTGATGTTTTGGAAGAATCAGGCTTTGTACCAAAGCACCCTCGCTCAATTGAAGGAGCACTTTGACATGAAGGATCTTGGTGAGGTATCCAACTATCTTTCTCTGCAGGTGGAGAGGGACCAAGCAGGTAATTTTCTGGTACACCAAACACAGAAAATTGCTGATGTATTAACCAGGTTGAATTTGGTTGATGCAAACCCAGCAGACACACCGATGGTGACAGGTTACCAGGTAGATAGTACTGCTGAAGCGTTTTCTGACACAACGCTGTACAGATGCATTCTAGGCAAGTTGAATTTCATTGCTAGATGCTCAAGACCTGACATAGCTGTAAGCACTAACCTGCTTAGCAGACATGCTAACAATCCTACTGTTCAGGATTGGAAAGCTCTGAAGCGCATAGCCCGCTATTTGAAAGGGACTATGCACTACACGCTGAGGTTCACCAGTCAGAAGACTGGAGGTCTTGAAATCTTTGCAGATGCAAGTTTTGGAAGTGACACCACGGATGGTATGAGCACTTCTGGAGTGTGCTACATGTACAACCACTGTCTGTCTGACTGGTTGTGCAAAAAGCAGACAACAGTGAGCCTTAGTTCCTGTGAAGCAGAACTCAGTGCTCTGTCATTTTCACTCATGGATTGTGAATGGTTGATGCAACTGTTTAAGGACATCAGAGTTTCTGTGAAATGTCCTGTACAAGTGTATCAAGACAATAGATTGTGTTTGGCTTTGCTGAACTCAGAGAGTTGCAAGCAAAGAACCAAGTACTTGCAGATTAAGCTACATCGTGCAAGAGAGTGTATTCAGAAAGGACTCATTCAGGTGTCCTACATGCCAGGAAATGAAATTCCTGCTGATCTGTTGTCTAAGGTTGTTAACAGAGAACAACTTAAGGTTTACGTACAAAGGTTGCAATTGGGTTGAACCACAGGTACTACAGGTTACACGGAAAGGGGGAGGATGTTAGGATATTTCCGTTCCACCTTAAAAGGGAGCAGGCTTTGAGAGTCACAGAGTCTGCGTATTTCCTGTTCACAGGATGTTTATGTTTTCTGTTGCTTTCGTTTTCTCTCTGTGTCTGGAGACACTGATGCAGGCAGTCATGTTTTTCTTTGTTCTGATCAATGCTGAATAAAACTTGTAAATAATGCTCTCCTGCGTGCAACTTCTGCTGTGAATTATCTGCTGATAGAGTGTGCATGAGCTCTGGAATGTGGCAAGCTATTTCTGGAAACTCATGTCGCTAATTGCTGATACTGCGTGCCTACGGGAGATCGATGGATCGTCCGGCAGACGGCTTGGGGCCATGATGGACTTTGTCTCCCTGGCAGTATCCCAACAGCTGGAGCCGCCCAGCACAGCTCAGTAAGAACCGCCAGACACCAAGACGCAAAGGTTATATAAGCAGCTTATAAACGATACCTACTGCTGCAAACGTGAATTGATTTATCTGATAACAATATCGTGATTATGCACTGCAATGTCGCCAAATTATTCTTAGTTGTTAGCCTGATGCCTTGAAATCGGAAGGATAGAATCCAATAGATGCCGCCGGTACTTTAATTATTTTAAAAATTACTGCCTAGCCACCACCGTGCCTGTAAGCGCACTGCCCTTTTCTCCCTTGGAGCGGGAACGCAAAAACAAAACCCGAAAAGTTGTCTGCTGTAACGCACGATGCCTCTTTCCCCAGAACTTGCTCGGCGCTCTGACTCAATATAATACAACACCACAAGGACAGCTACTTCGTAATCACCCCCGGCTTTGAACCGCAAATGAATTAAACTTGATGCGACTTTGAAGCAAGGAAAGAAAGTGGCTGCGACTTTGGAGCAGCCGGTATAAACAACTACTCAGCGGTGTGAATTGCAACAAAGAAACCCCCGTGCCTCACCTAAAATGGCGGCTCCGAGCGACCACGTGGTCACCCTACAAGACGGCGGAAGAAGAGCATCGTTGCCGTGGCGACTAAGCCCAACCACACTCAGAGGTTGCTACACTGTAAAGCGACTGACAATATAAGCGCAATGGGGGGATACCCCTGTATGCGTGGACTGAGTTTGCCGGCACTCCTGTGATCCTGCTTATTAGAAAAGGATTATTGACTGTACATTTAGAAAGGTTAAGAGAAAACACTTTTTCCGCCCTCCGTCTGGATGAAGCGAATCCGACACCCTGCTGCTGGACCCAACCCAGAAAGGAGAACCCCAGCAACCCCTTAGCGACCGCTGATAGCCCTCACTGGCCGGGTTACCCCCACCTCAAGCGGCTGCTGAAGTCAGCCGCGTGTCCAGAGTTCGCCGATTTGCGCGGCAGCGATGAATCGACGGAATCGGGGATCCACACGGCAGGGTTGCGGCGACGGTCACTCTCAGTGGGATCTGGGCGCTGGCGATGCATCGGGAGCAATGGATGCAAAATTCCACGTGCAAGCGGTGAGCGCGAAAACAAAAGGTAGAAACGAAAAGGTATGAAGAGGGGCTCCGCTACGCTACGGTGCTCCGATCGATCGGATGGTGAGTTCCGAGCGACCGGTCTCGTTCCGGCGCCCTTGCCGTAAACAAGAAGCACGACTTGCGATTGACGATCTCCCAAAGATGTGAAAAAGAAACAAAGTAACGCTCTAAATTGATATAGAAAACAAAGCAACGAAGCAACAAAACAACCTGGCTCCACGTGCAAGCTGGGACCTGAAAAAATGAAGCAGCTGGTCGGAGCAAAAAAACGGGCAGCTGGAACAGGGGAAAGAGGGCGGTCCCCAGGCACGCTGGCCTTAAATGGGCTAGGCCATGCCTCCCCTGCCCGCCAATTGGCGGGCCGGGTCGCGGACACGCTCGGGGATTCCCTCTTCTCGTTGGGGCTAAAGCAGCCCCCGCGTGTGTGGGAGGGGGTGGCCCGCAACCCCCTCCTCTCGAGTTCAGAAGTGGCTTTCTGACATGTGGATTCACACACCACAAAGCTCCAAGTTAGGCAAATGTGGTTTGCATGGTATCTTTCTAAGATATCAGAAAGGTTCTTACAGAGTAATGATGACTGACGCTAATACAGTTAGACTCACTAGACGTGTTGAGTACAGTGCCAAGTGGGGGGAGAGTGTGGGAATTTTCCAATGTTATCCTGATGACAGTGAAGTGTCTGAGGATAAACAGCAGCAAAACCCCACACCCACTGATGAAGGTTCTGATTCTGAATCTGAAACTGAATCAGATGATTCAGAGGATTTCAAGAGTGCTAAAGCCTCTCTGCAACCCTCTGAAGGCTCTGATCGAGAATTGGAGGAACCACTGTTCACTATAGGCCACTTTTCTCCTAAGAAAGAAGAGGAGAGCATTGAAGACTTAAGTCTAATTCGCAGGTCTGAAAGATCCAAAAAGGGTAGACCTCCAAAGAGATTTGCTGATGAATTTGCTATTGTTAATAGCTCCAAGAAGGTATTTGAACCTTCAAGCTTCCAAGCGATCCAGGCTTTGAACTCAAAGGATGCTGAGCCATGGTTAACTGCCATGAAGGCTGAGCTTGATTCCTAAGAGAGGAACAAAACATGGGAGCTAGTTCCGACAGTTCCAGGGGTGAAGCTGCTTGACAGAAAATGGGTATTCAAAGCAAAGACAGATCAGAATGGCAAGGTAGTCAGACACAAAGCCAGATTGGTAGCCAGAGGTTTCTCATCACAATGTGAATACAGCATTTTTGTACGGAACCTTAGGTGAAACACTTTATATGCTTCCACCTGATGGCGTACTGGTAAAACAGGGATTTGTTTGTTCTCTGAAGAAGTCCCTATACAGTCTCAAAGAAAGTGCATGATGCTGGCACTCTAAACTCACTGAAGTGTTGTTTTCTCTGGGTTTTCAGCAGGGTAAATCTGATCCATGTGTATTTGTCAAAGAGGAAGGGCAAAAGAAGCTGTATTGCTGGTTTTATATTGATGATATTCTTTTCTTTTGGAAGGATGTTAAAATGTACAATAGCGCCCTAGCTCAACTGAAGGAGCACTTTGACATGAAAGATCTTGGTGAGGTAACCAACTACCTATCTCTGGAAATAGAGAGAGACCAAGATAGTAATATTTTAATACACCAGTCACAGAAAATTGCTAATATGTTATCCAAACTAAACCTGATGGATGCTAACTCTGTAGACACACCGATGACAACAGGTTATCAGGTAGATGACACTGAAGGAGCATTTTCTGACACTACACTGTACAGAAGTGTGCTAGGCAAACTAAACCTCATTGCCAGATGTTCAAGAGCGGACATTGCAGTTAGCTGTAATTTGCTAAGCAGACAAGTCAACAATCCTACTGTTAAGGATTGGAAAGCTCTGAAACGCATAGCACACCATTTGAAAGGCACTATGTCAGTCAAAATGTTTATTCGGCTTTACGCCCATCATAAAGCACAACACACAAAACAAATCAAATAAAACAGCGGTCTCGTACAAGCCACAAGTAATATAACACAATTCACAGCTCACAAGGACAAATATTGGCAATTCAAAAGAAAAAATTAAGATTAAGATTAAAAATTTAGACACTACACTAAAATCAATATCTGATGTCATTATCGAAAATTCTTATAACTATCAATAATCAGCTAACATTCCATTCCGTCTCTTGTACGAGAGGACGGCTGTTAGGAATTTAGCAACCTGTAGGGTAATATAAGGATCCACATCTTGAAGAACCCAGGCAAGCTGTAGGTCTACTAGTTTGTCAGCCATAGGCTGGATTATGGAGTTTAGTATACTAGCACGAGCTGAACTGTACACAGGGCAGATGATGTAGAGATTCAGATGTTTTCATTTCACAAGCACACATTGAAGGGACTTGGCCCTTCGTGAATCTATGTCTCAGCACGTTTGTTGGAAAAACATTGAACCTAGCTCTAATGAAGGCATATCGGTGAGATGCGGCCATAAGTGATGTTAAGTAGGACGGAGCACGGTAGATAGGGGTTATGCAGAGATTTAACGGCGAGCAGGCTCCACCACCAGCTAAGAAATTTTGGTATAGCTCCGCATCATCCAGCCTTTGATTTATACACCTTTTTTGCCACGTTTAGATCCAGTTTGAGCAATTCAGTGGGCGAGATCTCATAGGACAGCAATTTGGCATGGATTTTTCCTGACCACAAATTTGTGAAGTCATCCCTCCACATGCATTGAATGAGATAGTGGTTCGGGAGTTTATGCCATAGGGATATCCAGTAAATCAAAACTCTCCTCCATAAAACTAACTACACTGAGGGGATCTTCATTTCTAAGCGAATAGCCGCATTACTTACGCATGTTGGTAGTTTTAAAAGTCGGCGTAAGAATTGGCTTTGAAGCGACTCTAAAGGTGAGAGGTTTGCAAAGGCAGCCCATAAAGGTGCAGCATAGGCCATTGTGGCCATCACTTTGATGCTATACACTTTCAAGGCCGCAGGGATGAATAAGGCCCCCTCAGAGTAGAAAAAACGGAGGAGGGAGTGTGATAGGGCTTTTGTCTTGTTTTGAAGATATTCAACGTGCGCTTTCCACCCTAAATTATATTGAAAATAAATTCCTAAATATTTAAATTTATGTCCTTGTTCAATTTTCGTGCCCTCCAATTTCCATGAATATATTTTTCGAATCCTTGAAAATATCAGTACTTTGGACTTGGTGTGGTTGATAAACAGATGATTAGAATGGCAATATGACGCAAAAATCTTTAGTGCCCTCCTTAAACCCACTCTGGAGTAAGAGAGTAGTACCGCATCATCTGCGTAGAGAAGTAAAGGACAACGATAATCTGCTATACGGGGGGGGGGGGGGGATAAATTTTTGTGAGTCGATTAATGGGTTCCTCATATCACAGATAAATAAGTTAAAAAGAAGTAGCGCTAAAATACAACCCTGGCGTACACCCTTATTTACTGGCACTGGGTTAGTTAGGTCTCCAGCAGGGGATATTCTTACCCTGGCCACGGACCCGGCATGAAGTTGGGAGATAAGCCACAGGAGCCTTCTATCTATTCCCCAGCAGGCAAGTTTATCCCATAGTAATTGCCTCGGAATACTATCAAACGCAGCTTTCAAATCTATGAAAACTGCGCAAAGTTGGCCCCGTCGAGGTGTCTAGTATTTCCGGGCTAAGTGATAAAGAATAATTGCCTGGTCTGTTGTGGATCAGTTTAATCTAAATCCAGTTTGCTCATGCCCAATCAGGTCAGCCTCAACTGACCACTTCATCAACCTTGCCAGCAAAAAACGGGCATATATTTTCCCAATGGACGATAGCAGACTGATATTCCGGTAATTCCCTGGGTCACCGGGAGGGCCTTTTTTGTAGATAGGAATTATAATGGCCTCCTTCCACGTTCCTGGTATTAAGCCCGTGGCATTTATTGCGTCGAACGTTTTAGCTAAAATCCCTGCCCACCATACAGAATGTAGCTTTATAGCCTCAACAGGGACCAAATCTGGCCCAGGGGCCTTACCAGTTTTCAGCTCAGCTATCAATTCTAGGATTTCAGCAGGGTCGGAATTGGGCCAGACGGGAAGGGGATTAGAAGGTCTCCAGTGAGTGGCCGGAGCTTCTGCCACTGAGAAATATTTTCTCAGGAACTGCTCCCATGTAGGGGCCGGGATCACCGTTAAGGGGAATTTCGTGTTTCTTCCCTTTATTAAGGACCAAAATTTCCGGGAGTTATGAGATTTTGAGGCAGAAATTATAGTCTGCCAGCGATTTAAATGCCATTCCCGTTTGGCCGATTTCTGGGCCTGTTTGTATGCTTTTTTAGCCAGGGAATAAGATGGAGGTAAGGCCAGAGCGCCGGAAAGTTTATAGTCATTATATATTGTATGTAGATGGAGTCTGGCTAGTTTACAAGCAGAGTTGAACCAAGGGGCGCCAAATTTAAAATAATCGTTTTTAACTCCATAGGTTGGAGAAGTAAAAAAGCGAGTTAAAACTTCTATCAGGCAAGGAAAAAAAATCATACAGGTAATAGGATCACGCAGGACTATTCCTACGTCCGGCTGATCACCAGGAAACTTTTCTCGGATAAAATCCGTATATCTATGGGCGAGGGCAGGGGACCATCTAATCCCCTTTGTTTTAGTAGACGGCTCCACAATCACCGGGATTGGGTGGGAGCGCTCGAGCAGCTGCCAGTCAACACATAACTTGGTTGTCAGGGGAAGATGGTCACTGAATTGGGCATTATCAATTTTAAAAGAGGTGACATTCAAAAATAGATCCCGGGAAACCAATACATAGTCAAGAACATTGTTTGATTTTAACCCCAGGTGGGTGAACTCTCCTGGTATATCTGGAGGACACCTGCCATTTAATATAATTAAATTAAGGCGTAAAGTCATCTGATAAAGCATCACTCCCGCCTTATTGACTTTTACATCCTTTGATATTCTAGTGGGGATATATACTAGATCGTAGATTTGAGCGCCGGGGTCGACCCACCATTTAGACTTTATAAGAGCCTCCCGATTTGAGGCTATCCGAGCGTTAAAATCGCCTCCGGTAATGGAGGGGACATTAGGATATTTAAGATAGCAAGAAAGTAAAAAATCCTCTAGGGATTCCCATCTAGAAGTAAGATCGGCTGCTAACCCTCCCGGAGGGAAATAGACATTTGTAACCAATAAAGAGAAGTTTCCACCAGAAATCAGTCCGGTAATAGCATAAGGCGGAAATGCGTGCACTAGTGAAAGTTTAGCCCGAAGTTTAAGGGAGATACCAATTGTAAGGCCACCTTTAGGGCGGCCACCATTCGTTGACGGGCTAGCAGGCAGACATATAAACTCAAAGCCATTTAACTCAATTTCCTCCTCCACCCAAGTTTCTTGTAATAGTATGATAAGAAAGGAATTAATATATTTTCGGAATTCTGGATCTGATTTTTTACTTTTCCATCCAGCAATGTTCCAACTTAATATTGAAGGCTGGGGTTTCCTCGTTCCTCCAATTGACTGTCATTCGGAAGGTTGGCTCAACTTTAATACGGGAAGAGGGGAGCCAATAAAGAAATCAGTTATCTTCCTCTGATGAAAAACCTCTCGTAAAAGCTGAGTGGGAGGATTTACAAGGTTGTCTGACTGTTGAACTTGGCCACTCGATCTACTAGGAGTAGGACCTTGAGCAGGGGCGGGCCCCTTTTCCAAAAGAGTTTAGTGGGCCACCCGGTGTGGTCCATCTATCTCGTCAGAAGTTTGGTCTCTCTGTAGCCTGCTACTGGTCTTTTGGGCTACTTGATTTATGTGGCCTGTTGGATCTTCAATCAGTTCTGTCACTGGTCTTGCTGTTGAAAAGGCACTATGCACTACAGACTGAGATTTAATAATCAGAAGTCTGGCGGTCTTGAGATATTTGCTGATGCGAGTTTTGGAAGTGACACTACAGACAGGAAAAGCACGTCTGGAGTTTGCTACATGTACAATCAGGGTCTATTTGATTGGTTGTGCAAGAAGCAAACAACAGTAAGCTTAAGTTCTTGTGAAGCTGAACTGAATGCACTGTCTTATTTACTTGTGGATTGTGAATGGTTGTTACAATTGTGTAAAGACATGAGAATTCCTGTAAAGTGTCAAATCCAGGTTTATCAGGACAACAAAGTCTCCAGGGCCAGATGAACTGCATCCAAGAGTATTAAAAGAACTGGCAGATGTGATCTCAGAACCACTGGCAGTCATCTTTGAGAATTCCTGGAGAACAGGCGAAGTCCCGGCAGACTGGAGGAGGGCAAATGTTGTCCCTATTTTCAAAAAGGGGAAAAGAGAGGACCCAAATAATTACCGCCCAGTCAGTCTGACATCAATAGCAGGGAAGATTCTGGAGCAGATCATTAAGCAAACAGTCTGTGAGCACCTAGAAAGGAATGCTGTGATCACCAATAGTCAGCATGGATTTCTGAAAAATAAGTCATGTCAGACTAACCTGATCTCGTTTTTTGACAGAATTACAAGCCTGGTAGATGAAGGGAACGCAGTGGATGTAGCCTACCTTGATTTCAGCAAGGCATTTGACAAGGTGCCCCATGATATTCTTCTAAAGAAGCTGGTAAAATGCGGTCTTGACTATGCTACCACTCAGTGGATTTGTAACTGGCTGACTGACCGAACCCAAAGGGTGCTCATCAATGGTTCCTCTTCATCCTGGAGAAGAGTGACTAGTGGGGTGCCACAGGGTTCTGTCTTGGGCCCGGTCTTATTCAACATCTTTATCAACGACTTGGATGATGGACTCAAGGGCATCCTGATCAAATTTGCAGATGACACCAAACTGGGAGGGGTGGCTAACACCCCAGAGGACAGGATCACACTTCAAAACGACCTTGACAGATTAGAGAACTGGGCCAAAACAAACAAGATGAATTTTAACAGGGAGAAATGTAAAGTATTGCACTTGGGCAAAAAAATGAGAGGCACAAATACAAGATGGGTGACACCTGGCTTGAGAGCAGTACATGTGAAAAGGATCTAGGAGTCTTGGTTGACCACAAACTTGACATGAGCCAACAGTGTGACGCGGCAGCTAAAAAAGCCAATGCAATTCTGGGCTGCATCAATAGGAGTATAGCATCTAGATCAAGGGAAGTAATAGTGCCACTGTATTCTGCTCTGGTCAGACCACACCTGGAGTACTGTGTCCAGTTCTGGGCACCACAATTCAAGAAGGCCACTGACAAACTGGAACGTGTCCAGAGGAGGGCAACCAAAATGGTCAAAGGCCTGGAAACGATGCCTTATGAGGAACGGCTAAGGGAGCTGGGCATGTTTAGCCTGGAGAAGAGGAGGTTAAGGGGTGATATGATAGCCATGTTCAAATATATAAAAGGATGTCACATAGAGGAGGGAGAAAGGTTGTTTTCTGCTGCTCCAGAGAAGCGGACACGGAGCAATGGATCCAAACTACAAGAAAGAAGATTCCACCTAAACATTAGGAAGAACTTCCTGACAGTAAGAGCTGTTCGACAGTGGAATTTGCTGCCAAGGAGTGTGGTGGAGTCTCCTTCTTTGGAGGTCTTTAAGCAGAGGCTTGACAACCATATGTCAGGAGTGCTCTGATGGTGTTTCCTGCTTGGCAGGGGGTTGGACTCGATGGCCCTTGTGGTCTCTTCCAACTCTATGATTCTATGATTCTATGATTCTATGAAAGCATGTTTGGCTTTGCTGACTTCTGAAGGTTGTAAGCAAAGCACGAAGCACTTGCCATTGAAGCTGCAACATGCTAGAGAATGTGTTCAGAAAGGACTTGTAATGGTGTCCTATATGCCAGGTAATGAAATTCCTGCTGATTTATTGTCCAAGGTTGTTCCAAGGGATCAACACTGTACCTATGTACAGAAATTGGGTTTGTACTGAGATTGTACTGACACGCTGCCCAGTGGTGTTCACAGAAAGGGGGAGGATGTTAGTTTCTGTTTGCCACTGAGCAGCTGCTTAGAGTCACAAGGCTCTGTTTACATTCCAGAGACAGTCCAAGCTATTGGAAGTCTCACGGGAAAAGGAAGACGGATGTGATGTTTACTGGTTTCCTGTTTCCTTTTTCCCCCAATTTGATTTCATAAATTTTTATTCATATTTGCACATATATACTGGAAAAACATAAAAAAAAATCCACCACATACCTTATACAAATTATATCCACTTCACAAATCATAAATAAAATACATAACTGAGTTAGTCTCAACTGAGCCTTGGACTTCCCTCCACTCCTTTGGTAAGTATCGAATAAATTATATAGTCGCGTACTTTTTAACTCTTTTACATAGACCTTTCCCGCTGTTAGAGTTATTTCAACCCCGCCAGTGTCACCTGAACTTTAGATTCCATATACAATAAATATTTCTTCCAATTATCATGAAATTTCTGTTCGTCTTGGTCCCTTAATCTTCCTGATATTCTATCAAGCTCAGCATAATTTATCATTTTAACCTGCCACTCACTTATGTTGGGTATTACTTCTAATTTCCAATTTTGTGCTAACATAGTTCTTGCAGCTGTCGTGGCATATAGAAACAAGATCTTATCTTCTAATTTCTTTACCGACCATTCCTAACAAAAAAGCTTCTGGCTTTTTGGGAAATGTATATTTCAAGATTTTTTTTAAGTTCATTATAGACCAATTCCCAAAAGCTTCTCACTTTGCAACACGACCACCACATATGGTAGAGGTCACCTTCTACCTGTCTACATTTCCAGCATCTTTTATCCTTCAACTTATAAATCTTCGCTAATTTCACTGGTGTATGGTACCACCTGTAGATCATTTTCCACAGGTTTTCCTTTAGTGCCGTGCATGCCGTAAATCTCATATTCTTGTTCCATAGTTCCAACCACCTCTCAAAGTCGATGTTATATCCAATGTCTATTGCCCACTTAGTCATTGCCTCCTTCACCTCCTCATCTTTAGTATACCACTCCAGCAAAATATCGTACATCCTTGACAGTGTTTTGTTCTTACCTTCTATAACCTCCACATTAAATTTAGATTTTTTATCTTCAAATCCTACTTTCTTTTTGTCTTCTTTTAGCAGGTCATTTACTTGGTGGTATTGCAACCACCCAGTAAATAAATTTTTGATCTCTTCATATGGTCTAAGTTTAATCCCTTGATCTGTCTTCCAAATTAGTTCTTCATAGGTGGCATTCTTCCCTTCCATATTTTTTTTTTATAGTTAACACCTCAATTGGTGAAATCCACCAAGGTGTCTTCCTTTCCAATATATTTTTATTTCTTTCCCATACTTGGAATAGTGGTCCCCTAAAAATATGATTTAGAAAGCCTCTATGAACTTTCACCTTTTCGTACCACAGGTACGTGTGCCACCCATACCTGTTATCGAAACCTTCCAAGTCCAAGATATCCCTATTTTCCAATCTTATCCAATCCTTCAACCGCACTAAACACGCCGCTTCATAGTATAAACTTAGATCCGGTAGAGAGAATCCCCCTCTTTCTTTTTTGTCCACCAATATTTTCATTTTTATTCGTGGTCTTTTGCCTTGCCAGATGTATCTCGCTAAGGCTCTTTGCCACTCTCTACACTGCTTTAAACCTTTTAATACCGGAATGGTTTGAAACAAAAATAACATTCTGGGGAGAACGTTCATTTTGATAACCGCTATCCTCCCCAGAAAATATAACCTCAATCTCTCCCATATTTCAAGATCTTTCTTCATATTCTTCCAAGTGACTTCATAATTATCCTTATATAGGTTAATATTTTTCGCTGATATCCACACTCCAAGGTATTTCACTTTCTTTGCTGTCATAATTCCCATCTTTTGTTCTAGTTCTACAATATCTTCCTTATTTAGATTTTTAGTCAACATTTTAGTCTTATTTATATTAATCTTGAAGCCTGACACCGCTCCAAACTCTTCAAATTTTTGCAAGGCTTCTTTCATACTATTTTTCGGGTCTTCTAGAGTTAATACAATATCATCCGCGAAGGCTTTTATCTTATGTTCTTTAGTCCCTACCTTAATCCCTTTCACTTCCGCTGCCTCTCTCAGTCTCTTAGTAAGTACTTCAAGTACTATTATAAATAATAGAGGAGACAGGGGGCAGCCTTGTCTAGTCCCTTTAGATATGTCAAAAAATTCTGATGTCGAATTATTTATTATTAGCTTAGCTTTTTGTTCATTATAGATAGCTTCTATACCTTTTCTAAATCTTTCACCCAGCCCCATCGTTTTTAGATTTTCTATCAGGAAGCACCAAGAAACATGATCAAAGGCCTTTTCGGCATCAATGAAAATCAAAGTGGCTTGTTTGTCTATTCTGGTTTCCAAATATTCAATGATATCTATCACATTTCTTACGTTGTCCTTCAGTTGTCTCCCTGGAAGGAAGCCCGTTTGATCTTTATGGATTCTGTTACTTAGTACTCTTTTTAATCTTTCTGCCATTACATCCGCAAACAGTTTATAGTCGTTGTTTAATAATGAAATCAGCCTATAGTTTTTCACCTCTAAAGCATCCACATCTTTTTTAGGAATTAATGTAATATAGGCTTCCTTCCAGGTGTTCGGGATCTTCCCTTCTTTTAAAGTATTGTTCATCACTTCGCATAGGGTTGGGCTTATTTGATCACGTAGTACTTTATAATATTTGGCTGACAGACCATCTGGCCCCGGCGCTTTGCCAATTTTCATCTTTGATATTGCCTTCCTTACCTCCTCCTCCGTAATCAGCTGATTTAATAATTCTTTTTCTTCAGTTGATATCTGTTGTAGATAATGTTCTTTCAGATAGCGTTCTATATCATAGCCTGACTCCTTACCTCTTTTATATAAATCCTTATAGTATTTCTGAAACAACCTTTTTATTTCATTTGGGTCTTCCACTATCTTATCTCCATCCCTTATCCTACATATCGTATTTTGTTTTTTCCTTTCTCTTAGTTGCCAGGCCAAATATTTTCCTATTTTATTAGCGGATTCAAAACTCTTCTGTTTCAACATTTTAACTTTCCCCTCAATCTCCTGATTTACTATCATAGAAAATTGGGCTTGTAATAACTTTATATTTTGTTTTATAGTCTCATCCCCTGGCTTATTAGTTAATTGTCTTTCATTCTCCATTAACTGTGCCAAGATCTCCTCCTTCTTTTTCTCTTTTTCTTTTCTTTGATGACTTTTTCTGAATTCGAAAGCCCCTCATAACGGCTTTCCCTGCGTCCCAAACTGTTACTAAATCTGTCCCTTTATTTAAATTCCACTTAAAGTACTCTTCAATTGTTTCTTTTGCCTTAGTCACTATCTTTTGATCATTAAATAGAGATTCGTTCATTCTCCATCTAAGTACTCTAGCCTCTTTACCCTTTAACTCTAAATATACTGGGTTATGATCAGATATAGTCTGTGGGAGAATTTCAGATTTGATTAAATTCTGTATCAATTCCTTAGTGGTCCAAATACCATCTATTCTCCCCCAACTCTAGTTAGGATTTGAGAAGAAAGTATATTGTTTTACAGTAGGGTTTTTGAATCTCCACGTGTCAATTAGTCCCATATTATCAACCAAATCAAAAAATGTCCGCGGTAACTTGCCTTACTTAATCTCTTGTTTTCTTGTTGATCTGTTCAGGTTCGGTGACACCACCCCATTAAAGTCACCCATCACTATCATTTTTTGATCCATCCACTCTGTTAACCTATTACCTAATTCAGAGAAAAAGGCTGCTTTTCTGTCATTAGGTGCGTATAGTCCGACAACAATAATCTTTACTCCTTGAAACATAATCTGTACTACAATCATTCTCCCTTGTTCATCTTTATACAGTAATTTTGGATCAAGTTTTTCCTTTATATATAGAACCACTCCTCGTTTCTTAACTCTATCTGAAGCCACAAAATCCAATCCTAATCTCTTATTGCTTAAAATTCTCTTATGCTTTCTTGTAGGCAGATTAAGTCAAGGTTCTTTTTTAGTAGATTGTGCGCAATCTGATTCCTTTTATTTTTATTGTTGAGTCCGTTCACATTCCAGGTCAGAACTTTTAGAGCCATCACTTGTATACAAATAATAAGATAACAAGTCTAGATTAGATCTACTGTTTTCTATCGTCTATCTCTTCTCCTTCCCTCTCTTCTCCTGGATTTGTCTCCCTCTCTCCTTCTCCACTCTCTCCGCCTCCTTCCCCACTCCCCGATCGTTCACCCTCCTCCTCCCCCCCCCATCTTTCCAAGTTCTTTCTCATATCTTCTTGCAAATTTTTCTAGTTCTGAAGGGTTGGACAGTTTGAATCTTTTTTCCTTAAAATAGAATGGAATTCCTTCCGGGAATTCCCATCTATATAGGATCCCATTTTTCTTCAATTGGTTAGTTAATTCTTTGTAGGCATCCCTCCTTCGAAGAAATCTCGAAGGAATCTCTTTGTATATGATAATTGGATTTCCTCCAATATATAACCTTTTGTTATAATTCTGTTTCAGTATTTCGTTTCTCATATCCATCGAATTGAACATGACTAATACATTTCCCCCTGGCTTTAGCTGATTTTGTTTTTATCCGAAAAATATTTGCCAACGAGTAACTTATCTCTTCTTCCTTTCTATCTAACCAGATTGCCAGCTCTTTCACCACTTTAAATCTTATGTTCTCATTTGTCTCCTCTGGGATCCCTCTAAGTTTCAAATTTGCTTGATTCTGTCTCATCTGGGTCATTGCCATACTATCCAACAATTCTTCCTGTACTTTGCCTATCTCCTTAACTTCTACTTTAATCCTGTCCAAGTCCCTCTTACTGTCCTTTGTGTCTTTTTGCACCCTTTTCATTGAGTCCTCAAGCACCTTGGCTCTTACCGTTAGATCTTTAACTTTTCCTGTTAATTCTCCCACCACCCCTGTTAGGGATTGATTAGCTGCTTGTGTGTAAAAACGTGCTCCCTCAAAGTTTGTGCGACCCCACAAACCTCCGTGTGTGACGGAGCTCCTCAGACATGTCTGCTCTAGTCACTAGTAGAGTCCGACAGTGGCTGTCTGCGGAAGCGTTTCCAGCAAAGGAGCTCCTTAACAGAAACGCGTCTCCTGGACTCACGGCGTGACAGTTTCCGGCGAGGTGTGGGTCTCCCTATGGGAGACTCAGATACCTCCCCACTGTTCTCGCTGGAAGCGTCCCTGAGCCCTCCCTCCTGCTCGCATTCCCTCAGAGACCCACTCCTCCCCCTGCTGGTCCCTGCTTCAGCTGTTGAGTCTCTTTCTTCCTCCCTGAGCCCCTCCACCACCTGATGCTCCGATGGCAGTTCCCTGACATCCACCTCCCCTCCAGGGCCCCCCTCACCCCCTCCCATTTCCTCTCCCCTGGGAGGTGAAGGGCTAAAACCCCGAAAAGAATCTTCCTCATCTTCCGACGTCTCGAACAATTCCCTCCATCGATCGTCGTCCTGGCTCGCTGAATCCTCTTCCTCTTCAGAATCTGGGAACCCCTCCAACTCCTCTTCCTCGTCGGTGGTGGCAAAGTATTCCCTTCGGAACCTCGCTACAGGCTGAGGTTTACGTGGGAACCTCTGATGAAAAGTCTCTATTAAAACTTCGTCATTGACATCCTCTGCCCTAACCCAGGTGTTTTCCGACTCCGGTTCCCCTTCCCACATTACCAAATACTCTACTTGATCTCCCTTCCACCTGGAATCGAGGATCTCCGCTACATGGTAGCTGTGTTCCTTCTCCTCCATTGCTGGTCCCCTAGTGACCCTCCCTTCACTGTCTCCTCTATACGGTGACAGCAACGACCTGTGAAAAACTGGGTGCAGCTTCATGTGGTTCGGTAACCGGAGCCTGAAAGCCACTGGATTGACCTGCTGCATGACTTCAAACGGACCCAGCCTTTTGGGTCTTAATTTCTTACAACCTCCTTTGAACGGCAACCCTTGGGTTGACAGCCACACCTGGTCCCCCACCCTGATGCTTTCACCTTCCCTTCTGTTTTTGTCTGCCTGCCTCTTATATTCCTCCTTAGCCCTGTTTAAGTTGAGTTGGAGCTGGCGATGGATCGCTTCCATTTCTTCAACGAACTGTTCTGCAGCTGGAACGCTCCAGTTCTCCCCCTCCCCCCCTGGGAAGGCTCTGGGATGGCACCCGTGATTAGCCAAAAAGGGGCTCATCCCCGTGGACACGTTCTCTGCATTGTTGTAGGCAAATTCTGCCAACGCCAGCTTCTCCACCCAATCATTCTCTCTGTCATTAACATAACACCTCAAATATTGTTGGAGAACCCCATTTGCTGTTTCCGCCTGCCCGTTGGTTTCTGGATGACGGGCCGTTGAAAAATTAACCTCTACATGCAGTAAGCTCATGAGCTTCCTCCAGAACCTGGAAGTAAATTGTTTCCCTCGGTCTAAAACCACCCTCAAGGGGGCGCCATGCAACCGAAACACATTCTCTACAAACAATTTGGCTGTTTCTTCTGCTGTGACCGCATGTGAGCAGGCTATAAAGTGGGCCATTTTAGTTAACAGGTCTACTACAACCATGATGGCTGTTTTCCCTCTAGACCTTGGCAGATCAGTCATGAAATCTATTGCCACTGCTTCCCACGGTCTTTCAGGTGTGGGCAGTGGTTCTAATAAACCAGCCGGCGCCCGCCTCTCCCCCTTGGCTCTTTGGCATTGTTCACACCCTCTCACATACTCCCGCACATCTTCCCTGACCTTGGGCCACCAAAATTCCCTGGTAACCAGCCACATGGTCTTGTGTTGCCCAAAATGCCCTGCTGTGGGGCTATCGTGCAGCTGCTTGAGTACCTTCTCCCTCAATTCCCCTTCAGGTATATATAACGCTCCCTTATAATACAATGCCCCGTTTCTCTCCTCAAAACCACCGGATTTGTCTTCCTCCCTCCTGAGACCCCTGAGTTTGTCCTGGGCGTATGCATCATACACCGTACCCTCTACCAATTCCCTTTGCCCCACCAAAGTCGCCCCACACACCCAGCGGTCCTCTGGAATGATATGGGTTTCTTCGGGTGCTCCCTCCCCCTCCAAATATTCAGGTTTGCGTGAGAGAGCGTCCGCCCTAACATTCTCTGGGCCTGGCACGTAACAAATCTCAAAGTTAAATTTGGAGAACTCCTGGGCCCATCTCAACTGCCTTTGGTTGAGCACTCGCGCAGTTCTCCAATACTCTAGATTTTTATGGTCCGTGCACACTTGCACCTTATGTTGTGCACCAACTAGCAGATGCCTCCATCTCCGGAACGCCTCATGAATAGCAAGAAGTTCTCGATCGTACACCGTGTAGTTCCTCTCGGATTTGTTCAGCTTTCGCGAAAAGAAGGCACACGGTCGCCACTCTGACTCCTCCTTCCCCGGCTGCAGAAGAAGCACCGCCCCTATGGCTCTGTCAGATGCGTCTGTTTCAACCCTTAGCTTCTTTCGTAAATCCACATGCAGAAGTTGTTCTTCAGAGGCGAAGGCCCTTTTCAGCTCCTCAAACGCTCGCTCCGCCTCCGCCGTCCATACAAACTTCTTTTTACTGCTGAGACAGTCAGTGATGGGCGCCGTCAGATGGGCGAAGTTGCGGATGAACTTACGATAAAAGTTTCCAAACCCTAGGAACCTCTGCACATCCTTCTTGGTTTTGGGTGTTTTCCATTCCAGCACTGCCTGTACCTTGCCGGGATCCATGGCCAATCCCTTGTCTGACAGGAGGTACCCCAGGAATTCCACCTCCTTGGTATGGAACCGACACTTCTCCAGTTTCACCCACAGCCTGTTGGCTTGCAGTCTGCTCAACACTTCTCTGACGTCTCTCACATGTTGCTCCTCATTCTCCGAATACACCAACACATCATCTAGGAAAGCAACGCAATTCTTGTAGAGCAAAGGGCCCAGTACGTGGTTCATAAAAGATTGAAAACACGCTGAGCCTGCTTGTAATCCAAATGGCATAACGAGGTATTCAAATGCCCCCAAAGGGGTAAACATGGTGGTTTTCCATTCATCCCCTTTCCTTATGCGTATCAGGTTGTACGCCCCCCTTAGATCCAGCTTTGTAAAAATCTTTCCCTTCCTCACCCTGGTCAAAATATCATCAATCCTGGGCATAGGGAAAGCCACTGGCTCAGTCACTGCATTTAACCTCCTAAAATCACATACAAGTCTCGGCTTGTCCGCGTTTTTTTTGTCCACAAAAAACACTGGGCTACCCCCTGCTGCTTTGGACTCTCTGATGAAGCCTTTCTTCAGGTTCTTGTCAATAAACCCTCGCAACTCCTGCATTTCTCTGTCTGACATGGCATACAACTTGCCCACGGGAAGCTGTGCTCCAGGGAGTAAATTGATCTGGCAATCAAAGGGCCTATGAGGTGGTAGTTGGTCAGCTTCCTTCTCGCTGAACACGTCGCTGAGATCTGCATACTGTGGTGGTACCTTCACCTTCTCCATTACTTCAGTCCCTGCTAGGGTGGCTTGGGCCCCTGCTGAACCCTTTTCCCCTTTGCAGTGTTCTAAGCAATGTGCTGAACCAAAGGACACCACTCTTTGATGCCAGCCAACCAGCGGATCATGTAGAGCTAGCCAGCTCATTCCCAAAATAATGGGAGCGCCTCCCAGGGTGGCCACATTAAACGCTATCAGTTCTGTGTGCCTTGCCACCCTCATTATCATTGGGACAGTCTGCAAGCTGACTCCTCCTCCCAACAACTCCCTGCCATCAATCGTGGTCACCTGCAGGGGGTTGCTTAAAGGGATAGTCTGTATCTGGTGTTCAGCAGCAAACTCCTTGCTCATAAAATTGCAGGAGCTGCCTGAGTCCAATAGCGCCTTTATTTTTAGGGGGTGCCCATTTTGCAGCTCTAGCGACACTTCAATCACTAGAGCAGGTCGAGGAGCTTCTGGCACGGGCACTTTCACTGCTCTTTGGCCTGGCTGCAGTGCCCCGATTGTGGCAACCAGGCGTTGGCTTTTACCTGCTCCGTTCCCCCCTGTTCTCCCCCCTCAACAGCTCCCACCATCCCTTGCCATTCCTTCCTCTGGGGGCAGACTCTGGCAAAGTGGCCTGGCTGTTGGCAGAGATAGCATTTCCGGGCGCCCTTTCCCTCCTTCTTAGCCCCCTCGCTGGTTTTTGAAAATGCGCGCGCGCGCGCTGTTCCGATTTCCATCGGCTCTGCCGGCGGGAAAGCTGGCTCAGGAATGTCTGGAATGCGGAACTCCTTCCAACGTTCCCCTCTCCCTTCCCGCCTCTCCAAGGCTCTTGCCTCCTGCCGCGCTCCTATGGTCAGCGCAGATTTGGTCAGCTGATCCATAGACCCCGCCCTGGGGCTCCGTGACAGCTCGTCTTTCACCGCCGAAGAAAGACCTTCTTCAAATAGCATCTGAATGGGTGCCGCCGATAAATCCCAACCCAGTCTGTGAATCAGCATGGTAAACTCAGTCCAGTACTCACGGACAGATCGACTTCCCTGCTTGCAAGCCATTAGCTGTCTGCGCACCACCCCTTCCTCAATATCGCTGGAAAACATGATATCCATTGCACGAAAGAACTTCATCGTGTCCTTTAGTACGTCATTGTGCGTTGCCATTAGGGGTCGAACCCAGTCTCTCGCCCCTTTCTCAAGATGCCCAATTACGAAAGCAACTCGCGATTCCTCATCAGGGAACTCATCGAACTGCACATTAATGGCATATTGCATCTCTGTCCTAAAGGCATGGTAATCCTTGGGGTCCCCCCCAAATTTCTGCACCAATCCTGGTACCTTTCTGGGGAACTGAGTGGCTCTCCCCTTCTTGTCTGCATCCTGAGCCCTTCTCTCCTCCAGCCTCGCCGTCTGCAGCGCCAGTTGGACCTCCAACGCTCGGTATCTATCTTCCAAGCTTGGACCAGCTCCAGCCCCCGCTCCTCCGGTTCCGGTTGGTTCGCTCATGATGCTTTCTCTTGCACAGGCAGCGTACAGAGACTGTCGGACTGCTGTTAGGGATTGATTAGCTGCTTGTGCGTAAAAACGTGCTCCCTCAAAGTTTGTGCGACCCCACAAACCTCCGTGTGTGACGGAGCTCCTCAGACATGTCTGCTCTAGTCACTAGTAGAGTCCGACAGTGGCTGTCTGCGGAAGCGTTTCCAGCAAAGGAGCTCCTTAACGGAAACGCGTCTCCTGGACTCACGGCGTGACAGTTTCCGGCGAGGTGTGGGTCTCCCTATGGGAGACTCAGATACCTCCCCACTGTTCTCGCTGGAAGCGTCCCTGAGCCCTCCCTCCTGCTCGCATTCCCTCAGAGACCCACTCCTCCCCCTGCTGGTCCCTGCTTCAGCTGTTGAGTCTCTTTCTTCCTCCCTGAGCCCCTCCACAACCTGATGCTCCGATGGCAGTTCCCTGACAACCCCCTCCAATCTTTTGTCCAACGTATCTTGTACTTCCAATAGTTTTCTTTCAATATATTGCTCATTATGTTTAAATTCCTTCCTTATCTCAACCATTAAACTGTCATAGTCCTTGATTTCCCTCTCCTCCTTCCCATCTTCTTGTCTGGATGGCCTCCTTTCTGATGGCGTTCCCACCCCCTTTTTCATATTGAAAAAACTCTCCCTCCCCTGGCAGTCACTGAAACCCCCTGCTGGCTTTCTCTGTTCTTCCCGAAGATTCCTTCCGCAGTAGTCCCCTCCGCTCTCACACGGTGGCGCCTTGTAATCTTTCCAAGTCCTAGATCTATTGTCTTCCGTAGGATCTCACGACCAGTTGTCTCTCTCCCCGCACCACACGACAAGTGCTCTCATAAGTTACTGGTTATCCGCCATTGGGGGGGCTAAGAATAAGGAGGTACCATACCAAAAAAAGAAAAAAGAAAGAAGAAGAAAAAAAGGAAGGAACCTATTGGAAGGATAGGGAAAAGCGATCAAGATAAAGGTAATCAAACAATGGGAAGAGGAAGAGGGTGACCAAAATATCGACACGTGGCACAGAGCAAAGAAAAAGAACTTGCAGAGTTCCTAGAAGGACTATATAAGAGACATAGGAATAACCACCAAAATTGCTGAGACCATTGGCTTGGATCTCATCGACCAATAGTCCCCTGGAACTTAAACAGAGTGTGGGGTGAGGCTTAGTCCAAAAACAGGCATATGGGTGTGGGGGAGGACCAAATTAGGACGTCTCCTGGGGGGAGAAGCTTTTATATCTGGCAAAAAGTCCTGACCCACCGTCCTGGTTACGCTTTCCGTTCTCAGTCTCTTTCCGCTGTAGCAGTGAATTAATCTAACAAGTAAACCCCCTCTTCTCCAGCCGAAATATTAAGTTATAACTTTTTTTATCGGGAAAAAGAACAGGAAGTAAGGTGTTTGTACGTAAGCTCGCTGCTTTCTCCAAACAAACAAATCTCTTTTTTCCTCCCAAACGTCACTGGGAGGGCGCTGCCTCTCCGCGTCTTCCCTCCTCCTGCTATCGATCTGTTTTTCGCTCTTTTAACTGGCCCAAGTAAAATAGCAGTTTCTGTCCTTTGTTCCAATATGAGAGGTGTGGGTAACAAAGAGAAGTAAATAATAAAAATCTCTAAGCGTATGCAGCTTGACTCAGACCATGTTCACAAACGGCATGCAAAGGGGTTAATTGCCAAGAAACCGCCCCTGCAATCTCCTCCCGGTCGTTAGCGCTCTTATCTCGCCAAGTTGAACAGAAACATTCCTTTCACTTCTTTCTAGTCCCTTAAGATATTTTCATTTGATACTTTGCCTCAGAGTCCTTATACTTTGCATCTGAGGTCTCTCTTCTACAACCACTTAGCGGCAGCTTTTTTTATTTTTCCCTCTCTCCCAGCCTTACGTTGTACTCCATTTTCTCTTACCACCGGTAGTGGATTCCTTCGCCTTTTGCCTCTCGTAATCCTTTTACGCTGGGTTCTTTAGTTAATCTTTCTATCAGCTTAGTTGGTTTGCTTTTTCCCAGTTTTAAGACTGTTGTCGGAGGCTCACCGCTTTCACACGGAGCCTGAGGCTTCACAACACGGAGTCTGTTACATCCCCTTCGTGCTGCAGCTCAAATCCTGCTAAACGCCGACAATATAGGGGAGCTTAAACAGTGTCGCTGAGACTCAGCTTAAGAACTACCGCCCTATATCGTTACTTAATGTGGATTACAAAATCTTTGCTGACATTTTGGCTAAAAGGTTGAAGAAAGTATTGATGGAAGAGATTCATAAGGACCAAGCAGGCTTTCTCCCTGGAAGACATCTGTCAGACAATGTGAGGAATATACAGTGGTGCCTCGCAAGACAAAATTAATTCGTTCCGCAAGTCTCTTCGTCTTGCGAGTTTTTCGTCTTGCGATGCACGGTTTCCCATAGGAATGCATTGAAAATCAATTAATGCGTTCCTAGGGAAACCGCCTTCAGACCAGGTCTGGGGACAGTCTGTCCCCGGACCTCTTCTGAAGGCTGGGGGGGGGGGGGACAACAAGGGCTTTTCTTCCCACCCCCAGCATTTTAAAAAACCCCGGGACAGCGGAGGACTTCTCCGCTGTCCGGGCGATCTTAAAATGCTGGCGGGCGGCATTTTAAAATCGCCCCGGACAGCGGAGGACTTCTCCGCTGTCCGGGGCGATTTGAAAGCCCCTGGGAAGGCAGGCAGGGGGGACAAATACTTTCGCCCCCCGCCCGCCTTCAGAAGGTGTTCCTGCCCCCGCCCCGCTTCGGAGCAGCGTTCCGAAGCGGGGCGGCTGGGGCAGGTGTTCCCGCCCCCCCGCCCCGCTTCGGAACAGCGTTACGAAGCGGGGCGGCTGGGGCAGGTGTTCCCGCCCCCCGCCCCGCTTCGGAACAGCGTTACGAAGCGGGGCGGCTGGGGCAGGCGTTCGCTGCCGACCCCCAGCATTTTAAAATCTCCCCGGGACAGCAGAGACTTCTCTGCTGTCCCGGGGAGATTTTAAAATGCTGGGGGTCGGCAGCGAACGCTTCGCCCCCGCCCGCCAGCATTTTAAGATCGCCCGGGGCAGGCGCGGGGGGAAGGCAGGCGGGGGGGGAGCAAAGACTTTTGTCCCCCGCCGGCCTTCAGAAGAGGTCCTCTTCTGAAGGCCGGCTGTGGGCGAAAGTCTTTGCTCCCGACCGCCAGCATTTCCCTATGGGCTTTCGTCTTGCGATGCAAGCCCATAGGGAAATTCGTCTTGCGAAGCGCCTCCAAAACAGAAAACCTTTTCGTCTTGCGGGTTTTCCGTCTTGCGAGGCATTCGTCTTGCGGGGTACCACTGTAATAGACATTTTGGAAAAATTAGAAGTGAATATAAACACTAAAGCAGTATTGATATTTGTGGATGCGGAGAAAGCTTTTGACAACATTTCTTGGAGTTTTATGAAGAAGAATCTACATGGGATGGGGGTAGGCCAAGGATTTGAGAATGGTATGGGTGCAATATATTCTGAACAAAAGGCAAAGCTAATTGTAAATAATGTGGTTACGGAAGAATTTAAAATAGAAAAAGGGACACGACAGGGGTGCCCAATTTCCCCATTGCTTTTTATATCGGTCCTGGAGGTTTTGCTGAACATGATTAGAAAGGACCAGCTGGTTAAAGGGGTACAGGAAACGCAGTGGATGTAGCCTACCTTGATTTCAGCAAGGCATTTGACAAGGTGCCCCATGATATTCTTGTAAAGAAGCTGGTAAAATGCGGTCTTGACTCTGCTACCACTCAGTGGATTTGTAACTGGCTGACTGACCGAACCCAAAGGGTGCCCATCAATGGTTCCTCTTCATCCTGGAGAAGAGTGACTAGTGGGGTGCCACAGGGTTCTGCCTTGGGCCCGGTCTTATTCAACATCTTTATCAACGACTTGGATGATGGACTCAAGGGCATCCTGATCAAATTTGCAGATGACACCAAACTGGGAGGGGTGGCTAACACCCCAGAGGACAGGATCACACTTCAAAACGACCTTGACAAATTAGAGAACTGGGCCAAAACAAACAAGATGAATTTTAACAGGGAGAAATGTAAAGTATTGCACTTGGGCAAAAAAAATGAGAGGCACAAATACAAGATGGGGGACATCTGGCTTGAGAGCAGTACATGTGAAAAGGATCTAGGAGTCTTGGTTGACCACAAACTTGACATGAGCCAACAGTGTGACGCGGCAGCTAAAAAAGCCAATGCAATTCTGGGCTGCATCAATAGGAGTATAGCATCTAGATCAAGGGAAGTAATAGTGCCACTGTATTCTGCTCTGGTCAGACCTCACCTGGAGTACTGTGTCCAGTTCTGGGCACCACAATTCAAGAAGGACACTGACAAACTGGAACGTGTCTAGAGGAGGGCAACCAAAATGGTCAGAGGCCTGGAAACAATGCCTTATGAGGAACGGCTAAGGGAGCTGGGCATGTTTAGCCTGGAGAAGAGGAGGTTAAGGGGTGATATGATAGCCATGTTCAAATATATAAAAGGATGTCACATAGAGGAGGGAGAAAGGTTGTTTTCTGCTGCTCCAGAGAAGCAGACACGGAGCAATGGATTCAAACTACAAGAAAGAAGATTCCACCTAAACATTAGGAAGAACTTCCTGACAGTAAGAGCTGTTTGACAGTGGAATTTGCTGCCAAGGAGTGTGGTGGAGTCTCCTTCTTTGGAGGTCTTTAAGCAGAGGCTTGACAACCATATGTCAGGAGTGCTCTGATGGTGTTTCCTGCTTGGCAGGGGGTTGGACTCGATGGCCCTTGTGGTCTCTTCCAACTCTATGATTCTATGATTCTATGATTCTAGGTCGGAGTTAAACAGTACAAACTTAGAGCATTTGCAGATGACTTGGTACTTACATTACAAGAGCCAGACACTAGTACTAAAAGAGTTTTAGAACTCCTTAAGAAATATTGTAAAATTTATGAATTTTAGAATAATGTGGCTTTTAAAACTAAATGGAGTACACCTGTAAAGATTAAGTGAAAGGAAAGTAAGGATGATAATTAGATAAAATCAAGGGTGAGGATTTGCTGAATTAAATTTTTGAAATGGGAACGCAGAAAGGGGAGGTATGAGGAGGTCGGTGAAATAAGTTTTAAGAAAATAAGGTATTGAAATTATACTTCTTCTTTTTTATGTTATCTTTGTTTGTGTGTGTATTGTTATGTTTGTTATAATTTGTAAAATCTTAATAAATATTTATATATATAAAAAAATAAACAGCGTCGCTGGGTACCTTGACCCTCAGGATAATCCTCCTGGGGTTACGAGGTTCACGGAGCCTTCGTGACCCCTCTAAACCTCCGTGTTGCTCGAGACTCCCCCGAAGGGCAGGCTCGTGCTCCTTCCCGTGGCTGCGGTGTTCCGGAAGTGGTTTCCTGTTTCCTTTGTTCCTGTTTTTCAGGGAAGGGGAGGCAGCCAGAGAAAAGGGGGGGGGGGCATGGAAGCACTTACCGAGAGCCTAAACAGCCCTTTTCCAGCCAGTCCTCTGAATCAGAGACAGAATTAGGGAGTGGCCAGTCTGTTCCAGGAACTAGCTATTTTCAGAAGAGGGGAAATAAGAGGCGTTCCCTGCCTCGCTGGGCATGCTGGTCTAGAGAGAAATGTCACGAAAAGTCAGAAGCGTCAACTGACTGAGCAACACAGACGCGTTGTTTGGAGCTCCGGTGTTGGCTTGGAATTTGCTGTAATAAATCTACTGGACAGCAGTGGCTCGGTGCCTGGAATGTTATCTCCTAACTAGCTTGGCAGCAAACACATCCCTCACACTGTTGCTCTCTGCTTTCATAGAGAGAGGGTGTATATTTCTTTGCTGTCTGCGTAGTAAGAAATCAAGCATAGCGTTGTAGCCAAAAATCTCATCACTTCTGCTGCTTTGGAAACTCTACTGAATGGGGGAATGTGCCTTGGAGCCTTATCAAAGGCTCAGGTCGTTAATTATTCATCAGAGGGCGATTCCGAAGGACTCGGCTGGAAGATGAGCTTTATCAGCTTGGCCGAGTGGAGATTCAATACGATATATCTTTATTGTCATTGTCCCATGCAGGATAATGAAATTATAAAACTACATAAAAACTACATAAAACTACCACAAAACTACATAAAACTACCACAAAACTACATAAAACTACATAAAAACTACATAAAACATTCAAAAACCCCTAAAAACTCTAAAACCCCATTTAAAAATACACTATATTATAGAAACTCCTTATGCTGCGTTTAGAACCAGAATTGCATAGAAACTGTTTCTCTTTTTTATTTTTTTTAAATAATATTTATTAGTTTTCCAACAAATTAAACACAACACTACAAAACACCAAAAAAGAAAAAACATACAATACAATACAAAAAAGAAACAAACAAAACAAAACAAAACAAAAACCATTTAAAACACAATCCAATTTCAACATCTTATCTTTCTTTCCCTTATTTCCTCGACCTCCTCACACCTCCCTTTTTGTATTCCACTTCTGTTAATTGTTTCAGCAATTCCTTCCCATCTTCCTCTGTTTTCTATCCTCTAATTGTCTTAACACCTTCTAACCATATTTTTCCCTTTAAAGCGCTATTAATCTATTTATACTTAATTCCTTATAACATTTCTACTAAAGCCATATAACTTCATTCCAACATTTTTCTAACATTCATTAATTTTACAGTATTTCTGTAAATAGTCTTTAAACTTTTTCCAGTCTTCTTCCACCGACTCTTCTCCCTGGTCTCGGATTCTGCCAGTCATTTCCGCCAATTCCATGTAGTCCATCAACTTCATCTGCCATTCTTCCCTGGTGGGTAAATCTTGTGTCTTGATGTAGGAATGAATCCACGACAGACGAGAGAGGCAGGTGTCACATGAGGCGTCTGCCAGGGCGGACCCCGTGAGCCTCTTTTATTGAATATTACAAACATTGCCACAGGTGGGCCTGTGGCTGATTGGTTGATACATACACAAAGAAACTTGTTGCTGATTGGTTAACATAAGTACAAGGCGGGGATTACATGTGAGAGGTGGGGATTACATATGATCATTTATCACTAATAGATTAAAGGCTGAGAAACGGAGCTGGTAGCAGAGGATGCACTTCTAGCTATTGCAGACAATCCCCCTCCTCCTTACCCCAAACTGTTGCCTTCACAACCCTGCCTATCCCTCCCTCCTTCGCCTGCGCTATAGCCTGCTTCAACCCCCCCATCCCCCCTTCCCTCCCTCCTGCGCCTGCGCCTGTTGGAGCTGTCCGCTCTGCTCTTTCTTTGGCTAGGCAAAAAGGGCTCTTGTCCTTAGAGGAGGTATCGGAATGGGCTGGTGTGATGCCATCTGCTTTCCCTATCACCTATTCAAACCCAGGAACTGCTCAACAGCAGGTTTTCCATGAAACCCTTCCTTATTCTATATTGAGAGAATTAAGAAAAGCCATTGCTGATTCCGGTTTGAAATCCTCTTATGTAATTGGAATGCTGGAGGGAATTGCGAATGGTTATACAATGCTCCCTCAGGATTGGAAGGATCTGATGCGCATGCTTTTATCCCCAGCTCAATATGTCGTTTTTGAGAGTGAATTTAAACATAGCGCGTCAGCCCTAGCTGATCCACAGCATTCAGCCAATCAACTTTTTGGTGCTGGTCCGTATGATAATATAGCAGCTCAGGCGACGCTGACAGCTGTACATTTTAGTCACACCGCGACCTGTGTACAACTTGCCTTCCGGAAAGTCCCTGTTTCAGGGCAACCGTTTAGCTCCTTTGTCAATATTAAGCAACAGCATTCAGAGCCTTACCATCAGTTTATAGATAGATTGAAGGAATCAGTCATTAGGCAAATTGATAACACTACAGCTCAGAATGAATTAATGAAGAAATTGGCCTTTGAAAACGCGAACACCGATTGCAAGAAAGCATTGCAGTCAATCATACATCGCCCTAAATATGACCTGGCCGATATGATTCAAGCTTGTGCTGATGTTGGTAGCCAGAGCCATGCGATGTCTTTGCTTGCCGGCGCCATCCAGGCTACTAATAGACCTACCGGCAACTGCTTTAATTGCAAGCGCCCAGGCCATTTTGCCAAGCAATGCAGAGCCCCTGGCGGGGGCACAAACAAGGATTCTGCTACTAACAGGACTAGACCTTCCAAAAAATGCCTGAAATGTGGAAAGGGCTATCATTGGGCTAATCAATGCAGGAGTCCGGGAAACTCCACTGCGGCCCCACTCTCGGGCCAGGGAAATTAGAGAGTTTTCCGCCTGTCGTTTCCGCTGCTGACAAACTTTTTAAAACTGCACCTTCTGATTTTGCCATTGATTTGATTAATCAAGAGACCAAAGACACTGTTTTACCTGGTGAAATTGTGCTTATGCCCACCCAATTGGCAGGCCCACTACCTCCTAAAGTCGCAGGTTTAATTTTACCCAAATTTTCTGCGGCTAAAGAAGGAATCCAGGTTATTCCTGGGGTTCTGGATCCTGACTATGTAGGCACAATAATGGTTCAACTTTGGAGCCATATGCCTATGCAGTTAAAAAAGGGTGAGTCCTGGGCACATTTGGTGGTGCTCCCCTCTCATTCTACTGCCTCTGTTATGGATACTAATTTGCACGAGCTCTCTTCTTTCCCTCCACAGCTTTTAGCTGTTGTCCAGAGGATTGAAGGGAAGAAACTTCTTTGTAAGTATAAAATCAATGGTGTCGTGCTGGAAGGCTTGATTGACACAGGCGCAGACGTTTCTGTAATTTCCAGTAGTTGTTGGGACCCCACGTGGCCCCTTGAGTCTGCCTCTGCAGTGTGGGGTGTGGGTGGCCCACAAAATTCTTCCAGAAGCGTACAGTGGCTGCCTGTTTCTCTGCCTGATAGTTCTGAAACCATTGCATACATCCAGCCCTGTGTGCTGAAAATCCACCTCAATCTGTGGGGAAGAGACTTACTGCAACAATTACAAGCTACCATTCAATTTAATGAGTAAGCTTGCACTTCCCCTCACCTGGAAATCTACCACTCCTGTATGGGTAGAACAATGGCCCATAACCGGAGAAAAGCTACTTGCTTTAAAACAATTGGTGAATGAGCAATTATTGGCAGACCATATAGAGCCTTCAGTTAGCCCCTATAATACCCCTGTTTTTGTCATAAAAAAGAAGAGTGGCAAATGGAGATTTCTCCAAGATCTTAGGAAAATTAACCAGATCCTTGAACCCATGGGGCCTCTACAGTGTGGTCTGCCTAACCCAAATATGATTCCACATTCATATCAATTGGCTATAATAGATTTGCAGGATTGTTTCTTCTCCATCCCCCTACAGGAGAAGGATCGTAAATTCTTTGCCTTTACTGTTCCTGTATTAAATAATTGTCCCACGGAACGGTATCAATGGAAAGTCCTACCACAAGGAATGTTGAATTCCCCTACCATGTGCCAATATTATGTGAATCAAGCGCTTCAGCCCTTTCGTTTGCAGCATCCACACCTCTTGATTTTCCATTACACAGATGACATGCTTCTGAGTGGGCCACGCCTCCCCCACCACTGGAAACGTGATTTGATAAATTGTTTGTCGCTTTATCATTTATTTGGCATCCCCTACAATTCACAAGGCCAAGCGATCGTTGAACGTGCCAATCACACTTTAAAAACTGCCTTGCAACGACAGGAAAAGAAGGCCGGAGTCCCAGCCTCGCTCTCCGAAAAAGAAGGCTGGTTGGCCAGTGTTCTCTTTACTCTCAACCATTTGAATCTTTCCATACAGGATCATCAATCTTATACTCGCCTGCAGAAGCATTTTCAACAAACGGAGATACTCCCAGCCCCACTGGTCCGCTATAAGATATTGCCCTCCAACGAATGGAGTGAACCTGTAAAACTGATTACCTGGGGAAAGGGTTACGCTGCAGTTTCTACTCCACAGGGTGCTCACTGGGTTCCTGCACGCTGCATCCGCCTGCACCATGGCGTGGCGACAAACCCTTCCAGATCCGATACCGCAGTTCAACCGCAAACTACAGATCGCCCAGGATGTGATGTCCAGTCCCCCCAGGATTCGCAAGCGGGGACATCGTAATGGACCCGTGACATGGGGCCAAATAAAATCACTTTCCTTTCAGGCTGAACAGCTTAGGCAGGAAAAGCAGCTTGAAGCGACCCCTGAGAATTTGCTCTTGTGCGTTATTTCTTGCCTTAATGTTAATTCAATGATAGTACTCATTTTCAGCGTTTTGTTTCTGCCTCTTTCTGCCTCCACTCCTACTAGCAATACCCACACACCAACAAATGTGTGGGAGTCTTTTGCAAAGACCCTCAATGTCTCTTCCTTTTGCCTAACCCAACAGGTATCTATAGGGGAAATCCTTGGCTCCTGCCTTATCCCTGTTTGCCATGACCCTTTAGATCTGCAAAATGATACCTGGTTTTATTCATCTCTACCTCACAACGATTCTCTCCGCACCCTTGGTTATTACGGTTACCATAACTGGGGTAACCAAGTACGCCGCCGCCCACCTCTGGCCATTGACTTATCAACCCCATACGTGGCTTCCTTTAATGTCACTTGTGCCCGTATGGTGAATTGCACGAAATCCAACTGTGTGAAAATGGCCGCTGATACCTTCCAATGCTCTGATTATGTGAATATTTCCTATGTGTATAAATACACAGAACTACCTGCAGGCTGGTTCTGGTCGTGTCCTGGCTATACATTTAATTACATTCCAGCGAACATTAGCCATGGAACACCCTGTTGTTTAAGCCGTTTGTCCATCGTTTTACCCAAAAAGCATCATTTGACCCGCTCTCGGAATCGCCGTTCTACTCAACTAGCTAATGATTGCGATGATTCAATTTCTCTTCCCAGTAGGTCAGAATATATCTCTTTGGCTGTTTCTCTTTTAGGAGTTCCTGGATTGGCTGTACGCAATAGTAGAAATATTAATTCTTTAGCTTGTTCTGCAGCAAAAGCACTGAATTACACTTCTCAAGCCCTTCACCTTTTGAATAAAGGGCAAAGTGAGCTCCAGCATGGTCTTTTGCAGAACAGGGCTGCTATTGATTATCTATTGATGTTTCATCATTACGGCTGCGAACAAGTGGATGACATGTGTTGTTTTAATATTACTGATAATTCTAAAGCCATTCAAAGCCAAATCTCTCATTTGCAAAATCTTACACATCACATTAAACAGGACGTTGGTTTCTCTGGCCTCTGGGATTCTTTCACCCAGTGGCTCACTGCTTGGCTACCTAACCTTTCCTGGCTTCGTAGTCTTTTTCAATATGCCATTGTGATAATATGTATACTAATTTTGCTATGTTGCTTTCTTCAATGCGTTCCTGGCCTCATAAGTCTTTTCTCTCGGCTTCTCTCCCTCCCTCAACCACCCAACAAACTCCTTGCTGCCTACTTTGCGAAATGGCAACACCAACAGTAAACCTACGGTGAGATGTAGACGGACTTATTTTGGGCATGCGCTGGCAGACCACGTATCCCGAAATATTTTTGTCCCATCGACCCTGGCGAACTTATTTTGGGCATTTGCTGGCACACCACTAATCCCGAAATATTTTTGCCTTATTTACCCAGAACGCCTCGCAAACAAGAAAAGAAAGGGGGAGATAAAGGGAAGTTTTCCTTCTGCCCATAACTGTTGCATCATGGGGAAGCCTTGCTCCTTTTCTCTTGCATTCTGGGAAGTCTTGCTTATAATCTTTTCCCTGCTTCTGCACACACTGTACAAACCTGTTCCAAACACCAAGACATTTCTTCCTTGTTCAGTCACCCTAAATTCATGGAAAACAACATGACCTGCTCTTTATGCCTAGCTGATCACATCTACAGAACTTGATTATTGTATTCTTTCATGTTATGATCAATCATTAGTAATTGTTTTATGCCATATCAATCTCTAGTTATAATTTAATTAGGAGGCTTCATGCCTGTCTAGTTCCAGCTCCGTTTCTCAGCCTTTAATCTATTAGTGATAAATGATCATATTCCTTCCAGTAGCACCTTAAAGACCAACTAAGTTAGTTCTTGGTATGAGCTTTCGTGTGCATGCACACTTCTTCAGATACGTATCTGAAGAAGTGTGCATGCACACGAAAGCTCATACCAAGAACTAACTTAGTTGGTCTTTAAGGTGCTACTGGAAGGAATTTTTTTATTTTGACTATGGCAGACCAACACGGCTACCTATCTACTAAATGATCATATGTAATCCCCACCTCTCACATGTAATCCCCGCCTTGTACTTATGTTAACCAATCAGCAACAAGTTTCTTTGTGTATGTATCAACCAATCAGCCACAGGCCCACCTGTGGCAATGTTTGTAATATTCAATAAAAGAGGCTCACGGGGTCCGCCCTGGCAGACGCCTCATGTGACACCTGCCTCTCTCGTCTGTCGTGGATTCATTCCTACATCTTCCAATATTTCGCGATGAATATTCTTGCTGCTGTTGTTGCATACATAAAAAAAGTTCTATCCTTCTTTAACACCAATTGGCCGACCATGCCCAGGAGAAAGGCCTCTGGTTTCTTAAGGAATGTATATTTAAATACCTTTTTCATTTCATTATATATCATCTCCCAGAATGTCTTAATCCTTGGGCACGTCCACCAAAGGTGACAGAATGTACCTTCAGTCTCATTACATTTCCAACATTTATTATCGGGCAAATGGTAAATTTTTTCAAACTTAACTGGTGTCATGTACCACCTATAAATCATTTTCATTAAATTTTCTCTTAGGGCATTACATGCCGTAAATTTCATACCTGTGGTCCATAACCGTTCCCAGTCAGCCATCATTATGTTATGTCCAACATCTTGTGCCCATTTAATCATAGCTGATTTCACTGTTTCATCCTGAGTGTTCCATTTCAACAGCAAGTTATACATTCTTGACAAATTCTTGGTTTTTGGATCTAACAATTCTGTTTCCAATTTTGATTTTTCCACTTGGAAACCAACTTTTTTGTCCAATTTGTATGCCTCCATTATTTGATAATAATGGAGCCAATCTCACACTTTGTTTTTCAATTTTTCAATGCTCTGCAATTTTGTTCTCTCTCCATCTTGTTCCAGAATTTCCCAATATTTCGGCCATTTGGCCTCCATATTGAGTTTTTTCTGTGCCTTCGCTTCCATTGGTGACAACCATCTCGGGGTTTCCCCCCCTAACAAATCCTTATATCTTATCCAAACATTAAACAATGCTTTTCTAACAATATGATTTTTAAATGCTTTATGTACTTTTACCTTATCGTACCACAAATATGCATGCCAACCAAATACATTGTTAAACCATTGTTGTCCAACACTTCAGTATTTTCAAGAAGCAGCCATTCTCTCAGCCAGCAAAAAAAAAAAAAAAAGCAGCTGATTCATAATAAAGTTTAAGGTCTGGCAGGGCAAATCCACCTCTTTCTTTAGCATCCATTAATATCTTAAATTTTATTCGAGGCTTCTTCCCCTGCCAAACAAATCTAGAAATATCCTTTTGCCACTTCTTCAAACAATCCATCTTATCCAAAATTTGCAATGTTTGGAACAAAAATAACATCCTTGGCAGCACATTCATTTTTATCACAGCAATTCGGCCTAACAATGATAACTTCAAATTTGTCCATACTTCTAAATCCTTTTTCACTTCTGTCCAACATTTTTCATAATTATCCTTGAATAAGTTCACATTTTTAGCAGTCATGTTAACCCCTAAGTATTTCACTTTTTTAACCAATGTTAGTCCTGTCTCCTCCTGAAACTTCTCTCTCTCATTCATAGTTAAATTTTTCTCTGGAACCTTGGTTTTCATCTTATTCAGCTTGAAACCTGCGACCTGTCCAAATTCTTGAATCAGTTCCAATACCCTTTTAGTACTAGGTTCTGTCTCCTGTAGAGTCAATACTAAATCATCAGCAAATGCTTTCAATTTGTACTGTTTAGCTCCCACCTGTATACCTTTAACCTCTTGGTCCTTTCTAATCATGCTTAGCAAAACCTCGAGGACCGATATAAAAAGCAATGGAGAAATTGGGCAACCTTGTCGTGTCCCTTTTTCAATCTTAAACTCTTCTGTCATCACATTATTCACAATTAATTTTGCCTTTTGTTCTGAATAAATTGCACCTATACCATTTTCAAAACCTTGTCCTACCCCCATCCCCTGTAGATTCTTCTTCATAAAACTCCAAGAAATATTGTCAAAGGCTTTCTCTGCATCCACAAATATCAAGACTGCTTTAGTATTAATATTCACTTGTAGTTTTTCTAGAATATTAATTATAGTCCTCATATTGTCAGACAAATGTCTGCCCGGGAAAAAGCCCGCTTGGTCTGTATGAATTTCTTCTGCTAACACCTTTTTAAATATTTTAGCCAAAATATCTGCGAAGATTTTGTAATCCACATTAAGCAGCGATATAGGGCGGTAGTTCTTGAGCTGTGTCTTTTCAGTCTCTGTTGTCGGTATAAGTGTAATGTAAGCTTCCTTCCACGACTCTGGTGCCTGTCTTCCTTCCAATATTTCATTGCAGACTTCCTTCAATGGTTGTATTAACCATTCTTTCAAAGATCTGTAATATCTTGAAGTCAAACCATCTGGTCCTGGAGATTTGCCTAATTGCATGTTTTGGATGGCCCCTTCCACCTCCTGATCCGTTATCTTATAGTTCAACATTAACTGTTTTTCCTGAGAGATTTTACGTAGTCCATTCATTTTTAAAAATCGATCAATATCCATTTCTTTTTGCTTCTCCTGTGTATAAAGTTGTTTGAAGTATCTCTGAAAACACTTCCTGATCTCCACTGGGTTCTGTATATTCTTTCCTTCCACTTCGTAATAGTAATAGTAATAGTTTTTGTCTTTTTTTCATATGCCAGGCCAACAATTTTCCACACTTATTTGCCGATTTAAATGTCTTTTGCCTCATCTGTTTGATCTTGCATTCTATTTCCTGATTCATCAGCTTCATATATTGTGTTTGGTATAGCTTTATCTCTTTCAGGATCTCCTGTGACTTTGGTTTTGCTCTCAGTTTTTCTCTCCTTCCTTTATTTTCCCCAGGATTTTATCCTTTTTTTCATTCTGAATTCTCTTCTTAATTGCATTCTGTTCTATTAGGAATCCTCTCATAACCGCTTTGCTTGCGTCCCAAATTACTCTTTAATTCCACTGTAGTATTCATATTTATCTCAAAATAATCTCTTAGAGTTTTTTGGGCCTTCTTAGTCACCTCTTCATTCCTAAACAAAGTATCATTCATCCTCCATCTAAAGGAACCAATTGACGTCAATTTCATTTCCATCTTCACAGCATTATGGTCAGAGCAAGTTTTAGGGCAAATCTCTGTTTTGCAGATCTTCGGAACCAGTCCCCTGGTTACCCAAATTTGGTCAATTCTTCTCCAAGTCATTTTAGCCTCAGAGAAAAAAGTTCCCTCTCTTCCCAGAGGGTTCTTCATTCTCCAAATGTCAACTAAGTCCATACTTTCAGTCATGTCAAAAAAGGTTTTTGGTAGTCTACCATCTTTGGTGACTACCTGTCTCTGTGCCTTGTCCATATTTGTAGACACCACTCCATTCATGTCTCCCATCAAAATCATATTGTAGTCCATATAGTCCATCAAAGTCTCATGTAGCTTCTTAAAGAACTCCAATTTTCCTTCATTTGGTGCATAAATACCTACAATCAGAAATTTCTCTCCTTGTAATTGAATTTCAATTGCAACAAATCTTCCTTGATCATCTTTAAATATGAATTTTGGTGATAGGCTCTCCTTTGCATAGAGGACCACTCCTCTTTTTTTAACTTTATCCAATGTAATAAATTCTTGGCCTAATCCTTTATTACTCAGTATCTTCCTATGTAGCCTTATCACATGTGTTTCTTGTAAACAAATCAAGTCCAAATGCTCTTTTTTCAATAAATGAAATACTCTCTGCCTTTTTTCGGGGGAGTTCAGTCCATTCACATTCCAGCTCAAGACCTGCAACGCCATCATGTAGTTACTCTGGTACCCCCCCAACTGCACCCAATGCTTGCTCCACGTCTGTTGGTAGTGGTGGTGACACGTTCACTGGGAGGTCCAATCCAAAGGATAATGTCGATATATCCAATGTTCCCCTGTTTAGTGATCTTCTGTCCGATGCTCTTTGCTCTGGTCCTCTATCTGGTGATCTTCTATCCAATGCTGTTGGCTCTTTTCCAATTCCCTTCTGCAGATCTTCTTCGTATTTAATCAAAAACTTTACTTTATCTTCTACTGATCTTATTTTTATTTTCCTTCCTTTGAAACTGAAAGATAGGCCTTGGGGGAACTCCCACCTAAAGATGATTTTATTCCTTCTCAGCAGAGCAACAATATCTCCGTAGTTGGATCTAAGATCCAAAAGGTATTTCGGAACGTCTTTAAAAATTTCCACTCTTGACTGATGTATTTCTAGATTCTTCTGGTAGTGCCAACCCAAAATTTTGTCTCTCTCTTCTTTGGTTCAGAGGGAAATCAAACAGTCTCCTGTTCTATTCTTCTCTTTCTTCCCTCCTCTTCCAAGTCTAAATGCCCTCACAATTCTAAACTCTTCTTGACCCAAGTCCAATTCCCCAAAATCAGCAAATTCCTGTGTAAGAAAATCTATCAAGCTTTCCTTCTCCAATTCCGGTATGGCTCTAATCCTCAAATTTGTCTGTTTTTCTTTAAGTTCAATCATAGCAAGCGTCACCTTGTGTTCGTCAAGTTGCCTCTGTAGGGTTGGAACTACCTCTTTCTCCAATTGAGTTACTTTACAATCAGCTGCAGCTGCCTTCTCCCTAGCTTCCTCCACAGTCTGCCATGTCAAAGTAGATTCCTGTATCAATTTCTGAATGGATTCTGTATTGGTGCTCACCTTTTGTCCCAAGTTATTTATACTTTCTGTATTTAAAACAGTTTTATTAGTTGCAGTATCCACTTTCTTATTAAGCTGTTCCAGTGAATTATTTATCTTACTTAATGCAACTGCTAGAACCTCTTCTGTCGACATTCCTTTTGATTTTAAATGTACTGATGCAGAAACAGCAGCCGCAGAAGAGGCAAAGGGGCCTGATGTTGAAGCTCTCCTGGGTTGCTGCCAAGTCTCAATGTTCCCCCAGCTGCTGGCTGTTCTGTTTTTCCCTTTTCATTTGCCATAACACTTAACAAATTCAAGGTCAGTCCCAAAGTCTCACGGTTTCTTATCTTGTGACTGGAAATTCCCCTAGCCCAGCTCTTATAAAGCAACCAATTTTAAAGACTTCCACTAGGGGGAAACAGTTTCTATTTGTAATAGTCAATTAGTATTCTCTTTCAAACACAAATCCGGAGTTAGTTTCAATTTTTCAGTTACTTATACTCCTTTTCAGTAACAGCCGGAGACAATAGAAACAATGTATTTCTCTTATTTTGCTAGCTGTCAAAGAACGTTCTAAGCGCTGTCAATGAACATTCCAAAACGTCGGTCCTGCTAGCAGCCCGTTTCCTGGGTCAGAGCGGCAGTATTTTTACTCTCATCACTCTCTCCTGCAGGTATACTCTGTCCACAACTCCCCCCCCTTCTCCTGCCACCAAGGGGGGGTTTTATACTCTTTTCTGATGGAAATGTAGTCTTTTACAAAAGGCTTTCAAAGACTTTAGCTTGCAGCCTTATTGCTTCCGTCTATTTACAAATGGGGAAGGCGGACTTCCTGTGTTGAACCTCCCCCATTTCGATGCCAAATTAAACTTTTAAAGTCCAATTTTCCCTCTTCCGCTCTACTCACGGATAGTTATTTTGAAGTCAAATTGTCCACAGGAAAAAGTCAGTGCTCTCCGGCACCAGCTATGCGGCTTCGCTCCGTGGAAGAAGCAGACGATTCGAAGCACCGCGCTGCTCACCCCACTTCGCTCTGGATCCCCGAAACTGGGTTTCCCCGCGAGTAGGGGAGGCACAAAAGGTGCCCGCCGAATCCCACGCTCACAGGCTTCTCCCGCCTGTGATTTTTTGCGGGTCTCCGCCTTCGCCGTGGCGGCCAGACCCAATTCCCACGGGGCAAATTCCTCCCGATCAGAGGAATTCCGCCATTACCGGAGGCACCTCCCCGGAAGTGCATAGAAATTGTTTCTCAGGCGGCTAGTCCTGACCTTTATAACCCTATACCTTCTTCCATTATTTTTTTTCAAATGATATTTATTCAAAGTTTCATCAATACATATAAAAAAGCCCAACCCTAACCCAAAAAAGAAAACAGTAAAGAAAGGGGAAAAAATAAAAAGAAAAAAAATTACAAGTCTCAAATTACAGTTTTCATTTGCTTAATTCTTGGACCTCCTCACACCTCCCTTTTTGTATTCTAGTTTAATTCGTTATTTCAGCAAATTCTTCCCATATTTCTCAATTTTAGTTTAAATAGTTAATCTTCATGATCTATCTTATTTATTAATCAACATAGCCTTTCCCTCTTTTAGCATAATCTATTATTCAATTTACCTTATTCCATTTATCCTTATCTTATATTGAAAGTCTTAAAATTTCAAAAACACATCACATTCCTACTATTCTCCTTGAAAGCATTTCTACTAAAGCCAATTTAGTTCCTTTCCGACAAAAACCCTCAAATTTCAATAATTTTACACTAATTCCAAAGTTAACATAAAAAAAAATTCCCTTCATATTTCTAATTTTCATCCAACTTTTCTTCCTGGTTTTGGGTCGTATCAGTACTTTCTGTCATTTACTTAGTCCATTAATCTGGAGTTCTAATGTCCGAGGCCCTTAAGTCCCTTCTAGGCCCCTTCTGCAGATTTTTTTGTTCTTGTTTGTACTTACGCAGTTCCTTGTCTATTGTTAGATTATAAGGAAGTGGATCTCCGGAGGGTTCCATCCAATAATAATTTCCATTTTTCTTCGTCTGGTTGTCTCCTTCCCCCCGGTTCCACTCCCAGTCTTCATCTTTGTAGTCCAAAAAGTATTTGTCCAAATAATTGTTCTCCCGTTTCACAGTCCCACTAGAGTAAAAAGCTTCCTTAACTTCAAATACTTCCCAGCACTCTCCAAATTCAATCTTCCAAGGCAATAGCTTTTGTTCCTGTAGAACTTTGTATCTTACCATTTGTATTGTGTAGGGAATAGCTACCACCTCTTCCTTCTCCATCTGCCCTTGAACTTGCCTTGTCAAACCGGATTCCTGAGTTGATCGCAGTGTAACTTCTTTATCCTTGTTCCCTGATAGATCATCTTCACTAGCCACCACACTCACAAAATCCAATTTTTCATTCATCAGGCTCATTTTCACAGACAGCTGCATCAACAGAGCGTTGATCCTATCAAGGGCAGACACAAAGCCTTCCTGCCAAGACATTTCTGTTCCAAAACAAGGTCAAACGGCTGTTCCCACGGTGCAGACCTCACATATGTACGCTGAAACCGCAAACTGACAGGCTCCCTCTAGGGGACACAATTTCTATTTGTATCCATTTTTCAGAAAAATATCAGACAAAGAAAGTTACTTTCGATTTCAAAGTCCTTTCAATTTTAAATACTTTGTTTCTTTAAAGAGCAGAAATGCAGAAGGTGGCACTGAAGTTAGTTTGTTTCTCTTTTCTTTTATTTTTTCTATCTGTCAAAGTACTCCACTTTCAATCGATGGACGTCTCAAGCAGATTCTGTCCCGATACCCCGTCCCCAGGTTTGGGACGGTAGAAACTTATATTCCTTCTCTCACTTCCTGCAGGATTAAACAGTCAAATCCCCCCCCTTTTCTCCTGCTTCCAAGGGGGGTTTTGTTGATTATGGGTGCAGGAAATTTCCAACTTTAAAAAGATTTTTTAAGCTATTAGGTTACAAGGACTTTGCTTCAATCTGTATACAAAAACGGGAGGCGGACTTCCTTTTTATACCTTCCCGCTTTGTGCCTAATTCATAAAATTTGCTAGTTCTTAGTCTGATTCTCCGTTTTACTCACGGGTACTTGATTTAGAGTCCAAATGTCATCAGGAAAAAATCAGCGCTCTCCGGCGATGGCTACGCGGCTTCCCTCCATGGAAATAGTGATCGGTTCGATGCACCGCGCTGCTCACCCCGCTTCACTCCGGACCCCCAAAAATGGGTTTCCTCGTGAGTAGGGGAGGCGCTCTTGGTGCTCTGCCGAACCCCACATTCCCAGGCTTCCTACGCCTGGGATTTCTAGCGGGCCCCCACCTTCGCCGCGGTGGGAAGCCCCAATTTCCACAGAGCCCGTTCCTCCAGTCGGAGGAACTCCGCCATTCGCCGATGGCGCCAACCCGGAAGTCAACCCTATACCTTCTTCCAGAAGGCATAAGCTGAAAGAGATCATTTCCGGGGAGCATACTATCCTGTGCTATCTCTGCTGCTTTCTTATGGCACCTGGCAGCATAGATTTGATCTAAGGTGGGAAGAGTGCACCCAATTATTCTCTCTGCAGTCTTTACAACCCTGGATAGCATTGTTTTTCCCCTGGCCGTGCAGCTCCCAAACCACACACACAGACCATAAGTTAGTACGCTCTCCACAGTGCAATGGTAAAATGCCATCAACAGGTCCTTTGAGAGAGTGTTTTTCCGGAGGATTCTCAGAAAATATAACCTCTGCTGTGCTCTCTTCACCAGGTCTTTGCTGTTCTCTCCCCGGGTTAGGTCGTCTCTCAACTCCATTACCAGAAATCAAAACACGGAGACCTGTTCCACGCACTTCCCCTCAATAATAAGTGGCTGAATATTCAATTTACATTTCCTAAAGTCCACAATGATCTCTTTTGTTTTCTTTAAGTTAAAGAGTAAGTTGTTTTTCCTGCACCACTTCCCCAACTGCTCAACTTCCTTCCTATAGGCCGCCTCCCCCTCTCCAGCCGTGATTAAACCAACCACTGTTGTATCATCTGCAAACTTAATGATCCTATTACTGGGGTATTTGGGGGCACAGTCAGCTGTATAGAGCGTATATAAAAGCGGGCTCAACACGCACCCCTGTGGCGTCCCCGTATTCGTGATGAGATCCACAGAGACGTGGGAACCCAACCTGACCCTTTGGGAACGGTTTGATAGAAAGTCTAATATCCACCTGCACAAACATGGTGGAAGTCCCAGGTCTAATAATTTGGGCACCAATCTATGTGGAAGAATAGTATTAAATGCAGAACTAAAGTCTACAAATAACAGTCTCGCATAGTTCCCTTGCTTCTCCAAATGAGTCAGGACAGCATGTAAAGCCATTGCCACAGCATCCTCTGTGGATCTCTTTGCCTTGTACGCAAACTGGTAAGGGTCAAGTCCCACTGGCAGACAAGATAAGATGCGCTTCCTCACCAGTTTTTCGAAACATTTCATTATAATGGGTGTCAACGCCACAGGGCGAAAATCATTCAGACTGTCTATCTTTGATGTTTTTGGCAGGGGTATAATGGTAGCGGATTTCAGACAGGGTGGAACAGTGGCTTGGGCTGTTAAAAATCTTCGTAAAGATTCCTGCCAGTTGGTCCGAACAATCTCTTAGCACCCTGCCAGCCACCCCATCCGGGCCCATAGCCTTCCTCGTGTTTACCTCCCTTAATATTCACCTCACTTCTCCCTCTTCCACCCTGGCAGCATTTCCTGTAGGTAGTGACGCCAATAGCTCTGGCATCCCTGTTGGAGTCACTGTTGGTGTCACCTCAAATCGGGCAAAGAAGGTATTCAACTCTCCCACCAAGGAAACAGTACTCTCTACCACTAATGAATTCCTTGATTTATAACCAGTCAGATGTTGGACTCCCTGCCACATGTGTCTAGTATCATGATTTCTCAGATGGTCCTCAATTTTTCCTCTGTACTCCGCTTTTGCTTTCCTGATACCCCTCTTCAAGTTCACTCTTTCTATACCATACAATACCCGGTCCCCAGTTCTAAAAGCAGAGTTTCTGGCCTTCAATAATCTCCTAACCTCTCCCGTCATCCAGGGCTTCCTATTCGGATACAACTTAACATACTTTTTCCTGGTGACATTTGCTGTGCAGAATCTAATATAATCCAGGACCATTGATGTATAAGTTTCTAGATCTTGATGGTCGAACATATTCCAGTTGGTCTCCTGGAAACAGTCCTGCAGTTGCTGAGAGGCTCCCTCAGGCCACACCGTAACCATCCGTGTTTGTATCTGGCCTTGTTTCCTGAGGGGTGTGTATACTGGTGTCAGAAGCAGGGACACATGATCTGAACCACCAAGGTGCGCCAAGGTCTTGACCTCGACAGTGACATGCTTGTAAAGGCAAGTTGATAAAGATGCCTCAGGTGGCAATAGGCCAGGAGGAGGCTATGTGCTAAAAGCACTTTTGCTTCTAGTTCTGGCCACATTCATCACTTTCCCACTTCTCCTCCACCTCACCCAACTCACATGCAGGGCCATGAGACGATGCACTGACTATACTGCTTAAGGCTGCACATTTGGAAAAATACTCATCTATGTTAAAAAGAAGCAGAAAATATTTGCCCAGAAGCAGACAGGAAAGGTAGGATCTAAATGTAGTAAATTAAAATAGAAATCAGTATAGAACGGGCCAGGCTAGATGCTCTCTTACTGATGTGTGTAGTTTCTATCTGCGGGGAGATTTATACTGATTTGTACTCATAGCCCTACTGAGAGCAGAGCCATTGAAATTAATGGATGACTCAGATCCATCAATTTCAATAGGTCTACTCTCAGTAAAAATTACCTATCTAGTTTCTCTTATTCATTGTAATAACAGTAGCAACGATAATAGGTGAAACACCTCTGTAAACACAGAGTGTGGGAGATAATAATATATAACAAATATATACAGTATATAAAACAAAGAAGTAGAATAGAAGCATAACCAACCCAACCCAACCCAACCCAGTCACCATTCCCCCTCCCCTCTTTCTTTTATTTTCTTTATTTTCTTTTCTTTTCTTTCTTCTTAATTGTTTAAACCAGTGATGGCCAAACTTGGCCCTCCAGCTGTTTTGGGACTACAACTCCCATCATCCCTATCTAACAGGACCAATGGTCAGGGATGATGGGCACTGTAGTCCCCAAACAGCTGGAGGGCCAAGTTTGGTCATCACTGGTTTAAACCAATTCATGAACCAAGAACCTGTACATGGACCACTAATAATGAAACATATGTTGTAGATACTTTTCCACATTTATTATGCTATTTTTGTGATATACAAATGGCATGAGAAAACTTGGTGTACTTGTTTGCATAACATTTTTCTTGTTTATAAAACCTTTTTAAAAAAAGTCTACATCATGATAGCTGTTTCATAACATTCGACCTGGAGATATATTGCTAATCATGTGGGGGAAACCATGAAACTGATTGTCACTTTGCTCACAATTCCCACAAATTGTATGGCTTTGCTGGCTTAGCTCTCTCCTGCCTCCTACAGGGGGCAGCAAACCACAAGAGCAGGCGCTCACAAATGCAGGCAGAATGACTGGGAACGATCCTCAAAGCAGACATCATATTTTTTGTTTTAGAGCTAGGCTAGGGGCACCAGGCTGGTAGGTTATGTTGTTTAAGCCTCTTTCCTTCCCTCCTCTCTCTCTGTGTGAGAATGCATGCACCTGTCTGTGGCACCCTTGTCAGAGCTGGCTTCCTCTCCCTATTAACATACCTCTCCCTTGGTAATTGTCAGGAAAGAATCATCCGCTGTGAGCTACTCTGATCAAATCGATTAGGAAATCCCTTTCACCCTCATTCCACCTTCCCACCCTGCCTCCGACAACTTTGTGAAGGGAGTGGAGAAGCCGGTTAGGCTTAAAAACAAATAAAAAAACCACAGATCTGCTGCCAGCTCCTGCTTCACAAACCAGGTTGCATGGCGAATGTTTGCCTAAGTAAGATACAGAGCCGCTCCCCACCTACCCACCTAAGCTTAGGCAGCCGCTTGTGAGGTGGTGGCGGTTGTTTTGGAAGAAAAAGTGGGGGGGGGTATGTGAGGTGGGGGTGTCGTGGGGGGCTGTGGTTTGTGTAAATTACTTAAATAATGCTTAAATTGGTTGAAAACAAATTGTTAATCATATGCATGTAATTAACATTATTTTACTAAATCTAATGCCCTTAAAACTGCATAGAACATTAATATATACTCCAGGAATCTTTCATGGTTTAGCTGAAGCATGATACCACTGAGTTTATTTTCATTTATGCATCAAACTTAACCCCCCCCCCAATATTTTCCCAGATTACTGTATTTGTTCTCACTATGATTAAAGGTTAGTAAGAATATATCTGCTTTAGTAGCATTAGTAGCAGTTGTCAGGACATTACCATGTTTGCTCTCCATCCTTGTTTCAGACATTGTGATACATTGGACTATCGCAATGTTTAGGTAGTGATCTATCATGATGTTGAAAACCAAATATTGCCCAGCCCTGTGGACAATGCCTGAAAAATTCAACTGACACAAGGGTGGCTAATCAGTGACTCTCCAGATATTGATGGACTCCGGCTCCCATCTGCCCCAGTCAGCTTGGGCAAAGGTCAGGAATGATGGAAGCTGCGGTTTAACAACATATTGAGGACACCAGGCTGCCTGCCCTTTGGGATACAGGGTTTAAAATGGATGGATGGATGGACACACACACAAAAAGGAATTGAATGCTAACCTGAAACAAGTTAAGTGGCTACAAAAAAACAACAAAAAACCTATGGGGCCAATTGTGGAGTGGGAAGTATAAAATTACAACAAAATCGACCACTGAGAACAGGGAATGCTTCCTTAGAGCACTACTACTGCCACCTGAGTCCAAAATGTGCTTTCTAGGGGCTGATGGAAACAGTTCAAAATATCTGGAGGGGACCCCAGACAGTATCTCAGCAAAGTACTATAAAGCACTGGTAGAACATATAGCACCAGTTTTAAGTGAAGTTATGAATATAGTTTTGAGAGAAGGTAAAATCCCAAATACCTGGAAAGAGGTCTATATTACATTGATCCCGAAGAAAGAAGCAGAAATTTTGGATATAAATAATTTTAGACCAATTTCTCTACTTAACAATGATTATAAACTATTTGCAGCCATTTTGGCTGACAGGGTAAAAAAGGTGTTAAGTAGAATAATCCATAAAGATCAGGCTGGTTTTTTACCGAAAAGACAATTGAAGGACAATGTAAGAAATATTGTAGATATAATTGAATATTTGGAAATACAGTGGTGCCTCGCAGGATGAAATTAATCCGTTCCCCGAGTCTCTTCGTCTTGCGGTTTTTTCGTCTTGCGAAGCACGGCTATTAGCGGCTTAGCGGCTATTAGTGGCTTAGCAGCTTAGCGGCTATTAATGGCTTAGCGGCTTTAAGAAAAAGGAAACAAACTCACAAGAACTCACAAGACATTTCGTCTTGCGAAGCAAGCCCATAGGGAAATTTGTCTTGCGGAATGACTCAAAAAACGGAAAACTCTTTCGTCTTGCGCGTTTTTCGTCTTGCGAGGCATTCGTCTTGCGAGGTACCACTGTAAGGAATGAGAAAGAGGCAGTGTTAATGTTTGTAGACGCTGAGAAAACGTTTGATAATGTATCTTGACATTTTATGAAAGAGAATTTAAAGACACTAGGAATGGGAGAGATGTTTTTGAGAGGGATCGACACAATATACTCGAATCAAAAAGCAAAACTCATTATTAACAACAACTTAACAGAAAATTTTGAGATATCTAAAGGTACCAGACAGGGGTGCCCGCTGTCTCCATTATTATTTATTACTGTCCTGGAGGTATTAAATATGAATCTGAGAGAATCCCCAGAAATTAAAGGGGTGAAAGTGGGGGTAAAGGAGTTTAAAATAAGAGCCTTTGCAGACGACTTAGCTTTAACTCTGGAAGATCCAAAACATAGTGTAAAAGAAGCCCTCAAAAAAATAGAAGATTTTGGAAAGATGTCTGGATTTAAGTTAAATAAAGACAAAACAAAAATGTTAGTAAAAAATATGAGTAAAGAAGATATAGAAGAATTACAAGTTACATCAGGAATTATGGTAGCTAAAAAGGTGAACTACCTGGGAATTTGGCTGACATCAAAAAATATAAACCTGTTTAAAGACAATTATGAGAATGTATGGAAAGAAACCAAGAAGGACTTAGATACATGGTCTAGACTGAAATTGTCATTTCTGCGTAGAATATCCATGATAAAAATGAATATTTTACCAAGAATGTTATTTCTATTTCAAACTATACCGGTAATCAAAGGGACAGCACAATTGAGAGATTGGCAGAAAATCTTATCAAAATTTGTCTGGCAGGGGAAGAAACCAAGGATAAAGATGAAGATATTAGTAGATAAAAAAGAAAGAGGGGGCTTTGCCCTGCCTGACTTAAACTTACATTATGAGGCTGCTTGCTTAGTCTGGTTGAAGGAATGGTTAACATTGGAAAACACGGATCTCCTGGACCTAGAAGGGCATGATAATAGGTACGGGTGCACTTCCGGTCAGCGCCAGCGATTAATGGCGGGCTTCCCTCCGAGCTCCGGAGGGAGTCTGCTCCGCGAGTTCGGGTCTTGCCGCTACGGCGAAGCGGGGACCCTAAAAAATCACAGGCGGTGAAGCCTGTGAGCGAGGAGACTCGGCGGGCACCTTTGCGCCCCCCCAAACCGAGAAGGAGCCTTTTTAAAGGCTCCGGAACGGCAGCGGGTGAGTGGTGCGGTGCTGAGAGTCGTCACCCGGTCCGTGGAGCGAAGCCGCGTCGCCATTATCAGAGAGCGCTGATTTCTTCCTGAAAATTGGATTTAAAAAAGCAACTACCCGTGAGTAGGTTTTAAAGACTTATCTGGATTGGGAACAAATTTAAAAGAAATTTGGCACTGAAACAGGAAAGGCATAAAAAGGAAGTCTGCCTTTCCGGACTGCAGACAGATCAAAGCAAAGAGACTGCAAAGCTGTAACTTAGGAAGGACTATTCTTTGAAAACGAGTAAATCTAACATCAAAAAGAGCAACCCCCCTCTTGCATGCAGGAGCAGAGGGGGAGGAAGATGTACCTTATATACCTGCATGAAAAGGAAAGAATGAAAATTTATCTGCTGTCTTAAACCCTGGGAACAGACTGCCTTGACAGGGAAGCTGACTAGAGGGCTGTCAATTTGTCAAGGGAAATCTCTTTAAACTGACGTTTGATGTAACTCTGTGAAAAATACAGTATTGTTGGACTGTTTTGAGCTTGGAATAATTTTGGAATTGTAACTGTAGCCCTTTCTGAGACATTGGGGACTTTTAAAGGAGACATTTTGTTGCTAAAATTGTAAAGTGAAGCTGGAAGTTTCTCCCCCTAGAGGAGACTTTGTTGTAACAGTAACAACTAAGACACCAGCAGCTAAGCCACCGGAAATTTCCTTTTTAAAACAAATCTACAGGCGTGAGATCGACCTTGGTTGTATGTGAGAGTGTTATGGCAGATGATAGAACCACTAGGTGTGGCAGACAATACAAGACTGACACTTCACATCAGCAAAGGGCTTCAGTATCTGGAGGCACAGGAGCAGCTGCAGCTGTGCAAACAAAATCAAAAGTTATGACATCTGACGCAGTGGCACAAGCACTTTGCAAAATTAATGAATCCTTGGAATTCTTGACAAAACAGGGGGCTGAAACAATTAAACAAGGCGCAGAAACTAATAAACAAGTGGCTGAGATTTCAGCAAAAATTGACTTGAATACTACAAGCATTAATGAACTGGGAAAGAAGGTGAACTCTAATACACAGTCTATTGAAAAACTTCTAGAGGAATCGGCCACAACTTGAAAGATTGCAGAGGAAGCCAAGGGTATTGCAACTGCTACCCAGGAGAAGATACCACCAGTCTATAAGAAATTAGAGGACCATGAGTTGACTTTGTCTATGCTCAAACTGCAAAGAAAAGAGAGAAATTTCAGAATTAGAGCGGTACCTGAAAGTGAGAAGGATAACTTGGTGGACTTCCTTACAAAAGAATTCTTGGATTTTTGGCAACAGGGGCTAGAGAAGGAAGAATTTAAGATAGTGACTGCATTTAGACTCTGCACAAGACAAAGTAAAAAGAAGCCAAGAGACTGTCTGATAACTTTAAGATCAAAAGAAGAAAGAGACAAAATTTTGAATCTGCACTACCAAAGAAATCTGGAAATTGAAGACTCCTTCGTGGAGATCTTTAAGGATATACCGAAGCATATTTTGGACGTAAGAACCTACTACAAAGACCTGGTTGTTTTATTGAGAAGGAACAAAATGCTCTTCAGGTGGGAATTTCCTCAAGGCCTATCCTTCAAATATAAAGGAAGGAAAATAAGAATAAAGACAGTGAGTGATAAAGACAAGTTTTTGAACGACCACGAGGAGGATTTACAGAAAGAAGTGGAATCTGGAGTGGAACCAACTCCATCAGGAGTAGGAATACTAGACATAGCGAACTTATCATTTGGACTGAAACTACCGACAGAAGAAGAACAACTACTTGGAGCAGTAGGGGGGGGAAGTGAATAACCCCATCATGGCTCTGCAACTTCTAAGCTGGAATTGTAATGGTTTGAACCTTCCCCAAAAGAGAAAAAATGTTTTTCACATATTGAAAAAAGAACAATTGGACTTGATCTGTTTACAAGAAACACATGTGACGAGGTTACATAGAAAATTACTTATCAACAAAAGATTAGGACAAGAATTCATCTCATCTGATAAAGGTAAGAAAAGAGGAGTGGTGATTTATGCAAAGGAAAAATTGCTACCGAAATTGATCTTTAAAGAAGAACAAGGAAGATTTTTGGCAATTGAAATTCAAGTTCAAGGAGAAAAGTTTTTGATTGTAGGAATTTATGCACCGAATGAGGGGAAATCTGAATTTTTTAAGCAGTTGCACGAGACTTTATTGGACTATTTGGATTACAATCTAATTCTGATGGGAGATATGAATGGAGTAGTATCTACAAATATGGATAAAGCACAAAGACAGGTAGTCTCTAAAGATGGAAGACTACCAAAGACTTCCTTTGAAATGACTGAAAACATGGACTTGATTGACATTTGCAGAACAAAGAACCCTCTCGAGAGAGAGGGAACTTTCTTTTCTGAAGCTAAAATGACATGGACTAGAATTGACCAAATATGGGTTACTAGAGGGATGGCACCAAAGATAAAGAAAGTGGAAATCTGCCCAAAAACGTGCTCCGACCACAATGCTGTAAGGATGGAGATGAAGTTAACAACAGCTGGTTCCTTCAGATGGAGGATGAATGACACCTTATTTAGAGATGAAGAAGTATACAAAAAGGCCCAAAAAACTTTGAGAGACTATTTCAAAATAAATATAAAGACTAACGTTGAAAAAAGAGTAATCTGGGATGCAAGTAAAGCTGTTATGCGAGGATTCTTGATACAACAAAATGCAATAAAGAAGAGAAGCCAAAATGAGAAAAAGGACAAGATTTTGGAAAAGATAAAAGAAGGGGAAAAGAAATTAGGATCTAAACCAAAGTCCCAAGAGATTTTGAGAGAAATTAAGTTATACCAGACACAATATATGGAATTAATGAATCAAGAAATAGAATGGAAAATTAAACAAATGAGACAAAAGACATTTGAATCAGCGGCTAAATGTGGCAAACTATTGGCTTGGCAAATCAAGAAAAGACAAAAATTAAACACGGTTACAAATTTAGAAGTGGAAGGAAAGAACATTTATAACCCAAATGAAATTAGAAACTGCTTCCAGAGATATTTTAAACAATTATATTCACAAGAAAGAATTGGACATAGACGAATTTCTTAAGAAACATGGATTACAAAAAATTTCTTATCAAAGTAAAATAGCTTTGAACCAGAAAATAACTGAACAGGAGATAGAAGGTGCCATTCAAAACATGCAACTGGGCAAATCTCCAGGACCGGATGGGCTGACTTCCAGATACTACAAAGCTTTGAAGGAGTGGTTATTACAACCTCTGAATGAAGTCTCCAATGAAATTTTAGAGGGGGAAAAGGCACCAGAATCGTGGAAAGAAGCTTATATTACACTTATACCGAAAACAGAGACTGAAAAGACTCAGCTTAAGAACTAGTGGTACCCCGCAAGACGAACGCCTCGCAAGACGGAAAACCCGCTAGACGAAAGGGTTTTCCGTTTTGGAGGCGCTTCGCAAAACGAATTTCCCTATGGGCTTGCTTCGCAAGACGAAAGCCCATAGGGAAATCTCCGGGGACCTCTTTTAAATGCTAGCGGTGGGGAGCAAAGCCTTCCCCCCCCCTCCGGCCTTCAGAAGAGGTCCAGGAAGGCTGGCGGGGGCCGAAAGGCTTTGCTCCCCAGCGCCAGCATTTTAAAAGCAGTCCGGGATAGCAGGGAAGCGCTTCCCGCTATCCCGGACGGCTTTTGAAGGCAGGAGAGATCCGTGAAGCCTGGGCGCGCTGATGTCAGCGCGCGCAGGCTTCGGCATGCCGGCAACTCTACCACAAAAATCCCCTTACCTGCACTGTTAATGTCACCACTGCAATATTATTATTAGAGCCGATAGGAGAATATATGACTACCATATTTTTCGCTCTATAGGACACACTTTTTACCCTCCAAAAATTAAGGGGAGATGTGTGTGCGTCCTATGGAGCGAATGCAGGCTCCTTGGCTTCAGCGATAGCGACACGAAGCCTCCGAAGCGCAGAGGGAGCGCTCCCTCCATGCTCCAGAGGCTACACGTTGCTTTCGCTGAATCCTGCACCGACCCCTCTCGCTGTCCAGGCTTCAGGGATAGCCGCCTGAAGCCTTTGGAGCACAGCGCAAGTTCCTGCTGATCTCCGAAGGCTTCTGGTAAGCCGCCTGAAGCCTGGAGAACGAGAGGGGTCGGTGCACACCGATCCCTCTTGCTCTCCAGGCTTTGCTTCGCTGGAGAGGCACTGCACAATGTTTCCTCTCTGCGCAGCGCCCCTTCAGTGAAGCTGGAGGAGAAATGGAAGGGGCTCCGTTTTTCATCCCGCTTCGCTGAAGGGGCGCTGAGCAGAGAGGGGGAGGATTTTTTTCTCCCTGTTCTCCCCCTCCTATGGTTCGGTGCGTCCTATGGTCCAGTGTGTCCTATAGGGTGAAAAATACGGTATATATTGTACCAAGATATGGTTCATCTTCAAGAACAGATCAAATACATGCCAAAGTATTAAAGAGGAGAAAAAATATGAAACTGCTTACATACTGTCAACTAATATCCAGATTCAAGAAAGACTGTATGGCAAACATTTAAATCAGTGAAAAGATAGAATCTGAGTCCATCATAACAGAGTTCTACCTTCTGGGTAAAATTTATAAACTATTACTCAAATATGACACCAAGCCCGAACAAGCAAAACCTTATATGACAAAATGGATGCAAAAATTTTAAGAGCAGTTCACAGTAGAACAGTGAGAACAATTATGAATAAAGGAATAAAATTTACTGCAAATTAAGCCCTAAAACAAAACTGGTACAGTGGAACCTCGGGTTGCAGACATAACCCGTGACTGAGGCACGTCCGCAACCCACAGCATTCGCATCCTGAAGCGCCACGTCTGCACAGGCACTGGTGCAATTTGGCGCTTCTGCGCATATGAAAGACCCAGTTCTCTGAGTGCATGTTCTGGAAGCTGGGCAATAGGGGCAGTACAGGATTCCTTTTGGTGTACTGACCTCCCCGCTGCACCAAGGATTCCCTGCCCGAGCTGCTTCAGGTCATCGCGGATGTTCTCCTGGAGATACCTAGTTTGGTTGTCCTAGGGGATTTTAACATCCATGCCAACATGACCTTACAAGGGGCTGCTTGGGACTTCGTGGAAAGCATGGCCTCCATGGGGCTGTCCCTGAATAAGTTTGTCCCAACTCATAGTCACGGACATGCCTTAGACCTAGTGTTCACCTCTAGTGACATGGGTGATATGACACTAGGTAAAAGTGAAACAAAAGAAGTGCCATGGTCAGATCACTTCCTGGTGCAACTGGACTTCTCCGTGACCCTTCTCCTCTTCAGGGAGGTGGGACCAATGCGGATGGTCCGCCCCCGCCACTTAATGAATCCAAATGGTTTCCAGAGAGTGGTAGGGCATGCTTTATCCCATGTTGATGGCCTTTCAGCTGATTCCCTGGTGGCCCGCTGGAATGTGGAGTTGACCAGGGCTATCGACTGTCTGGCTCCGAAGTGCCCTCTCCGACTGCATGGAGCCCTGACAGCCCCGTGGTTTTCTTTGGAGCTGCGGGTGAGGAAACAATCGCTGAGACGGCTAGAGTGCCAGTGGCAGAAAACTCATTCTGAATTGGACCAGACACAGGTTAGAGCTCAATGTCGAGCCTACCAAGTGGCGATAGCAACGGCGAAGAAGACTTTCTTCACCGCCTCTATTGCATCTACAGAAAATAGTAGCAGGAGACTCTTTCAGGTGGTTTGCAATTTAACAGAACCACCTTTACCACCGGGGCCTTGTAAAGACCCCAAGACCTCCTGCAACGATTTTTCAAATTTTTATGCAGATAAAGTTGCTCATATTCGGAAGGAGGTAGACACCACCGTGGGAGCAGGGTCGGGGTGAGAGAGTGCTAGAGCCCTGTCTAGTCAAGTTGCATGGAATCAATTTCAATCCGTTACCCCCGAGAATGTGGACAGGCTGCTTGGATGCATGAAACCAACCACCTGTCTCCTTGATCCTTGCCCATCCTGGCTAATAAAAGCAAGCTGGGAAGGGCTGGGCAATGGGCTCTGCGGGGTGGTGAATGCTTCCCTCTGTGAGGGGGCATTCCCAGACCAGCTGAAAGAGGCGGTCATTAAACCGCTTCTTAAAAAAACATCTTTAGACCCGGCCAGTATGGCCAACTATCGCCCAGCCTCAAATCTTCCATTCTTGGGCAAGGTGATTGAGCGGGTGGTTGCTGAACAACTCCAGGCACGCCTGGAGGATGCAGACCATTTGGATCCCTTCCAATTGGGATTCAGGTCTCCTCATGGGACTGAAACTGCCTTGGTCGCGACAATCGATCATAACATCCTTCTGGACCGTCTAGAGGAGCTGGGAGCTGAGGGCACTGTTATACAGTGGTTCTGCTCCTTCCTCCTGGGCTGTGTCCAGAAAGTTGTGGTGGGGGATGAGTGTTCAGACTTACTTGTGGGGTGCCTCGGGGTTCCGTCCTCCCCTCCATGCTTTTTAACATCTACAGGAAGCTGCTGGGAGAGATCATCAGGGGGTTGGGGCTTGGTGTCCATCAATATGCGGATGATCCCCAGCTCTACCTCTCTTTCAACTCAGAACCAGTGAAGGTGGTGAAGGTCCTGTGTGAGTGCTTGGAGGCGGTTGGAAGATGGATGGCAGCTAGTGGATTGAGGTTGAATCCTGACAATAATGAAGTTCTGTTCTTGGGGGACAGGGGGTGGGCTCGTGTGAAGGACTCCCTGGTCCAGAATGGGGTAACTGTGCCCCTGAAGGACCAGGTGCACAGCCTGGGAGTCATTTTGGACTCACAGCTGTCCATGGACGCACAGGTCAATTCTGTATCCAGGGCAGCTGTCTACCAGCTCCATCTGGTACGCAGGCTGAGACCCTACCTGCCCGGAGACTGCCTCACTAGAGTGGTGCATGCTCTTGTTATCTTCCACTTGGACTACTGCAATGTGCTCTACGTGGGGCTACCTTTGAAGGTGACCCAGAAACTACAACTAATCCAGAACGCAGCAGCTAGTCTGGTGACTGGGAGTGGCCACCAAGACCATATAACACATGTCCTGAAAGACTTACATTGGCTCCCAGTACATTTCTGAGCACAATTCAAAGTGTTGGTGCTGACCTTTAAAGCCCTAAACGGCCTCGATGCAGTATACCTGAAGGAGCATCTCCACGCCCATCATTCTGCCCAGACACTGATGTCCAGCACCAAGGGCCTTCTGGTGGTTCCCTCACTGTGAGAAGCAAAGTGACAAGGAACCAGGCAGAGGGCCTTCTTGGTTGTGGCGCCCGCCCTGTGGAATGTCCTCCCATTAGATGTCAAAGAGATAAACAACTACCTGACATTTAGAAGACATCTGACGGCAGCCCTGTTTAGGGACGATTTTAATGTGTGACTTTTTAATGTATTTTTATTTCATTTTTTGGGAAACCCAGCCAGATGGGCAGGGTACAAATATATTTGTAGTAGTAGTAGTAGTACTTTGTAGGATTTGATAATCTTTATAGGTCTTTTAAATTTCTACTCTATCTATCTATCTATCTATCTATCTATCTATCCCCTCCCCTGTTTCCCTTTCTGTACTTCCCTATCCTTATAAAATTGAATATATATATATATTTAAAATTTACGGCTCCACAGTTTTCTGGGTCGCCCCATATTCATTACCCAACCACCTATGCTGCTCATGGCCACATCACTTTGGGGCACTGCCATGCTGTAAAAAGATTCTCATGAAGCACAGATCCCGATGGATCCTTAGGTTTTTTTATGTTTGGTCACCCTGAAATCACTATCAAATCACACATGATGTATATGACCACAGAACGAACCACAAAAACCACAGAGCACAGCCAAGGAACAAACACTATATTAAATACTTTAATCCTCATGGATCAGCATGATTGTTAAATGGACTCCACCAAATTATATTGTAAGATCACACCAATGTCCATGGAATGAGCGAAATACAAACGCTATCTGAAATGGTTCTGCATTAGCAAGAACATTGAAATAAAATGACATTCATATTCATAGCTTCCACTGTGAAGAACTGCACCTGGAAATTTTTGACACTGCTAAACCTCAAGAATGTCCAAGGCAGAGATTGTGATGATCTTACCTGTGAATGTAAATTATCAAACCAAGTAGATGGAGACCACCAAAGTAACCATGAAAAACAATCACCTGTCTTGCGTCAATTCAGCTACAAATGGTTTTGGGACAAAAGTTGGTTGCTTTGCAGGGATAGTAATTATAAATGGAGGTTTAACTGCAAGTTTTCTTGAGAACAGATTTTGTCAGTGCAAACTTTGAAATAGGGGGTTTCCAACGTGGTGCCCATGGGAATCATGTTGCCTGCTGACAGCTTTCCTGGAGTCCACCACGTGTTTTTAGAAAAAGAACAGGATTAGTGGTGAATTGTGCCCAGCATGACTTCAGATTGTTCATAGTACATTTGATTGACTACAGGGGCATATGAAGGGGCAGCGGGGTGATGGTGCCCCAGGGTGCCATGCTGGGGGGAGAATGACAGTAAGGTCGCTGTACTGGCTGCCGCTCTTGCGGCAACTGTACAGGCAGCCCCTCTCGCAGCAACCGTATGGGCCATACAGGCAGCTGCTCTCGCGGCGACTGTACAGGCTGCTGCTCGCGTAGCGTCCGTACAGGCAGCTCCTCTCACGGCGGCCGTACAGGCTGTATGGGCAGCTGCTCTCCTGGCGACCATACGGGAGGTGCTAGTCCTTACCTCCCTCCTCCCAGCCTATCATTGCCCAATGGGCTGAATTTCAGGGCTTTTGCATGTAAAGGGCAAGCTTGTTCTTTACTTGTTTAGACTCTTTAAACTTGGAAACAGATATTTGGCTCCATGACCAAAATGACCAAAAGGGTCAGCTTCTAGAGGACTGGAAAGATCATGATTGTACTTCCCCTACCCTCAGCCCTAACTCCGTTGAGTATTTTTTGTTATGAGACTGAGTGTTTGGGGCTGATGCTGTAGCATTCTTGTCTGGGGGCTTGATGGAAAAACAGAAAAGTGACCCTCACCTAACTCTCCAATGCCCTTCAACAAGAATGCTGTAGGAAATATTGCTAAGCCCAAAGGGAGGCAAGAATTTGCTTCAGCTCACCTTGTTAATGGCAGAGCAAAAGCTATGCGTGTGTCATTCTCAATCAGCCTACTTTCAGGACTGATTTTAGAACCCTCTTATATCAGGCCACATGGTCACTGGAGGTGGCCCCATCATGCAAACATGACTATCCACACAGGGACCATCTATTTTTGGTTTTTTTTCTGATACTGGATTTTAAGTTACAGTTACATCTTTTAAAACAGCTGTCAGTATATCACACTGTATTCCACTTGCCTTCCAAAGGAACACGTGGCTCTCCCCACATAGCGGGTTAGGTTGAGACTGCTGATCCAAAGTGATCAGTAATTTTTACGGTAATTACAATCCTGCTTTCCCTTGTGCCAGCTTACCTTGACTTCAGTAAGGCCTTTGAAAAGGTCCCCCATGATATTATTGCAAAACAACTAGTAAAATGTGGGCTAGGCAAAGCTACTGTTAGGTGGATTTGTAATTGGTTGATGGGCTGAACCCAAAGAGTGCTCAGCAGTGGCTTACCTTCATCCTGGAAAAAAATGACTACTGGGGTTCCACAAAGTTCTGTCCTGGGCCTGGTGCTATTCAATATTTTTATAAATGATTTGGTTGATGGAATAGAGGGTGTGCTAATCAAATTTGCAAATGACTGCAAACTGGGAGGGGTTGCTAATACACCAGAGGACAGGGTCAGAATTCAAAATAACCTGAATAGCCTAGAGAGCTGGGCCAAAACCAACAATATGGAGTTCAATAGGGAGAAATGTAAGGTACTGCACCTGGATAGAAAAAATGAAATGCACAGGTGGGGGACACTTGGCTTGACAACAGTACCTGTGAAAGGGATCTGGGAGTCTTAGTCGACCACAAGCTGAATATGAGTCAACAGTGTGATGTGGCAGCTAAGAATGCCAATGCAATTCTGGGCTGCATCAATAGAAGTATAGTGTCTAGATCAGGGGTCTGCAACCTTTAAGACAAAAAGAGCCACTTGGACCCGTTTCCGAAGGAAAAAAACAACTGGGAGCCGCAAAACCATTGCGACATTTAAAACAAATATATCTCCGGAGCTGCGATCTGACAGCGGGCGGGAAGGTGAAGTCAGGACGGTGCGTGACTAACGCACGCACTGCCCCCATGCGACGTCACAGCCAGTACAGCGCCCGCCACAGTGGGGAGTGTCGGGGCGCACAATGCGCCTCCTCCCCTTGCTAGTATCCTCCCCGGAGCCGAGGCAAAGGTGTAAAAGAGCCACATGCGGCTCCGGAGCCGCGGGTTGCAGACCCCTGACCTAAACCATGGTTTGTTTAGATCAAGTGAAGGAATGCTACCACACTATTCTGGTTGGTTGGTCAGACCACACCTGAAATAATGTGTCCAGTTGAAGAAGGATATTGTCAAGTTGGAGCATGTCCAGAGGAGGGTGACCAAAATGTAAAAGGTCTGGAATTCAAGCCCTATGAGGAGAGATTTAGGGAGCTGGATTTGTTTAATCTAGAGAAGAGAAGATTAAGGGGTGACATGATAGCCATGTTTAAATATTTGAAGGGATGTCATGTTGAAGAGGGAGCAAGCTTGTTTTCTGATGTTCTAGAGACTAGGATGCAGAATAATGGATTCAAACTATGGGAAAAGAGATTCCACCTGGGTGTGCTAATCCAGTCAGGGAAAAAGGGAGGCATACTATGTTTAGGGCATCGTTTCCAGCCCCTTCCCCTTTTCGGGGTGAGCATAGTGGATCCTAAAAAGGGCTGCTCAGTCATGGATACAGCTGCTGAGCTGCTCAACGGCCTCATTCCTTGAGTCAGAACGACTGACCACCCATGTGTCGGTTCATGACTAGGGGCTTCACATTCCTGCCACAGTAGCCATTTAGTGATGGCCATGGGGGGAGGGTTTGGGGAGGTTGGGTTTGGTTTTTGGAAGACACCTGTGCGTGAATTTGTTTTATGTGTGTAGATTAGTGCACGCTGACCAACGCACAGTCTTCGCAGTAGGGCTCTGTTCTGATGGCATGAGTAGTCACGACAAACTGGTGGATCCTATCTGCTGCAGCCTTCATCCACCTTCAGAGCCGTTGTAACACACTGCTTGTTATCACCCGCCTGTTCTGCCGTTGAGGACTTCTTGGATCATTCTTTGTCTAACTCCTTCCCTGTTATGTACTAAGCTTGGATCCTAGAACAATAGGCAAGTAGGATCCTAGAATGCAAGAACTGATTGGCTTGCAGGAAAAGACCAATCAGGCTCCAGGAGGGAAGCAGAATCAGCTAGTCAGACGGGACTCATTGTGTAAATAATGTATATAAAAGCCTGAGGTTTGGGGGGAAATTCAATCACTGTTTTACAAGCTGCAATAAAGAGCATGAAATCACTACAGGACTCTGAGCATATTTAATTTTCTTTGACCTTACCACCTTGGGTGACCCTGCTGGGAGTACGAGATTCCCAATGGCTTCACTCACAAGGGTCATAGGAATGTGCAAGCCCACTCACCATGACAAGTGAGAGAACTGAGATAGATTGCACTGAGCCCTGGTTCTCATTAGACAAAGCGTTCCACCAAAAAGGCTCTGGCTCTGGTTGAGGACAGCTGGATATGTTTTGGGCCAGGGACCACCAGTAGGTTGCTGTTAGATGAGCGTCACACTCATGGGGGGTGTATTGGAAGATAATTCCCACAGATAAGAAAGGTCACAGACTGCTTAGGGCTTTAAAGATTAGCACCAAAACATTGAACCTGATTCGATACTCCACCTGGAGCCAATCCAGCTGATGAGCAACCAACTGAATGTGGGCTCCCCACAAAGTCCAAGTAAGAACTCATGTATCTGCATTTTAGACCATTTGGAGTTTCTGGAGCAGTCTCAAGGGTAGCCCTGCATATCTATCTCTCTCACTCTCTCACTCTCTCACTCTCTCTCTATCACATTTATACCCTGCACTCCCCGGCTCAGGTGTACAGCAAGTTAAAGTAGTCTAGTCTGCAGGTGACTACTGCATGGATCACCATGGCTAGGTTGGAAAGAGACAGGTACGGTACCGATCTCCTAACCTGACATAGATTCAAAAATTCCAGTTTGGCTACATTTGTGACCAATGCCTCCATAGAGACAGAAGCATCCAGGATCACACCGGGACTCCTGATAGCGGCTACAGGTGACTATTGCGCCCCATGAAGAGCTGGGAGCTGACAAACCAAACTGAAATTATTCTGGCCCAGCCATTGGACGCCCATCTTTAATGGATAGAGATTCAGCCGACTCAGTTTCCTCCATCCCAGCACACCCACCTAAAAATTGGCCAATATATCCAGGGTACCATCTGGCAATAGATCCATGATGTTTGTGGTCAGATCTGTGGTTATGTACAAGATATTTGAATAAAGGGTGAATTTGGGGTTCCCCAATGCAAAAAGTGAGATGATCCATGAGGATCCGTGCTTCAAAACCACGTTTTTGAGCCATGGAGTGGCCAGGAAGCTGTGGATCTGTGTTTTTTGTGGTGCAGGCTGTGCCCATGGCCATGATGTGTGATTTGACGGTGAGTTTGGGTTGGCCAATGGAAAATGCGTGAGGATCCATAAGGATCCATGCTTTGAAACCATGTTTTTGGGCCACGGTATGGCCACGAACCCGTGGATCCGAGTTTTTTGTGGTGTAAGCTGTGTCCCATGGCATGAAGTGTGATTTGACAGTGATTTAGGGGTGGCCCAGTGCAAAAAGTGTGAGGATCCACGAGGATCCGTGCTTCAAAACTACATTTTTGGGCTACGGTGTCACCAGGAAGCCATGGATCCGTGATTTTTGTGGTGCAGGTTGTGCCCCTGGCCATGATGTGTGATTTGATGGTGAGTTTGGGCTGATCTAGTGCAAAAAGCATGAGAATCAATGAGGATCCGTGCTTCAAAACCATGTTTTTGGTCCACGGTGTTGCCAGGAAGCCGTGGATCCGAGTTTTTTGTTGTGCAGGCTGTGCCCCTTGGTATGATATGTGATTTGGCGGTGAGTTTGGGTTGGCCCAATGCAAAAAGCATGAGGATCCATGAGGATCCGTGCTTCAAAACCATGTTTTTGGGCCATGGTGTTGCCAGGAAGCCGTGGATCTCAGTTTTTGTGGTGCAGGCTGTGCCCCTGGCCATGGTGTGTGATTTGACGGTGAATTTGGGCTGATCTAGTGCAAAAAGCGTTAGGATCCATGAGGATCTGTGGTTCAAAACCATGTTTTTGGGCCACGGTATGACCAGGAAGCCGTGGATCCGTGATTTTTGTGGTGGATTCTGTGCCCTTGGCCATGATGTTTGATCTGATGGAGATTTTGGGCTGGTCTTGTGCAAAAATCATGAGGATCCATGAGGATCCATGCTTCAAAACCACGTTTTTGGGCCACGGTATGGCCAGGAAGCCTTGGATCCGTGATTTTTGTGGTGGATGCTGTGCCCCTGGCCATGATGTTTAATCTGATGGTGACTTTGGGCTGGTCTTGTGCAAAAATCAAGAGGATCCATTTTCGGAACCACGTTTTTGGGCCATGGTATGGCCAGGCAGGTGTAGATCCGGGTTTTTTGTGGTGCAGGCTGTGCCCCTGGCCATGATGTTTAATCTGATGGTGACTTTGGGCTGGTCTTGTGCAAAAATCATGAGGATCCATACTTCGGAACCACGTTTTTGGGCCATGGTATGGCCAGGCAGGTGTGGATCCGGGTTTTTTGTGGTGCAGGCTGTGCTCCTGGCTATGATGTGTGATTTGACAGTGAGTTTGGGGTGGCCCAATGCAAAAAGCATGAAGATCCATGAGGATCCGTGGTTCGGAACCACGTTTTTGGGCCACGGTATGGCCAGGAAGCCGTGGATCCGTGATTTTTGTGGTGGATGCTGTGCCCCTGGCCATGATGTTTGATCTGATGACGACTTTGGGCTGATCTTGTGCAAAAATCATGAAGATCCATGGGAATCCATGTTTCAAAACCACGTTTTTGGGCCACGGTATGGCCAGGCAAGCATGCATCCGAGTTTTTTGTGGTGGATGTTGTGCCCCTGGCCATGATATGTGATTTGACAGGGAGTTTGGGTTGGCCCAATGTAAAAAGCGTGAGGATCCATGAGGAAGATTGGCAGATGCAATTAATGGACTACATGGAAATGGCGGAGATGACTGGCAGAATCCGAGATCAGGGAGAGGAGACGGTGGAGGAAGATTGGAAGAAATTTAAAATTTATTTGCAGAAATATTGTAAAATTTATGAATGTTAAGGACATTGAAATGAATCGCAGGGGTTTTAGCAACAAAGTAAAATGTAAGATTGGATTAACAACAGATAAATTAATAGGATATGAATTTGCTGAATTAACTTTTAAAAAGGGATACAAGAACGGGAGACGTGAGGAAGTCCGGAAAATAAGCTAATTGAAGATGAGAAATTAAGAAAGAGGGAATTTTTGTTTTTTGTTATTATATGTGTTTTTATCTCTTTTTTCTTTTTCTTTTGATGTGTTTAATGTTTGTATTTTTGTATTGTATTGTTTTTTTTGTGTGTGACTTTGTATCTTCTTTGTCTTTTTTGTGAAAACTTAATAAAATATTTTTTAAAAAATAAAACCACGTTTTTGGGCCATGGAGTGGCCCGGAAGCCATGGATCCGAGTTTTTTGTGGTGCAGGCTGTGCCCCTGGGAATGATGTGTGATTTGACGGTGAGTTTGGGGTGGCCCAATGCAAAAAGCGTGAGGATCCATGAGGATCCGTGCTTCGGAACCACGTTTTTGGGCCATGGAGTGGCCAGGAAGCTGTGGATCCGAGTTTTTTGTGGTGCAGGCAGTGCCCCTGGACATGATGTGTGATTTGACGGTGAGTTTGGGTTGGCCCAATGCAAAAAGCGTGAGGACCCATGAGGATCCGTGCTTCAAAACCACGTTTTTGGGCCATGGAGTGGCCAGGAAGCCGTGGATCCGTGATTTTTGTGGTGCAGGCTGTGCCCCTGGACATGATGTGTGATTTGATGGTGAGTTTGGGGTGGCCCAATGCAAAAAGCGTGAGGATCCATGAGGATCTGTGGTTCGGAACCAAGTTTTTGGGCCACGGTTTCGCCATGAAGTCGTGGATCTGTGATTTTTCTGTTGCATGCTGTGCTGCTGGCCATGATGTTTGATCTGATGGTGACTTTGGGCTGATCTAGTGCAAAAATCATGAGGATTCATGAGGATCCGTGCTTCGGAACCACGTTTTTGGGCCAGGGCGTGGCCAGGCAGGCGTGGATCTGAGTTTTTTGTGGTGTAGGCTGTGCCCCTTACTATGATATGTGATTTGACGGTGAGTTTGGGTTGGCCCGATGCAGAAAGCGTGTGGATCCATGAAGATCCGTTCTTGAAAATCACGTTTTTGGGCCACGGTTTCGCCAGGAAGCCGTGGATCCGTGATTTTTGTGGTGGATGCTGTGCCCATGGCCATGATCTTTGATCTGATGGTGACTTTGGGCTGATCTAGTGGAAAAATCATGAGAATCCATGAGGATCCGTGTTTTTTAACCATGTTTTTGCGCCCCTGCGCCCCGCCCCCGAAACAGTGGATGCGTGATTTTTTTGATGCTTTCTACAGAGTAAGACATGGTCTACAGTATCATGGTGGTTTTATTTAATTGGAATGAAAAAATCATATGAATTCATGAGGATCCGTGTAGATCCGCCTTTTACCTTTTTCCCTTTGTCGGCAGCATCTCAGCGTGCTTGAAAGGGGGGAAATCTGGGAGCTGCTGGTGTGGGTTCTGTGAGTGCGTACTGCGCACCTGGTCAGTGTGAGTCTCCAGCAATTGTTCCTTTACCTGGTTTGGCTTTCTGGCAGGGTTTGGCTTTTAAGCTGCTGCTTCTGTTTGATTTGCTGGTACATTTAAAAAATTGCCATATCGCTGTGTATTCCTGTGAGGACTTCTTCGTGCATTTATCATTATATTAGCTGTTTTCAGCATTTGTTTTACTTGGGAGACTCAGTCTCACCCCCATTTCCCTTCACCCTCCGCTCCCCCCCCCACTCCCCTTCCCCTCTCATTGTCCTCTGTTCACTGGCCAGGGTTGCTTTGTTTTTCCTTAAGCACCGAATAGCTGGGCAACTAACAGCCTCCATGGCTATTTAAAATTGCATGTGGTTGTGGGGATTTCGTATAAACAGGCTGTTTTGCCCCTTGTGGCTTATTTCATTTTAAAATCCTTTATTCTTACTCCCCTAGTGGCATTCCCTGCCCCTTCCTTAATCTTTTATTTTATTCTGCTTATTTCGTCTGCTGAATCATATTGCAATTGTCTCATTCTGTTGCCATAGAAGCGGTTGCTGCCTGGGGGCAGGAGCATTGTAGTTGAGAGCTTTTGTCCCTAAGCCCTCTCCTTTGTAAGAGGCAGCTGTACTGTAGCTGCACCCCCAGGGCAATTTTTTTTTTTTTTTTGGTCCCTAGTAGCTGCATCCCCAGGGTAATTCTTTGTCCCTAGTTGGCTGGATCGATCTTTTATTGTGTCTTTGACTGCCTTTTGTTTGGGGCTTGAGGGGCAAGTTCTTTGCCTTCCTATTGCCAACTTGTTGCAGCTGTTCACTTTATTTCTGTGTTTTGTCTCTAGTTGGCTTAGGCGGCTACCAGGCTAATTTACAGGGTTGCTTGGCAGCTGGTCCATTCATAAAACCCCAGGTTTTTGGTATAACAGGAAGCTTCACATTCTAGCCGGGAAGCCAGTATTTACTGTATCTCTGCCTGCCCTTGGTTTGAGGGTCTTAAGGGACAAGTGCCTTGACCTTAACCTTGCCTGCTTATTGCCAAGCCATTGCTGCTGCCTGTTTAATACTGTATTGTGTGGCTGGGGGTTTATACTGGCTAGCAATTGATTCTAATAAGACTGTTGATACCTGGAAACATTAAGTGCCAGTAGAGTATTATTGTTTCATAACCCCTCATTAATTGTTTACCTCCAGCTTCATTGAATTGGATTAATTAGGACTACATTGATAGCAACCAATTTCGATTCTACATTTAATTTTATTAATTAATTGGAACTACACCATCAGCAGCAGGCTGTTGTTCTTGTGTGAATCAATTTGAAATTCAAACGGTTTTATCCTGTACAATAGGGTACCAATTAATCAATAATAATAACCGGAGTGAACAAATTAACTTATATTATAGGAACATTAATTCATTGTATCATTCATAACAAATTAAATATTTTATTAATTGTTAATATTTAATTACTTGATTAAATAAATATTAAATAGGAATGTGTAATACCAAATAAATAAATAAATAAATAAATAAAATAATAAATAAATAAATAATAAAATTACATAAATATTATCCAGTTAATTAAATAAAATAAAATATTTTTTCCCCTTTCCTAATTGGATAGCAGTGTGTTAAGGTTTCAGCCTAGCTTTACGAAGTACATCCAATGGCTCCCAAGAGAAAGCGCGCATCCGAAGCGGCACGTAACCCAGCTGCCGGTGCATCTCACGGGCAACAGGATAGAGGCAATAACCAAAAAGCCCATTTTGCATTTCCTTAAAGCATTTAGGTTGTTTTTAGACGATTATGAACATCGCTTCCCCGATGACAACACCAGCCCCCCTGCATCCCCTGATGCGATTCCTGACACGCAGGTGGTTCCAGAGAGTCTGAGATCTTCCCATTGGGATGATTTACCCAGCACCTTGGCCGCCTTCTTTTATGACTCCCAGTTGGCAAGGGCAGGCACGAATTTTAGGACGGAACCGGTTAGGACCAGGTCAAAATCACAGTCTTCCGCACCTGCGGCTCGGGGACGGGGGGGGGGGGTAAGGCAACATCTAAGTCTACATGGGTGAATAATCCTGTTGTTCCTAGCTCTTCCAGCCGCTTGCAGGATAAGAGGAACAGGGTGCAGCTACCGGAATCAGCCTCTTCATCCGAAGCTGAGGAGGATCAGCACGAGTCGGGGACAGCCAATACTGCAGAGTCGGTGGAAAAGCCTTCGGGGAAGAGGCACGAGAAGAGAAAGCACACTTGCAGGAAGAGCAAGTCGAAGAGGAAGGTTTTGGATGATGAGACAGATTTTCATGGATCAGAACCACCGGCAAATGCTACCAGATGTCAGGAAATCTCGCCTTATCAGAGGAAACTGGCCACTCTCCAGGCACCCGGCTTGATCTCCTGGTCGTCCTCCCTGTCTGCATTCCCGGCAGGATACAGGCTAGGTCACGATCGGCGATCCTCCTCAGGCGTGAGAAGAACACACCACTCTTCCCTGCTCCCTGCTCCCCCCAGGGAGGGGAAAGAGATAGGCAGAAATGTATTTACATGCCTTTATTTCTGTCTTTGCAGCATTACAGAAAAACGCGTCTGCTCAGTTCAAACTCCAACAGCAGAGAGACAAACTCCACCTCCTGTACAGGTCAAATTACACTCTGAGCAAATTCCGGTGCTCAGCTCTGTGATTAGACTGTCCCTTTGTTCCCACGGTACAGTCCCATCCTGTTTTGCTTGCCAGCCAGCTGCAGCTCGCTTCCGCATTGCTGTTTTTCCATAACAGAGAATGGCATCTGGTCAATTGCAGTGGGCCCATGCGTTGAAAGGAAACCAGTAGAGTCTTTCAGATCGGCCAGGGCAGAATCCAGAAGGGAACTTAGGCGTAAAGTATGCTGGGAGTACACTAAGGGGTCATGCCAAAGGCCGGCCTGTAAATATCCGCACGAATGCGACAGGTGCACCGGGGCTCATCCCGCAGCATCTTGCTTTAAGGGGGGAAAGCAGCCCTTTCGTGGTGGCCGGGGGTTCCATCACTCCAGTTCCAGGGGAGCCCCCGCATCCGGGAACAGAAGATAAGGCAGTTTTTGAATTGGCGTTTACCCCGATTAAGCTGGCCCCACTTTGCGATCTCCTATCCTACTACCCAGATAAACAGGCGGCATCTTATCTTCGGGAGGGTTTTTCCAAGGGTTTTCGAATCCCGGTAACAGGTACCTTGATAGCAAAAGATTCACCCAACCAGAAATCTGTTAGGGAGGCCAGAAATTGCCGAGCGGAAGATAGCTAAAGAAGTGGGCGCCGGCAGAGTAGCTGGCCCGTTCGACAGTCCCCCAATATCAAATCTACATATATCACTGTTAGGAATAGTGCCCAAGAAAACCTCAGGGGAATTTAGGCTCATTCACAATCTTTCTTACCCGAAAGGGGGATCGGTGAACGATGCCATCCCAGCTGAGTTAAGTCCGGTGAAATATGCCACATTTGATCAGGCAGTAAAACTAATTAGGCGATTTGGTCAAGGGGCACTCTTAGCCAAGTGTGATATTGAATCGGCCTTTCGCCTTCTGCCACTGCACCCCAACGACTTTTGGCTGCTGGGTTTCAAATTTCAAGAGAAGTATTATATCGACAAGGCTATGCCGATGGGCTGCTCCGTAGCTTGTTCGGCATTTGAATCATTTAGCACATTCTTGGATTGGGCACAGTTGCCCAATCATCCCGCTTACCGGGGGAGAAGATTGACACCCTTAAGAATTTAATTCAACAAAATTAGCTAAAATGTATAAAACCGGAGATAAGACCTGTTGGAAATGCAAAAAGAAAGAGGGAGACTTCCTTCACATGTGGTGGTCCTGTGAGGAAGTAAAGAAATTCTGGGGTGCTGTCTATGATGAACTAAAAAAGATCTTAAAGTATACCTTTCCAAAAAAACCTGAGGCGTTCCTCCTGGGAATGGTAGGAAACGAGATTAATAAAAATGATCAAACCCTATTTCAATACGCGACAGTAGCCGCTAGGATACTGCTAGCGCAGAATTGGAAAAAACCCAGCATACCCACAATTAAGGATTGGCAAACTAAGTTAATTGAATATATTGATTTGGCAACAATGACTCAGAAGATAAGGCAACAGAAAAATATTAAATTTATTAATGACTGGAAAAATTTTTTTTCATACATAGAGACAATGTCAGGAAACATTAAAATCACAATAGGTATAATATAAAAATCGTGAAGTAGAATAAGCGGGTTAACAAAGACACTGCGACACATATGGTTCAGATAGAGGTCACGTTGTGGTGGTGGTGAAGTCAAACAATATAAATGATTGTATATTGATTTTTGTATCTGTTTATTTTTCTCTGTTTTGTTTTTATTAATAAGGTATATGTGTTTTTTAGATGTTGGATCATAATAAAAAATTTTAATGTGAAAAAAAAAAAAGAATTTAATTCATACTACCCTTCCACTTACGAAAATCACCCTCAGACAGATACAATCCCTGTTAGGCCATTTCAATTTTGCTTGTAGAGTGGTTTCCCCTGGACGCCCTTTCTGTGCCCGCCTAGCCAGGCTTTCGGTGGGTCTCAAGCATCCGCACCACAGGGTCCGTCTTCCAAAGACAGTTAAGGCCGACCTGGAGGTTTGGGCGACATTTTTGGAAAACTATAATGGAGTGTCCCTTTGGCAGGATGTCCTTAACTTGTCCTCAGATTTTCAGGTCCAATCTGATGTAGCAGGCTCTCTGGGCTTTGGCCTATATTTCAAGGGTCGATGGTGCGCTCAACATTGGCCGGCAGGTTGGCAGGGCAGGGGTATTACGCGGGATCTCACTTTTCTCGAGTTTTTTCCAATAGTAGTGGCCGCGCATATCTGGACGGAGGAGTTCCGAAATCGCAGAGTGTGCTTCAGAACCGACAACCTGGCAGTGGTGAACATTCTAGCGAGGCAGTCATCCTGGTCAGAGAGGGTCTCCTCCCTCCTGCGGTTGTTCGTCCTCCGGTGCCTTAAGTACAATATAGTTTTTCAGCCAAGTTCATACCGGGGGTTAATAATGATATAGCCGATCCATTATCTCGCTTTCAGATGTCTCGCTTCCGGTCACTGGCACCTGGAGCACAGCTGTTGCCCGAACCCTTTCCGGAGCACCGGTGGAACGTTGGAGACGCAAAGTGATAAAGGGAGTATTAGCGTCTGTCGCACCCTCCACCCTCAGGTCTTACAAGAAGGCCTGGTGCAATTTCTTGGGCTTCAGGTCTGGGTCTTCGGGGCTTACGGCTAACACGCCTCCCTCCACCGATGACCTTTTGCAATACCTTTCACACCTTGATGACCTAGGGCGCGCGCCTAAAACATTAAAAATACAGGTAGCCGCCATTAGCTTCTTCGCTAAGGCCACGTTCTCCTCCGATCCATGCAGTGACTTCCTGGTTCGTAGAGCTAGCGAAGGCTGGGGCAGGTCACAACCCCCTAGAGTTCAGGGCCGTAAGCCAATTTCTTATGGGTTGCTCTTTCAAATACGCAAAAAACTCCGGTCAATTTGTGGTCCCGGTTTGAGGCCCGCCTCTTTTCTGCGGCATATGCCATCACAGTTTTTGCTGCCCTCAGAGTGGGCGAGGTCGTAGTCGAAGGTAGCGCGAATGGTGTGTTTCGGGGCCTCCTTATGGAAGATGTACAGCTGTCCGAGGCGAGCATGGTGGTACGGATACGACAATCCAAAACTGATCAGGCCGGTAGGGGTGTCCTTCTAAAACTCACAGCGTCTGGGGGGCGGGGACACCAGGCGGTATCTTTGCCTCAGACCACCTGGCCAGGGTCCGCTTCTGATTCACGAAGACGGGTCCCCCTTATTGAGACACCAATTCACCAGGGTACTCCGCAAAGCTATTGATGCTTGCGGTTTAGCTCCCCGGGATTATGCCGCCCACTCCTTTAGGATCGGTGCTGCCTCAACTGCCGCACGCTTGGGCTTGCCTGGGTACAAGATTAAAGAAATGGGCCGATGGAAATCCAACGCTTATAAGGGTTATATACGTTAGTTATACCGCTACACTGAATCTACTGACCCGCTTTCTCCTTTCCTTTCGTTCTCAGCTGTTTCCGGGGGCACTGCGTGGATCTGCGGCCACAGTATTGTTCATTGGGCCCGTGTTCGGGCGGTCAGCTGCAGCCTTACCCATCATCTTGGCTTGCCTCCTGGGATACGAGTTGCCTGGTTGTCGCGACGCGGCATGCGGTGGGAAGAGCTTATGCCATTGTTGATTGACAGAGTTGCCATGTTTGGCCCTCCTGACATCCTTATCATTCACTTGGGAGAGAACGACCTGGCCAATAGGAGAAGCAGGGACTTGTGGTGCATAAAAAGAGACTTGGAGGCGATCACAGCCTTGTGCCCCGGAACAATGGTGTTCTGGTCCTCCTTCTTGAAAAGAATTGTCTGGTGCGGTGCGCAGAACTGTATGGCCATTAAAAAAAAACAGGAAACTCCTGAACCGGGTGGTAGCCCGTTGGGTGCGCTTTATGAATGGCCTAGTTTGTCTGGCGCGGTGCGCAGAACTGTATGGCCATTGAAAAACCAGGAAACTCCTGAACCGGGCGATAGCTCGTTGGGTGCGCTTTATGAATGGCCGAGTCATTTAATGGCCATTGAAAAAACCAGGAAACTCCTGAACCGGGCGGTAGCCCGTTGGGTGCGCTTTATGAATGGCCGAGTTTGTCTGGCGCGGTGCGCAGAACTGTATGGCCATTGAAAAACCAGGAAACTCCTGAACTGGGCGGTAGCCCGTTGGGTGCGCTTTATGAATGGCCGAGTCATTTATCATGACCGTATCCGGATCGGCGACCAAGCCATTTTCTGGAGTGACGGAGTTCATCTAACAGACATTGGGAATGACATCTGGTTGGACAGCGTCATTAGTAGCATTAGGGATTGGTTGCAGTTGTGAGGGTATTGGCGGCGAGCCCCTTTGCGGCTCGGGTGGCGGTTAGGCATTGGATTCATGTGTTGTGCTGTGTCAAGGGCTAGGTGTGGCCATCGCCTATGCTATCTACCGTGGGTTATTCCGTTAAAGGAATCTGGCGGTCGTGTATTCCGTCCGATGCCTGCTTGGCGGGAGGCCATGGCACGACCCTCGGTGACATCAGGGGGTGAGCCTATAGTTGGATGAGCATCAACAGGCTCCACCTACTGTTGAATAAACCCACCACCTATAGTCATCCAATGCCTAAGCCAATACCTTTTCACTGCTGTAATCAATAAAGTTGTGGCCTTTTCTTGCCCATTAACCTTATATCAAGTGTCCTTGTGTATTTATTTCCCATAGCGGGGTCGGGCCCTTGATCCACAAAATTGTTTTCTAGAATGTATGATTTATTGCTTGAATGGTACACAAAAGATGAAGAGGTTAAAGAATCGATGATAAAGTGGGCGATGGATATTGGGTACAATATTGAGCTGGAAGCGTGGATAAAAGTATAGAATGCTGGTTTGAGATTTACAGGATGTATGGCTTTAAAGGAGAATGTATTAAAAATGATGTATAGATGGCATTTGACGCCAAGAAAATTAGCTAAAATGTATAGGAAAAGAGACAGAAAATGTTGGAAATGTAGGGAAATAGATGGAGATTACTTTCATATGTGGTGGACTTGTGGCAAGGTAAAAAGATTCTGGGAGTTAATCTACAATGAACTTTAAAAGATATTTGAGTATACTTTTCCTAAAAGACCAGAGGCATTTTTGCTAGATCTGGTGGGAAAAGAAATTAAAATAAAAGACCAGAACTTGTTCATGTACGCCACAAGAACTTTACTGGCCCAAAGATGGAAAACACAAGATTTACCAACCATCCAGGAGTGGCAGGTGAAGATGACAGATTTTGCGGAACTTGCCAAATTGACAGGAAGGATCCGGGACCAAGAGGACCAGAGATACAATAACAATTGGAATAAATTTATTGAATATATAAAGGAGAACAACAAAAATATTAAGACACTAGCAGGACTGGAATAACACTTCCAATGTAAAACAGTAGAGTTATGACAATAATAGACGCAAAAAGTATGTGATGTATAAGCCAGCGGTCAGGAGGGAGGGAAGTCAGGACTCGGCAGAGTCAAAGGGATTATAATGTGACAATAAGGATTGTTGGGAAAAGAATTACATGTTGAAAACAATTAAAAAAAATTGCAAAACATCTGGAGGGCACCAGTCAGCGAAGGCTGGGTTGCAGGGCCAGCCAGATCAAAAAAGAGCACACCACTTTGCATACAAAAGCCCCCTCCCCAAGTTCAGTCCCTAGAATTGCTACCTAAAAAAACGGACCACAGACATCTGTTGCTGAGGTCTTAAGAGCAGGGAACTTGCAACCCTTCTGCCACTGCTGGACTCCAACTTCCTTCATGCCCTGCTAGAAAAGCCATCAGCAAAGGATGATGGGATTTGGAGTCCCAAAACATGTGGAAGCACATGCCTCAAGAGAGCTAGGTCTTCCGATCACCTGGCGATATCTAATACAACTACCTATTTCAAAATAATAATAATAGTAGATTCGCCACTATAGTTTTGTTCCTTCACTTTCCAGCTCGGAATCTACCACTACACAAGAAAGTACAATATAAAGTTGGGTCCACCCCCCCGCCCCATGCAATGTGCAATACATTCTGCTTGGAATGCAATTCATTCCTTGCATCTGCAAGGAAATGGGTAAAAGGTGGATCCAGCTGATTTTAAACGGATCCTCATGAATTAATGATTTTTTCATTCAAATTAAATAAAACCACCATGATACTGTAGACCATGTCTTAGTCTGTAGGCAGCATCAAAAAAATCATGCACCCACTGTTTCATGGGGCTGCAATGGCGGAAAAACGTGGTTAAAAAACACGGATCCTCGTGGATCCTCATGATTTTTGCACTAGATCAGCTCGAAGTCACCATCAGATCAAACATCATGGCCATGGGCACAGCATGCACCACAAAAATCATGGATCCACGGCTTCCTGGCGACACCGTGGCCCAAAAACGTGGTTTTGAAGCACGGGTCCTCATGGATCCTCATGCTTCTTGCACTGGGCCACCCCAAACTCACTGTCAAATCACACATCATGTCCAGGGGCACAGCCTGCACCACAAAAACCTCAGATCCATGGCTTCCTGGCCATACCATAGCCCCAAAATGTGGTTTTGAAGCACGGATCCTTATGGATCCTCATACTTTTTGCATTGGGCCAACCCAAACTCACCGTCAAATCACACATCATAGCCAGGGGCACAGCCTGCACCACAAAAATCATGGATCCATATTGTTTTTATTTCAAGCTTTACCAATTATTGATAATGTTAAATGTTTCAAAGAATGGCAGAAAGCATTGTCTAGATTTATCTGGCAGGGGAAAAACCCCAGAATTAAATATAAATTACTTACAGACTTGAAAGAAAGAGGGGGATTTTCCCTGCCAGAACTGAAGATATACTTTGAAGCTGCAGCTTTCTGCTGGATTAAGGAATGGATTCAATTAGACAATATTGATGTCTTAGATTTGGAGGGATTTGACAATGTATTTGGTTGGCATGCATATTTATGATATGATAAGATAAAGGCCCACAAAAGGTTTCAAAAATCATGTATTTAGAAAGTCTCTACATAATGTTTGGATAAGATATAAAGAAAACACCCAGGTGGCTTTCTTTTCTTTTCTTTTTTTAATTAATTTTTATTGAATGATTTTATGTTACAAAAAACAATACAACCATACTAACACTAAATATAATTTAGAAATAAAAATTACATACATCAATATTTAGTTTATTTGTTATTTATCGTCTTATTTCCTCCCAAACATTCCATACAAAAACACACATATGTGCAGACACCCACACACCCACACCCAAAATGATAATAATGAAAGTAAATATTTTTCCCTTTTTATCTTACAAAATCTTTTCTTCCACTTTGACTTCCTGTCAAGTCCCTTTGCATAAATTTTATCTTACAATCGAAGGTACACAAAACAATAAACCTTTCTATATAAATTTTCCAATACATTCTGAAAACATAATAAATCCTTAATTGTTGTCCACCTCCTTTTAGTTCCTTTATCACTTGAATGCTAGCACGGAGTCAAAACCATTATTGTCTTTTTGAACATGTCTTGTATAACCATCCCATTTTTCTGCAAATTTTTGCTTTGAGATTCCTCTGAGTTTGCTAGTCAATTGAGCTGTCTCCACCAATTCCTGTAATTTGATTTGCCAATCTGTTATTTTTGGAGCCTTGTGATCTTTCCATCCCTTGGCCACAAGTATACGAGCTGCTGTCGTTGCATACAAGAATACCTCTCTTAGATTTTTGGGGATCTCTTTATCTAAAATACTTAATAGAAATGCCTTCGGTTTTTTAGTAAAAGTTATCCCCATCATCTTTTTTATTTCATCGCATATTTCCCCCCCAAAATTCTTAATCTTTTCACACGTCCACCACATGTGGATCATGTCACCATTATTTCCTCCACATCTCTGTCAGGGATATGTTGGCTGAGAAGGGGGCGGAGATCGGAATGTACAGGGAGCCGCCTCCTCTGATGAGCAGCTGCACTTCGTCAGAAGGAGAAGAGGAGGAGCTGTCAGGAAACACGGAAACAGAGGGAAAGGAACAGCCTCCAATGCTCCGGTTTTCACGTAAGGAGAGGAGGAAAAGGGGGAGTCTCAGGAAGTTTCTATGCTGGAAGGGGAGAAAGCACGAGTCACTTAAGGCAACTGATAGTGACTGAGAAAGACATGCTCTTAAGAGCTCCGTACTATACATAGTTTTTTGGACTTAATAAATCTTGTAAAAGCTGGCTGGAATCCCAGGTTGTTATCTCGGCTAGCACCCACATATCATCCTGACAACAAGCATTCGCCAAATTTTTATTTTGTTGTTGTTTAGTCATTTAGTTGTGTCCGACTCTTCGTGACCCCATGGACCAGAGCACACCAGGCACTCCTGTCTTCCACTGCCTTCCGCAGTTTGGTCAAACTCATGCTGGTAGCTTCGAGAACACTGTCCAACCATCTCGTTCTCTGTCGTCCCTTTCTCCTTGTGCCCTCCATCTTTCCCAACATCAGGGTCTTTTCCAGGGAGTCTTCTCTTCTCATGAAGTGGCCAAAGTATTAGAGTCTTAGCTTCAGGATCTGTCCTTCCAGTGAGCACTCAGGGCTGATTTCCTTTAGAATGGATAGGTTTGATCTTCTTGCAGTCCATGGGACTCTCAAGAGTCTCCTCCAGCACCATAATTCAAAAGCATCAATTCTTCGGCGATCAGCCTTCTTTATGGTCCAGCTCTCACTTCCATACATCACTACTGGGAAAACCATAGCTTTAACTATACGGACCTTTGTTGGGAAGGTGATGTTTCTGCTTTTTAGGATGCTGTCTAGGTTTGTCAAGGGACATGGGCGGCGCTGTGGGTTAAACCAGAGCCTAGGACTTGCCGATCAGAAGGTCGGCAGTTCGAATCCCCGTGACGGGGTGAGCTCCCGTTGCTCGGTCCCTGCTCCTGCCAATCTAGCAGTTCGAAAACACCTCAAAGTGCAAGTAGATAAATAGGTACCGCTCTGGCGGGAGGATAAACGGCGTTTCCGTGTGCTGCTCTGGTTCATCAGAAGCGACTTAGTCATGCTGGCCACATGACCCGGAAGCTGTACGCTGGCTCCCTCGGCCAATAAAGCGAGATGAGCGCTGCAACCCCAGAGTCAGTCACGACTGGACCTAATGGTCAGGGGTCCCTTTACCTTTACCTTTACCTAGGTTTGTCATTGCAAATTTTTATACATTCCTTATAATCTGGAAGGCGTGAGGTACCACCTATGAGCCATTTTCATCATGTTCTCTCTTATATTATAGCTGGCTGTAAATTTCAAATTTACATTCCATAAGTTTTCCCAATCTTTTAACATAATTGGATGGCCCACATCTTGGGCCCACTTTATCATTGAAGCCTTAACTTCCTCATCCATTACTTCATAGTCTAAAAGAAGTCTATACATTTTTGCGATTATTTTGGTTTTACTATTCAGTAGTTCTCTTTCAAATCTTGAAGGCTCCTTTTCAAAACCTATTTGCGTATCCTGTCTGAACACTTCATTCACCTGGAAGTAATCTAGCCAACTAGAAAAGTGATCTTTTATTCTCTCATAACTTATCAATATTAGTTGACCCTCCTCCTCCCTTAATATTGTGTTATACGTTATCCAATTCTCTTTGATGTTGTTGTTGTTTTTTAACAGCGATTGCTTCTAGTGGAGAGTTCCATCTTGGGGCTTTCTGTTCCAAATATCTTTTGTATTTTTCCCATACCTTATATATAGCATTTCTTATTATATGATTGGAAAAACTCCTATGCACCTTTATTTTCCCATAATTAAGATAGCAATGCCACCCATGTTTATTTTGTTGAATAAAGAAACCTGTTAAGACAGCTTTACTAGCATCCCAGACTATTTTTAAATCGGTGCCCTTATTTAAATTCAATTCAAAAAATTCCTTTAAGGTCTTTTTTGCTTTTTCTATTATTGTTTCATCTCTCAATAAAGTTTCATTTAATCTCCATCTTATAGATTTCCTCTTTCCCCAAGTCAGCGTTACTCGTACTGCATTATGGCCAGCTATTGTCTTTGGTTGAATTTCAGATTTACATATTTTGACTGTCAAATCTATTGTTAGCCAGATGGCATCAATTCTTCCTGCCGAGTCGTTAGGGTAGGGGGGAAAAGTGTATTCTTTCACTGTTGGATTTCATATTCTCCATGCATCCTCTAAACTTAACATGTCTACTAACTGAAAAAAGGTTTTGGGGAGTTTTATTTGCTGTTTTTTAGTAGTCTTTTTGGATCTGTCTAAATCATGTTTTACCACGCCATTTTGGTCTCCTAAAAATATAATTTTCTCTCCAATAAACTCCCCCAACTCTCGTTCCAGCTTTTGATAAAATTCACTTTTTTTCCATTCGGCGCGTAGAAGCCGATAACTTTAATTCTCTCCCCCTGGACTGAAGGAATGGGTTTCCCAAACCCAAAACTGATTGTGCAGGCAGTTTGAAACTGCACCAAAATCCCTATTTTTCCTTAGCTAAAATGCTTTAACTTGAGCTCGTGAGCCAAAACCCCAGCTGTATAAACAAGTGCTCAGAGCCCTCTCCTTTATCAGTTTGTGACGGCAAGGATGACCTTGACTGTACCAGTAGAACAGGGAAGACACGTCTGTGCCTTATCTTATATCCTGACCACAAAGGCGCACAGACCTAGTCTGGGAGAACAGCGCCAGAGGGTGTTCTTGGAGATGGTGACCTCTTGCTCCAAAGATAAGAGTAGGAACAGGAAGATCCTTTTATGGTCAGAAGTATAGGAAGGAATACGCTTTTATGGTTAAGAGTGCCGGAGCAGGGACATCTGTGATGTCAACCTGCGTGTACAAGCTGACGTGGCTGGATTCCTGGGGAAGGGGGAGAGGGTGCCTAGAGGATATATATACTGCATGAAATTTCTCCTTTTTTTGGACTTGCTGTGGACACACCACGCAGGTGCTTTTCTGCTGTTCCGGAGAGCAGAAATAAAGAACTCTTTCTCTGAACCAACCCTTGGTGTAATTTGACTTCCTTCCTCCTGTCCGGGAGCAACGCAGACCCAATCGGTGAACCCCAGTAAGGCTACATTTCTTGGTGCATTGGCCCAGAATTCACGTTCTCTGAGGACAGCGGACGAAGGTCCGAGGCGTCACTGCAAGCGAACAGCTTGGTTCGGCGCCGGCGGCTCCAAGCGCGCACCCTACCATTTCTAGGGGGAACCCCCACCCCGTCCCTGAGTGGAGATGCTGCAGAGACGGAGAAAGAGACAGCGGCCGCACGGGACGGGTACCCAGGGGAAAGGTAAGCTCCACAGCTTGTTTTGTGGGAGCCAGGGGTCTGATCAGCCCCGCCCAGTAGGAGCAGTAGAGTGCCGCTGGGTCTGACCAGTAGAGAGCAGTAGAGTGCCGCTGGTTTGCCGGTAGAAGAGCAGTAAATTGCCACCGGTTTTGGGAAGTTTGTGGGTAAAGGGGATTGGGGAGGTGCATGTTGTTCGTATGTATGTGTATTTATTTGTGTATGGGGACACTCCAGTGAATGTTTTGAGTGGATGAGACGTTAGGGGCTCAGAGCCACTGACGAAGCGGAGTGTGGTCCTTGAAGTGTGGTTCCTAGCGACACCTAGTGGTGTCTAGGCCACTAACAGGACGCGGAGAAAGGTGACTGAGTGAGAAACAACGCTAGGTGGACGGAGTGTCCCAGGGGTTAAGAAAAAGAAAAAGAAACGGGGGAAAAGTAAACCAACCGCCTTGCAGTGGGTGTTTTTGGGGACAATTGGAAATGTCAAGTTACACTTGAAAACCCTTGTAACCTCCGTTCTGTATTCTGGCGGTGACCAGCATAGGTGCGTCCAGTTGGCTTGTATTGTATTGCCAACACATGGGGTCCAGGGAAAAAAAATATGTGCTCTGCCGATGCGCAGAGGTGCCAGGAATAGAACCCTGCATGAAGGGGTTCCCGATTCTGCCACATTCACTGTGCTGCATGTTAGGGAATTGGGAAACAGACCTTAAAACACCTAGAATCTTGCAGAGTACAAGTATAAAAAAGGATTATTTGGTCTTTAACATTAAAAGTGACATGAGTTGCTCATGAGGTCAAATTTTATATTTTCATGATAAAGGTGGGAAGGTTTCAATTACTAATACAATCATGTACTGGTTTCAGAATTTGAATGTCATCAATTCACTGTGCTTTGAGCTACCTGGTATCTTAATATTTTTGTTAATAAGTTTGTTTCTTATTGACTCTGTTCCATAGGTACCCTGGGTGATTTAGAAACCACTTGTTAAATGTTGATCAAAAGTAAAAATGTACAAATGTATGGAAAAAAGTAGTGTTGTCAAAAGGGATGGGGTTTTTAATGCCATGTTCATACAGATGAGAAGAGAAGTGAGAATGTTGGAACAGGAGAAAAGTTGGGTAATGGGTTGTAAAGACACTTGAGTGTTTATTTATTAATATATTCAGATGCTGTTACTGAGAGAGAGTTTACTAAATATAGTAAAAGCTGAATTGCATAAAGGCTGTGTGTGAACAGCGACACACTTAGTCAAAGTCTTGCATGTGCTGTTAAAATGCACTCAGATTCTTGGTTGAGGTTTTCATGAGTAAAAACAGCTTTTAAAGAATTCTGAATTAAGAATTAAGAATATAATATATTATAGAGCAGCCCTCTTTTTGGCTGGCTGGGCAGCTAACAATCCATCCATAAATTAACGGCAAGAATAGGTACCTGGAATGTTGTTTGTGCTTTTTAGAATGTCCCTCCCATGAAAGATACTCCTTGGACATCTATTAATTGAAAATTGAGATGGCTCTTTTGGTTTCTGAGTGTACATGCCAGGAGAGGTTTTAGGCAAAATAACTTTTATTTCCCTGTTCACATTAGGCTGTGGAAAGTGTTCAATGCTTTGAAATTTTCCTGTTCTGAGACACACATATACTCAGGGTAGACGAGCCTACTTCCAAAACAGACATCTTATAGGAGAAAGGGAGATATTGAAGCTCTTTGTGTTGATTTAACCTCCAAAGTTGTCAAATGCATTAGTCACAGCAGAATCAAGATGTTGATAGACAAATACCTCAGTGCTTATTGATACAATTACCCAGTAGGTGATTCCTCCTAGGTTTCTCTTGGGTGAACAAAGTTACCTTATGTATGGTTCCTTTGAAGGAAAAGCGATTTTTAATCTTTGCATGCAAATTGATGTATTAAGGAGAAAGTATGCACAACGAACTCATCACTGGTATGCTACTGAACCATGGTGAATAATTGGAAGAGGAAGAATTTTGTGTTCTGATTGTAACCGCATTTTCCCCAGAACTATTTCTATCTGAAGTATGTAAGGTGTAAATGAACCTTTATATGAATGTATCAAAATACTTTCAAGTTTATATTTGCGTGGCGAGTTCCCGCCACCCACCAAGGATAAATAAAGACACTAGACACCAGAATTTAAGGTTAAATGGGCGAATTAGGCCACAACTTTATTGAATTCAGGAATGAGAGGCATTGGCTTAGGCATTGGTCCTATCTGTTGGTTTCTGCTCTCTTCACTGTGCAGCGAAGTGCTTGTCACAAGACAATGTTTACATTCCACAGTCAGAGTACTGTTGGGTTTTCCCACGGGAATGGGAGACTGGATGTGACGTACACTGGTTTCCTGTTTTTCACTGGTCTCTCGGTGTTCTTCGTTCCGAGGAGAAGGACGGTTGCTTCTCTGCTCCCGCAGAGGCAAGATGCATGTTTGTAATTTCTCAACTTTGAACTGAAAATAAAGCAACATTAAGCATGTGGCACGTACTGCTCATCATTCCGTTGTGCACAGGACTCTGCAATTACAACATTTTTTGTTCCGGGCCCAGAAAGACGCAATCAAACTGAAGAATGGAGACTCCAGAAGTCGAGTCGGAATGCCGGCAGAGGAACAGACAAACGGATCGGCGTTATCTGCTCTGCGCGTCGAGTTTGATTGATGAAGGTATGTGCTCATGCTCCGGGCAGCCTGCCAGCTTCTAATTTATGGCTTTATGGCTGGACTTTGAACTTTTAAAGCCGTTTTGCCGCGATACAGGCAAAGGCATTAAGCTCACAGGCTTGGAGGCTGGGAAAGCGAAAGTACTTTTTACAAGTGCTTTTGGAAGCAGCTGTACACTGACGCAGCTTGATTAAAGCAGCAATGATGGCTAATGCAAAGCTGGCTGATGCTTTTGGGATTCCTAAGCTCAATAAGAAAAATTATACGGACTGGGTACTTTATGCAGAGGCAATTCTGCGGAAAGAGGGTCTGTTTAATGTTATTACAGACAACCCCCCAGCTCCAATTACAGATGAATGGGCTACTAAGGATTCCAAAGCAAGGGGAACGCTTACATTGATAGTATCCCCAGAAGAGCTCTGTCTGTTGCGTGGTAAGACCACAGCCAGACAAATTTGGGACACTTTAAGAGAGGCTCAATTGAGGACAGAGGCTGGTTCCTCAATGTACTACTATGCCAAGCTGCATGGTATGGCTCTTGCTGAAGGTGGAGATGTGCGTACACATCTGATGGAGATGCAGAATCTGAGACACGAGTTGCAACAGAGAGGACTCACCTTTCCAGAGGCTGTGTATTCCTTCATGATACTACATTCTTTGGGTCCAAGTTGGGAGTCCGTTGCCACTCAGATTGCTGTTCAGCCAACTGCTCAGCTCACAGTAGCCTATGTTACTGCCGTGATCCAGAATGAAGCAGATCGCCGGGGTGCTAGCTGCATGGGTATGGGGGAGTCTTCACAGACGTCATCCCAGAGTGCAGTGGAACCACCAGAGGGCGCCAAAGCTTTGAAGGCAGTGAAATGCTACTCGTGTGGACGTCTAGGCCATATGAAGAGGGAATGCAGATATCCCAGGGCCAAGACAGAGCAGCGCAGCGGAAGCTCAGCGCGTGGAAAAGGCCAAAGCAAAGGCAAAGGTCTGGTCTCCAGGACAATGCAGCACAAGGCAATGGTCTCACGCTTCACTCCAAACGTCGCAAAGGTCCAGAAGACGTCTAGATCTTTCTTCGTTGTTGATTCAGCAGCTACCCACCACATGTGCAACGATAAGCGACTGTTCGTGTCTTTTACACCGCAGGAAGGTGCGATTCACCAGGCGGATGACCACACGATCCCCAGTCAAGGCTACGGAACTGTTGTACTTCACAGTTTGGACTTATCGATACAGGATGTACTGTACGTTCCAGATGCCACACACAATCTTCTAAGTGTGATGCAGCTTAATGAACGGAACATTGACGTTTCCTTCAAGAACAAGAAATGCACCATCACAAAGAAAGACGATTATGTATTGCATGCTGAAAATGTTGATCGTTTGTTTGTATTGTATTATGATGATGTTGTGCAGAATGAGACTTGTTGCATTGCAGGTTCTAACAAAAGTTTGCATGCAGGATGTATTCATGATTTTCACCGAAAATTTGGTCATTTGCATTTTGAGGCAGTATCTAAAATGCCTGCCTTGGTTGAAGGTATGACTATTAAACCCTGCAGGTACCACATGAAGTGCAAAGCATGCGCAGCAAACAAGGTGAAAATGGCTGCGAAAGGTAAGGTGTCTAGTAGGCAAGCTACAGAACCATACCAGGTTGTTCATGCTGATTTAGTTGGTCCACTATCGCCCTCTTTGGGTGGCAATAGGTTCTTCATGGTTCTCATTGATGCATTTTCCAGGTATATTTATGTGTACAATCTCAAGCAGAAATCAGAGGCTTTTCAAAGGTTTAAGGAATTCTGTGCTTGGTTGGAAAATGTGCATGGTAAGAAGATAAAAACTCTTTTCACTGATCGCGGGGGAGAATTCACTTCTCAGCAGTTTGAAGCTTTTCTGACTGAGAAAGGAATTCAACACGATTTGTCCAGTCCTCGCTCGCCATGGCAGAATGGACTTTGCGAAAGGGCAAATCAGACATTGCTTCAAGGGTTAAAAACCTTGCTGCATGATGCAAATCTTCCAGAGAGTTATTGGGCCGAATCTCTCTCATGTTTTGTTTACAGTTACAATCGCAGGTTATCTTCAGCGATTGGTTGTACCCCGTATGAGAAGATGTTTGGCAAGAAACCATACATCAAACACATGAAAATTTTTGGTTCTGACATGTGGGTTCACTCACCACAAAGCTCCAAGTTAGGCAAGCGTGGTTTGCATGGTATCTTTCTAGGTTATCAGAAAGGTTCTTACAGAATAATGATGACTGACTCTAAGACAATTAAGCTCACAAGAAGTGTTGAGTACAATGCCAAGTGGGGGGAGAATGTGGGAATTTTCCAATGTTATCCTGATGACAGTGATGAGACTGAGGATAAGCAACAGCAACCCACACCCACTGATGAAGGTTCTAATTCTGAGTCTGAAACTGAATCGGATAATTCAGAGGATTTCAAGAGTGCGAAAGCCTCTATGCGACCCTCTGAAAGCTCTGATCAAGAATTGGAAGAACCATTGTTCACAATAGGCCACTTTTCTCCTAAGAAGGAAGAGGAAAGTGTTGAAGACCAAAGACTAATTCGAAGGTCACAAAGAGCCACAAAAGGCAGACCTCCAAAGAGATTTGCTGATGAATTTGCTAAGACAGCAGTAGCAGCTGTCAAAAGCTCCAAGAAGGTATTTGAACCTTCAAGTTTCCAAGAAATCCAGGATTTGGATTCTAAGGAAGCTGAGCCATGGTTAAATGCTATGAAGGCTGAGCTTGATTCCTTAGAAAGGAACAAAACTTGGGAGCTAGTTCCAGTAGTTCCAGGAATGAAACTGCTTGGAAGCAAATGGGTCTTCAAAGCGAAGACTGATCAAAATGGCAAGATAGTCAGACACAAAGCCAGATTGGTAGCCAGAGGTTTTGCACAAGTACCAGGTGAAGACTATCATGAGACCTACTCACCCACAGTGAGGTATGAGAGCATCAGGCTCATGCTCAAGCTAGCTGCAGAGGAGAATCTACACATTAGTCACCACGATGTGAATACAGCATTTTTGTACGGATCTCTAGGTGAATCACTTTATATGCTTCCACCTGATGGCGTACAGGTAAAACAGGGATTTGTTTGTGCTCTAAAGAAGTCCCTTTATGGTCTCAAACAAAGTGCACGGTGTTGGCACACAAAACTCACTGAAGCATTGTTTTCTCTAGGTTTTCAGCAAGGGAAAGCTGATCCATGTGTATTTGTCAAAGAGGAAGGGCAAAAGAAGCTGTATTGTTTGTTTTATGTTGATGATATTTTATTCTTTTGGAAAGATGTCACAATGTACAATAACGCCCTAGCTCAACTGAAAGAGCACTTTGACATGAAAGATCTTGGTGAGGTAAACAACTACCTATCTCTGGAAATAGAAAGAGATCAAAGTGGTAACATTCTAGTACACCAGTCACGAAAGATTGCTGATGTGTTAAACAAACTGAACCTGATGGATGCTAACCCTGTAGACACACCGATGACAACAGGTTATCAGGTAGAAGACACTGAAGAAGCATTTTCTGACACTACACTGTACAGAAGTGTGCTAGGCAAGCTAAACTTCATTGCCAGATGTTCAAGACCTGACATTGCTGTTAGCTGTAATTTGCTAAGCAGACAAGTTAACAATCCTACTGTTAAGGATTGGAAAGCTCTGAAACGCATAGCACGCTATTTGAAAGGCAAAGAAATAGAGGAAAGCAACAGAATGGGAAGAACCAGAGATCTGTTCAAGAAAATCGGAAATATGAAAGGAACATTTCGTACAAAGATTACCATAATAAAGGACAAAAGTGGTAAAGATCTAACTGAAGCAGAAGACATCAAGAAGAGGTGGCAAGAATACACAGAGGAATTATACCAGAAAGATATGGATGTCTCGTACACCCCAGGTAGTGTGGTTGCTGACCTTGAGCCAGACATCCTGGAGAGTGAAGTCAAATGGGCCTTAGAAAGCACTGCAAATAACAAGGCCAGTGGAAGTGATGGTATTCCAGCTGAACTGTTTAAAATTTTAAAAGATGATGCTGTTAAGGTGCTACACTCAATATGCCAGCAAGTTTGGAAAACTCAGCAGTGGCCAGAGGATTGGAGAAGATCAGTCTACATTCCAATCCCAAAGAAAGGCAGTGCCAAAGAATGCTCCAACTACCGCACAATTTCACTCATTTCACATGCTAGCAAGGTTATGCTTAAAATTCTACAAGGAAGGCTCAAGCAGTATGTGGACCGAGAACTCCCAGAAGTGCAAGCTGGATTTAGAAGAGGCAGAGGAACCAGAGACCAAATTGCAAACATGCGCTGGATTATGGAGAAAGCTAGAGAGTTCCAGAAAGACATCTACTTCTGCTTCATTGACTATGCAAAAGCCTTTGACTGTGTTGACCACAGCAAACTATGGCAAGTTCTTAAAGAAATGGGAGTGCCTGATCACCTCATCTGTCTCCTGCGAAATCTCTATGTGGGACAAGAAGCTACAGTTAGAACTGGATATGGAACAACTGATTGGTTCCAAATTGGGAAAGGAGTACGGCAAGGCTGTATATTGTCTCCCTGCTTATTTAACTTATATGCAGAATTCATCATGCGAAAGGCTGGGCTGGATGAATCCCAAGCCGGAATTAAGATTGCCGGAAGAAATATCAACAACCTCAGATATGCAGATGACACAACCTTGATGGCAGAAAGTGAAGAGGAATTAAAGAACCTTTTAATGAGGGTGAAAGAGGAGAGCGCAAAATATGGTCTGAAGCTCAACATCAAAAAAACGAAGATCATGGCCACTGGGCCCATCACCTCCTGGCAAATAGATGGGGAAGAAATGGAGGCAGTGAGAGATTTTACTTTCTTGGGCTCCATGATCAGTGCAGATGGTGACAGCAGTCACGAAATTAAAAGACGCCTGCTCCTTGGGAGAAAGGCGATGGCAAACCTAGACAACATCTTAAAAAGCAGAGACATCACCTTGCCAACAAAGGTCCGTATAGTAAAAGCCATGGTTTTCCCAGTAGTGATGTATGGAAGTGAGAGCTGGACCATAAAGAAGGCTGATCGCCGAAGAATTGATGCTTTTGAATTATGGTGCTGGAGGAGACTCTTGAGAGTCCCATGGACTGCAACAAGATCAAACCTCTCCATTCTGAAGGAAATCAGCCCTGAGCGCTCACTGGAAGGACAGATCGTGAATCTGAGGCTCCAATACTTTGGCCACCTCATGAGAAGAGAAGACTCCCTGGAAAAGACCCTGATGTTGGGAAAGATGGAGGGCACAAGGAGAAGGGGACGACAGAGAATGAGATGGTTGGATGGTGTTCTTGAAGCTACTAGCATGAGTTTGACCAAACTGCGGGAGGCAGTGGAAGACAGAAGTGCCTGGCATGCTCTGGTCCATGGGGTCACGAAGAGTCGGACACGACTAAACGACTAAACAACAACATGCATTACAGACTGAGATTTAACAATCAGAAGTCTGGTGGTCTTGAAATTTTTGCAGATGCAAGTTTTGGAAGTGACACAACAGACAAGAAAAGTACGTCTGGAGTTTGCTACATGTACAATCAGGGTCTATTTGATTGGTCATGCAAGAAGTAAACAACAATTAGCTTAAGTACTTGTGAAGCTGAACTAAATGCACTGTCTTATTCACTTAAAGATTGTGAATGGTTGTTACAATTGTGCAAAGACATGAAAATTCCTGTCAAATGTCCAATCCAGGTTTACCAGGACAACAAAGCATGTTTGGCTTTGCTGAATTCGGAAGGTTGTAAGCAAAGCACGAAGCACTTGCAATTGAAGTTGCAACATGCTAGGGAATATATTCAGAAGGGACTCGTAACGGTGTCCTATATGTCAGGTAATGAAATTCCTGCTGATGTATTGTCCAAGGTTGTATCAAGGGATCAACACTGTACCTATGTACAGAAGTTGGGTTTGTACTGATATTGTACGAACACGCTGCCCAGTGATGTTCACAGAAAGGGGGAGGATGTTGGTTTCTGCTCTCTTCACTGTGCAGCGAAGTGCTTGTCACAAGACAATGTTTACATTCCACAGTCAGAGTACTGTTGGGTTTTCCCACGGGAATGGGAGACTGGAAGTGACGTACACTGGTTTCCTGTTTTTCACTGGTCTCTCGGTGTTCTTCGTTCCGAGGAGAAGGACGGTTGCTTCTCTGCTCCCGCAGAAGCAAGATGCATGTTTGTAATTTCTCAACTTTGAACTGAAAATAAAGCAACATTAAGCATGTGGCACGTACTGCTCATCATTCCGTTGTGCACAGGACTCTGCAATTACAACACTATCGAATATCCGGCTCCAGCCCATTTGCTGGAGACACGGGAAGGGTTAACACCATAGTGGGGGAGTCTCCTGCTGAGGCACGTCAACTAGGAGCTCCCCCGGGTCACCGCTTGGGGGCGTGCCTTAGGCCCACACCTCCATAGGCTTCAGACAGGGCCACGCCCCCGGAGTCCTTTATCGGACCACCCTACATTCTCTGGGGGGAGGTGATGGCGTTCCTCCCTCCCCCACATCCTCTAAACCCCTTCTTACCAATGCCTAACCGCCAATGCCGAGAAGTTGTGACGAGTTGCTACGAGGTAGGCGGAAAACCAAAAGGCTGTAAATTGCCAATTGGGAAAAATTCCTACCATGCCCCTTGCGGCGACAGACCGAAGTCCATAGCAAAGTCAGAAACCTGCCTAAAGGGAGGGAGGGTGGGGAAAACGTGGGGGCTAGCTGGCAAGAGAGGGCGAGCCCCGGCCGCGCTGGCCCTAAATAGGGCAGGCCACGCCCCCCAGCCACCCGATTGGCTGGCTGGCTGGACAACGCGGCTGGGATTCCCCTGCTCTCGCGGGGGCTGAAACCTGCCCCCGCTCACATGGGGTGGGCGTGAAGCCCGCAACCCCACCTCCTGGGCAAGCCGGAAGTGGCTTTGCGTGGCGGGTTCCCGCCCCCCACCAAGGATAAATAAAGACACTAGACACCAGAATTTAAGGTTAAGTGGGCGAATTAGGCCACAACTTTATTGAATTCAGGAATGAGAGGCATTGGCTTAGGCATTGGTCCTATCGACTATCCGGCTCCAGCCCATTTGCTGGAGACACGGGAAGGGTTAACACCATAGTGGGGGAGTCTCCTGCTGAGGCACGTCAACTAGGAGCTCCCCCGGGTCACTGCTCGGGGGCGTGCCTTAGGCCCACACCTCCATAGGCTTCGGACAGGGCCACGCCCCCCGGAGTCCTTTATCGGACCACCCTTCATTTTCTGGGGGGAGGTGATGGCGTTCCTCCCTCCCACACACATCCTCTAAACCCCTTCTTACCAATGCCTAACCGCCACACGAGCAATCGCTCGCCGCCAATACTCTCATGCCTGAAACCAATCCCTTATCCCCTTTGCTATATCCATCAGCCAAATATCATTTCCAGCATCCGAAAGATGCACACCATCAAGCCGGTAGAGGGCCTCGCAGTTGAAACGTATGCCTGGGTGGCCAATGACCCTCCCACCCAGGGCTGCCACTCTACGCACCACCGCCCGATCCAAGGCTTTCCTAGCCCTATTCATGGCTATCGGGCACCTGCAGTCTCTCCAAACCCGCCTTTCCATCAACGAGGCCCAAATAATTGTGATGTTTGGGTAAGAGGCCTTAAGCTCCTCAAAGTCCCTAAAGATGTGCCACTGCAAGTCAACTGCCTTTCTGTAAGCTAGATCATTTTCTCCTAATTGTTTCAGTAAAGCATCTGGGGGGCCCTCCACTGCCGCTCTGGCCTTAATTGCGGGCAACATTTCAGCGCATTCCCCTCTGAGAGATCCAGGATATATTGATGCCAGGCGGTAAATCAAGGCGCAGCCCGAGATCGGAATTGATGGCACGGACCCTGGCCCAATGCACAATGCTGTGCCCGATTATCCAAATGCGCGCCCTCATAGCTCCTGCAAGAGAAATTGAAAGAACAGGCCAAGGTCAGGTAACCCCAAGTAAGCAGTCATAGGTTTTTTCTAACATAGCGCTTGTAAGCATCCGATTTCCAACGGCCCAGGTCCTTAATCCTCTCGGCAGTGAGGCCCAAGTGCATTGCTGTGGTGGCCGCTCCTATTCTAAAGGAGTGCACCGCAAACTCTGCGGGGGGTAAGCCGCATGCTGCCACTGTTAAGCGCATGACACAAGTGAACTGGTGCCGTGTCAGGGGTAAGCCATCTGCATGGATCAATAGTGGCCCTGCGGCATTAGTCCTCATAAATAAGAAACGCCTGGTGTCCTTAACCGGACATGGGCCTGATTTTCCGGTTGCCAAGAGCCGAACCAGAGCCCCCCTCCCGTACTGATCCGTTTTGGAGCTGCGTATCCGCAAGAGTAGATCCTCCCGTGATAGTGTGATGTCGCTTATTATTATTATTATCTATTTATATAGTTATTTAAGTGGAAAAACAAGGCAGTCCTGTGCTTCACACAGTGAGAGGGAAAACGCTATTTAAAGCCCTTTATATACTGAAGCTCCACAGGACCTAACTAATTAAAACGCAATCAAATGTAACACCACGCTTCCCCAGTGAGAGGGAAAACGCTCCAAGCAATGAATTGCTTTGCCAAGGCGAAGCTCCTTGGAGCCCCTTAAGCACTTTAAATAAATCAGCCAAATGAATTATATTTCCAGGATATACAAAGCCTAAAACTATTGAAGTTAAGCCTCAAATACCTCGCAATCACAGATATTGCAGACCCAAATAATTCAGCTATTAAAATGTAATTACTCCCTGGAGAATTACTGGTTAATTGGCCGCTAATGTATCACAGAGTTAAATCAATTAAAATGCAATCAAAGGTAACACAATGCTTCGCACAGTGAGAGGCAAAACGCTATTCACAGCCCTTTATATACTGAAGCTCAGCAGGACCTAACTAAGCAGGAAGAGGAAGGGGGGGTGGCAAAGAAACTGTGCGACCAGCCTTTCAAGGCAGGAGCGCCCCTAGAAGGACTGCTGCCCGCGCCCGTTCCGCTGCAGAACGCTGGCTGATTTGAAGCGTTATTATGCTCTGTCCTGTTGCCGTTTGTTTCAAAAGGACCACTTTACTTCAAAGGTAACTGTGAACAAGCTCTTCCTACGCTCGGCTGCCTCTGGCAAGATGGCGGCCGCTGCCGTTGACCACGTGGGCTATTAAAATGGTGGCCACGGTAACCAGGCAATGGCGCGTAATAATACACTAAGGAGCCTCTAGTAAAATGCCGGCGGCCGGGAGGCCACATGGGTTGCCGATTAAGCGTCCGCTGGCTGGCTCGTTGCCTGGCAACCGAGAAACTTCCCGCTCCGCGATCCCACTCAGGCTGAGGCGCGGAAAATTTAAAAGCCGCAGAGAGGAAGACAAAGAAGCTGCACCAGCGATTGCTTTTATGCGGAGGAGAAAAGCATATACGCTAAGAAAAGACGCTGCTAAATCACTACAATTTTCCTAAACTAATCAATGTAAAGCAATAACCGTGCGACACAGAAAGTGAAAAGACGAGCCCGCCAAAGAATCACTCTTCTACGCGCCGCAAGCCCCCCCCCCCGTGAACGTTGGAGGCGCCCCCAAAGCCCAGCGATACTGTTAAAATTAGCGAAAACCCCAGCAACGGAACCTGCTCAGTCGGACACGCTGCGAGGTCGGGAGTACCTCGTCCCTCCAAAGCCCGAAGAGGAAGCGTCAATGAAGCGGTGGGGTCGGGCGAGCTGTGTCCAACAAAGCCAGCTGATGAGCGGCCAAGAAAGAAAGGCAAATCCGATCGGCAGCGTTGGCTGAGCCCTTCCGATTCCTAGGGCGCTAACGGGAACGGCAGAAGCAGTCCCTGTTCGTGACTCGGCAGAAGCGAGACCAGCACTCCACGGACGCCCGGACCAGACGAAGGGTAATCCTCGGAACAAAGGCTCTCCAAATGGCTACCTATAAGAAGCAAACCTAAAGACAATGTGAACACGGAAAAGGGGTCCTAATAGAAACCTGCAAACCTACCAAAAACGTGGGGGCTAGCCGGCAAGAGAGGGCGAGCCCCAGCCGCGCCGGCCCTAAATAGGGCAGGCCACGCCCCCCCAGCCACCCGATTGGCTGGCTGGCTGGACAATGCGGCCGGGATTCCCCTGCTCTTGCGGGGGCTGAAACCAGCCCCCGCTTACATGGGGTGGGCGTGAAGCCCACAACCCCACCTCCTGGGCAAGCCGGAAGTGGCTTTGCGGCCACCCAGGGGGGAAAAGATATGAATTATCTGGGCATTAATTTTGAAATTTCTGAGTAATAACTGCCAGTTTCTGATGCCTGGTGGGGATTATATGCAACTCCAAGACATATGTTCTCTTGGGAAAATGTGCCTTTTATTGTTTCTATTGTTTTGTTCATCAACTGAGGGCGCTGACAGAAAGCAAAGAAATCTTCTGCCAAAGCATTCAGTTGTGCCCTAATGGTTCAGGAGTAGTCTGCAGCCATTAAAATAAGAGAATTAGTGGGTAGATCTTCCCCAATATTTGTGTGTTAATAATGTCTACAGCTTCAAAAGCAAAGTAAAAGCTCTGTTAGAGGCTCTTTCCTTCAACTATACAATCTTGCAGGAAGTGCAGAGAAAGTGGAACTTGGGTTTTCAAACCAAAATGCTAAGTAAAACAGAATGTTGTGAATACTGGCCCAACTGAATGCAAAAGTGCATTATAATTTGTATGAATTACATAAATGTGCAGAATTTTATTATTACCAAACATGGTTACACTGACGCAAATTCAAGCACACTCCAGTTTAATATTCCTGTAACTACTTGATAAGAAGTTTGTGTGTGTGTGAATCCATGTAGGAAGAGTGTTGGGGTGAAATAGCAAATGTGTGTATTGGGAAACTGGGACAAAGGATAGGTCACAGTAGCATATCTGTGATCCTGCCTCCCTTTCCAAGTACTCCATCTGGCACACTGCCAATATTAAAATATTAAAAGTATTATCTATTTGATGCTGGAGCCAAGAGAAAAAATCTCACCGGTTTTAAGCTCCACTCACCTCAAGCTGGACTTGTAGCACAATCCCGTAAATGTCTACTCAGAAGGCTGTTCCAGTAAGCTCAATAGGACTTACTCCCTTGTTAGTGTGCTTGCAGCCTTACAGATTCTTGTTGTAGAAAAGTTGAGATCAATAAAAGAAGCTCCACACAATGGAGGACTGACCTTTTCATTTCAGGAAATGCCTTGAGCGTCCAGTGCACCTGTGTGTGCTGAGCATTCCCTAACATCATAAAGAACGGGGGGAAACTGAGCTAGAACCCCTTTTCTTTTCAGCTTTTGGGGATAGATGTTTAGCGAAGTCCATAGGCCCCACTGCCTGTATTCGTTTATGGTTTGTGCCTTTCTTTGTGGTTTCAGATATGGAAGTTGTCAGGCACTTCTTATCAGGGCTGCTTATGTCATATGCTGTCGTAGCCTTCTCCGACATGGTGGTGTTCCCTAAAATGTTCCTAGTGCTCTAGGTCAGATATTTAGTTTCACATTATGAAAAGGAACAAGCAGGAACCTTTCCCCTAAATGGTGTCTTGGTACCTGCTCTCTCAACCCCCCCCATCTGCTCTATACAGGATTGAATTAAATAGATATGCAAAAAAATTGGTGTTAAAAGTTGAGTTGCACCCTTTCAAACTGTTATCAGATGTTCTCTTATAAGAAAATTCAGCCATACAGCAGGTAGCTATTCCTGTGCCCTAATTATAACTGAACCACTGTCCCAAGTCAATTATGTACGTGAATATGTATATCAAAATTAAATTATTTGCAGATAAATAATAAATAATAATAGGGGGAAACTGGGAAGGACTGTCCTACAGTTTATTTAAAAGGTCAATCAACTTTCAAATGCAGCCCAACAGAACCCCCTTTCGCAGTGAATATTCTGCAGAAAGAATATTTTTATTACTAAAAGTTTTCCCTTCACACCCCTTTTGATAGTTAAGAATAGTAAGAAGTAAATCAGCAAAACTGGTGCGGCTTCTGCAGATTTTAACACAAAGGAGTCAGGCTTTTATACTACATAAAAACCGGAGCTTTAATGTCTATTGTCTCTCTCATTCGTCTAAGAAAGAGCTGGCTCCATAAAAATCTCAAGTCCAGAAATCCAAAGCACCTTTAGCTCTTTCCTCCACCAAGAATCCTTACTTGCTCCGTGGAGTGCAGCACTAGGATTTGGGATGATCTATAGAACCTCAGAACTGTTCATCTCTTTCCTCCATAACGACCATTGTCAGGGAACTGCCATCAGCTCAGAGGCGAGAGGTGGAAGGACAGGTGTGTTACAGGGAACCTCAGAAGATCTTGCGAAGCAGTTCTTCCTCTGGCGAGGAGGAAAGCCCTGCCTCCAGTGGGGAGGGGGTGCAGGGACCAGGAGATGCTAGGGAGAGCCTCGACACTGAGCCTGTGCAAAGCGGGGGTGAGGCAAGTCCCCTTTGCCAGCGCCCACTCTGCGCAGTAGGTTTGGGCGCAGAGAGGGGAGGAGAAGGATGGGGGTCACACGACTGTTATGCTGGGGGAGGTACAAGGACCGGCCACGCCGATTCTGCTAACGACTGAGCAGACATGGACTTGTGATGCTCTGCACTGTAAATAGTTTGTATTAATAATAAAGCCTGGAAAAGACAGGTTGGAGTCTTTCCTGTTTGCTTTCGAGCAACCACACCACCACCTGACAACCATCAATTCAAATAACTGTCTGGAATTTATTTATTTATTGCAAATTTTTTTTATTGATTTTCACAAAATTAAAAAACACACTAACAAATAAACAGACAAACATAAATCATAACCTTATTAAAACTAATCTTCTTAACATTGTTAAGTGATTTCCTCGTATCCCCCTAGTTGACTTTCAATGGATATCATTTTAACGGTTTTCCAAATAAAAATTCTTAAAATCTTAACTTAATCACTTAACATCAGTCTTTCTTCCCAATTCAGCATTAAACATAGTAATTCCTCACATTACTTATTTAAATCCTAATGTGATGGCCTGGGATTCCGAGTCTGAGAGTGAATCGGAGGAATCCCAGCCGGCACAGGAGTCCCTGCCTCCAGGGCCGGCTGAACTGGGGCAAGGCCTAGATGCTGAGGAGCCTGCACCTGTGTCAGATCCTCAGGGGCAGGCACCAGGTGAAACCATTCTGGCCCCAGAGGTGCTGGAGGACTCAGTGTCTACAGGTGAGCCTCCCCTGGGGCCCAGTAACCCTTCGGCCTCTCCTGAACTGCAGAGGCTTAGAGCAGAGAGGCGAAGGGAACTGGTCTCTCCCAGGAGGAGTGCTCGCCTTAAGGCCAGGAGAGGCGGGGCTCCTGGGGGCCGGGGCCGCCCCCGGCCTTAGAAGAAGATAAAGGTCGGGCAGCCCGGTCCCAGGAGCAACGTTGTTGTGGAGTACCTGCTTTTACCCAGACCTAGATCTGCACTCCCGGTGTGCCTGTTCCTTGCCCGGCTTCCTGCTTCTGACTCTCCGGTGTTCCTGTTCCTCGCCCGGCTGCCCGCTTCTGCCCTACCAGTGTTCCTGTTCCCCGCCTGGCTTCCTGCTGCTGCCCTACCAGCGTTCCTGTTCCCCCGCCCGGCTCCCTGTTTCGGACCTCGCGTCTCATCTAGTGATCGTCTACCCTGCTAGTGACTCTTGACTGAACCTTGGCTACGGTATTAGTACCTTTCCCCCCACCGGGACCAGCACAGTTTGCTCCCGCCACACCCGCACTCTCTCTTTGTTGGGGTGCGTTCGGGAAGAGTCAGAGGCCATGGCCGACCAAGCGGCTACACTGTTGGCAATAGCCCAGGAGAACCAGGCCTTGACGCACACCGTGCAGCAGCTCAGTAATGCGGTTACGGCACTTCAGCAGCGGTTGGACGCCCTACCGGCTCCTGGGGCCGACGCCCCGGCTCCTGGCAAGTACCCAGTGGCCTTGCCTGAGAAATTTGATGGGGCCCCGGCCAGCTTTCCCATGTTTCTTGCCCAGGCCAAGCTGTACATTCAGGGGCACGCCCGGAACTTCCCTGACGAACGCACCAAGGTGCACTTTTTGATTAGTTTGTTAAAGGACCAGGCAGCCAAGTGGGCGTTGCCGCTGCTCAGGCAAGACTCCCCCTTGCTGGCGGACTATGTGGGGTTTTGCAATCTGTTGGAGGCCGCGTTCGGCAACCCCCAGAAGGGGAGTCAAGCCAACCGGGCGATTCGGCGGTTGAAACAGGGCAAGTCCACGGTGGCCGCATACACCACGGAATTCCGGCTGCTGGCACAGGACTTGACCTGGAATGACTCTGCTCTTCGGGACCAGTATCTCGAGGGGCTTTCAGACGAGATACTGGACCAGCTGGCCACAATGGAATGCCCCACCACGCTAGACACCCTCATTCAACGGAGTCTACAGATAGACGATCGGCTAGAGGACCGTCGTCAGGCTCGGGGCCGCCGGCACTTCCAGTTCTCGGCACCAGTTTCTACCAGCAGCCCCACAGGCACAGCTGAGTCATTGGAGGAACCTATGCAGCTCGGGGCAGTGCGGCCACGCCTCTCCCCCGCAGAGAAGTCGCGGCGTCGGGAGGGGAATCTATGTCTCTATTGTGGCGGAAGCGGACACTATGCCCGGTCCTGTCCTGAGAAACGCCAGCCACAGGGGAAACCGCCAACCCCAGTAGCTGATGGCCCTGGCTACCTGGGGTCCCAAACAGCACAGAATGGGGCCGCACCAATTGAACTACAACACCTTATGGTTCCGGTACGTCTATACCCTCCAGGTGGACCCTGGATTCTTACCCATGCTCTAGTGGATTCGGGGGCAACCCGCTCCTATATGGACGCTGCTTTTGCTGCCCATCATTGGGTGCCACTTTGGAACAAGCCAGAACCGGTACAGGTGGAGGCAATCGACGGACGGCTCCTGCGTTCGGGTGCCGTTACTCAGGAGACCCAGCCCCTGGTCCTGTGCCTCCAGCAGCACCGTGAGATGCGAACTTTGGATATTGCCTCCATGCCCCGGTTCCCACTGGTGCTTGGGATGGACTGGCTGGAGGCTCACAATGTGCAGATTGACAGGGTCAAACGGACTGTACACTTCCCAGACCCAAGTTCTCCTGCTGAGACTGAGATGCTAGCAGCTGCGCCCACTGAGGAGGCTGCTGCAACGCTCCCCGCTGAGTACCGGGACTATCACGACGTGTTCGAGGAACGGGGGGCAGACCAGCTGCCGCTGCATCGGTCCTTTGACTGCGGCATAGATCTCCAGCCCGGAGCGCCCCTACCGGTGAGTCGCTTATACTCTTTAACAGAGCCAGAGCGCGAGGCTTTGCAGGACTTCTTGCGCAAGAACCTGGAGTGTGGGTTCATTAGGCCTTCTACCTCGCCCACTGCTGCGCCAGTGCTCTTTGTTAAAAAGAAATGTGGGGAGCTCCGCCTTTGCCATGATTACCGGGCCCTGAACAAAATTACCATCCCAGACCGGTACCCCTTGCCCCTTATTTCGGAGTTACTGGAGCGGGTGCAAGGGGCGCAGGTGTTCACCAAGCTAGACCTCCGGGGTGCCTACAATTTGATTCGGATCCGAGCCGGGGATGAGTGGAAGACAGCATTCGGGACCCGGTACGGGCAGTTCGAATACCTGGTTATGCCCTTCGGTTTGTGCAATGCGCCTGCTGTGTTCCAACGGTACATCAACCACGTGTTCCAGGACTTGTTAGACAAGTACGTGGTGGTGTACTTGGATGACATTCTGGTTTACTCCCGTGACCCGGCGCGCCACGAGGGTCATGTCCGGACCGTGCTGCAGCGCTTGCGCGAGCACCGTCTATATGCAAAGCTCAGCAAGTGCGAGTTCCATCAGCGGTCAGTGGACTTCCTGGGTCACCGACTCTCACCAGGCGGGGTGCAGATGGATCCTGGGAAGGTGGCAGCGGTTCGAGAATGGGCGGCACCTCGGAACCAGAAGGACCTACAGCGTTTCCTGGGGTTCGCCAACTATTACCGGACCTTCATTGCGGATTATGCTCATCGCACCACCCCGTTGACCCGGCTACTGCGCCCCAAGACGCCGTTTTCCTGGGACAAGGAGGCAGAGGAGGCATTTCAAGGGTTGAAGGCCTGTTTCCAGAGAGCGCCAATCCTGCAACATCCGGATCCTTCTCGACCCTTTGTGGTAGAGACTGACGCCTCCAGTACGGCTCTCGGTGCCGTCTTGTCTCAGCAGTGCGGACCGGAAGCGCCACTCTTACCCTGCGCCTTCTATTCCCGCCAGCTCCTTCCAGCGGAGCGTAACTATACCGTGTGGGAGCGGGAACTACTGGCCATCAAGGTGGCCTTTGAGGTTTGGCGCCACCATCTTGAGGGGGGCACGACACCCGGTGGAGGTGAGAACCGACCACCGGAACCTGGAGTACCTCCAGACCACCTGCAAGCTGAACCAAAGGCAGATCCGGTGGGCGTTGTTCTTTTCCCGGTTCCAGTTCCGGATCCGCTACATCCCTAGCTCCCAAAACCTGAAGGCGGATGCCCTGTCCTGGAAACCTGAAGACAACGCAGACACGGTACAGCAAGCAGTACCCACCACGATTCTACCACCAGCTGCATTCCTGGCCACCCAGGAGGTTGAGCCACTGCAGGCTCGGGTGCGGGAACAGCAGCGGGTCGACGCTTGGGCCCAGGAACGACTCCGGGAACTGGCCGAAGGGTCATGCCCTCAGTATCCAGGGCTGGTCTTGCATCAGGGTCTTCTGCTGCACCACGGGCGCCTGTACATCCCACCAGGGCCGCTGCGGGCTGAGGTTCTCCGGATGACCCATGATGCTCCAGCAGCGGGGCACTTTGGGCGGTATCGGACCACCCATCTGGTAAGCCGTGAGTTTTGGTGGCCCCGTCTGAAGGCTGACGTGGCTCGCTACGTCGCTGGTTGTGATGTCTGCAGGCAGGCCAAGGGGCCTACCGGGCGACCCCCCGGCCTTCTTCAGCCGTTGCCGGTTCCACCACGTCCTTGGCACACAGTTTCTCTGGACTTTGTAGTGGAGCTACCCCCGTCTCGGGGCTCCACCTGCCTTCTAGTTTTCTCCGACCATTTCACGAAGATGGTGCACTGTGCCCCCTGCCCATCTGTACCCTCAGCTAAGGAAACCGCTCAGCTGTACCTTCAGCATGTCTTCCGCCTGCATGGCCTACCTGAGCGTGTGGTGTCCGACCGTGGCATTCAGTTCACGTCCCGGTTTTGGCGTGCTTTGCACCAGGCCCTCTGAATGGAGGTCTGTCTCTCATCTGCTTACCACCCACAGACTGATGGCCAGACGGAACGGGCGAACGCGGTGCTGGAGCAGTACCTCCGGTGTTACTGCAGCTACCAGCAGGATGACTGGGTCGACCACCTAGCCTTGGCGGAGTTCGCTTATAACAACGCGGTGAATGCGTCCACCCAGCAGACCCCGTTCCAGGCCAGCTACGGTTTTCATCCACGGTTGTTTCCGGATGTGCTGCCGGTATCTGCGGTCCCTGCGGTGACAGAGTGGCTTCAGGAGCTCCAGTCCCAGCAACAGCTGTTGATGGAGCAGCTGCGCCAGGCCAAGGAGGCGTACAAAGTGCAGGCCGACCGCCACCGCCAGGTGGGGCCGGAACTCCACGTCGGTGACCTGGTATGGCTCTCCACTCGCCACCTCCACCCTTCTCGACCGTCGTGGAAGCTGGACGCCCGTTTCACCGGCCCGTTCCCTATCGTGAACCAGGTCTCGCCTTTGGCATTCCGTCTCCGGTTGCCAGCAACCCTGAAGGTTCACCCGGTATTCCACAGGTCCCTTCTGAGTCCGGTGGCCCCACCCGACGAGTTCCACCCGAACCGTCCCCGACCGCAGCCAGTTTTGGTTCGGGGAGAGCCTGAGTACGAGGTGGAACGCATTCTGGACTCCCGATACCGCAAGGGAAAGCTGCAGTATCTCATAGACTGGAAGGGGTATGGGCTGGAGGACCGTTCCTGGGAACCAGCGGCCAACGTCCACGCGCCTGCCTGCCTCCGAGAGTTTCATGCGGCGTACCCCAACAAGCCGGGTCCGGACCTTCAATTGAGGGAAGGGCCTGGGAGGGGGGATGGTGTGATGGCCTGGGACTCCGAGTCTGAGAGTGAACCGGAGGAATCCCAGCTGGCACAGGAGTCCCCGCCTCCAGGGCCGGCTGAACTGGGGCAAGGCCTAGATGCTGAGGAGCCTGCACCTGTGCCAGATCCTCAGGGGCAGGCACCAGGTGAAACCATTCTGGCCCCAGAGGTGCTGGAGGACTCAGTGTCTACAGGTGAGCCTCCCCGGGGCCCAGTAACCCTTCGGCCTCTCCTGAACTGCAGAGGCTTAGAGCAGAGAGGCGAAGGGAACTGGTCTCTCCCAGGAGGAGTGCTCGCCTTAAGGCCAGGAGAGGCGGGGCTCCTGGGGGCCGGGACCGCCCCCGGCCTTAGAAGAAGATAAAGGTCGGGCAGCCCGGTCCCAGGTTGCGGGAGCAACGTCGTTGTGGAGTACCTGCTTTTACCCAGACCTAGATCTGCACTCCCGGTGTGCCTGTTCCTCGCCCGGCTTCCTGCTTCTGACTCTCCGGTGTTCCTGTTCCTCGCCCGGCTGCCCGCCTCTGCCCTACCAGTGTTCCTGTTCCCCGCCTGGCTTCCTGCTGCTGCCCTACCAGCGTTCCTGTTCCCCCGCCCGGCTCCCTGTTTCGGACCTCGCGTCTCATCTAGTGATCGTCTACCCTGCTAGTGACTCTGGACTGAACTTCGGCTACGGTATTAGTACCTTTCCCCCCCGGGACCAGCACACCTAAGCCTAACCAGTAATTGCAAACTTTTTCCAATTAATTTAACTTAATGTATTTAACTAAATAGTCATTAAATTTCGTCCAATCTTCCTGGTAAACCTCCTCATTTTGGTTGCAGACTCTTCCGGTCAGGTCGGCTAGCTCCGAAAAGTCCATCATCTTCATCTGCTATTCTTCCACAGTTGGTAGTTCTTGCGTTTTCCACTTCTTAGCTAGCATTATTCGAGAAGCAGTTGTGGCATACAAAAATAATTTAACATCTTTCTTGGGGAATTCCAAACCTGTTATTCCAAGAAGAAAGGCCTCTGGTTTCTTTATACAGTGGTACCCCGCAAGACGAACGCCTCGCAAGACGGAAAACCCGCTAGACGAAAGGGTTTTCCGTTTTGGAGGCGCTTCGCAAAACGAATTTCCCTATGGGCTTGCTTCGCAAGACGACAGCGCATAGGGAAATCTCAGGGACAGCGGGGAAGCGCAGCGCGTCTTCCCCACTGTCCTCGGACCTCCTCCGAAGCCGGGCGGCGGGGCGGGGACACCTCCTCCCACCGCCGCCGGGCTTCGGAAGGCTCCTCCAAAGCCGGGCGGTGGGGCGGGAACACCTCCACCCGCCGCCGGGCTTCGGAAGGCTCCTCCAAAGCCGGGCGGCGGGGCGGGAACACCTCCCGCCGCCGCCCGGCTTCGGAATGGTGCTCCGAAGCCGGGCAGCGGGGCGGGAACACCTTCTGAAGGCGGGCGGGGGGCGAAAGTCTTTGTCCCCCCTGCCTGCCTTCCCAGGGGCTTTTAAATCGCCCCGGACAGCGGAGAAGTCCTCCGCTGTCCCGGGGTTTTTTAAAATGCTGGGGGTGGGAAGAAAAGCCCTTGTCCCCCCCCCAGCCTTCAGAGGAGGTCCGGGGACAGACTGTCCCTGGACCTGGTCTGAAGGCGGTTTCCATAGGAACGCATTAATTGATTTTCAATGCATTCCTATGGGAAACCGTGCATCGCAAGACGAAAAACTCGCAAGACGAAGAGACTTGCGGAACGAATTAATTTCGTCTTGCGAGGCACCACTGTAAATGTATATTTCAACATTTTTTTCAATTCATTATAAATCTTTCCCCAGAAGTCTTTCACCTTGGGGGAGGTCCACCACATGTGATAAAAAGTTCATTCGTTTTCTTTGCATTTCCAACATAGGTTATCACAGTTATGATAAATCTTTGCTAGTTTAACGGGGGTCAAATACCATCTATACATCATTTTCATTATATTTTCCTTTAACATTGTACATGCAGTGAACTTAACCCCTTTCTTCTACAAGCTTTCCCAGTCCTCAAACATTGTTATGTCCTACATCTCTTGCCCAATCTATCATTACTGATTTAACTTGTTCAGCCTTTGTACGCCACTCCAACAGTAACTTATACATTTTAGACAGATTTTTAACTTTAGAATCCAACACCTCCGCCTCCAACTTGGATTTTTCAAAAGCAAAACCGTTTTTCTTATCTAGTTTATACAATTCATTAATCTGGTGATAATGTAACCAATTTAACGTATCTTTAACTTGATCAAATGGTTTTGGTTTGTATTCTTCATTATCCTCCAATAATAAATCTGAATATCTCAACCATTTGGTTTCCATATTTAACTTTTTCTGGGCCTTCGCCTCCATTGGTGAGAGCCATCTGGGCATCTTCCTTTCTAAAAGATCTTTGTATTTTATCCAAACATTGTACAACAATTTCCTAATTACATGATTTTTAAATGCATTGTGGGCCTTTACCTTATCATACCATACATATGCATGCCATCCAAACACATTATTGAATCCCCCCAAATGTAATACATCAGTATCTTCTAGTTGTATCCATTCTTTAATCCAGCAAAGCACTGCTGCTTCAAAATCCCCTTCTTTCTTTAGAATCCATAAGTAATTTGTATTTAATTCTGGGTTTTCCCCCCTGCCAGATAAATCTAGATAAAGCTTTCTGCCATTCTTTAAAACATTTCACATTATCTATAATTGAGAGGACTTGAAACAAAAAAAGCATCTTTGGCAACACATTCATCTTAACTACTGAGATTCGGCCCATTAATGACAATTTTAAGTTTGACCATATCTCCAAATCTCTCTTAATTTCATAATTTCTCATAATTATCTTTGTACAAGTTCAGATTTTTCCCAAACAGGTTCACTTCCAAATATTTAACTTTTTTCATAAAATCTAGGCCCATCTTTTCTTGTAGAAGTTTCCTTTCATCATTATACAGATTTTTCTCTAATACTTTGGTTTTGCTCTTGTTTAACCTAAATCCCGCTACCTGTCCAAATTCCTGTATCAGCTCCAGTGCTTTTACTGCACTGGAGTCTGGGTCTTGTAATGTCAATACTAAGTCATCAGCAAAGGCTTTTAATTTATATTGTTTGGATCCTACTGTAATACCTTTAATTTGTTCATCTTTTCTGATCATACTTAGCAAGACCTCTAGGAATGAAATAAACAGCAGAGGGGAAATTGGGCACCCTTGCCTGGTTCCCTTCTCTATTCTAATTTCCTCCGATACCACATTATTTACAATAATTTTAGCTTTTTGTTCTTGATAGATCGCTTTAATACCATTTAAAAAGTCTTGACCAACCCCCATACTTTCAAAGTTATGTAACATTGTAACTCCAGGATACATTGTCAAAGGCCTTCTCTGCATCAATAAACATTAACATTGCTTTACAGCTCTTTCTTGCTTCCAACTTTTCCAAAATATCCACAACATTTCTAATATTATCTTTCATATGCCTTCCAGGCAAAAATCCTGCCTGGTCCTTGTGGATATGCTTAGATAAGACTTTCTTTAGCCTGCTAGCCAATATATTTGCAAAAATTTTGTAATCCACATTAAGTAGGGAGATTGGTCTGTCGTTCTTGACATTGGATCGATCTTGCCCTTGTTTGGGAATCAGAGTAATATAAGCTTCCTTCCAGGTTTCAGGTGCTTTGCCCCCTCGTAAAATCAGATCACTTACTTCTACCAGAGGTTGAAAAAACCAGTCTTTCAATATCTTATAATATTTCGCTGATAGACCATCTGGTCCTGGTGCCTTGCCAAGTTGCATTGAGTTTATTGCATGTTCCACTTCCTGCCTTGTGATTAGTCCCTTTAGAAGGATATTTTTGTCTTCTGGAATCTTCTGCAAACCATTAATCTTAATGAATTGCTCAATTTTTACCAAGTCCTCTTTATTCTTTTTATACAGTTGTTTATAATATTTATAAAAACATTTTCTTATGTCCACAGGGTTCTCTACAGATTTTCCTTCTGTTACAATATTTGTGATAGTACTTTGCTTTTGTCTCTTCTTTAAATGCCAGGCTAAAAGTTTTCCACATTTATTTGCAGATTCAAAATTTCTTTGTCTCATCCTTCTTAACTTCCATTCTATTTCTTGGTTCACTAACTGTCTGGAATTTTTAAACAAAAGGGAGAAAGGCTTTCTGCTGCGTAAAAACCGGAGCTGTATATCAAATGTCTCTCTCACATAACCTCTCTCAGCAAAACATTTTTAATCACTCCATTAATTTAGCACTGGGGTTTGGGTCGGTCTTTAAGTCTTCAGACCCATTCATTCCTTTCCTCCATATCGTCCACAATTGCCTCAGACATTCTCAAATATATTAAAGGGAAAGGTCATCTTTTAATCTTTTCCCCCTTATTTCTTTCTTGATTTGATATTACACAACTCCATGACAGCTGTTGTAAAACAATATAATTGTAATTCTCTTCTCCACCTTGTTTTTTTTCCTGGATTATATTCCAAAATGCAATGGGTTCGACCTCCTCTTTCTCTTGCATTAACTAAGCGTCTGGTTAATCTCAGCTGTCTTTCCAATCACTTTGGTTAAACTCCCAGTCCTTTGTACAGCTTTCCAGCCCAAAGAAGCATCTAGCTGCCGTATGATTTATGCTTAATTACCTATGTTTTGATAGCTTTTTCCAGGGGACCAACCGTGCTTGCAAAAACCAGATGCCTCTTTTCTTTGGAGCTTCTGCCACAGGGTCATTCCTGAAGTCATGCTTTCTCTCCGCAGAGAGGGAATGCTGTTGTGGGTGTCTGTGGTCTCCTTCAACTCCAGAGACCCCTCCAACGCCACAGCGTGTCCTTTTAGATGCAGGAAGCCCTCCTGGATCTTTTGGGGGTTGTGAAGCCTAGCAGCCCCCCTCTTTCACCCCTTCGGTGAGTGCTCGCCCCTTGGAAACCCCCGAAACAAGCATCCGAGAGCAATCAGCGGCAAAGCCACCCAGGTGGCTTTCACCAATGGAAGCAAAGGCCCAGAAAATGTTAAATATGGAGAGTAAATGGCTGAGATATGCTGATTTATTGTTGGAGGTAATGAAGGATTTAAATTAATAATAATCAAATAATCCAACATTCTAAAAACATTTCATTATAAAAATTAATTAAAATCAAATTGATGGCAACCGTTAAGCAAAATTCTGTGCAGATTGCCAGAGGAGGGAGTCAGGCTGCGCCCTGACCAAAGGCCTGGTGGAACAGCTCTGTCTTGCAGGCCCTGCGGAAAGATGTCAGGTCCCGCAGGGCCCTAGTCTCTTGTGACAGAGCGTTCCACCAGATTGTTTTTTTTTTAAAAAAATGATATTTATTAAGAATTTTAGAATTACAAAAAAACAAAAAAGAAAAAGAAAGAGAAAGAGAAAAAACAAAGGAAAAACAAACCACAATCAAACAAAACAAATTGATAAAAATCAAAATCAAAAAATAACACAGCACAATCAAAAGACAAAAATATACCACAAACATTTAAAAACAAATCCAATATTCTCAAATCCTTAACTGTCATTACCTTCTTTCTTTGACCTCCTCACTCCTCCCTTTTTTGTATCCTAGTTGTTAATTTTCACAGCAAATCCTTTCCATATTTCATAATATTCTGTCATTACATTACCTTAATCTATTTTAATCTTATCTTACTATAAAAGACCTTAAAACTTAAAACTTAAATCTTATTTATACCAATTTCTCATAACCATAATATTCTTACATAATTCTTTAAACATTTTTGCTAAAGCCAAATAATTTCGTTCCAATATTTTTCTAACGTTCATCAATTTTATAAAAGAATCCTAATAAAAAAAAAATTCTTCCAATCTTCATCCAGCGTCTCTTCCTCCTGGTCCCGGGTTTTGTCAGTCCTTTCTATCCCATCAATCTAGCGCATTAACCTGGTAATCTTATGTCCGAGGCCCTTAAGTCCCTTCCATGTCCCTTCCGCGGTTCTTCTTCATATTTATACCTGTACTTTACATTGTCTCCTGCTCCTTTCACTCGTGGGAACTCCAACTTAACAGTGTTTTTGACCCTTCTCGACAAATCAGCCCCTTTTCCATAGTCCACACTAAACTCCATGTGGTATTTAAAAACATGTTTCAAAGTCCCTCCAGAATTAAGAGCCCCCACAACCCCAAACATCTCACTGCCCATTGCCAGACTTGAAAAGTCCAAACATCCCTGCATAGGGGGGTCTATCCAGCCCCCCCATTTCCAAACCAAACTTTATCTTTCCAAATCTGGCTTTTTCCAAGTTCATTTGTCAAATCCAAGAGCTCATGTTCCTGCTGGGCCACAGCTCCCTCCATCTCTGGCGCCCAAGGTTCAGCAACATCCTCTTCCCTCATCTGTTCTGTCAGAGCACACTCCTGATTTGATTCCTGGGTGGGCTCTATATAGTTTCCCACTACCTGTCCAAAATTTCTAATCGCAACAGTCATCAAGTCCGTCTTCTCATATAGCTGTTCCAGTAGGGCACTTGTTTTACAGAAAGCACGCAGCAGAGCTTCTGAATACATTGTTCTGCAAGGTCAGAAGTCTATTCCCACGATCGTAATCTGTTGCAGCTGCAAGCTCCCTGATTCAGAATTGGTAACAGTTTCACAGGCTCCCTCTAGGGGAAGAGCTTCTATTTGTTCTTTTCTTTCAAAGGCAGATCTAACAACAAAGTTTCCTTTTTCTGATATTTTGTCAATATTTGTTCCTTTAAAATGCGAAGGGGAACAATGGAATCACTATGTTTCTCTTCTTTTAACTATCTGTCAAAGACGTTTGTCTCTGGTCAATGAGCTTCCCAAAGAACGTCAGTCCTGACACCCCGCTCCAGGTTCAAGACGGTGGAAAGTTACTTTGCGTTACACTCTCTTCTGCAGGTTTAAACAGTCCAGAAAAAATCCCTCCTCTTCTCCTGCTTCCGAAGGGGGTTCAACAATTTTAAATGATGAAAGTTAATCCTTTACAAGCGATTTTCTGAACTCTAGTTTGCCATGTCTTTGCTTTAATCTATCTACAAGAAAAGGAAGGCTGACTTCCTGTTTAGACCTTCCCGTTTCAGTGCCAAATTGAGGTAAATTTCTTAGTCCAATTTTCCTTCCTACTCGCAAATCATAATTTAAAGCCCAATTGTCCAAAATTAAAGTACTCACAGGTAATTGTTTTAAAAGCCAAATTGTCCCAGGAAAAAGGCAGCGCTCTCCGGCAACGGCTGTGCGGCTTCGCTCCACGGAAGAAGCAGTTGACTCTCAGCACCGCGCCACTTCCCCCTCTTCACTCCGGAGCCCATTAGTGGGTTCCTTTGTGGGTTGGGGGGGCGCTAAAGGTGCCCGCCGAGTCCCATGGTCACAGGCTTCATCCGCCTGTGATTTTTAAAAGGGTCCCCGCTTAGAGCATTCCACCAGATTGGAGCCACAGCCGAGAAAGCCCTGGCTCTAGTTGAGGCCAGCCTAACCTCTCTGTGGCCTGGGACATTCAGGATGTTTTTATTTGCAGACCGTAGGTTCCTCTGTGGGACATACCAGGAGAGGCGGTCCCTTAGGTACGAGGGTCCTAGGCCGTATAGGGCTTTAAAGGTTAAAACCAGCATCTTAAACCTGATCCTGTACTCCACCGGGAGCCAGTGCAGCTGGTATAGTACCGGATGAATGTGATCTCGCAGCGAAGACCCCATAAGGAGTCTCGCCGCGGCATTCTGCACCCGCTGGAGTTTCTGGGTCAGTCTCAAGGGCAGCCCCACATAGAGCGAGTTACAATAATCTAGTCTGGAGGTGACTGTCACGTGGATCACAGTGGCTAGGTCAGGGCGAGAGAGATAAGGAGCCAACTGCTTAGCTTGGCGGAGATGAAAAAAAATGCCGCCTTTGTTATAGGTGTAATCTGCGCCTCCATAGAGAGGGAGGTATCGAAGATTACACCCAAACTCTTAACGGACGATGCTGGCACTAATTGCACCCCCGCAAGAGATGGGAGTTGCCCCCTCAATCCCATATCGTCCCGTCCCAGCCAGAGGACCTCTGTCTTCGAAGGATTTAACTTCAACCGGCTCCCACGTAACCATCCAGCCACAGCTTCCAAACATCTGGTCAGTGTGTCTGGGGCCGAGTCAGGATGGCCATCCATCAACAGATAGTGTTGGGTGTCATCAGCATACTGATGGCAACCCAACCCAAAACTCCGGACAAGCTGGGCGAGGGGGCGCATAAAAATGTTAAAAAGCATCGGGGAGAGTATCGCACCCTGAGGTACTCCACACACCAAGGAGTGGCGCGATGACAATTCCCCCCCAAGCGCCACCCTCTGTCCCTGACCAGAGAGAAACGAGCGCAGCCATTGAAGGACTATGCCCTGGATCCCCTTGTCGGCAAGGCAGTGGTCCAGGAGTTCGTGATCGACCATGTCGAAGGCTGCTGACAGGTGTAGAATAATCAGCAGCCCAGACCCGCCTCGATCCAGCTGCCTGCGGAGATCATCTGTTAGGACGACCAGAGCCGTCTCGGTCCCATGACCACCGTGGAAGCCGGACTGGAATGGATCCAGAGCCGATGTTTCATCCAGAAACCTGGCAAGCTGTTCAGCAACCGCTCTCTCAATCACTTTACCCAGGAATGGAAGATTCGAAACCGGGTGGTAATTGGATAGATTTAAGGGATCTAATGATGTTTTATTTAAGAGCGGGTGCACCACTGCCTCCTTCAGTTCCCCTGGGAATATCCCAGTGCCAAGGGACAAATTGATGATATCCCCCAGGGGGGCCCGCACCTCGTCTGGACACGCTCTAATCAGCCAAGACGGACACGGGTCGAGAGGACAGGTAGTGGGCTTTCCAGCTCGGAGGAGTCTGTCCACATCAGCTGGGGATATCCGGTCAAAGTGGTCCAATACTGGACCCGAGGACAGTCGAGGGGCCTCCAGTTCCTTTATTGTATCCAAATTGGCAGGGAGGTCATGGCGGAGCAACAGGACCTTCTCCGCAAAAAAGCTCGCAAATGCCTCACAGCTGTGTGTCAAATTGTTATTTAAATTTGGCTGTCCTTCAAGGGACATTAAAGACCTAATTATACTAAATAATTGCGCCGGGCAAGAGCTAGCGGATGCAATGGAGGCCGAGAAGTAGGACTTCTTAGTGGCCTTCGCTGCCATCTCGTAGGTTTTCATAAAAAACCTATAAGATGTTCTTGAGGCTCCGTCACGGGCACCCCACCATACTTGCTCTAGCCGTCTGAAGTCCCGCTTCATTTTCCGAAGCTCCTCAGTAAACCAGGGAGCCCGGTTTCTGCAGGGTCACAGAGGGCGCTTAGGTGCGATCTCATCAATGGCTGCCAGGAGCTGGATATTCCAGCCCTCAACAAGCTCAGTCAATGAGTCGCCAGGGGGAGCAAGGTCCCGCAAGGCTTGACGGACTCTATCAGGGTCCATCAGCCCAAATTGGCTCGCCACCTAAGCAGGGTGGGGGTGGAAAGTCAATCCTGGCTTTCAGAGCGCAGTGATCAGACCATGGCACCTTCATCAAAGGAGACATGATCACATCTATACCGACACCAAAGATCAAATCCAGCGTGTGGCCTGCTTGATGTGTGGGGCCTGAAACAAACTGGGAGAGCCCTAGTGTCGCCATGGAAGACACCAGGTCCACAGCCTGTGAGGAGGGAGTGGCATCAGCATGGATGTTGAAGTCCCCCAATACCAATAGGTTAGGGAACTCCAAGGCCCAGCCGGCCACTGCCTCCAGCAGACCTGACAGGGTGGCTGCTGGTGCGCTAGGTGGCCGGTACACCAGCCAGACAGCCAAGCTCTCCTCGGAGCCCCACACTAGGCCAACACATTCAATGCCGGGGATCGATGGCGATGGTAGAGCCCTGAAAGAACAATCTTCCCGGATCAATAATGCCACCCCTCCCCCCCCGGCCCACAGTCCGTGACTGGTGGAGGATGGAAAAACCCGGGGGCGCCATCTCTTGTAAGGTAACAGTTTCCCCTTCGCGCACCCAGGTCTCCGTCACACAAGCCAGGTCGACCCCCTGCGAGGTAAAGAAATCTCACAGGGTGGCGGTTTTGTTGCCTATAGACCTAGCATTGCACAACACCAGTGACGGAGGTGAGTAATCCTTGCTCACCCTACCCTCGTCCCTCGGGATGAGGCGCAGATTGGAAGGGGTACGAGCATATCCGTATCTCGATCCCCTTCGCCTATAACATCTGCCCTCACCGCCATACCTCCCTCACCCCTCCACGGTAGCAATCCCAAGCCTCATACTAGCCTCCATTTACAAAATAGAAAAACAAAACAAACCAAAAACAATTATACCAAAACAAAACCAATCCCCACCCCACTCAATATCCAATTAAGACCATTTGATCAAATTAAAGATAAATTGGATTGGTTACAATATTATCAGATCAATGAAATGTATAAGCTTGATAAGAAAAACGGTTTTGCAATGGAAAAAACCAAATTGGAAAAAGAGTTGTTAGATACTAATGTTAAAAACTTATCCAAAATGTATAATTTATTGTTGGAGTGGCATACATAGGATGAACAAGTTAAATCTGTGATGATAGATTGGGCAAGAGATGTTGGACACAATATAATGTTGGAAGACTGGGAAAGGTTGTGAAAGAGAGGGGTTAAGTTTACTGTATGCACTGTATTAAAAGAAAATATTATGAAAATGATGTATAGATGGTACTTAACCCCAGTAAAACTAGCTAAGATTTACCATATGAATGACAATTTATGTTGGAAGTGTAAAGAAAAAGAAGGCATCTTTTATCATATGTGGTGGACGTGTCCCAAGGTGAAAGACTTCTGGGAAAAGATCTATAATGAGTTGAAAAAAATGTTGAAAAATACATTTATTAAAAAACCAGAGGCCTTTCTACTTGGAATAATAGGACTGGAATTGCCCAAAAAAGATGTTAGACTGTTTTTGTATGCCACTACAGCGGCACAACTTTTATTAGCCAAAAATTGCAAATCTCAAGAAATACCAACAGTTGAAGAATGGCAGATGAAGATGTTAGACTTTTTGGAGCTGGCTGACCTGACTGGAAGAATCCACGATCAGAAAGAAGAGGAATATCAAGAAGGTGGGAAGAAATTTAAAGACTATTTAGCTAAATACTGTAACATAAGATAAGTACAGTGGTACCTTAGGTCAAGTACTTAACCTGAAACTGTACTTAACCTGAAGCACCACTTTAGCTAATGGGGCCTCCCGCTGCCACCGCACAATTTCTGTTCTCATCCTGAAGCAAAGTTCTTAACCCGAGGTACTATTTCTGAGTTAGCGGAGTCTGTAACCTGAAGTGTATGTAACCTTAGGTACAACTGTAGAAAGTATCAAATTGGTTTAGGATTAGAATAAGAATGAACTGTAAAACATTATGGATTTAAACTATTATGAAAAGAAAGGAAGATAGTATTTTGAAGGAGTTAATTTTATTAGAAAGAAGATATTGGAAAACTGTTAGAAGGTGATTCAATGAAATTCAGTTAGTGGGGATTCGAGGAAGTCAGTTAACAATGAAAATTAAATGAGGTCTTGGAAGTAATATGTGTTTATATGTTTGTCTTTTTCTTCTTTTTAGTATTGTAATGTTTTTTCTATGTGTGTTATACCTGTTATAAATCTGGAAAATCAATTTAAAATTTTTTGAAAAACAAAACAAAACTCACGGATCCACGGCTTCCTGGCCACTCCATGGCCCAAAAACGTGGTTTTGAAGCACGGATCCTCATGGATCCTCACGCTTTTTGCATTGAGCCACCCCAAACTCATTGTCAAATCACACATCAGAGCCAGGGGCACAGCCTGCACCACAAAAAAACCACACGAATCCTTGGTACAGCGGGGAGGTCGGTACACCAAAAGGAATCCTGTACTGCCCCTATTGCCCAACTTCCAGAACATGCACTCAGAAAACTGGGTCTTCCCAATAGGACGCCTGGTGCAGACTAATGACTTCCTAAAAATCACTGCACACACACCCCCCGCCCACATGACCTGGGTTGCTGTGCGTAAGAGAAATCTGGTGGGCAAGCAGCGGCAAGGACAGGCCCATCTGCTTCATCCAACCAGGTCTCTGTATATGCAGGTATATACAGATCACAAAAACCTGGAGTACTGGAGGAAGGCTAGACTTCTTAATCAGAGACAGGTCAGATGGTCGGAATTCCTGTCAGGTTTCCACTTCAAGATAGGATATGTGCCAGGCGTGCAGAATGCAAGGGCAGACGCACTATCTAGGACAGTGTTTCCCAACCTTGGGCCTCCAGCTGTTTTTGGACTACAACTCCCATCATCCCTAGCTAGCAAGACCAGTGGTCAGGGATGATGGGAATTGTAGTTCAAAAACAGCTGGAGGCCCAAGGTTGGGAAACACTGATCTAGGAAGCCAGAATATATGGAAGGGCAACAGGCTCCAACGGAGAGGTATGTGTTTGAACCTGAGCAATGGCAATGTGCAGCCACCATAGTGAGGGAGCAGGAGCTGCAGACACTCACAGAAAGGGATGAGTATGCACAAAGGAAACTGTCAGAAGTAAGGCAAAACGAAGGCAGTGAAGGGGGTTTTGAAGAAAGAGAGGGTTTACTTTATTACAAGGGGGCGCTGTATGTGCCAGATGGGGAGTTGAGAGCAAGAATTCTCAGGCAACATCATGACAATCCAACAGCGGGGCATTTTGGGCGTAATAAAACTATGTACTTGATTACCAAGGAATTCTGGTGGCCCAAAATTAAAGAGGAAGTAGCAGAGTACGTCAGGGGTTGTGCGGTTTGCCAAAGGGCAAAAGGGGAAAGCCTGCAGGCTTGCTCCAGCCTTTGCCCACACCTAACAAACCGTGGGAGGCGGTATCTATGGATTTTATCACAGACCTGCCGGTATCTCAGAGGAAAACAGTGATTCTAGTAGTAGTGGACATGTTGACGAAAATGGCGCATTTCATACCCTGTACCAAGATGCCTTCTGCACAGGAAACAGCCAAACTGTTTATAGACAACATATTCAGGTTGCATGGGATAGCCTCTAAGCTAATTACGGATAGAGGAAGTCAGTTTACTTCTCGATTCTGGAGGAAGTTAATGCAGCTGCTGGAGGTGTAAGTAAACTTCACCTCAGCTAGACATTCCCAGACAAATGGGCAATCAGAAAGGGTGAATGCTATCTTGCAGCAATACTTGAGGTGTTACAAAAGTCATCAGCAAAACGACTGGGCAGAAAAATTAAGTTTGGCTGAATTTGCATATAATAATGCAGTGCACATCTCTACAGGGGTGTCGTCCTTCATGGCCAACTATGAGAGGCATCCCAGGGCCTTTCCTGGGAGGGAAGAAAGGTTGTTGGTACCTGCAGCAGAAGAGTTTGTAGAAGAAATGGAGTTTCTGCATAGGATGCTGAAGGAGGACTTGGAAAGGTCAAAGTTAGAATACAAGCAGACGGTGGATGCTCGGAGGAGAGAGGGAGAAAATATATAAGTGGGAGATAAGGTTTGGTTGTCCTCCAGAGGGTTACCTTTTAAGGGTAGGTGTAAAAAGCTGGAACCCCGGAGGTTAGGACCATTTGAAGTAATAGAGCAAATTAACCTGGTGTCCTTCTGACTCCGCTTACCAGAGAACATGAAAATACACCCTGTGTTTCATAGATCCTTGCTATCACCATATAATCCTGTGCATAGGTATCAAGTGGAGGCAAGGGAACCTCCTCCATCTCTGATAATGGTGGAAAATGAGGAGGGGGAAGAGGTTGCGGAGAGTCTGGATTCCAGGTGGCATAGAAATAGGCTGCAATACTTAGTGGCTTGGGAAGGTTGTCCTGAAACTGAGAGCTCTTGGGAACCGGCAGAGAGTATCCAAGCGCCGGAGTTACAAGAGGAATTTCATGCACAATACCCCCACAAACCCAAACCCCACAATCGGCTACTAAAAGAGACATTTGTGCAGACTGATGAGGAAGAGGGAGACTTTTTCAGGTTTCAATCCTCAGAAGACAGCGAGAGTGACACAGATGGGGGGGGTCTTAGAAGGGGGGGTGATGTCACGGTATTGCCGGAGAATGAAGGGGAGGAGCAGGAAGAAAACAAAAACCCTAACAAAGAACATGACTGAACAGGAGAAAATTCAACTGGAAGAAAAGATTGGCATTAAAGCTGTGAATAAAGTAAAATATCTGGGAATTTGGCTCTCACCTAAAAATATAAATCTGGTTGAGGACAATTATAGTAAGGTGTGGCAGGACATTAAAAAGGACTTAGATACCTGGCACAGATTAAAACTTTCATGGACAGGGAGGATGTCAGCCATCAAGATGTGCATCCTCCCGAAATTATTATTCCTCTTTCAAAATATCCCGATAATTAAAGGCACCTCCCTCCTTAAAAACTGGCAAAAAACCCTGACCAAGTTTATTTGGCAGGGGAAGAGGGCCAGAGTAAAGTTGAAATATCTAACAGACTCGAGAGAAAGGTGCGGATTTGCAGTCCCAAATATTAGGTTATACTATGAAGCAGCCTGTATTTGCTGGATAAAGGAGTGGGCCACCCTCAGAAATTCAGACCTCTTAGATTTGGAGGGTTTCAATATAAGATTCGGGTGGCATGCCTACCTATGGCAAGAGAAAGGGGAGGTCCACAGAGGATTTTCTAATCATATAATCAGAGGCCCATTATTGGAAGTGTGGAAGAGGTATAAAAAACTGATTGAGAAAGGTATCCCATGGTGGCTCTCCCCAACTAACATCATCAAAATAAAAAAAATAAATATGGCGGATGAAAAATGCACGTATGAGGATATTCTGGAAAAGACAGAAACAGGATGGAGGGTGAAGCCTTATGAGGAACTGAAAGACAAAATAAAATAATGGCTCCACTTTCACCAGATTCACGCCTTATGGGGTGAGCATAAGAGATTGGGCATGAATGAAAAAAAATCGAGGTTTCAGGTTGAAATTCTGGAAAGTAATGATAAACTCCTCTCAAAAATATATAAACAATTATTGGAATGGGACACCAAGGAAGATCGGGTGAAGGGGGTTATGGTAAAATGGGAGAAAGACCTTGGTCATAATATAGATTATAATAAATGGCAAACACTCTGGACGAAAGGTGTAAAATTTACAGCTTGCGTAGCCCTGCAGGAAAATTTAGAGAAAATGGTATACCGTTGGTATTTGACCCCAGCAAAGTTAGGAAAAATGTATAAAACTGTTGACAACACCTGCTGGAGATGTAGAGACAAGGTTGGGACCTTCTTCCACACTTGGTGGACCTGTGATGTAATAAAAGAATTTTGGAAGCAAATTCATGACGAAATGAAAAAAATTTTGAAGTATAACATCCCTAAAACCCCCGAGCTGTTTCTCTTAGGGCTGATTGGTAAAGAAATAAAGAAAATAGACCAAACTTTTTTCCAATATGCCATGGCTGCGGCGAGGATCCAAATAGCACAAAAATGGAAAACCTCTGATTTACCTACGGTGGGAGAGTGGCAATTGAGGCTATATCAATATATTGAACTAGCGAGATTAACACAAAAAATAAGACAAAACAACTCAAGTAAATTTAAAGACGAATGGAACAAATTTTTAATTTATTTTGAAAATACCCAGGGAATAAATAATTTATCAGTAGACGATAGCTAAAATCATCAATGTATATTTGCTTTATCAAAACTGCAGAAGTAATATAAGAATTGGTAACTCCAAGACCGAGTTGGACGGAAGTTCTGTTAACTGTATTTGCGTCTTTTGTCTTTTCCTTTTTCTTTTCCCCCTTTTACTCTTTTTACCTTTATTTCTCTTTTTCTTTCTTTATTCTTTGTTTTTTTGATGGAACTCTTTTTTCCTTGATGGAACTCTTTCTTTGATGGAATTCTTTTTTGTATGTATGTATTTGTAATATAATGTAAACTGTGTATTTTTTCTTAATAAAAAAAAAAAAGAAGGGGAGGAGCAGAGACAGGCAGAGGAAGGGGGGCAGGAAGTGGCGATGGAGGAAAGAAGGGAAAGCCAGGAGGAGGAACAGCTCACAGATGTTGAACCAGAGCCTCAACACCGCACAGGAAGTTCTGGCACAGACAGTGAAACAATGCCTATTCTGTCTGCCAAAGAAAGGAGAGTGTTAAAGAGGAGGGGACAGAGACATCACGTGAAACTTCCACGGCTTTTCTGTTGTAGAAGGGGCGGGCATAAGGCACTCCCAGAATCTGAGCCGGAGGATTTGGATGCATGATTATAACGTGCTGCTTGTACATATGTAAAATAAAGACTGTACATATGTATCTCTGAGTGAGCAGAGGCATTTCTTGTGAAGAGCATTCACAAGCCATCACACCATGTTACAGCTTTTATAGCTTCCCATCGAGTAGGGGTGGTTATGTTCATTGATGGATTCTCTTCAAACCAATATTTTAAAGCTTTCCTAATTTTTAACTGGATATTTGTTTGGCCCACTTCCAATTTGGGATATATGTTTCAACTCCCTGAATACGTAATTGGATGGATGTCGAAGCATGATTATTCTAATACTAGCTGCTCTTAATTTTGTTTTTTAATCAAAGAACAATTTCTTCTTGGATAAGTGTTGTGTTGGAAGAATGATGGTTATATCAAATGCTAGTCATACTCAAAGTAGACTCACTGAAATTAATGGATGTAAGTTACTGAACATGTCTTTGTTGAAAATTGTGGTTCTGTTGCACTTTAGGCTGCGTTATCTCTTTGGGCATTTGTTGTGCATTAATTTTTCAATGTCACCATGCCCCCCCCCCCCTTGCAGAAGGTATTGAGGCATTGTGGGAGACTTTCAAGTAACAATGAGTTTCTCAGAGTAAAAGGGGCAGAATGCTGGCTAGGTGAAACTTAAGTCTCATGTGTTGCTTCCTTAAAAAAAAACAACAACAACAAGTTGGTATGTTTGGTTATAGTACCAGAGTAAACTTGGATCCTTCTGAAATGCATGTGGACAGTATGCATGATAGGTACATACAAAGGTCTCTATCATGCAGCTGATGAGGCTACTCTGCTCTTGTGACACTTTGTAAAGAAGCTTCTCTCTAATGAATGTCTTGCATTAGCTTTAGACAGTACCATCTAAATATAATGTTTGTCTTAGCCTTTAATAAAATGGGGATACATTTTGATACTTGCTTTCATTATCACTGAAGTGCATTCATTAATCAGTGTTCCCTATATATCCTTCTGTCTTAAATGTTATCAAGATGTTTTGCAGCTACCATCTCCTAGCAACATAGCATCCTCAAACTGACCCCATGTTATTTCATGAGGTATCTTTCCAGAAGGCCTTTAAGACCCCCTATTCTTGTTTCCTTTTTGCAAATGCAACTGGTTGCTTCCCTTTCTTTAATGGAAATCTTGATTTATTTTCTTTTTCATAGAAAACATGATTTTATTTCTTTTTTATTAATGAGATTTTTATTTTTAAAATTCCATAATACAGCAAAATAACGGCCACAAAAATTACAAATGGAATAAGTAGAATATGTAGTCCTCTCTTAAATGGAATTCTAAGCCCTTAACACCAACTCTCACCTGGGATCTTTCTTTTGCCCTCTCAGCCTCTCACCCTGGGAAACTGTCATTTCCCTATTACCCAGGGTCCTCCATCAACCACCTACCCCCCCATGAGTATATAATATCTGGACCTTAATAAAGGCCCCCCAGACATAGGACTCCAAAGAAAAAAGAAGAAAGAAAGAAAGGGATTATAAGAAAAGGAAAAAAAGAGGAGAGAAAGAAAAAGATAAAAAGACGAAAGAAAAAGCAACATGAGAAAAAGTTACAAAAAGAAAACTTCTGATTTTCCACCTGCTGATTACATAAAAAAAGAAAAAAATGATTATTTAAAACATTCAGTCCATGTTAACATCTATCTTCTCCACTTTCTGTTAATCAATATTTTTTTTAAGTCAGGTCAAGGTGTCTCAGAATCATTCACTTCCTTTCTCTCCAAAAGTCCAAGATGGGTTCTCTGATTGTTGTTATTATTGGTAAATGTCAACCGTATTTTTTCTTTTGACTTTACCTCCATTAATTCCCACCACTATTATGCCATATTGAGTGATATTAAATACTTCTGTCCATGTCCATTTTAAATCTCTCCATCATTATCACATATTGGACTAATCTTCATTTTTTCCTTGTTATATTTCCTTTAGTTCATGCCCAGTTCTGTATGTTTAAATTCCATTTTCTGATGTAGTTCCATTTCCTGTTTGTTGTGTTTATGATAGTATCCTGATCTGCTCCTCTAGGACCTTCCATTTTTGCTTTTTCCAGAGAGCGTACCATAACCTTAATAATAACATTCTCTGGATTTACTCGAGATCGTATGCCAAATACTGTGAGGAGAATCTGAGCTTACAGGGTTAAACAGCTCAGAATGTGCATTCTGCCTACTGTGGGGTGGAGAAACTCTGCGTCACTTCTGAGAGTCTCAGTTCTTTGTTCTGTTCTGCTTTCATTTTCATCCGGGGCAGACACGTTTGTACGATGTTCCGTACTCTGCTGGATAATGGATAGTTTCTGCTGTAAAGAAAGCGCTTTTAGTTTTAGTAATTCTGTGTGAGAGCCTGATTTATGCACATTGACGCACAGAAGACAGAAGGCTTTATTTCTGACCGCTGTGAGACTCTGCTTTTGCTCAGAGCTTTTGGAATGCGTGCTGCGCAACAGAAGCACGTCGGACCTTATCTCTTTGAGCAATAAATTATCTCAGAGGTTATGGAGCTGAAGCTTTTAGGCTGTCAGAGAAAGCCTGCTTTTATGTGCTGTGTGCTGAAGAGCTGTTGGCTGCTCTGAAGAAGAAAGCCCAGCTCTGAGACCCTGCCTGGAGGACAGCAAGGAGTCTCGCTGGCTGCCAGCTGTGTGCTGCAAAGAGTCGCTGGAGGCCTCTCCTCAGAAGACGGCTGGTACTCCTGAGTACTTCTGAGCCCCAAGGGAGGACCAGGGGAGGAGATGGCTGAATTCCAGGAATCTTTTGATGTCCCGTTTGAGAAGGTCACTGGCCAGAACTGGGAAATCTGGTCCAGAAGAGCACAGGGGTTGTTTTTGGCCACAGGGCTCTGGAGTTCTTTCCAGAAGGAGCCGGTCCCACCCATGCAAGCTGCTGCTGGAGCTGGTGCAGCAGGCGTGGAGGCTGCAGAGCAGAGAGAGCAAAGAGAGCTCTGCATGCTGAGAGCAAGTGTGGATGCTTTGCTGTTACCCCACCTGGAGGGTCTTACAACGGCCCAGGCCGCCTGGCAGGTGCTGAAGAGGCTTTGTGAAAGCGCAGCAGGAGCCAAGGGCTGAGAGGGAGCCGAGGGCCTGGTGGGGGCTGAAGGCCACATTCCTGAAGTTACAGCTGGGAGTTGCTGCTTTGTCTCCAGGAGCCCACGTGATGAGGAGGCCCGAAACCAGAGTGCTGGGGACCGTGCAGGCCCAGGCTGTGCACCCAAAGGTGGGGGTGCAGGGAATGCAGGAAGGGCTGAAGGGGATGCTGTGAGAGCTTTTGCTTTGAGACGCTGTTATAGATGTGGCTCCCCCTCCCATCTCGTGAGAGACTGCCCAGTGGAGGCACAGGAAGGGCCTAAAAGGTCATCTCCCGGAGCAACCAGATTAGGAGCTCTTCGAAACGTGGGAAGCAAAAGCCAAAGGCAGCTGGCAGAGACAGCCCTTAACATAAACATTTGGCAGCTTCTATGACAACAGTCAAGAGCTGTAAACAGGACGCTGTGCTGACCTTCATGATAGACTCAGGAGCGTCCCATCATCTCGTGCCCTCTGGTGGTTTTCTGAGGGACTGCAACTCTGTAGTCTCTGGAAAATCTGTTTGTTTGGCAGATTGGACTAAGCGTGCTCTGACTCAGACTGGCTCACTGTTTTGTTCTTTCTCACAGGATTCGATACCGGCGTTTGTCATTCCTGGACTGTCCTGTGCGTTGCTATCTCTCACCGCTCTTGTTGCTGACAATTATAGAGTCTGTTTTGAGAATAACATGTGTTCCATTTCCAGGGACAACAACTAGTCAGTGTGGAATGTAAAGACAGGCTGTTTGTGCTAGAGGCTTCTCTTACAGGTCCAGATACCATGGAGGCAGCTCAAGTGCAATGTACCAACGTTCCAGTCCATGATGCGTGTGCTCATCTCTGGCACAGACGTATGGCTCACGTGTCTTGGGGTTACGTGAAGAAGATCCCAGAATGCACTGAGGGGTGCAAAATGAAATCCTGTGCTAAGTTTCTTGAGTGTAGAGCGTGTAAGCACGCAAAGGTGAAAACGTGCACATACCCAAGGTCTGAAAGGATGACCACTAGGCCGTTTCAGCTGGTGCGTGCAGATTTGTGTGGCTCTATGTCAGTAGCCAGTCTGGGCGGGGCCAAATTTGCATTGGTGCTGATAGATGATTTTTCGAGGAATGGGTGGCTCTTTATGCTTAAACACAAGAGTGAGGCTGCGCTGCTAATCAGAGACTGGATCGCGGCAGTGGAACTGCACTTTTCCACGCACGTGCAGAATTTTCAGAGCGACCGGGTCGGAGAATTCACCGGGTCTGCGCTGCAAAGTTTCTTTCGCCAGAAGGGAATTCAACACAGGTTGACAGTTCCACACAGTCCCCAACAGAATGGCGTTGCAGAACTCCGGAACAGAACGCTGCAGGAGATGTCCGCAGCGTTGCTGTTTGATGCCGGGCTCCCACAGCGCTTTTGGGGGGGAGTCTTGGCAGACAGCCAATTTTACCTTGAACAGGTCGTTTAATTCAGTGGTAGGGGACACACCCTGTTTTCTGCTTCGTGGCAAGAAGCCCAAGGTGCATTTTTTCTGTTTTTGGCTGTGAGGCTTGGGTCCTCATACCAAAGGCCAAACGCAGAAAGGGTGGCCCTAGGTCCCAAAAGATGCTTTTCTGTGGGTATGAGCCAGGGACCAAGGGGTGGAGATTTGCCTATCCATCAGGGGATCAGTCCAGAATTCTGCTCAGCAACAGTGCTGAATTCTGTGAGCAGAGTGGGTGGACACGCATACATGGGAACCCTGATGTTCTTTCAGAGAGTCTGCTTGACTCTAATGATGAAGAAGAGGAAGAGGTTGAACCTGCTGCTGAGGCACAGAGTCCTGACCCAGAGCAGGTAGAAGGAAGAACTTCTCCTAAAGCTGTGAAGCTTGAACACAGCAGTGCTCCTTCTTCTCCCACAGATTCAGCTGAGAAGTCTAGGTGGCGTAGTAAGTCAGAGGGGGAACTCTCTGATGCCAAGGACGTTCTGGCTGGCCCTGGTGGGTCAGAGGGGGTATCTGAAATTGGGTTGCGCCGTTCAACTCGGGCAACGAAAGGGAAACCTCCTGACAGGTTTACAGTCACTAGTGAGTGGGTTGGTATGGCACAGTGTGAACCTGAGAGTTTTGAGGATGTTCAGAAATTGCCTCAGGAAGAAGCCAGCAAATGGCATGAGGCAATGCAGAAGGAGATGAGCTCAATGGAGTCTCTAGGTGTGTTCTCCCTCATGGAGACTTCCGGAGGCGGCGCGAAACAGCAATGGCGGTCCTCTTCGGGCTCTGAAGAGGGGCTCCGCAGAAAAGGGTCGTCCGCTGCGGCACAGCGGTGACCCACCAAGAAAAACCACGGGCAGAGCGAGCCCATGGCCGTGGGACTCGGCGGGCACCAGGAGCGACCCCAGAAGCGAAGAAGGAACCCCGTAAGGGGCTCCGGAACGTGGAAGGGGGAGCGGTGCTGTGAGTTCATCGCTCTTTCTGCGGAAGCGAAGCCGCACGGCTGCTGCTGATGAGCGCTGACCTTTCTTCTTGAAACATCAGGCTTTAAACTACATACTCGTGAGTAAGGATTAATTTTTTCGGGACTAAAAAATTTAAAATTTGGCTGAAAACGGGAGACGTCAAACAGGAAGTCCGTCTTCCGGCAGTGCTTTAAAGATCAAAAGCAAAGAATTTGACAAGCGGGAAGCGGTTTAAAAGGATTATAAAATTGGGACTATCGTGTGCTGACGGAATTGGCTTACAAAGGGGAAAAGAAAAAGACTTTTATTTCTAAACGTATTGGATTTTAAACGGGACTTTCCTCCCTTTTATGGATTACAAAGAATTAAGATACCAAACCTCGGACTGCCAGGAGAAGAAGAGCTGTCATTGCGGAAACTGTATTTAAAATAGAAACTGTTACATTTGAGTGTTACTGGCAAGATACAATTAAGGAAACTGTTACTTGCACCTTCTTTGTGAGACTTTGTTGTAACTTGGGAAGAGCTCTGCAAGCTAAAAAAAAAGTTATTGAAGGACTTTTGGTAAACTGTCTGGGACTGCAGGGACTTTAATGGCGGATAAATTTCTTTCTTTCCTATGAACTACAGTAGCACTCCCCCTAGTGGATTTTGGATTTACAAGTGCCTGGGAACAAAACTTTATTTTGACTCTCTGCTGCCTTGTTATTTACACTTTGGAACTGTCTTTCCCATGGGACAGCATATAATTTGACCTTGACTCATAGACAGGTGTGGAATGAGTGGCCAAGCGAAAACAAGATCTGCAAAAACGAAAGCAAGACAAGCCCAACTTGTGCAAACAACTTTGACTACCCAGTCACGTAGATCATCTGTCCCAGCTGTTTTGGAAGTACAAGAAAAGGAAGCTGTGCAGCCAGCATTAGAGGATATGGCTACAGGAGGATCTGAAACCTTCTTAAAACAAATGTTAGACCAATTTGCAATTCTGAACAAGAAGGTGGATGACCAATCGGCAAAAATTGACCAAGCCACATCCTCTATTACCAAACTGTCTGACCAAGTTGCACAACATACACAAGTAATTGGGAATCTTAAGGAAGCAACCGTGGAAAACTGGAAATTGGCTGAGGAAGCCAATCAAAAAGCAGAACAAGCAAATCAGAAAGTTGAGGCTATAAAAAGGGAGGTAAGGCCGCTACACAAGCACATCAGTGATCAGCAGGCCTACCTGTCTATGGTGGAACTGAGAAACCGGGAAAACAATTTGAGATTAAGAGCTATCCCAGAGCTCGAACAGGAAGATTTGATTGGTTACCTGACAGCAGAATTTTCTAAGTTCTGGGGTATAGAAGAAGACAAAGATTTTAAAATTACAACTGCGTTTAGATTGGGAAGAGTCGTGAGGAGGGACAGGCCCAGAGACTGTTTGATTATTTTGAGATCCAAGCAAGAGAGGGACAAAATATTAGGCCTCCATTTCAAGAAATCACTTGATATTCAAGGCAAAAGAGCAGAAATTTACAGAGATATACCAAAACAACTTTTGGACCTCAGAGCTACATACACAGACCTAGCAAGACTACTGAGAGGTAACACGATTCCTTATAGGTGGGAGTTCCCCCAAGGTTTATCATTCAACTTCAAAGGAAAGAAAGTTAAAATCAAAACAACAGAAGACCATCAGAAGTTCCTGAACGACCACGGAGAAGACCTTCAAAAGGGAGCAGCAGCATCCTGGCCACCGCCACCGCCTGGAATAGTACCGATACCTACACCCTCGGGTTCAGAAGAAAAGGAAGACATCTCACTATAGGAACAACAGATTGATTCAGGATGTCTCTGCAGCTGTACAGTTGGAATATAAATGGCAGGAATTCCCCGGAAAAAAAGAAGAAGGATTTTTCATATTTTGAAAAAAGAACAATTGGACATTATCTGCTTGCAGGAAACGCATGTGACTAGACTCCACAGGAAAGTGCTAATTAACAAAAGACTAGGCCAAGAATTTATTTCATCAGATAGAGTTAAGAAAAGAGGCGTAGTGATTTATGCAAAGGAGAACTTGTCACCGAAATTTTTATTTAAAGATGAGCAAGGAAGAATTTTGGCAATTGAAATACAAACACAGGGAGAAATTTTTTTGATATTAGGTATTTATGCACCAAATGAGGGGAAATCGGAATTCTACAAGAAGCTGCATGAGATAATGCTGGACTATCTGGACTATACCAACATCATAATGATGGGTGACATGAATGGGGTGGTCTCTACTCACATGGATAAGTCACAAAATCAAAATTTAACTAAAGACGGCAGACTACCTAAAACTTTTTTTGAACTAACTGACAATATGGACTTGATTGACATCTGGAGGACAAAGAATCCCTTAGGTAAAGAAGGAACATTCTTTTCTGAGGCCCACCTGTCATGGACAAGAATCGACCAAATATGGACAACTAGAGGGCTGGCACCTAAGACTAGAAAAGTGGAAATCTGCCCAAAAACTTGCTCCGACCATAACGCCTTGAAAGTGGAATTGAGACTTACTCCAATCGGTTCCTTCAGATGGAAAATGAATGACACCCTACTAAGAGATCAGGAGATCGTGAAGAAGGCCCAAAAAACTTTAAAGGATTATTTTGAAATTAATTTGAACACCTCGGTGGAAAAGAGAACGATCTGGGACGCAAGTAAAGCAGTAATGAGAGGGTTTCTGATACAACAGAATACGATCAAGAAAAAACTCTGGAATGGAAAAAAGGACAAGATATTAGAGAAGATAAGAGACGGAGAGAAAAAACTGAGACTAAAACCAAAATCAAAAGAGGTTCTAAGAGAAATTAAATTCCACCAAGCACAATATGCGAAATTGATAAACCAAGAAGTGGAATGGAAAATTAAACAAATGAAACAAAGATCATTTGAATCGGCGAACAAATGTGGAAAACTGCTAGTATGGCAGTTGAAAAAGAGACAAAAATTGAACTTTGTTACCAATCTGGAGGTTGAAGGGAGAAATATCCAGAAACCAGAAGAAATTAGAAAGTGTTTCCAGAGATATTTCAAAAAACTTTATACGCAAGGGCCTCAGGAAGTGACTGAGATAGACCAATTTTTAAAAGTTAATGGACTACCAAAACTATCTCAGGAGAAGAGAACAATCTTGAATTACAGAATAACACAACAGGAAATCGAGGGTGCCATTCAGAATATGCAACCAGGCAAATCTCCAGGCCCAGATGGACTTACCTCCAAGTACTATAAGACATTAAAAGACTATTTGATACAACCACTAATGGAGGTTTGTAACCAGATTATGGAGGGGAGGAGGGCACCGGAAATGTGGAAAGAAGCCTTCATCACATTGATACCTAAACTGGAAACTGAAAAGACTCAACTTAAGAACTACCGTCCCATCTCACTCCTGAATGTGGATTACAAAATTTTTGCAGATATTTTAGCAAGTAGACTTAAAAAAGTACTAAATGAAGTAATTCACAAGGACCAGGCAGGCTTTCTCCCAGGTAGACATTTGTTTGATAATACCAGGAACATTATTGACATTTTGGAACTTTTGCAAACTAACATTAATACTAAAGCAGTGTTAATTTTCATTGATGCGGAGAAGGCCTTTGACAACATTTCTTGGAGGTTTATGAAGAAAGATTTGGAAGGGATGGGAGTGGGACGGGGGTTTGAAAATGGCATAGAAGCAATTTATTCAGAGCAAAAAGCTAAATTGATAGTGAACAATGTGGTGACAGAAGAGTTTAAAATCGAAAAAGGAACACGACAGGGGTGCCCTCTTTCCCCTCTTTTATTTATCTCAGTCCTGGAGGTGCTTTTGAATATGATTAGGGAGGACCGGTTGGTGCAAGGAATACAGGTCGGAGAGAAACAATATAAACTGAAAGCTTTTGCAGATGACTTGGTTTTAACACTACAGGAGCCAGAACCCAGTACAAAAAGGGTTTTAGAGCTGATTCATGAGTTTGGTCGGGTAGTGGGATTCAAGTTGAATAAGCAAAAAACTAAAGTTTTTGGAAAAAACTTGACACCTTTAGAAACAGATGGGTTTCAGAGGGAAACAGAATTAAATGTGGTTAAAAAGGTGAAATACCTAGGGGTTAATTTGTCTCCCAAAAACTTGAATTTATTTAAAGATAATTACGAAAAATGTTGGTCAGAAGTTAAAAAGGATTTAGAAACTTGGTCAAGATTGAAACTTTCCTTGTTGGGTCGAATTGCAGCTATAAAGATGAACGTATTGCCTAAGATGTTTTTGTTTCAAGCCCTACAGATCGTGGACAGAGTGGAATGTTTTGGTAAATGGCAGAAGGATATTTCTAAGTTTGTTTGGCAGGGCAAAAAGCCCCGAATAAAATTTAAAATACTAACTGATGCAAAAGAAAGAGGGGGGTTTGCCCTGCCAGACTTAAGGTTATATTACGAAGCTGCAGCCTTCTGCTGGATGAAGGATTGGTTACTCTTAGAGAACACTGATGTCCTAGATCTGGAAGGGTTTAATAATTCTTTAGGATGGCATGCATATTTGTGGTACGACAAGGTAAAGACTCATAAAATGTTCAAAAACCATATTGTCAGAAAAGCAATATTTATGGTCTGGACAAAATACAAAGACTTATTAGAAAGTAAGACCCCGAGGTGGTTATCACCAGTGGAGGCCAAGGCCCGGAAAAAACCCAATATGGAGGCCGGCTGGCCGAAATATGGGGAAATAATAGAAAAAAATGGAGACAATTGGAGGTTGCAGAGCTATGAAAAACTAAAGAATAAGGTGCAAGATTGGTTTCATTATGCTCAAATTCAAGAGGTTTTTAAGTTGGACAAAAAAACAGGATTCCAGGCGGAAAAATCGAAACTAGAGACAGAACTGTTAGAACCAAAGATTAAGGTACTTTCGAGAATGTATAACTTGCTGCTTAAATGGAACACTCAGGATGAGACAGTCAAATCAGCCATGATAAAATGGGCTCAGGATATTGGGTACAACATTATGTTTGAAGACTGGGAAAGGTTATGGACCACTGGTATGAAATTCACGGCATGTAATGCCTTGAAAGAAAATATTATGAAAATGATATACAGGTGGTACATGACCCCAGTCAAGCTTGCTAAGATATATCATCTGTCTGATAATAAATGTTGGAAATGTAAGGAGGCTGAAGGGACATTCTTTCACCTTTGGTGGACTTGTCCAAAAGTGAAGGCGTTCTGGGAAATGATCTATAATGAGTTTAAAAAGGTGTTTAAGTACACCTTCCCTAAGAAACCAGAGGCCTTCCTCCTGGGCATTGTCGGCCAGAAGGTGTCAAAGAAGGATAGAACTTTTTTTATATACGCAACTACAGCAGCAAGAATCCTCATCGCAAAATACTGGAAGATACAAGATTTACCCACACTGGAAGAGTGGCAGACGCAATTGATGAACTATATGGAACTGGCCGAAATGACTGGCAGAATCCGAGACTTGGGAGAAGAAACAACGGAGGAGGATTGGAAAAAATTTAAGGAGTATTTACAAAAAATTTATAAGTTATATGAATGTTAAGAACTCGCACGATTTGGAAAATTTAGCTCCAGCAATAAGATTTGATGGTATGGGAAATTAAGTTATATTAATGAAAGGACTAATGTTTAAAATAATATTATATTTGTCTTTAGGGTAAATTGATAATAAGTATTTTAAACTTAAAATATAATTTTTTGAAAGAACAAAAGAACGCACGAAACAAGGTTATAATTTGCTGATATTTTTATTGTAAAGAACGCATGGTGAGGGAGACGTGGGGTAGTCCGGTTGGTTATGGAAAAATGTTTTGAAAGGATGATTTTCTTTTTCTTTCTTTTTTCTTTTCTGTTATTTCTTTGTATATCCGACTTTGTATCTTTATCTGGAAAAAATGCAATAAAAAATATTATTAAAAAAAAATAGGTGTGTTCTCCCTCATGAAGTTGGCAGCGGGCAAACAGGCCGTGAGTAGCTGCTGGGTTTACCGTCTTAAACCCACAGCAACTGAAGAACCACAGTACAAGGCTAGGCTAGTAGCCAGAGGGTTCACGCAGCGGAAGGGGTTGCATTATACTGAGGTATATGCTTCTACTTCCAGAAGTGAAACTGTGCATGCTCTTAGCCATTGCTGCACAAAGAGGTTTGCTGGTGCATCACTTTGATGTGGATGTAGCCTACTTGAACTCAGACCTCCAGGAGGATCTGTACATGCTTCCTCCTCCAGGGTTTGAGGGCAAGGAGCAAGGTACTGTATGGAAATTTCACAAGTCAATTTACGGTTTGAAACAAACGGCCAGGAATTTGAACTTGTGCCTGAATGAAGCCCTAGCGAAGCTAGGCACCTTCTGCGCCCCCCCAACTTGCAAAGGAGCCCGATTACGGGTTCCGAAGCGGAGCGGGGAAGTGGCGCGGTGCTGTGAGTCAACTGCTTCTTCCGTGGAGTGAAGCCGCACAGCCGTTACCGGAGAGCGCTGCCTTTTTCCTGGGACAATTTGGCTGTAAAACAACGATCCGTGAGTAGGCTAATTTTGGAAACAAAGCAACTAAGAAATAATTTGGTACCGAAGCGGAGAGGCATAAACAGGAAGTCTGCCTTCCGTTTTTTGTAAATGGAGTAAAGCAATGAACTTGTAAGCGGAAACCTTGAAAGACGTTGGAAAAGGATTATAATTCGAGGATCAAATAAGTGACTTTCCCCCCTTGATTGCAGGAAAGGAGGGGGGGAAAGGTTTGAAACTGTATTTCCCTGCAAAAAGAGAGAAAAAGAAGCTAAAATTCACCGCTCAAAAACCTGGGAACGGATGGCCAGTGAACAGTAAGAATGCCGTATTGTGAAATGCGCTGTTGCTGAAAGTACTTTTTGACAGTTAACTCTGCATCTGAGATACAAGTCAGATACAATATTTCTGATTGGCTTCTCCTGGTTTTAAAGTAACAGAAAACAATTGGGATTGAAACTGTCGTCCTTTCTGTGAACTGGGGGGCTAAAGGAAAAAAGTTAATTACTTTAAGACATTTTTGACTGCTACTGTGTCCCCCTAGAGGAAGTTTGAAACTGTTACAATAGCAGCTGGGCCAGGGGAATTTTCCACTTCAAAACAAATTCTGATCGTGAGATTGACCTTGGATCTTATCTAGAGTGTTATGGCAGATGGAAAGGAGAAAATAGATTCGCTACAGGAAAGAGCAATGAGGTCTGGCAGATTATTTCGTACAGACGGTGGGCTGCAGCGAAGAGCATCGACATCTGGTCCTTCTGGATTACCAACAGGAGCCTCATCGACACAACCTAAACCCAAAGGAATGGCAGCTGAAGATGCTTTGGCTCAGGCACTTGTTTGGAAAAAATAAGTAAACAAGTAGCCAAAGCATCGGGCAAAATTGACCAAAATACCACAAGTATTAATAATTTGGGACAGAAGGTAAATACCAATACAGAAACTATTCAGAAATTACTACAGGAATCTACCTCGACACGAAAGACAGCTGAAGAGGCAAAGGATATAGCAACTGCTCTAGAAGAGAAGATACCACCGATACACAAACAACTGGAAGACCACAGATCAATATTGTCTATGATTGAGTTGAAGGAGAAGCAAACCAATTTAAGAATCAGGGCTGTACCTGAACTTGAGAAAGACAACTTGATTGATTTTCTTACGCAGGAATTTGCAGACTTTTGGAATCCAGATTTGGATAAGGACAACTTCAAGATAGTGAGTGCTTTTAGGCTTGGAAGAGGAGGGAAGAAGAACAGGGTGAGAGACTGTTTGATCACCCTCCAAACAAAAGAGGAGAGAGACAAAATCTTGAGTCTGCATTTCCAGAAGACTTTGGAAATTCATCAGTCAAAAGTAGAGATATTTAAGGACATTCCGAAATATCTTTTGGACCTTAGGTCCAACTATAGAGATTTGGTCGCCCTGTTGAGAAGCAACGGAATTATTTTTAGGTGGGAATTCCCCCAAGGCCTATCCTTCAGTTACAAAGGGAAGAAGATAAAAATAAGATCAGAGGACGACAAAGATAGATTTTGGAGAGACCACGGAGAAGACTTGCAGAAGGAAGCTGCAGAAGAGTTAAGAGCACTAGTAAGTGAAACTTTAGACATACCAAGATTACCTCCTGAACTAAAAGACCGCCTGGAGAAGGTGATACCACCGGCAGATCAGGAACAGGCACTGGGTGCAGTTGGAGGAAAAGCAAAGTAACTACATCATGGCTCTGCAACTATTAATCTGGAATTGTAATGGTTTGAACTCCCCTCAGAAAAGGAAATATGTGTTTCATTTGTTAAAAAAGGAACAATTGGACTTGATTTGTTTACAGGAAACACATGTAACAAGACTACACAGGAAAGTACTGATTAATAAAAGACTGGGTCAGGAGTTTATTTCTTCGGACAAGGTCAAAAAAAGAGGGGTAGTGATTTATGCAAAGGAGAGACTATTACCGAAATTTATCTTCAAAGATGACCAAGGAAGATTCGTGGCAATTGAAATTCAAACACAAGGAGAGAAATTTTTGATAGTAGGAGTTTATGCACCAAATGAGGGGAAATCTGAATTTTTTAAAAAGTTGCATGAGACTTTGATGGACTATTTGGACTATAATGTGATTTTGATGGGAGACATGAATGGAGTGGTAACTACACATATGGATAAGGCACAAAGACAGGTAGTCACTAAGGACGGCAGACTACCGAAAACTTTTTTTTGAGATGACAGACAACTTGGACTTAGTTGATATTTGGAGAACAAAGAATCCCTTGACTAGAGAGGGAACCTTCTTCTCTGAAGCCAAACTGACATGGACAAGAATTGACCAAATATGGACTTCTGGGTTAGCGCGAACGGCTAATGGCGGATTCCCTCTGAGCTCCGGAGGGAATCGGCTTCGCAGGATCAGGGTCTTACTGCTGCGGCGACACGGGGACCCCTAAAAATCACAGGCAGAGGAGCCTGTGAACCTGGTGACTCGGCGGGCACCATTTGCGCCCCCGACCTGCGAAAGAGCCTTTTTAAAGGCTCCGGAACGGGGGACGGGGTGAGCGGCGCGGTGCTGTGAGTCGACTGCTTCTCCTGCGGAGTGAAGCCGCGCTGCCATGGCCGGAGAGCGCTGACTTTTTCCTGTGAATTGGACTCTAAAACTACAACCCGTGAGTAGAATGGAACTGGATTCAGAAAAATTTTACTTTGAATTAGGCACGATCGGGGAAGACGTAAGCAGGAAGTCCGTCTCCCCGTCCTGTAAACAATCTGAAGCAAGGACCTACTAACTAAGGTCGAGAGAATTTTTTCTCATTTATTGGGTTAAAGTTATTAATTTCACGACTTGGCATGATAAGAACTTTACCGGAGGATAAGAGCTAATTTTGGGAGCTGAAGTTTCGCCTCCCCCCGGACCCGGGAGTGATCTGCGAGAAAGCCTGGTGAAAAAGTATTGAAGATTTTGACAGCTGTCAAATTAGCTGTCAAGACGGGAAAAGAGAACTTTGTTTCTGCTGTTTCTGCTGGCTGTATTTGCTACAATTTGATTATATCTTGTGGAAAATAAGGAGAACTGATACAAATTAATTTGACTTTTGGATTTGAACTGGAAGGAATACTAAGTAACCAAAAATCCCTCTAGAGGGGGTTTTGGGACATTACAAGGATGGCTGAAGTAGGAAGAATTCAAGCTGAACTGGATAAAAATTTTGTTCTCTTGGGAAAGATACAAGGCCCAATCGATGTTTTGGCTACAAAGGCTGAAACTCTGGACTTAACAGTAAACAAACTTATTGAATTCGATAAGGATCTGACACAGGAAGCCTACGCAGCTGGTAAAGAAAAGAAACCGGAGAGCTTGGAGAATGTGGAGAAAGAGATACACACTGACTCCGAGGATAAGGAAGGAGGAGTTGTAATGCTACAGAAGACAGAGGAGGGCCAGAGGCCTGACAAGATGGCTATAAAGGGAAATAAGAACTTGATGGTGAAAACTTGGTTTAATCTGGAGACTGAAAGATGGAGGGATCTCCTTATGAGGAGATGTGAAGACCCAAGGATTATAAATTTGATTAAAGTGGAAGTCGGAGCTTTGGGGACATTTGGACTTGAAAGAAGTAAGAAACAAGATTTTGGCTCCACTCCTAAGTATGGAGCTCTGGCTGGAAGAAACATGGACCCCATTGGGCTTGAACTTCTCTGAGAGCTGGTGTTTAACATCAAAGACTACCAAAAAAAACGGCAGAGAGGAATTGAGAGAGACTTAAGGGCCTCGGACGTGAGATCTCCAGGCTGATAGTAAATTGATTGTTATGTGTTGGGGATTGAAACCGGGAAAAGGGGGGATGGAGTTTGGGAATCCAAAGGCTATACAATTATAACTTGTTTTTGTTTTTACTTTGTCTTGCTTTTTGTATGAAAAGTGGGGAAATCGTGGAAAGGAAATTAGGTCGACTTTAGAATAGGGTGTTAAGAATAAGAAAGAAAGATATAATTAATAATTAAGACATATGTATTGATGTATAAATATTGTTGTTTATAAGGTAAGATTGGTAAGAACTTGTTGAGCCGACATTGAACTAGAATACAAGAGGGGGAGGTGTGGGGAAGTCAGGGAAATAAGTTATAGAAAATAAGGATTGTGATGAAAATTGTATGTGTTTTGTAGTGTCTGTTTTTTTATTTTTTTTCCTGCATGTCTCTCTTTTTGTCTTTATGTGTATTTTAAAATTTTCAATAAATATCATAAAAAAAAGAATTGACCAAATATGGGTAACTAGAGGAATGGCACCAAAGATAAGAAAAGTGGAAATCTGCCCAAAAACTTGCTCCGACCATAATGCTGTAAAGATGGAGATGAAGCTAACACCTACTGGTTCCTTCAGATGGAGGATGAATGACACCTTATTCAGAGATGAAGAAGTGTATAAAAAGGCCCCAAAAACCTTGAGAGATTATTTTGAGATAAATATGAACACCAATGTGGAAAAAAGAGTAATCTGGGACGCCAGCAAAGCTGTTATGAGAGGGTTCTTGATACAACAGAATGCATTAAAGAAGAGAATTCAAAATGAGAAGAAGGAGAAAATTTTGGAGAAAATAAAAGAAGGTGAAAAGAAATTGAGAGCAAAACCTAAGTCGCAAGAGATTTTGAGAGAAATAAAATTATATCAAGTACAATATATGAAAATGATCAATCAGGAGATAGAATGGAAAATTAAACAAATGAGACAAAAAACATTTGAGTCGGCTAATAAATGCGGGAAATTGTTGGCTTGGCAAATGAAAAAAAGACAAAAATTAAACACAGTTACAAATTTAGAAGTGGAAGGAAGGAATATACAGAACCCAGCTGAGATTAGAAATTGTTTCCAGAGGTACTTTAAACAACTATATACACAAGGACCACAGAAAGAAATTGATCTAGATCGATTTTTGAAAACAAATGGATTACAAAAAATCTCTCAGGAAAGTAAATCAATGTTGAACTATAAAATAACTGAACAGGAGATAGAAGGTGCTATTCAGAATATGCAACTAGGCAAATCTCCAGGACCGGATGGACTGACCTCTAAATATTACAGATCCTTAAAAGAATGGTTGGTACAACCTTTGAAGGAAGTCTGTAATGAAATAATGGACGGGAAAAGGGCACCAGAGTCGTGGAAAGAAGCGTATATTACACTCGCACCGAAAACAGAGACTGAAAAGACGCAACTTAAGAACTACCGCCCCATCTCATTGCTTAATGTGGATTACAAACTTTTTGCAGACATTTTGGCTAAAAGATTAAAAAAAGTGTTAGTGGAAGAGATTCACAAAGACCAAGCAGGCTTTCTCCCGGGTAGACACTTATCGGATAATGTGAGAAACATAATTAATATCTTAGAAAAATTACAAGTGAACATAAATACTAAAGCAGTTTTGATATTTGTGGACGCGGAGAAAGCTTTTGACAATATTTCTTGGAGCTTTATGAAGAAGAACCTACAGGGGATGGGGGTAGGCCAAGGCTTTGAAAACGGTATAAGTGCAATTTATTCAGAACAAAAGGCTAAACTAATTGTAAATAATGTGGTGACGGAAGAATTTAAGATAGAAAAAGGGACACAACAAGGTTGCCCAATCTCCCCATTGCTCTTTATATCGGTCCTGGAGGTTTTGCTAAATATGATTAGAAGGGACCAACTGGTAAAAGGTATACAAGTCGGAGCTAAACAGTACAAATTGAGAGCATTTGCAGATGGCTTAGTATTGACGTTACAGGAGCCAGAATCTAGTACCAAAAGGGTTTTAGAACTGATTCAAGAATTTGGTCAGGTTGCAGGATTTAAACTGAATAAGTTAAAAACCAAGGTTTTGGAGAAAAAATTAACACCAATTGAGAGAGAGAGGTTTCAGAACGAGACAGGCTTAACAGTGGTTAATAAAGTGAAATACCTGGGTGTGGTGGTTGGGAGTTACTCGTGCGTAATCCTGCTCCATTTGAGCATCGGATTGCCTGGTTAAACCCTCCGGACTGCGCAGCACATCTTAGCGTGGCTGCCCTTAGTCACTCGTAGAATCTGTCTGTGGGCGTTTCTTAAAGCGTTGCCAACATAAGAGTTGTTTGACGCCCAATCGTTTCCGCCTCTCACTGCGCGGGAGTCTCCTGCGCAGGGTGGGCGTGGGCAGCGGGGTGCTTGGGCTCTCCTCGCTAACTTCCAACGAAGAGTCTTGGAGCCCCTGCACCTCCCTGTCCCATTGCTCTCCCTGATCCCTGGTGTTACACTCATTCTCTTCCCCTTCTTCCCGGCTGAGTCTCCCTCTAGCGCTTGGACCTTCCCCTGCAGAATCTGAGACCCTTTCCTTCTCCCGTGCCTCTGATGGCAGTTCCCTGACATCCACCTCCCTCCCAGGGCCCCCTTCACTCCCCCTCCGACCCGGGGGCTCTATTGCAGCCTCTTCTCGGGTCGGCGAGCCAAGGAAACCCCTGAAAGAGCTGTCCTCCTCATCTGTGGGTGTGAACACCTCTTCCCACCTGCCAAGGTTCCCACCCAAGGAATGACTCTCCCAATCCGATTCTTCTTCGGATTCTGAAAACCCTTCGAAACTCTCTTCCTCCTCTGTGGTGCCGAACTGTTCTTCCCAGAATCGCTCTAAGGGCTTGGGCTTATCTGGGAACCGTCGGTGGAACACTTCCACCATGTGCTCGTCGCCCACTGCCTCTGCTGGCACCCACGTGTTTTCCGACCAGGGCTCTCCTTCCCACGCCACCAAGTACTGCACCTGCCGCCCTCGCCACCTTGAGTCCACTATCTCTGCGGCCGAGCTCTGGTGTTCCCTCTCTTATACCTGTGGTTGTGGCAAGACTTCTACCTCCCGCCCCTCGAATTCCCGCCCCTCTCTGTGTGGTGAGAGTAAGGACCTGTGGAACACGGGATGTATTTTCATGTTGTCGGGCAACCTGAGCTTGAATGCCACGGGGTTTATCTGTTGTATGACTTCAAACGGGCCCAGTCTTCTGGGCTGCAACTTCTTGCACCCTCCCTTAAAGGGTAACCCTTGAGTGGACAACCACACACGATCCCCCACCCTAATGGTTTCCCCTTCCCTCCGGTGTTTATCTGCTTGCTTCTTGTAACTGGCTTTGGCCCTTTCTAGGTTCGTCTTGAGCTGTTGATGTAACGCTTCCATTTCTTCCACAACTGTTCAGCTGCAGGCACACTCCAGCTCTGTTCCTCATTACCCAGGAATGCCCTGGGATGACACCCATAATTGGCCAAGAAGGGGCTCATACCGGTGGACACATGTTCAGCATTATTGTACGCAAATTCTGCTAGCGCTAGTTTCTCTACCCAATCATTCTGCCTTTCGCTAACGTAGCAGCGTAAGTATTGCTGGAGAACACGGTTTGCCCTTTCCGCCTGCCCACTGGTTTCTGGGTGTCTCGCTGTCGAGAAGCTGACCTCGACTTGCAGTAGGCTCATGAGCTTCCTCCAGAACCGGGAAGTAAATTGTTTTCCGCGGTCAGACAAAACCCTCAAGGGGGCGCCATGCAGCCTGAAAATGTGTTCTACAAACAACCTTGCCGTTTCTTCTGCCGTCACTGCATGGGAGCAGGCGATAAAATGGCACATTTTGGTTAGCAAGTCGACTACTACCATCACTGCTGTTTTTCCCCTCGATTTGGGCAAATCCGTCATGAAATCAATTGACACCACCTCCCAGGGTTTGTTTGGCGTGGGTAAGGGTTCCAGCAAACCCGCTGGCATCGTGCGTTCCCCTTTGGCCCTCTGGCAGCGGTCACACCCTCTTACATATTCGCGTACATCTTCCCTCACCCATGGCCACCAAAATTGTCGGGTCACCAGCATCATGGTTTTGTGTTGCCCAAAGTGCCCCGCTGTGGGGGTGTCATGTAGTTGTTTGAGTACCCTTCTTCTTAGAGCCTCCCCCGGTATGTACATCGCCCCCTGTAGTACAACACCCCTTCCTTCTCTTCAAACCCCTCTGGTGCTCCCCTCCCCTCTTGGAGTTCCCTGATTTTTGTCCGGGCAAATTCATCGTCCCTAGTGAGTCCGGCCAGTTCTCTCGTGCCCACTAGAGTACCCCCACACACCCATCGGTCCTCAGGTATGACGTGGCGGGTCTCTGGCGGCTCCTCTCCTTCAAAGTACTCTGGTTTCCGTGAGAGAGCGTCTGCTCTCACGTTTTGCTCGCTGGGCACATACTGGATTTCAAAGGAAAACTTGGAAAACTCCTGCGCCCAGCGGATCTGTCTCTGGTTGAGCACCCGTGCTGTCCGCCAACATTCCAAGTTCTTGTGATCTGTGCAGACCTGGATCTTATGCTGCGCCCCTATCAGCAAATGGCGCCACCGACGAAAGGCGGCGTAAATTGCTAGCAGTTCTCTGTCATACACGGTGTAGTTTTGTTCCGACTTGCTCAGCTTCCTCGAGAAAAAGGCGCACGGTTTCCATTCTTGCTTGTTCAGTCCTGGCTGCAACAGGACCGCCCCGATGGCTCTGTCTGACGCGTCCGTCTCCACCCTCATTCGTTTCTCCAAATCCACATGTAGTAATTGTTCCTCCGACGCGAATGCCTTCTTCAAATTTTCAAAGGATTGCTGGGCTTCCTCCATCCACACAAACCTTCTTTTACTACTGAGACAGTCCGTGATTGGGGTAGTCAAGTGCGCAAAGTTCTTGATGAACTTCCTGTAGAAATTGCCAAAACCTAGGAACCTCTGCACATCCTTTCGTGTCTTTGGGGTCTTCCACTCTAATACTGCTTGCACTTTGCTTGGGTCCATCGCTAAGCCTTTGTCAGATAACTTGTACCCCAGGAACTCCACCTCTCGGGCATGAAACTGACATTTCTCTAGCTTGACCCACAACTGGTGTTTCTGCAAACGTTGTAGCACTTCCCTGACATCTCTCACATGTTGTTCCTCATTTTCTGAATAAATCAAGACGTCGTCCAGGAAAGCTACACAGTTCTTGTAAAGCAGAGACCCCAACACGTGGTGCATGAACGCTTGAAAACAGGCGGAGCCTGACTGTAATCCGAAAGGCATAACAAGATATTCAAAAGCCCCCAGGGGTGTGAACATGGTGGTCTTCCATTCATCCCCCTCTCTCATCCGGATTAAGTTGTAAGCCCCCCTCAGATCTAGCTTGGTGAAAATCTTTCCCTTCCTCACTCTCGTCAGAATGTCATCAATTCTGGGCATCGGGAAAGTCACAGGTTCTGACACCAAATTTACCCCCCTAAAGTCCACGACCAGTCTCGGTTTATCAGTGTCCTTTTTGTCCACAAAAAATACTGGACTGCCCCCCACTGCCTTGGACTCTCTTATAAACCCTCTCTTTAGGTTCTTGTCGATAAAGTCCCGTAACTCCTTCATCTCTCTGTCTGACATGGCATACAGCTTACCCACAGGCAGCTGCGCCCCAGGGAGCAAATTGATCTGGCAATCGAACGGCCTGTGGGGTGGCAGTCTATCTGCCTCCTTTTCACTAAAAACCTCCTTCAGATCAGCATATTGCGGTGGCACCTTCCCTTTACCCTCCACTGCAGTGCTTGCCACTCTGGCTACGCTCATCCTTGGCGTTTCCCCTCCTAGGCAGTGCTGCAGGCAGTAGTCAGACCCAAAGCTGACGGTCCTCTGATGCCACGCCACCACCGGATCATGTTGCGCTAACCAGCTCATCCCTAATATTATTGGGGGACCCGCTAATGAGGCAACGTGGAAGGCGATTGTCTCTGAGTGCCTAGACACTCTCATTCTCATCGGTGGGGTCTGGTGGGTAACTTCCCCCCCCAATCAGTTCCCTCCCATCAATGGTGGTGACTTGCAGAGGTGCATCCAACGGTAGCAGGTGAAGCTGATGCTCTAAGGCAAAGTCCCTGCTAAAAAAGTTGCATGAGCTTCCTGAGTCCAGCATACCCTGAACCTTCACTGGGTGCCCATTTGGGAGCTCCAGCACCACCTCAATGGCAATTGCTGCTCTTGGAGAATCTGGTTTGGGCACATTCATTGGTTGTTGGCTCGGCTGCTGTGCCCGCTGATTGGCAGCCAAGCGTTTCCGTTTCCCTGCTCCGGGGTCTGGGGTTCCTCCTCCTCGCCCCCCACGGCCCCCACCATTGCTTGCCAGGCCTTTCTTTGTGGGCAGACTCTGGCAAAATGTCCTGGCTTTTGGCAAAGGAAACATTTCTTGGTCGTTTTTACATCCTTTCCCTCCTTTTTGCGACTCCCGCTGGCGTTTGAAACTTCCTGGGCGCGCGCACCGCCTATTTCCATTGGCTCCGCCGGCGGGGAAGGCTGCCTAGGTATTCTAGGAATGCGGTAGTGATGACACCGCTGCTCTCTCCCTTCCCGCCTCTCCTGAGCCCGCGCTTCCTGTCTTACTCCTATCGCAAGGGCTGCCTTGGTCAGCTGGTCCATAGACTGTGGGCGGGGTGCGCGCGAAAGCTCATCCTTGACCGTTGGTGACAGCCCCTCCTCAAATAGCATTTGTATGGGTTCCGCGTCCAGCTGCCACCCCAGACGATGAACAATCATGGCAAAACGTGACCAATAGTCTCTAACTGACCCTTCTCCCTGCTTACAGCTTAGCAGTTCCCGTTTGGTCACACTCTGCTGCACATCGCTACTGAACATAGCATCCATCGCCTGAAAGAATTTTGATAGATCCTCCATGGCGTCATTCTGCTTCGCCATAAGCGGTCGAATCCACTCTCTCGCCCCGTCCTCCAAGTGCCCCACAATATAAGCAACTTTGGCTGCGTCATTTTCAAAATCATTTTTCTGCAGCTTCAAGGCATATTCTATTTCTGTTCTAAACGCCCCATACTCTTGAGGCTTTCCCCCAAACTTGTGCACCAGTCCCGGTACCTTCCTCGCTATGGGGGTGGGTTTCCCCTGGGCCTCCAGCGACCGTCGTTCGTCCAGCCTCGCCGTCAGGATGGCTATGTGCTCTTCCAAATCGTGGTTTCTCTCCTCCAGCGATTGGCCTCCAGCCGCCCCTCCCGTGGCTCCGGCTCCTCCGGTCTTACTCAGGATGCCCCCTTCTGCTTGTTGCGCACGAGCAACTTTCAGGGACAGACAGATTGCTGTAGTGGTTGGGAGTTACTCGTGCGTAATCCTGCTCCATTTGAGCGTCGGATTGCCTGGTTAAACCCTCCGGACTGCGCAGCCCATCTTAGCGTGGCTGCCCTTAGTCACTCGTAGAATCTGTCTGTGGGCGTTTCTTAAAGCGTTGCCAACATAAGAGTTGTTTGACGCCCAATCGTTTCCGCCTTTCACTGCGCGGGAGTCTCCTGCACAGGGTGGGCGTGGGCAGCGGGGTGCTTGGGCTCTCCTCGCTAACTTCCAACGAAGAGTCTTGGAGCCCCTGCACCTCCCTGTCCCGTTGCTCTCCCTGATCCCTGGTGTTACACTCATTCTCTTCCCCTTCTTCCCGGCTGAGTCTCCCTCTAGCGCTTGGACCTTCCCCTGCAGAATCTGAGACCCTTTCCTTCTCCCTTGCCTCTGATGGCAGTTCCCTGACACTGGGGATTAACATGACAGCAAAAAATGGGAATTTATTTAAAGAAAACTACGAAAAATGCTGGGCTGAAGTGAAAAAAGCTTTAGAAATTTGGTCAAATTTGAAGCTTTCACTGCTGGGCCGTATTGCTGTGATAAAAATGAATGTATTGCCTAGAATGTTGTTTTTGTTTCAAACATTGCAAATTGTGGACAAAATGGGTTGTTTCAAGAAGTGGCAGAGAGACATTTCTAGATTTGTCTGGCAGGGCAAGAAGCCTAGAATAAAATTTAAAATACTAACAGATGCAAAGGAAAGAGGTGGATTTGCCCTGCCAGACTTTAAACTTTACTATGAATCAGTAGCTTTTTGCTGGTTGAAAGATTGGCTGCTTCTTGAAAATGCAGACATTTTGGATTTAGAAGGTTTTAACAATGTATTTGGTTGGCATGCATATTTGTGGTACGATAAGGTAAAAGTACATACCGGTAAAGCATTTAAAAATCATATTGTTAGAAAAGCATTGTTTAATGTTTGGATAAGATATAAGGATTTGTTAGGGGGAAAAACCCCAAGATGGTTGTCACCAATGGAAGCGAAGGCACAGGAAAAACTCAATATGGAGGCCAAATGGCCGAAATATTGGGAAATTCTGGAACAAGATGGAGAGAGAACAAATTGCAGAGCTTTGAAAAATTGAAAAACAAAGTGCGAGGTTGGCTCCATTATTATCAAATAATGGAGGCATACAAATTGGACAAAAAAGTTGGTTTCCAGGTGGAAAAATCAAAATTGGAAACAGAATTGTTAGATCCAAAAACCAAGAATTTGTCAAGAATGTATAACTTGCTGTTGAAATGGAACACTCAGGATGAAACGGTGAAATCAGCTATGATTAAATGGGCACAAGATGTTGGACATAACATAATGATTGCTGACTGGGAACGGTTATGGACCACAGGTATGAAATTTACGGCATGTAATGCCCTAAGAGAAAATTTAATGAAAATGATTTATAGGTGGTACATGACACCAGTTAAGCTTGAAAAAATTTACCATTTGCCCGATAATAAATGTTGGAAATGTAATGAGACTGAAGGTACATTCTGTCACTTTTGGTGGACGTGCCCAAGGATTAAGACATTCTGGGAGATGATATATAATGAAATGTAAAGGGAAGTCTTCTTTCTGCACATAACTGTTAGTCTCTTTCTGCACAAAACTGCTCCATTATGGGGAAGCCTTGCTCCTCTTTTCTCTTGCTTTCTGAGAAATCTTGCTTGTAGGCTTTTCCCTGCTTTTGCACACACTGTACGAACCTGCTTTTCATGCCTAGCTGACCACATCTACAGAACTTGATTGTTACATTGTTTCATGCTATGATCAATCATTAGTAACAGACATCCTAAGCTCATGGAAAACAAACTGTACCTGCTCTCCACGCCTAGCTGACCACATCTACAGAACTTGATTGTTATATTGTTTGTGCCATATTAATCTCTAGTTACAATTCAATTAGGAGGCTTCATGCCTGTCTAGTTCTAGCTCCGATTCCCAGCCTTTACTTCATCAATGATAAATGATCACATGTAATCCCCACCTCTCACATGTAATTCCCGCCTTAGTAGTTATGTTAACCAATCACAAGTTTCTTTGTGTATGTATCAACCAATCAGCCACAGGCCCACCTGTGGCAATGCTTGTAATATTCAATAAAAGAGGCTCTCAAGGTCCGCCCAGACAGACGCCTCATGTTACACCTGCCTCTCGTCTCCTGTGATTTTTCATTCCTACATCTGGTGACCCCGACATGCCAGATCCCTTGCGCAGCCAAGCAGCCAGCCAGCCCTCATACTTCACTTCGACTGGAGAAGTCTTGGCACGCTATTTCGTGAGTATGGGAGGGGAATTGAGCAAGCTTCAAAAATTGCATGCTAGGGAATTACTGCAGCTGGTTAGGCAAAGAGGGGTGGGTGTACATATTTCTTTAAAAGAGATTGAACAATTGCTAGGTGAGATCGCATTCCAATGTCCCTGGTACCCTGAGGCAGGCTCCTTGGGGGTAGAGGCTTGGCAAAAGATTGGAAAAACTTTTTTTGCAGAACCCAGGGCTCCTATTCATTGTCTGCTAACTTGGCAGAAATGTGCAGATGCCGTGGCAAAATTAGGACCTCAGGCGTCCCAGGCGTCTCCCTCGGCCCCTGCATCTCTGTCTGTTGGAGACAACCCCCCTCCTTATCCTAAGCTTCTGCCTCCCTCACAACCCTGCCTGTCCCCCCCCCCTCTTGTCTGTGTCTGCATCTCCAGGACCTGTGCCTAAGCCCACATCCACCCCCAACACCCCCCCTTCCCTCCCTCCTGTGTTTCCTTTGCCTGCATCTGCTTCTTCAGAAGCTGTGTCTCAGCCAACATCCACTTCCCCCCCTCTTTCTTCCCCCCTCTTTCTCCCCCCCTCTTTCTTCCCCCCACTTTCTTCCCTCCCTCCTTCCACCCCTCCCTTGCCTGCCTCAGCTCCTGCCTGTTTCACGGGAGCTGTCCGTGTTGCACTTTCTCAAGCTAGGCAGAAAGGTCTCCTATCCTTAGAGGAAGAGTCTGAGTGGGCTGGGGTGTTGCCATCTGCTTTCCCTATTTCTTATGCAAACCCAGGCACAGCACAACAACAGGTGCTATATGAAACCCTTTCTTATTCTGTAATGCGAGAATTAAGAAGGGCCATTGCTGATTCTGGTTTAAAATCTTCCTATGTAATAGGAATGCTGGAGGGAATAGCAAATGGTTATACGATGCTACCGCAGGATTGGAAGGATCTTATGCGTATGCTTCTGTCCCCAGCACAGTATGTAGTTTTTGACAGTGAATTTAAACATAACGCCTCGACCCTGTCTGATCCACAGCATACAGCCAATGAACTTTATGGTGCTGGTCCGTTTGACAATATAACAGCCCAGGCAACGCTGACACCTGCACATTTTAGTCGCACCGCGACCTGTGTACAGCGCGCCTTTCGGAAAGTCCCTGTATCAGGGCAATCACAGAGCTCCTTTGTCAATATAAAGCAACAGCATTCGGAGCCTTACCATCAATTTATAGATAGATTAAAAGAAGCAGTTACTCGGCAGATTGATAACACCACAGCACAGAATGAGTTGATGAAAAAATTGGCTTTTGAGAATTCTAACACAGATTGCAAAAAAGCTTTACAGTCCGTCATCCAACGTGTTAAATATGACCTGGCGGATATGATAAAAGCATGTGCGGATGTTGGAAGCCAGAGTCATGCGATGTCCTTGCTTGCCGGTGCCATCCAGGCTGGCAATAAGCCAACTGGTAACTGTTTTAACTGCAAGCGCCCAGGACATTTTGCAAAAGAATGCAGAGCACCTGGCGGTGGGGCGCACAGGAATGGTGATGCCAACAAGGCTAAACCTTCCAAAAAATGCCCGAAATGCGGTAAAGGCTATCATTGGGCAAATCAATGCAGGAGTCCGGGAAACTCCATTGCGGCCCCACTCTCAGGTCAGGACAATTAGAGAGTTCTCCGCCTTTAGTTTCCGCTGCTGAAAAACTTTCTAAACATACACCTTCTGAATTTGCCATTGATTTGATAAATCAAGAGAACAAAGACACTGTTTTACCTGGTGAAACTGTGCTCATGCCTTCCCAATTGGCAGGTCCACTACCTCCTAAAGTCGCAGGTTTAATTTTACCAAAATTTTCTGCGGCGAAAGAAGGGATCCAGGTTATTCCTGGTGTTCTGGATCCTGACTATGTAGGCACAATAATGGTTCAATTTTGGAGCCATATGCCCATGCAGTTAAAAAAGGGTGAGTCTTGGGCACATTTGGTGGTGCTCCCTTCTCATCCTACTGCTTCTATTATGGATAGTAATTTGCAAGAGCTCTCTTCTTTTCCCCCACAGCTGTTAGCTGTTATCCAGCGGATTGGTCATCAGAAACTTCTTCGTAAGTATAAAATCAATGGAAAAGTTCTGGAAGGCTTGATTGACACAGGCGCAGATATTTCTGTAATTTCCAGTGATTGCTGGGACCCCACGTGGCCCCTTGAGTCTGCCTCTGCAGTCTTGGGTGTGGGTGGCCCACAAAATTCTTCCAAGAGCGTACAGTGGCTGCCTGTTTCTCTGCCTGATAGCTCTGAAACCATTGCATACATCCAGCCCTGTGTGCTGAAAATCCACCTCAATCTGTGGGGAAGAGACTTACTGCAACAATTACAAGCTACCATTCAATTTAATGAGTAAGCTTGCGCTTCCCCTCAGCTGGAAATCTACTAGTCCTGTATGGGTAGAACAATGGCCCATTTCAGGAGAAAAATTACTTGCCTTAAAACAACTGGTGAATGAGCAATTATTGGCAGACCATATAGAGCCTTCAGTCAGCCCCTATAATACCCCTGTTTTTGTCATAAAAAAGAAGAGTGGCAAATGGAGATTTCTCCAAGATCTGAGGAAAATTAACCAGATCCTTGAACCCATGGGGCCTTTACAGTGTGGTATGCCTAATCCAAATATGATTCCACATTCATATCAATTGGCTATAATAGACTTGCAGGATTGTTTCTTCTCCATTCCCCTACAGGAGAAGGATCGCAAATTCTTTGCTTTTACTGTTCCTGTACTAAATAATTGTCAGCCCAGGGAACGATATCAATGGAAGGTTTTACCAAAAGGAATGTTGAATTCCCCTACCATGTGCCAATATTATGTGAATCAAGCCCTTCAGCCCTTCCGTTTGCAGTATCCACACCTCTTGATTTTCCATTACACAGATGACGTGCTTATTAGTGGACCACGCCTCCCCCCCCCCACTGGAAACGTGATTTGACAAATTGTTTGTCACTTTATGGTTTGAAAATTGCTCCAGAAAAGATCCAGGAATCTTCTCCCTTTCATTATTTGGGACATAAAATGATAGCTAGCTATTCTATTCCCATTGTCCCTGAACTTCATGTTCCTAAAACAATGAAATATGTCCAGTTGCAGCAATTGCTGGGTAATACTCACCTGGCGCAAAAATCACCTTGACCCTTTCTCAACAGCAGACTGTTGCCCAGTTAAAGGAAATCATGCGTCTCCACTGGGTTGATCGAGCAATCCTTAATGTTTTGCCCGATGTAGTCATAATGACAGATTCTGTCCAACCTTTTGTGGCCGTTATTCAGTCAGGCCCATCAAAAGTTCATATAATTGAATGGCTGTATTTACATCATACGCCAAAGAACACGGTAACTCCTTTAGTGGATCTCCTTGCTCAGCTCATCAGCAAGGGACGCCGTCGCTGTAAAAGCCTTTTTGGCGTTGATTGCCATCAAATTATTGTGCCCATGCCCTTAGAACAATGGGAAACTGCTCTCTCCACTAGCATGGATTTGCAGTGCGCTTTAGCCGACTTTGTTGGCCAAGTGGGTTGCCATATTCCAGCCGACCCTCGCCTGCAAATGAGCAAGCAAATCTCCCTGTCCTTTTCTTCCATATTATCCCCTGTCCCTTTGGATGCCCTTACTGTCTTTACTGACGGTGCCCCCTCTAGAGGGGTGGTTGCCTGGCAACAAAATGAAGAATGGCACAGCCTTTACACACTTCCACAAAAGTCTGCCCAGTGTTCTGAGTTAGCAGCTGCTGTCAAAGCTTTGCATCACTTTTCCAAACAACCTTTTAATTTGATTGTGGACAGCCTTTATGTCGCAAATGTCATAACTCGCCTACAGGGCAGTTATGTGAGTCCTTTATTGGATGACAACTTGTTGAGCCTTTTCCTTTCCTTACAATTGCTTCTTTCCAATCGCTCCCACCCTTTATTTGTGGTGCACATTCGCTCTCACCAACCCTTTCCAGGCTTTATCACTGATGGCAATGCAAAAGCAGATTCCTTGCTTAGAGCTTTGCCTGTTTCTCCTATTGAAAGTCATGCCTTTCATCATCAAAATGCAAAAGCCCTTAGCCGCCAGTTCCAAATCCCGTTGGAAGCAGCACGTGCAATCATCCAGCAATGCCCTCAATGCTCTAATCAGACTGGCCACCCCAGCCCTGGTGTTAATCCCCGTGGACTGGAAGCCAACCAATTGTGGCAAATGGATGTAACTCACTTTGCCCCCTTTTCACCTTGGAAGTTCATACATGTTTGCATTGATACATTTTCAGGTTTTATTTGGGCCACCCCTCAAAGGGGCGAGCAAGTTAAGCATGTTTGCAATCATCTTGTTCGCACCATGTCAGTCATGGGCAAGCCCCATTCTTTAAAAACTGACAATGCCCCAGCGTACTGCGCAAAATCCTTTGCTCAGTTCTGTGAAACTTGGAATATTCGTCATTTATTTGGCATCCCCTACAATTCACAAGGCCAAGCGATCGTTGAACGTGCCAATCGCACCTTAAAAACAGCCTTAATTCGACAGGAAAAGAAGGCCGGAGTCCCAGCCTCGCTCTCCGAAAAGGAAGGCTGGTTGGCCAGTGTTCTCTTTACTCTCAACCATTTGAATCTCTCCATACAGGATCATCAATCTTATACTCGCCTGCAGAAGCATTTTCAACAAACAGAGATACTCCCAGCCCCACTGGTCCGCTATAAGATATTGCCCTCCAACGAATGGAGTGAACCTGTAAAACTGATCACCTGGGGAAAGGGTTACGCTGCAGTTTCTACTCCACAGGGTGCTCGCTGGGTTCCTGCACGCTGCATTCGTCTGCACCATGGCGTGGCGACAGACCCTTCCGGATCCAATACCGCAGTTCAATCGCAAACTACAGATCGCCCAGGATGTGACGTCCAGCCCCCCCAGGATTCGCAAGCGGGGAAATCGTAATGGACCTGTGACATGGGGCCAAATAAAGTCGCTCTCATTTCAGGCTGAACAGCTTAGAAAGGAAAAGTAGCTTGAAGCCACACCTGAGAATTTGCTTATGTGCATTATTTCTTGCCTTAACATAAATTCAATGGTAGTGATCGTTCTCAGCATTTTGTTTTTGCCCCTTTCCGCTGCCGCTCCTAAGAACGGTGGTTCCACACCGATGAATGTGTGGGAGTCTTTTGCAAAGACCCTCAATGTTTCTTCCTTTTGTCTAACCCAACAGGTATCTATAGGGGAAATCCTTGGCTCCTGCCTTATCCCTGTTTGCCATGACCCCTTAGAACTGCAAAAGGATACCTGGTTTTATTCATCTCTACCCCAAAATGATTCTCTCCACACCCTTGGTTATTCCGGCTACCATAACTGGGGTAACCAAGTACGCCGACACCCACCTTTGGCCATTGATTTATTGACCCCATACGTGGCTTCCTTTAATGTTACTTGTGCCCGTATGGTGAATTGCACAAAAACCAACTGTGTGAAAATGGGCAAGGATAATTTTAATTGCTCTGATTATGTAAATATTTCTTATGTATATAAATACACAGAGCTGCCTGAAGGCTGGTTCTGGTCGTGTCCAGGCTATACATTTAATTACATTCCTGCGAACATTAGCCATGGCACACATTGCTGTATAAGCCGCTTGTCTATCATATTACCCAAAAAACATCATTTGTCTCGCACTAGATATCGCCGCTCTGTTGAATTAACCCAGGAGCCCCGCCTCCTCTGGCCTTAAGGCGAGCACTCCTCCTGGGGGCAACCAGTTCCCTTCGCCTCTCTGCCCTAAGCCTCTGCAGATCAGGAGAGGCCGAAGGGTTACTGGGCCCTGGAGGAGGCTCACCTGTGGCCACTGAGTCGTCAAGCCTCTCTGGGGCCAGAAGGGTTTCACCTGGGGCCAGCTCCTGATGCACTGCCACAGGTGCAGGTTCTTCAGCATCTAGGCCTTGCCCCAGTTCAGCCGGCCCTGGAGGCGGGGACTCTTGTGCAGGCTGGGATTCCTCTGTTTCATCCTCCGAATCGGAATCCCAGGCCATCACACCCGCCTTAGTAGTTATGTTAACCAATCACAAGTTTCTTTGTGTATGTATCAACCAATCAGCCACAGGCCCACCTGTGGCAATGCTTGTAATATTCAATAAAAGAGGCTCTCAAGGTCCGCCCAGACAGATGCCTCATGTTACACCTGCCTCTCGTCTCCTGTGATTTTTCATTCCTACAGAAATGAAAAAGGTATTTAAATATACATTCCTTAAGAAACCAGAGGCCTTTCTCCTGGGCATGGTCGGCCAATTGGTGTTAAAGAAGGATAGAACTTTTTTTATGTATGCAACAACAGCAGCAAGAATACTCATCGTGAAATATTGGAAGACACAAGATTTACCCACCAGGGAAGAATGGCAGATGAAGTTGATGGACTACATGGAATTGGCGGAAATGACTGGCAGAATCCGAGACCAGGGGGAAGAGTCGGTGGAAGAAGACTGGAAAAAGTTTAAAGACTATTTACAGAAATACTGTAAAATTAATGAATGTTAGAAAAATGTTGGAATGAAGTTATATGGTTTTAGTAGAAAGGTTATAAGGAATTAAGTATAAATAGATTAATAGCGCTTTAAAGGGGAAAATATGGTTAGAAGGTGTTAAGACAATTTTTGACAGACAATTAAAAGAAGAGAAACATAGTGATTCCACTGTTCTCTTTCGCATTTTAAAGGAACAAATATTGACAAAATATCTGAAAAAGGAAACTTTGTTGTTAGATCTGCTGTTAAAAAAAAAAGAAAAGAAAAAAGATTGATACAAATAGAAGTTCTTCCCCTAGAGGGAGCTTGTGAAACTGTTATTAAATTTGAGCTTCGCAGCTGCAAACAGATTAAGATCGTGGGAACAGACTTCTGACCTTGCATAACAATGTATTCAGAGGCTCTGGTGCGTGCTTTCTGCAAGACAAGTGCTTTATTGGAACAGTTGCATGAGAAGACGGATTTGATGACTGTTGCGATTAGAAATTTTGGACAGGTAGTGGGTATCTATATAGAGCCCACCCAGGAATCAACTCAGGAGTGTACTCTGACAGATCAGATGAGGGAGGAGGTTGTTGCTGGACCTCGGGTGGCAGAGATGGAGGGAGCTGTGGCCCAGCAGGAACATGAGTTGTTGGATCTGACAAATGAACTTGGAAAAAGCCAGATTTGGAGAGATAGAGTTTTGTTTGGCTTGGAGATGGGGGGCTGGATAGACCCCCCTATGCAGGGATGTCTTGACTTTTCAAGTCTGGCAATGGGCCGTGAAGAGTTTGGGGTTGTGGGGGTCCTCAACTCTGGAGGGACCTTGAAACACGCTTTTAAATACCACATGGAGTTCAGTGTGGACTATGGAAAAGGGGCTGATCTGTCGAGAAGGGACAAAAATACTGTCAAGTTGGAGTTTCACGAGTGAAAGGACCAGGAGACAAAGTAAAGTACAGGTATAAATATGAAGAAGATCTGCGGAAGGGACATGGAAGAGACTTAAGGGCCTCGGACATAAGATTACCAGGTTAATGAACTAGATGGATGGGATAGAAAGGACTGACAAAACCCGGGACCAGGAGGAAGAGACGTTGGATGAAGATTGGAAGAAAGTTTTAATTTTTTTTTACTTAGGATTGTTTTGTAAAATTAATGAGTATTAGAAAAATGTTGGAACGAAATTATTTGGCTTTAGCAGAAATGTTAAAAAGAACTATGCAAGAATATGTTATGGTTATGAGAAATTGGTATAAATAAGATTTAAGTTTTAAGTTTTAGGGTTTTTTATAGTAAAATAAGGTTAACATAGATTAAAGTAATTTAATGACAGAATATTATGAAAAATGGGAAGGATTTGCTGTGATAATTAATAACTAGAATACAAAAAAGGGAGGTGTGAGGAGGTCGATGAAATAAGGTAATGACAGTTAAGGATTTGAGAATATTGGACCTGTTTTTAATTTTTTGTGGTTTATTTTTGTTTTTTGATTTTGATGTGTTATGTGTTATGTGTTTTGCTTTTGCTTTTTGGTTTTGATTTTTATCGATTGGTATTGTTTGATTGCTGTTTGTTTTTCCCTTGTTTTTTCTTCTTCTTTGTCTCTTTGTTTTTTCTGTAATTTTAAAATGCTTAATAAATATCATTTTTTTAAAAAAAAGAATTGGAGAGAAATAAAGCCGGATTACAAGCGAGAGCTGAGGAATTGAGAATTCGCTTGGAGGAAGCAAGAGCAAGGTCAGCAGGTGCGACAGGAGGTCCCCTGGGAAGGATTTTGCCGACGCTGCTGAGCAAATTTAATGGGGATCCTTGGCAGTATCTGGGATCTAAAACTGGGATCTAGAGCTGCAGGGGGCTGCTTTTGCCAGCAATGCTGAAAAGGTTGGCTATCTTATTAGTCACTTATCTGGACCGGCTAGGGATTGGGTTCGCCCACTGATTTCAGCTAATAATGGTGCTCTCCGGGACATGAAACAATTTTGGGAGGCTATGGATGCTATGTTTTCCCATGAAAATGAGGAGGAAGTCACTCAGCAGGAGCTCTTGGAACTTAAGCAAGGGAGCTTGACTGTGCGTGGTTACTGGTCCCAGTTTGCAATGCTGATTCACAAGCTGAGTTGGAGTTTCAGCTCAGAGCCAGTGCAAGCTTTATTTAAGGCTGGACTTAATTCTGATGTGAAAGATGAGTTTGCCAGGGGGCCACGTCCCAAAGACATGGATTCGCTAGTTAAAGCTGCTTTATCGATCGGCAGCAGGCAGGAGCTGCGGCTGCTGGAAAAAACACAGAGCAAAGGACGGCGTTTCCATGGAGATTGCATTCCTGAGATGCCGGGGGAAGCTAATCAAGGTCTGTCTCAGCTGGAGTTGATGGAAATTGACTCTGCCCGCGCGCAGGAAGGTTCAAAAGCCCAACGGCTGAGCCAGAAGGCGGCAAAGGACGGGCAGGCTGCCAAGAGATGTTTTTTATGCCAGAAACCAGGGCACTTTGCCAGTGTGTCCAGAACGTCGCAACTGGCAGGGGATGGTGGGGGCCTCTCCCCAGGATATAGGGGAGGTAGTCCAGATGCAGGGAAACGCAAGGGCCTGGCTGGGAATGGAACGGGGCAGCAGCCAGGCAGTAGCGCCAGCAACCAAGAGCCCCGACCAGGACACCCCCAACCAGGCATAGTGGTGAGGGTGTTGCTGGATCTCCCCAATGGACACGCGATGGAGGTCCATGCCCTGTTGGACTCGGGTGCTAGTGCGAATTTCTTCAGCCAAGATTTCGCTGCACAGGACCAGCTGCATTTATGGCCTTTGGATTTTCCCCTGCAAGTGACCACCATTGATGGACGGGAACTCTTGGGTGGGGAATTGACCCACCAGACTCCTCCCATGAGGATGCGGATTTCCACACATTCAGAGACTATTGCTTTCCGCGTGGCCACACTGGCAGGTCCGCCCATCATTCTGGGCATGAGTTGGTTGGCCTTGCATGATCCGGTGGTTTCCTGGCACCAGTGTAACCTGACATTTGGATCAGCCCATTGCTTGGAGAACTGCTTGGGAGTAAAGGAGCCGCGAGTCAGGGGTGCCAGGGTGGCAGCAATGCGCATGGAAGATAAGGGCGGCATCCCTCCAGAGTACCATGACTTGGAGGAGGTGTTCAGTGAGAGAGGCTGACACGCTACCGCCGCACCGGCCGTACGATTGCCAGATTAACTTGGTCCCGGGGGCCAAATTACCCGCAGGAAAGCTGTACTCCATGTCTGATCAAGAAATGCAGGAGTTGAGAGACTTTATTGACAAGAACTTAAAGAGAGGTTTCATCCGGGAGTCCAGGGCTGTGGGCGGGAGCCCAGTGTTCTTTGTGGACAAGAAATCGACGAGCGAGAAGAGGCTCGTAGTGGACTTTCGGAAAATCAACGCCCAGACGGTCCCCATGGCCTTCCCCATGCCAAGATTTGATGACATTTTGGCCTGAGTGAGAAAGGGGAAGATTTTTACGAAGCTGGACCTGTGAGGGGCGTACAATCTAATCAGGGTGCGAGAGGGCGATGAGTGGAAGACCATCATGTTCACACCGTTAGGGGCGTTTGAATATCTCGTGATGCCCTTCGGTTTGCAGTGTGGTAGCCTGTGCTTCCAGGCCTTCATGCACCACGTGTTGGGACCGCTGCTGTATCGTAACTGTGCGGCCTTTTTAGATGATATTTTGATCTTCTCTCCCGACGAGGAACAGCACGTGAAGGACGTGCGGGAAGTTTTGAGCAAGCTCAAAGAGCATCGCCTGTGGGTGAAACTGAAGAAGTGCCAGTTCCACATGAAGGAGGTCGGGTTCCTGGGCTACAGGTTGTCGGATAAGGGTCTGGCAATGGACCCAGAGAAAGTCAAGGCTGTGGTAGAATGGAAAAGTCCCAAGACCAGGAAGGATGTCCAACGGTTCCTGGGCTTCAGCAACTTCTACAGGAAGTTCATCAAGAACTTTGCGCAGTTGGCAACGTCCATAACGGACTGCCTGAGTGGGAAAAAGAAATTCGTGTGGACGGAAGCGGCGCAGAGGGCATTTGAGAGCCTGAAGAGGGTCTTTGCATCCGAGGAGCAGCTATTGCATGCAGACCCCAAACTACCACTGCGGGTGGAGACGGATGCATCGGACCGAGCCATTGGGGCAGTCCTCATGCAGCAGGACGTGCAGGGGGAGTGGCGGCCGTGTGCCTTTTCTCCCGGAAGCTGAATAAATTGGAGGTGAACTATAGTATCTATGACAAAGTATTGCTTGCAATTGTGGCTGCATTCAAGCAATGGCACCATTTTCTGATTGGTGCGAAGCATCAGATACAGGTGTGCACGGATCACAAGAATTTGGAGTACTGGCGGACAGCGCGCGTGATGTGCCAGAGGCAAATACGCTGGGCGCAGTTCTTTGCTAATTTCAACTTTAGGATTTTGTACGTGCCAGGGGAGCAGAATGTGAGAGCAGATGTGCTATCACGCAAACCAGAGTACATGGCTGAGGAAGGGCCTCCGGTAGTCAGGCTCATGTTCCCCGAACAGAGGTGGACTTGCGAGGTGACACTGGTGAAGAATGATGAACTAAGACGATTGATACAGGATGATACTTTCGCTAGACGGAAGCTAGATGAGCTTGGACAAGGGAGAGGGGCTGAGGGAGGTTTCGAGGAGAAAGGGGGGCTTCTGTTTTATCGGGGAGCTTTGTATGTACCAGGTGAAACTCTAAGAGCCAGAATCCTCAAGCAACTTCATGACAGCTCCACGGCAGGACATTTTGGGCAACACAAAACCATGTTGTTGGTGACTAGGGAATTTCGGTGGCCCAAAGTGCGGGAAGATGTAAGGGAAGATGTGCGGGGGTGTGAGATCTGTCAGAGGGCCAAAGGGGAAAGGGCAGCTCCAGCAGGGTTATTGGAGCCTTTGCCTACACCGGGGAGGCCATGGGAGGTGGTATCGGTAGATTTCATCACTGACCTGCCCAGATCCAAGGGGAAAACGGCGGTGCTGGTGGTGGTGGATCTCCTAACCAAGATGTGCCATTTTGTGGCATGTTCACATGCAGTGACGGCGGAGGAGACAGCCAAGTTGTTTGTAGAGCACGTGTTTAGGGGTCCCTTCAAGGGTCATTTCGGACAGGGGGACACAATTCACCTCTAGGTTTTGGCGCAAACTCATGAGTTTGCTGCAAGTAGAGGTGAGTTTCACCACTGCAAGACACCCAGAAAGTAATGGGCAGGCAGAAAGGGCCAACGCTGTGTTACAGCAGTACTTGCGGTGTTATGTTGGCCAGAGGCAGACAGACTGGGTGGACAAATTAGCACTGGCTGAGTTTACATACAATAATGCCGAGAATGTGTCCACCGGGATGACTCCTTTCTTCGCCAATCACGGATGTCACCCTAGGGCTTTCCCAGGGAGGGGGGAGGAGTCATGGAGTGTGCTGGCAGCAGAACAGTTTGCGGGGGAAATGGAGGCAATTCACCAACAGCTTCAGTTGAACCTGGAAAGGGCCAAGGAAGTATACAAGAGGGAGGCAGACAAGCATCGGAGAGCAGGGGAGACCATCCGGGTTGGGGACAAGGTGTGGTTATCAATGCAAGGTTTGCCCTGGAAGGGGGGGTGCAAGAAGCTCAAACCCAGGAGGGTGGGCCCCTTTGAGGTCATCCAGCAGATCAATCCGGTGGCCTTTAAGTTAAGGCTGCCCGAGAGCATGAAGATTCATCCAGTTTTTCATAGGTCGCTGTTGTCGCCCTACAGGCCGGGTAGAGGGGAAGGGGAGGTTCCACTGCCCAAAGTTGAGGAAAGGGAGCAAGGCCATAAAGTAGCTGAAATTCTGGATTCCCGTTGGAACAGGGAGCAGCTGGAGTATCTTGTAGCTTGGGAAGGGGCGCCCAGTTCAGAAAACACGTGGGTGCCGTCAGGTTGGGTCACCGAGGAGGGTGTGGTGGAGGAGTTCCACGAGTTATTTCCCCGCAAACCCAACCCCCCTGGTAGATTCTTTGAGCAGGTGTTCGGGCCAACGGACGATGAAGAGGACTTCGAGGGCTTCCCAGCATCGGACACTGAGGAAAGACACCGAAGAGAAGGACTTCGCGAAGATCATCAGGGACCTGCGGGTTTGGGGGGAGGTTGGGATAATGTTTTTGATGATACAGAAGAGGACGAGGAGATTTTTCTAGGTTTCACCCCCAAAAGGCATGATGAGGATGCAGCGGGAACGGCAGCCCCTCCGGAGGGGGAGGAGAGGGGGGCCTTTGGGGAGGGGGTGGATGTCAGGGAACTGGAGTCAGAGAGGGAGGAGGAGATGAGAAGTTATCGGGAGACAGCCCCTTTGATTAGCAGCTTTTCGTCTTCCGAAGAGAGAGAAGATGAAGGGGGGTCAGGGGGGAGTGAATCTGAGAGGGAGGAGGTACTTCCGAGGGCAAGTACCTCTCGTCACAGAGGAAGGAGGGGGGTTGGGCTTAGATGGTGGTTATGCTGGCCCCCAAAGCGGAAGGAAGTTAGTCAGGACAATGATCACCATGATCGGATCACTTTTTGAACTGCTTGTAAATATGCCAAGAAGCAATAACAATTTGTAAAATATGGCTGGAGTCCTGGACACTTATCTCCCCTGAGCACTCACAACTCAATCTGCTGACAGCAAAGATACAGGGTAGGAGCCATTGCCTTATGCATTGGAATTTCTCTTTTCTCTCTCTCTTTTTTTGAATTTGCATTTTATTTATTTGTTAACATTCTTATATTACATCGGTAAACGTTGTCATATTACATTACAGGACTTACTATAATATAATTTCCAACGTGTATTCAAAAATTATATACAAATTTTATATACCTAGAAAGAAAATGAAACAGAAAAAGAAAAAACAAAGAGAAAAAACAAAAACAACCCCCCCAATTATATACATACCAACACACTAGACTTCCTGTCTATCCCGTCGTATATTCCTTTTTTACAAAAGAATGCATTCTTATTATTGTTGGGATACTGCCAGGGAGATGGACACATCAGGCAGGCCTCCAAGTCGTCTCCAGAGGATCACCGGTCTCCCATGGAACAGCATCAGTCAATTAGCAACACGAGCCTCAGAGACATTCCAAGGCCCGTGCACACCCTTTCAGCAGAGTCTCCACAACGAACGGATGCAGACAGGAGAGCATATTTACAACTTAGATCAGAACAAAGTAAAAACATGACTGCTTGCCTCCGTGTCCAGGAAAACAGCCAGAACAAAAGCTATATACAAAATGGAAGTTCCCAGCGATACTTGCTCGTATCCCCCTGGTTGAATTCACTGTATATCATTTTAACGGTTTTCCAAAACCTAAATTATTAAAAATTTTAACTTAATCCCTTAACATCTTTCTTTCTTTACAATTCAACTTTAAGCATATTGATTTGTCACCTTACATATTTAAATCCTAAGCCTATCTGGTATTTGCAAGCTTTTCCAATTAAATTATCTTAACATATTTAACTAAATAGTATTTAAATTTCTTCCATTCTTCTTGGTAATCCTCCTCCTTCTGGTCGCGAACTCTTCCAGTCAGGTCGGCTAGCTCCGCAAAGTCCATCATCTTCATCTGCCAATCTTCCACTGTTGGTACTTCTTGTGTTTTTCAATTCTTAGCTAATAAAATTAAAGCAGCAGTTGTGGCATACAAAAATAATTTAACATCTTTCTTGGGCAGTTCCAGACCTGTTATTCCAAGAAGAAAGGCCTCTGGTTTCTTTATAAATGTATATTTCAACATTTTTTTTCAATTCATTATAAATCTTCTCCCAGAAGTCTTTCACCATGGTGCAGGTCCACCACATATGATAAAAGGTACCTTCTTTTTCTTTGCATTTCCAGCAGAGATTATCACTATTGTGATAAATCTTTGCTATTTTTACAGGGGTCAGGTACCATCTATACATCATTTTCACAATATTTTCCTTTAACATCGTACATGCAGTGAACTTTACCCCTTTCTTCCACAATCTTTCCCAGTCCTCAAACATTATATTATGTCCTACATCTTTTGCCCAGTCTATCATTACTGATTTAACTTGTTCATCTTTTGTATGCCACTCCAGCAGTAAATTATACATATTAGACAAGTTTTTAACTTTAGAATCCAACAACTCTATTTCCAACTTTGATTTTTCAGAAGCAAAACCATTTTTCTTATCTAATTTATACAATTCATTGATCTGGTGGTAATGTAGCCAATTTATCTTATCTTTAACTTGATCAAATGGTTTTAATTTATAACTCTCTTTGTCCTCTACTAATAAATCTGAATACCTCAACCACTTGATGTCCATGTTTAACTTTTTCTGGGCCTTCGCCTCCATTGGTGAAAGCCATCTGGGTGTCTTCCTTTCTAAAAGATCTTTACATTTTATCCACACATTATACAGAGATTTCCTAATTACATGATTTTTGAAAGCATTATGTGCCTTTACTTTAGCATACCATAAATATGCATGCCAACCAAACACATTGTCAAATCCCTCTAAATCTAAAACATCAGTGTCTTCTAATTTTATCCATTCTTTAATCCAACAAAAGGCAGCTGCCTCAAAATAGATTTTCAAATCTTTCTTTAGAATCCGGGAGTAATTTATATTGAATTCTGGGGTTTCCCCCCTGCCAGATAAATCTAGATAAAGCTTTCTGCCATTCTTTAAAACATTTCACATTGTCTATAATTGGGCGGGCTTGAAACAAAAATAACATCTTTGGCAATACATTCATCTTAACTACTGATATCCGGCTCATTAATGACAGTTTCAAATTTGACCAAATCTCTAAATCTTTCTTTATTTCATTCCATAATTTCTCATAATTATCTTTATATAGGTTCAAATTTTTTCCAGACAAATTTACACAGAGATATTTGACTTTTTTCACAAAATCAAGGCCCGTCTTTTCTTGTAGTTGTTTTCTTTCATCATTATCCAGATTTTTTTCTAATACTTTGGTTTAGCTCTTATTTAACTTAAATCCCGCTACCTGCCCAAATTCCTGTATCAGCTCCAGTGCTTTTACTGCTCTGGAGTATGGATCTTGTAATGTCAGTACTAAATCTTTTCTAATCATACTTAGCAGGACCTCCAGGACCAAAATAAACAGCAGATGGGAAAGTTGGCACCCTTGCCTGGTTCCCTTTTCAATTCTCATTTCCTCCGATACCACATTATTTACAATGATTTTAGCTTTTTGTTCCTGATAGATCCCTTTAATAACATTTTTAAAATCCTGACCAACCCCCATACTTTCTAGATTATGTAACATAAAACTCCAAGATACATTGTCAAAGGCTTTCTCCGCTTCTATAAACATTAACATTGCTTTACAATTCTTTCTTACTTCCAACTTTTCCAGAATATCAACAACATTCCTAATATTATCTTTCATATGTCTTCCAGGCAGAAAACCTGCCTGGTCCTTGTGTATATATTCAGATAAAACTTTCTTTAGCCTGTTGGCCAAAATATTTGCAAAAATTTTGTAATCCACATTAAGAAAGGAGATTGGCCTATACAGTGGTACCTCAGGTTAAGTACTTAATTCGTTCCGGAGGTCCGTTCTTAACCTGAAACTGTTCTTAACCTGAAGCACCACTTTAGCTAATGGGGCCTCCTGCTGCTGCCACGCGATTTCTGTTCTCATCCTGAAGCAAAGTTCTTAACCTGAGGTACTTTTTCTGGGTTAGCAGAATCTGTAACCTGAAGCGTATGTAACCTGAAGCGTATGTAACCTGAGGTACCACTGTAGTTCTTAACATTGGCTCTATCTTGATCTTGTTTAGGAATCATAGTAATATAAGCTTCCTTCCAGGTTTCAGGTGCTTTGCCCCCTCTGAGAACCATATTAGATACTTCTACCATAGGTTGGATAAGCCAATCTTTCAATGTCTTGTAGTATTTCACTGATAGACCGTCTGGTCCCAGTGCCTTGCCAAGTTGCATTGAATTTATTGCATATTCCACTTCCTGTCTTGTAATTAAACCTTTTAGTAGGATTTTTTTATCCTCTGGAATCTTCTGCAAACCATTAATTTGAATAAATTGCTCAATTTTCACCTGATCCTCTTTATCCTTTTTGTACAGTTTCTTGCAGTATTTGTAAAAACATTTTCTTATGTCAGCAGGGTTCTCTACAGATTTTCCTTCTGTTACAATATTTGTGATAGTACTTTGCTTTTGCCTCTTTTTTAATTGCCAGGTCAAAAGTTTCCCACATTTATTTGCAGATTCAAAGTTCCTTTGTCTCATCCTCTTTAATTTCCATTCTATTTCTTGATTTATAATCTGAGAATTTTGAATCTGAAGAGCTTTAATTTACTTTTGTATCTGCAATTTTTTTGAATTTCCTCTAAGCGTCTTGTCTTTCTCTTTTAATTGATCCAAAATTTTATCTTTTTGTTCATTTTGAGTCTTTTTCCTAATTGAGTTTTGTTGGATAAGGAATCCTCTCATTACTGCTTTGCTGGCGTCCCAAATAACCCTTGTTTCCGTTCCTTGGTTCATATTAAGTTCAAAATAATCCATTAGGGTTTTTTGGGCTTTTTTACAATTGGAGTACTTCTCATAAAATAATAATAATAATAATAATAATAATAATAATAATAAGAAGAAGAAGAAGAAGAAGAAGAAGAAGAAGAAGAAGAAGAAGAAGAATAAAATTTTATTTATATCCCACCCTCCCCAGCCGAAGCCGGGCTCAGGGCGGCTAACAACAATAAAACAGTACAAAAGTACAGCATAAACAACATTCTAAAATCATTCATTATAAAATCAATTAATTCAAGCCACTGGCAACCATTGGGCCAGAGCTCCGCAAAGATTGCCGAGGGAGGGAGTCAGGCTGTGCCCTGGCCAAAGGCCTGGTGGAACAGCTCTGTCTTGCAGGCCCTGCAGAAAGATGTCAAGTCCCGCAGGGCCCTGGTCTCTTGTGACAGAGTGTTCCACCAGATCGGAGCCACAGCCGAAAAAGCCCTGGCTCTAGTTGAGGCCAGCCTAACTTCTCTGTGGCCTGGGACCTTCAAGATGTTTTTATTTGAAGACCGTAAGTTTCTCTGTGGGGAATACCAGGAGAGGCGGTCCCGTAGGTACGAGGGTCCTAGGCCGTATAGGGCTTTAAAGGTTAAAACCAGCACCTTAAACCTGATCCTGTACTCCACCGGGAGCCAGTGCAGCTGGTATAGCACCGGGTGAATGTGATCTCGCAGCGAAGACCTCGTAAGGAGTCTTGCTGCAGCATTCTGCACCCGCTGGAGTTTCTGGGTCAGTCTCAAGGGCAGCCCCACGTAGAGCGAGTTACAATAATCCAGTCTGGAGGTGACCGTCGCGTGGATCACAGTGGCTAGGTCAGGGCGAGAGAGGTAAGGAGCCAACTGCTTAGCTTGGCGGAGATGGAAAAATGCCGCCTTTGTTATAGCTGCAATCTGCGCCTCCATGGAAAGGGAGGTGTCGAAGATTACACCCAAACTCTTAACGGACGGTGCTGGCACTAATTGCGCCCCCGCAAGAGATGGGAGTTGCCCCCCAATCCCATATCGCCCCATCCCAGCCACAGGACCTCTGTCTTCGAAGGATTTAGCTTCAACCGGCTCCCACGTAACCATCCAGCCACAGCTTCCAAACATCTGGTCAGTGTGTCTGGGGCCGAGTCAGGATGGCCATCCATCAATAGATAGAGTTGGGTGTCATCGGCATACTGATGGCAACCCAGCCCAAAACTCCGGAGAAGCTGGGCGAGGGGGCGCATAAAGATGTTGAAAAGCATTGGGGAGAGTATCACACCCTGAGGTACTCCACACACCAAGGAGTGGCGCGATGACAATTTCCCCCCAAGCGCCACCCTCTGTCCCTGACCAGAGAGAAACGAGCGCAGCCATTGAAGAACTGTGCCCTGGATCCCCACGTCGGCAAGGCGGTGGTCCAGAAGTTCGTGATCAACCATGTCGAAAGCTGCTGACAGATCTAGAAGAATCAGCAGCCCTGACCCGCCTCGATCCAGCTGTCTACGAAGATCATCTGTTAGGGCAACCAGAGCCGTCTCGGTCCCATGACCAGCGCGGAAGCCGGACTGGAATGGATCCAGAGCCGATGTTTCATCCAGAAACCCACCAAGCTGTTCAGCAACCGCTCTCTCAATCACCTTACCCAGGAACGGAAGATTCGAAACCGGGCGGTAATTGGATAGATCTAAAGGATCTAATGATGTTTTATTTAAGAGCGGGCGCACCACTGCCTCCTTCAGTTCCCCTGGGAATGTCCCCGTGCCAAGGGACAAATTGATGATATCCCCCAGGAGGGCCCGCACCTCGTCTGGACACACTCTAATCAGCCAAGACGGGCTGATTCATTCATTCTCCATCTGAAGGAACCCTCTACAAACATTTTCAGTTCTATAGAAACTGCACTATGGTCAGAGCAGGTTTTGGGGCAAATTTCAGTTTTTACTACCTTAGGTACCAAGTCTCTGGATATCCATAAATAGTTGATTCTCGAAAATGATTGGTTTGCCTCTGTGAAAAAAGTGAAGTCTTTTTCAGTTGGATTTCTGACTCTCCATATGTCAGACAGATCAAATTTGTCAGTTATATATAAAAAAAGTCTTAGGTAGTCTACCAGTATTCGAAATCTTTTGTCTCTGAGTCCTATCCATCAAAGCAGATGCAACTCCATTCAAGTCTCCCATTAGAATTAATTTGTAATCCAAGTGTTCCAGAAAGCTTGTTTCCAAGCTCTTGAAAAATTCTGCTTTCCCATCATTAGGTGTATAGATTCCTAGTAATAAATATTTTTCACCTTGTGCTGTAATTTCCGCCGCTATGTGTCTTCCCTCCTCATCTTTAAAGATCAATTTTGGATTCCATTTTTCTTTTATTAAAAAAACACTCCTCTTTTTTTTTACTTTGTCCAAAGAGATAAATTCTTGTCCAAGTCTTTTGTTTATTAAGATTTTTCTATGTAATCTCATGATATGAGTTTCCTGTAGACAAATTACATCCAAATTCTGTTTTTCCAATTGATGATAAACCTGTCTCCTTTTGGGGGGGAGTTTAAACCATTCACGTTCCAAGAATAAATTCTCAAAGCCATGATGCCAAATTAGGGGGATGCCGCTTCTGCTCCCGACAGCTGTGGGCTTTGCAGTCCCAGTTCAACAGCGTACTTCTGCAGAAATCTGTCCTTCTCTCCCACCGTCTTAATCCTTTGCTTTCTTCCTGCAAATTTGAAAGATAGACCCTCTGGGAATTGCCACCTAAAAAAGATTCTTTTCCTCCTCAGGATATTTGTCAAATCTGTATAATTGGATCTCAAACTCAGGAATTGCCGAGGAACTTCTTTAAAAAGAGCAATGGACCGGTCCTGTATTTTTAGGCCTTTTTTATAATGGTATCCCAAAATAATATCTCTTTGTTCCTTAGTCTTAAAGACCACTATGCAATCATAGATTATTTTGGTATCCTTCTTAGGCCCAAATCTGTAGGCTTTTTCTATCCACGATTCCACTTCCTCCTTTTTCAGGTCCCTTAAGTTTTTCCTCATCCAGAGGGGGGACCCCCCTCAATCTCAAGTGAGATTCATTTTCCTTCATTTGAAGAAAGGCAATTGAATTAGCATTTTCATATTGAAGTCTTTCCAAATCTGTCACTCTGACTGTCTCAAGCTGTGCCAGCCTTGTATCATGTGTAGTAATCTCAGATTTAACTTCTTTCAAATCAGTACTTAAAGCTTCTAATCTTTTATCCAACTTTTCTATGCTTGCTGTGTTACGATTTACACCCTCCCTAATATCATTCAATATTGTCATAACCGATTCCTCAAAGGGTGGATTCTTTGAGCCACGTCTTGCTTTTTCAGCACACATAGTAGTTCAGGAATTTCAAGGCCAGTCTCACAGCTTGGTGTAGTGAGAGAGAAAAACAGGTTCCCACCACCAAGCCCACAGGAGCCAGCCCAGCCAGACAGCAGCCCCCTGCTCTTTAAAAGCAAGCTGCAAACGGAAAAAAGGAGGTTTTTAAGCCCCCTTTTTCCTTGTAATGATTATAGGCTGTCCTGAAGAGAGAAGACACTTTTAGCTACTTTGATATACATCCAGGCAGCCACAGGATACAATGTAACAAAGTCAGTGGAAACGGAAATTAAATGTTTCCTCTTCCATTGTGACATCACAATGGAGTCTAGCCTTCCCTCCCTGGAGGTCCGCTGCAGATTGAAGGAGTCTCTTTCCTCCGTAACAGTCACACCAAATTAATATATTTTAAAGTATTCCCCCCCCCCTTTATCTCCTTGAGGGTGGGGGGGGGGCAAAAATTTTGCCTGCAAAGTTTCAAAGTTCTTTTTCTATTGATGCTTCGGTCTTTGCACACCGATTCCAATTTCATCCAACAAAAGGAACTGACCTCCATTTTTAAGCCCCACTCCCCCCCCCCCTCTGATCTATTTTCAAATTGTTGTTTTGGCTTTACTTACAGTTCCGAATTTTAAGTCCTTTTTTAAAAGAAGGAATTGGCCGCTCACGATCGCCAGTCTCAGAGCTTCACACAGTGAAGGAAGCAATCGTTTCCGCTGTGCCGTGTCTCCAACCCCACTCGCTCTCGGAGCTCTTACGAGCTTACCGGGGGCGGGGGAGTCGTGAAAAGGCACCCGCCGGATCTCCAGGTCCTCAGAATGCCCAATCTGAGGGTTTTGGGGGGAACCACGATGCTCTCGTGGTCTCCCCCTGCTTCAATGCGCTGGGGCTCTTTCAGCCGAAAGAGCTCCCGACTGCCATTACCGGCGACCAACCGGAAGCTGCCTCTCAGGGTATTTGTTAACTGCACCATTTCAGCAAATTCTTGTAGCTTGTAATGACGTTATTGTCGGGGCTTCTTGTTCCTTCCACCCCTTTGCCACCAAAGTCCGAGCTGCGGCCATTGCATATAAGAACACCTCCCTAAAGGCCTTCAGGATGTCCCTGCCAACAATGATTAACAGAAATGCCTCTGGTCTTTTAAAAAAAGTTATTCCAAACATTTTTTTCAACTCCTCGCAAATTAAGCCCCAGAACACTTTGATCTTCCTACTTGTCCAGCACATATGATACATGTCGCCATCACTCCCACCACACCTCCAAAAAGTATTCGCTAAATTTTTATACATCTTCAATAGTCTTGAGGGGGTGAGGTATTTTCTTTGATGTTATAACACGCTGTAAATTTCATATTTGTTCTCCAAAGCTCTTCCCATTCAGCCATCATTATTGGACGTCCAATGTCCTGTGCCCATCTAATCATTGTTGCCTTAACCTCCTCCTCCTTAACTTCCCATTCCAGGAGGAGTCAATATATTTTTGAAATTACCCTGATTTTATTATTTATTAATTCTGTTTCGAGTTTAGAGGGCTGATGATTAAATCCAATCTTTTTATCTTGTTTAAATATTTCGTATATTTGATGGTATTCCAACCAACCAGAAAGCTGGTCTTTTATCTCCTCATATTTTCTAAATTTAATTTGGCCGTCCTTTTTTTTTTAAAAAAAATATATTAATTATTAGTTTTTCACAAAAATTCAAAGAAACAAATACCGTATTTTTCGCTCTATAAGACGTACCAGACCATAAGACGCACCTAGTTTTTGGAGGAGGAAAACAGGAAAAAAAATATTCTGAATCTCAGAAGCCAGAACAAGAGGGATCGCTGCTCAGCGAAAGCTGAGATAGCTGCGCAGCCTGCATTTGCTCCATAAGACGCACACACATTTCCCCTTACTTTTTAGGAGGAAAAAAGTGAGTCTTATAGAGCAAAAAATACGGTACATACATATAAACAAACAAACATAGATCATAGCCTTTTTAAACCTTGATCTAATTAACATTGTTTAGTGACTTCCTCGAACCCCCCTGATTGGATTTCAATATATATCATTTTAATGGTTTTCCAAATCAGTGTTCTTATAAAATTAACTTTATCTCTTGACATCTTTCTTTCTTCCCAATTCAGTATTAAACATATTAGTTCATCACATAATGCATATTGTAGTCCTAAGCCTGTCCGGTATTTGCAAGGTTTTTCCAACTAATTTAACTTAACATATTTAGCTAATCATTAAATTTCTTCCATTCTTCTTAGTACTCATCCTCCTTCTGGTCGCGGACTCTTCCAGTCAGGTCGGCTAACTCCGAAAATTCCATCATTTTCATCTGCCATTATTCCACTGTTGGTATTTCCTGAGTCTTCCAGTTCTTAGCTAGTAAAATTCGAGCAGCAGTTGTGGCATACAAAAATAATTTAACATCTTTCTTGGGCAATTCCAAACCTATTATTCCAAGAAGAAAGGCCTCTGGTTTCTTTATAAATGTATATTTCAACATTTTTTTCAATTCATTATAATTTTTTCCCCAGAAGTCTTTCACCTTGGGGCAGGTCCACCACATATGATAGAAGGTACCTTCTCTTTCTTTACATTTCCAGCATTGATTATCACAGTTGTGATAAAGCTTTGCTAATTTAACAGGGGTCAGGTACCATCTATACATCATTTTCATTATATTTTCTTTTAGAACAGTACATGCAGTGAAATTTACCGGTTTCTTCCACAATCTTTCCCAATCTTGAAACATGATATTATATCCCACATCTCTTGCCCAATCAATCATCACTGATTTAACTTGTTCATCCTTTGTATGCCATTCCAACAATAACTTATACATTGTAGACAAATTTTTAACTTGAGAATCCAACAACTCCGTTTCCAACTTAGATCTTTCTGAAGCAAAACCATTTTTCTTATCTAATTTATACAATTCGTTTATCTGGTGGTAATGTAGCCAATTTAACTTATCTTTACCTTGATCAAATGGTTTTAGTTTATATCTATCTTCATCCTCCAACAATAGATCTGAATATCTCAACCATTTGATGTCCATATTTAACTTTTTCTGGGCCTTCGCCTCCATTGGTAATAGCCATCTGGGTGTCTTTCTTTCTAAGAGATCTTTATATTTTATCCACACATTATACAATGATTTCCAAATTACATAACTTTTTTTAAAGCATTATGGGCCTTTACTTTATCATACCATAAATATGCATGTCAACCAAACACATTGTCAAATCCCTCCAGGTCTAAAACATCAGTATCTTCTAGTTGTATCTGTCAGAATCTCCACTCGGCCAAGATGATAAAGCTCATCTTCCGGCCGAGTCCTTCAGAATCGCCCTCTGACGAATAATTAATGACCTGAGCCTTTGATAAGGCCTCAGGCACGTTCCCCCATTCAGCAGAGTTTCAAAGCAGCAGAAGTGATGAGGTTTATGGCTACATTGCTATGCTTTATTTCTTACTACGCAGACAGCAAAGAAATATACATCCTCTCTCTATGAAAGCAGAGAGCAACTGAACAATAAAGGAACAAAGGAACAAAGAAACCAGTACATCACATCTGTCTCCCTTCTCCCGTGAGACTTCCAATAGCCTGGACTGTCTCTGGAATGTAAACAGAGCCTTGTGACTCTAAGCAGCTGCTCAGTGGCAAACAGAAACTAACATCCTCCCCCTTTCTGTGAACACCACTGGGCAGCGTGTCAGTACAATCTCAGTACAAACCCAATTTCTGTACATAGGTACAGTGTTGATCCTTCGGAACAACCTTGGACAATAAATCAACAGGAATTTCATTACCTGGCATGTAGGACACCGTTATGAGTCCTTTCTGAACACGTTCTCTAGCATGTTGCAGCTTCAATGGCAAGTGCTTCGTGCTTTGCTTACAGCCTTCAGAAGTCAGCAAAGCCAAACATGCTTTGTTGTCCTGATAAACCTGCATTGGACACTTTACAGTAATTCTCATGTCTTTACACAATTGTAACAACCATTCACAATCCACAAGTGAATAAGACAGTGCATTCAGTTCAGCTTCACAAGAACTTAAGCTTACTGTTGTTTGCTTCTTGCACGACCAATCAAATAGACCCTGATTGTACATGTAGCAAACTCCAGACGTGCTTTTCCTATCTGTAGTGTCACTTCCAAAACTCGCATCAGTAAATAACTCAAGACCGCAAGACTTCTGATTGTTAAATCTCAGTCTGTAATGCATAGTGCCTTTCAAATAGCGCACTATGCGTTTCAGAGCTTTCCAATCCTTAACAGTAGGATTGTTGACTTGTCTGCTTAGCAAATTACAGCTAACTGCAATGTCCGCTCTTGAACATCTGGAAATGAGGTTTAGTTTGCCTAGCACACTTCTGTACAGTGTAGTGTCAGAAAATGCTCCTTCAGTGTCATCTACCTGATAACCTGTTGTCATTGGTGTGTCTACAGGGTTAGCATCCATCAGGTTTAGTTTGGTTAAGACATCAGCTATTTTCTGTGACTGGTGTTCTAAAATATTACCATCTTGGTCTCTCTCTATTTCCAGAGATAGGTGGTTGGTTACCTCACCAAGATCTTTCATGTCAAAGGGCTCCTTCAGTTGAGCTAGGGCGCTATTGTACATTTTAACATCCTTTCAAAAGAAAAGAATATCATCAACATAAAACCAGCAATACAGCTTCTTTTGCCCTTCCTCTTTGACAAATACACATGGATCAGCTTTACCTTGCTGAAAACCCAGAGAAAACAACACTTCGGTGAGTTTAGAGTGCCAGCATCATGCACTTTGTTTGAGACTGTATAGGGACTTCTTCAGAGAACAAACAAATCCCTGTTTTACCTGTACACCATCAGGTGGAAGCATATAAAGTGATTCACCTAAGGTTCTGTACAAAAATGCTGTATTCACATCGTGATGAGAAACATGTAGATTCTCTTCTGCAGCAAGTTTGAGCATAAGCCTAATGCTCTCATATCTCACGGTGGGTGAGTAGGTCTCGTGATACTCTTCTCCTGGTACCTGTGAAAAACCTCTGGCTACCAATCTGGCTTTGTGTCTGACTAATCTTGCCATTCTGATCTGTCTTTGCTTTGAATACCCATTTTCTGTCAAGCAGTTTCATCCCTGGAACTGTCGGAACTAGCTCCCATGTTTTGTTCCTCTCTAAGGAATCAAGCTCAGCCTTCATGGCAGTTAACCATGGCTCAGCATTCTTCGAGTTCAAAGCCTGGATCGCTTGGAAGCTTGAAGGTTCAAATACCTTCTTGGAGCTATTAACAACAGTTACAGCTTTTGCTGCTTTAGCAAATTCATCAGCAAATGTCTTTGGAGGTCTACCCTTTGTGGCACTTTCAGACCTGCGAATTAGACTTAAGTCTTCAACGCTCTCCTCTTCTTTCTTAGGAGAAAAGTGGCCTATAATGAACAGTGCTTCCTCCAATTCTCGATCAGAGCCTTCAGAGGGTCACAGAGAGGCTTTAGCACTCTTGAAATCCTCTGAATCATCTGATTCAGTTTCAGAATCAGAACCTTCATCAGTGGGTGTGGGGTTTTGCTTCTGTTTATCCTCAGACTCTTCACTGTCATCAGGATAACACTGGAAAATTCCCACATTCACCCCCCACTTGGCATTGTACTCAACACGTCTAGTGAGTCTAACTGTATTAGTGTCAGTCATCATTACTCTGTAAGAAACATTCTGATATCTTAGAAAGATACCATGCAAACCACATTTGCCTAACTTGGAGCTTTGTGGTGTGTGAATCCACATGTCAGAAACAAAAATTCTCATGTGCTTGATGTATGGTTTCTTGCCAAACATCTTTTCATAGGGGGTACAACCAATCGGTGATGATAATCTGCGATTATAGGTGTAAACAAAACAGCCGAGAGCTTCTGCCCAATAACTCTGGAAGATTGGCATCATGCAGCAAGGTTTTCAAGCCTTGAAGCAATGTTTGGCTTGCCCTTTCACAGAGTCCATTCATCCAAGGAGACCGTGGGCTTGACAGGCCATGTTGAATTCCTTTCTCAGTCAGAAAAGCTTCAAACCGCTGAGAAGTGAATTCTCCCCCTCAATCTGTAAACAAACATTTCACCTGTTTATCATGCACATTTTTCAACCAAGCACAGAATTCCTTGAACCTAGGAAACGCTTCTGATTTCTGATTGAACACATGACTATACCTGGAATATGTATCAGTGAGGACCATGAAATATCTGGCTCCACCCAAAGAAGGTGATAGTGGACCAACGAGATCAGCATGCACTACCTGGTATGGTTTTGTAGCTTGTCTACTAGACACCTTACCTTTTGCAGCCATTTTGACCTTGTTTGCTGCGCATGCCTTACACTTCATGTGGTACCTGCAGGGTTTAATAGTCATACCTTCAACTAAGGCACGCATTTTGGAAACTGCCTCGAAGTTTAAATGACCAAGTTTCCTGTGATAATCATGAATACATCCTGCATGCAAAACCTTGTTAGTATCTGCAATACAATAAGTTTCATCCTGCACAACACCAACAGAATCATCATAATGCAATACAAACAAATGATCAATATAATCAGCATGCAATACAAAGTCATCTTTCTTGGTGATGGTGCACTTCCTCTTCTTGAAGGAAACGTCTATGTCCTGCTCCGTCAGCTGCGAGACGCTCAGTAGGTTGTGTGCAGCATCTGGAACAAAAATAATGTTGCGTATCGATGCATCCAAGCTGTGAAGAACAACCATTCCATAGCCTTGACTGGAGATCATGTGGTCATCCGCTTGGTGTCTGTCCCGACGGGTGTTTGTCCCGACAAATGTGTCTGGTCGCTCCCGAGTCGACGATGAAGAAAGATCTAGACATCTTCTGGACCTCTGGAGTGATGAGTGAGACCATTGCCTTGTGTTGCGTTGTCCTGGACATCGGACCTTTGCCTTTTGCATGCATTGAGCTTTCGCTGTGCTGCTCTGTTGCCTTGGCCTTGGGATGTTTACATTCCCTCTTCACGTGGCCTAGACATTCACATGAGTAGCATTTCACTGCCTTCAAAGCTTTGGCAGCATCTACTGGTTCCATTGCATTCTGGGATGATGTCTGTAGGACTCCCCCTTAGTGATGCAGCTAGGACCACACCAATCCGCTTCATTTAACACCACAGCAGTAACATGCGCTACCGTCAGCTGAGCAGTAGGCAAAACAGCAAGCTGGCTGGCAATCGCTTCCCAACTTGAACCCAAAGAATGTAGAATCATGAAGGAATACACAGCCTCTGGAAAGGTGATTTCACGCTGTTGCAACTCATGCCTTAGATTCTGCATTTCCATGAGGTGAGCACATAGGTCTGCTCCATCAGCAAGTGCCATATCATGCAACTTGGCATAAAAGAACAAAGAAGCACCCGGTTCTGTTCTCAAATGTAACTCTTGGAGACTGTCCCAGATCTCTCTGCTGAGGCCTTGTCCCACAAAAGACGTAACTCTTCAGGGGACACAATAAGCGTCAGAGTTCCCCTTGCTTTGGAATCCTTAGCCTCCCATTCTGGGGTTACTGGAGCTTTGGGGTCATCTGTTATCACATTAAACAGACCCTCTTTTCTTAGCAGAGCTTCTGCATACTGCACCCAGTTCTAATAATTATTTTTTTGGAGCTTTGGAATTCCCAACGCACATTCAAGAACCTCTGTTACTCTTGGACTGGCCATGTCTGTGCCTTTAAAGCAGACTGCGTCTTTTTACCAGCTGCATTCCAAAAGCACACTACTTGATGCCTTTGCTTTCTCCTGCCACTGCTGGTAAGTGATTTGGCTAGAAGGTCAAAGCCCACCCCTTATTGCCAATTAATTAGGGACTGTCAGGCTTCCCGGGGCAATGAGCACATACCTCTCATCAATCTTCTTGACATGCAGAGAAGATAAGCTGCATTCCGCTCTTCTGCCGTTCTCTGCCGGTAAGTGATGAGAGGTATGTGCTGCCCAGTGGCAAACAGAAGCTAACAGTATCCACTCTTTAATCCAGCAAATCACAACTGCTTCAAAATATATTCTCAAATCTGGCAGGGCAAATCCCCCTCTTTCTTTAGAATCCATAAGTAGCTTGTATTTAATTTTGGGTCCCCCCCCCCTGCCAGATAAATCTAGATAAAGCTTTCTGCCATTCTTTAAAACATTTCACATTATCTATAATTGGGAGGGCTTGAAACAGAAAAAGCATCCTATACGGCCTAGGACCCTCGTACCTACAGGACCGCCTCTCCTGGTATGTCCCACAGAGAAACTTACGGTCTTCAAATAAAAACATCTTGAAGGTCCCAGGCCACAGAGAGGTTAGGCTGGCCTCAACTAGAGCCAGGGCTTTTTCGGCTGTGGCTCCGATCTGGTGGAACACTCTGTCACAAGAGACTAGGGCCCTGCGGGACTTGACATCTTTCCGCAGGGCCTGCAAGACAGAGCTGTCCCACCAGGCCTTTGGCCAGGGCACAGACTGACTCCCTCCCTCGGCAATCTTCACGGAGCTCTGGCCCAATGGTTGCCAGTGGCTTGATTTGAATTAATTTTATAATGAATGATTTTAGAGTGTTGTGTTGTGTTGCACTGTTGTACTGTTTTATTGTTGTTAGCCACCCTGAGCCCGGCTGGGGAGGGTGGGATATAAATAAAATTTATTATTATTATCTTTGGCAATACATTCATCTTAACCACTGCAATCCGGCCCATTAATGACAATTTTAAATTTGACCATATCTCTAAGTCTCTCTTAATTTCATTCCACAATTTCTCATAATTATCTTTGTACAAATTCAAATTTCCCCCAGACAGATTCACTCCCAGATATTTAACTTTTTTTCACGAAATCTAGGCCCGTCTTTTCTTGTAATAGTTTCCTTTCGTCATTATCCAGATTTTTCTCTATTACTTTGGTTTTGCTCTTATTTAACTTAAATCCCGCTACCTGTCCGAATTTCTGTATCAGCTCCAGTGCTTTTACTGCACTGGAGTCTGCATCTTGTAATGTCAATACTAAATTGTCAGCAAAGGCTTTTAATTTGTATTGTTTGGATCCTACTGTAATACCGTTAATTTCTTCATCTTTTCTAATCATACTTAGCAAGACCTCTGAGGCTGAAATAAACAGCAGAGGGGAAAGTGGGCACCCTTGCCTGGTTCCTTTCTCAATTCTAATTTCCTCCGATACCACATTATTTACAATGATTTTAGCCTTTTGTTCTTGATAGATCACTTTGATACCATTTAAGAAATTTTGACCAACCCCCATACTTTCAAGGTCATGTAACATAAAACTCCAATATACATTGTCAAAGACTTTCTCTGCATCAATAAACATTAACATTCCTTTACAATTCTTTTTTGCCTCCAACTTTTCCAGAATATCAACAACATTCCTAATATTATCTTTCATATGTCTTCCTGGCAGAAATCCTGCCTGGTCCTTATGCATATGCTCCGATAAAATCTTCTTAAGCCTGTTAGCCAAAATATTTGCAAAGATTTTATAATCCACATTAAGTAAGGAGATTGGTCTGTAGTTCTTGACATTAGATTTATCTTGCCCTTGTTTGGGAATCAGAGTAATATAAGCTTCCTTCCAGGTTTCAGGTCCTCTTCTAACAATAAAGCATTATATGTTATCCATTCTCCTTTCATGTTCTTCTTTTTTACCACGTTTGCTTCGACTGGCGATATCCATCTTGGGGTCTTTGGTTCTAAGAGTCTTCTATATTTTCCCCAAACTCTAAACAGGGCATTTCTTACTATGTGGTTTGTAAAGCTCTTATGTACGCTATAAGGTAAAGGTAAAGGGACCCCTGACCATTAGGTCCAGTCGTGACCGACTCTGGGGTTGCGGCGCTCATCTCGCTTTATTGGCCGAGGGAGCCGGTGTACAGCTTCCGGGTCATGTGGCCAGCATGACTAAGCCACTTCTGGTAAACCAGAGCAGCTCATGGAAACGCCGTTTACCTTCCCGCCGGAGCGGTACCTATTTATCTACTTGCGCTTTGACATGCTTTCAAACTGCTAGGTTGGCAGGAGCAGGGACCAAGCAACGGGAGCTCACCCCGTCGTGGGGATTCAAACCACCGACCTTCTGATCAGCAAGTCCTAGGCTCTGTGGTTTAACCCACAGCGCCACCCGCATCCCATATGTACGTTATACTTATCATAATTTAAGTACGCATGCCACCCGTACCGGATGTCATGCCCTTCTATATCTAGTACATCTGTATTACTAAGAAGGAACCAGTCCCTCATCCATGAAAAGCAGGCAGCCTCATAGTATAACTTTAAATCGGGGAGGCCAAAGCCTTATGTTTTATTCTTGGTCTTCTTCCTGACCAAATGAATTTAGATATTTCTTTCTGCCAGCAGTCGATGCAACCTCTTTTCCCAATAAGTGGAATAGTCTGAAACAAGAAAAGCATCTTTGGCAAAATGTTTAATTTAACCGCCAATATACGGCCCCAAAATGATATTTTTAACTTACTCCACCTCTCCATGTCTCTTTTAATTCCTGCCCAGCACTTAACATAATTCTCTTCATAAAGATTAATATTTTTAGATATGAGCCAAATTCCCAAATATTTGATTTTTGAATATATTTTTAATTCTGTTAATTTCTCAATTTCCTCCTTTTCTATTGGTGATAGATTTTTTGCTAATAATTAGGTTTTATAGATATTCAAATTAAATCCAGAAACCTTTCCATATTCTTGAATGATTTCCAGCACTTTAGTAAGACTCTCTTTTGGATCCTCAGTTGTTATAATAAGATTGTTCGCAAACGCCCTCAGTTTATAACTACTACTCCCCAGCTTTATCCCTTTAATAGTTTTTTCCTCTCTGATTTGTTTATTTAGAGTTTCCATTGTTAAGATAAATATTAACAGAGAGAGTGGACATCACTGTCTCGTCCCCTTGTTAATTTCGCATTCCTGAGTTATATTCCCATTTATTATAATTTTAGCTTTTTGTTTGGTATATATCACTAGAATACCTTTACAATATTGATCTCCAAACTCCATCTGTTGCAACATACCCTTCATAAACTTCAAGGATACGTTGTCAAAGTTTTTCTCCGCATCCACTGCCATTAAAACGGCTGGTTTATCTATTCTTAAATCCAGGTATTCCAGCAGATTTATAATATTTCTTCTTCTGAATCTGTCTACCGGGGAGAAAGCCTGCTTGATCACTATGGATAATCTTCTGGAGGATTCTTTTTGTTCTGTCAGCTAAAATATACGCGTACGTTTCTGAGCACAATTCAAAGTGTTGGTGCTGACCTTTAAAGCCCTAAACGGCCTCAGTCCTGTATACCTGAAGGAGCCTCTCCACCCCCATCATTCAGCGCTGAGGGCCTTCTGGCGGTTCCCTCACTGCGAGAAGGGAGGTTACAGGGAACCAGACAGAGGGCCTTCTCGGTAGTGGCACCAGCCCTGTGGAACGCCCTCCCTTCAGATGTGAAAGAAATAAGCAGCTATGCTATCTTTAAAAGACATCTGATGGCAGCCCTGTTTAGGGAAGTTTTTAATATTTAATGCTGTTTTGGTTTTTTTTAATACTTGATTGGAAGCCGCCCAGAGTGGCTGGGGAAACTCAGCCAGATGGGTGGGGTATAAATAAATTATTATTATTATTATTATTATTATTATTATTATTATTATTATTATTATTATTATTATTATTATTACTACTACTATTATTATTACTATTATTATTATTATTATTTTATAATCATTATTCAGGAGCGATATGGGTCTCAAGTTAGTTATTGCTTGCTGATCTGTTCCCTGTTTCAGAATTAGCATAATAAAATGGATTTTGAGTTCTCCGTGCATCATCTATATTCAACATTTCTGTTAACTGAAAGAAGGTTTTTGGGGTCTTTTTAGTTCTGTCCAGATCTGGGGCTACCGCTTCATTCTGATCCCCTAATGATTTAATCTTTTCTCCCACATGCTTCAATAATTTCCCTTCTAAGGATTGATAAAACTCACTCTTCTTCTCATTAGGAGCATAAAATGCCAATAACTATTATCCTTTCTCCTTGTACATTTATTTCTATCACTACAACTCTTCCTTGTGAATCTTTAAAGATCAATTTTGGTTCCAAATAGGATTTAGCGTAAATTACAACTCCTCTTTTCTTTATTTTATCTGAAGATACAAAGTCCATGTCTAACTTTTTATTGGATAGAATTCTTATATGTTGTTGCACGACATGAGTTTCTTGTAGACATATCAAATCAAGTTTTTGTTTTTTAAGAATATGTTCCACCCTGTTTCTTTTTGTTTTCTCATTCAAACCATTCACATGCCAAGTTATTATTTTTAAATCCATAATTCACTTTATTAATTTAACGATCAACAAATTGAAATTTACTGTAAAAATACGACTGCTCTCAGTCAGTATAAATTGTTCACGATATAGTTTTGAACCTTTATGTTTTCCTTAACCCCACTTCCTAGCCTTCCTCCTCTTCTGATTGTTTTCTTGTATCCTCCGCTCCTCCACCCAGCTGTTTTTCACCTCCCAATTCCTCTCCAGAATTAATCTGCTTCTTCCCATGAAGTAAATCTTCTTTTTCCTTTGAAAAAAAAAAGGAAATTCCCTCTGGAAATTCCCACCTGTGTACAATTGCTTTCCTCTTAGGGCCTCTACTAACAGTTTGTATTTATCTCTTTTTCTTAGATACCTGGATGGAATGATTTTATGTATAATAATATCTGTCTCCTGGATTCTAAGTTTTTTCTTACTGCTAGTTCGTAGAATTTTATCTCTCATTTCCATATTTACAAAAGTTATGAGGCAGTCCCCCAGCCAATTATTTGTTCTAGCTATGCTGGATCTGGCTCTAAAGATTCTCTCTATATTATGTGCCATCTCTTGCTGTTCTATTTCAGGCCACTTTGCTAATTCTGAAGCTATTTTCTTATCTATCTGTTCATCCAGCTCCTCCGGAATTGATCTTAATCTTAATTTTCTCTCTTCTGTGCATCTCAATCATAGATATTGTTTCTAAGACTGCCTCATGTGTCTCTTTCATTTCTACAATTTCTTTCTTTATTTTATTTTTCTTTGCCGTGAGTTTGTGGGGAGGACCACTCCCCCTGGAAGCCCTTTTTCCACCTTGGGCCTGGGGGCGGCCCCATACTCACCTCCGCAGCCTATGGGGCTCCAGGGAGGCCTCGGGTGTGTGGGGTGGGGTGGGTGTTTAGTTGGGTGTGGGAATTTGTTTATTTTAATTATGTTGTGTTTGTAACTTTGTTTTTTGTTTTTATAGTTTTATTGTTCTGTTAGTTTGTTTTCTGTATAGGTTTTAATTTGATTTTAAGGGGAGGGGTCAGGGCTGCCCGGGAGTGGGTCCCAGCAAACAAAATGGCTGGGGCAGGTGTTGGGATACTGCCAGGGAGATAAAGTCCATCATGGCCCCAAGCCGTTTGCCGGACGATCCATCGATCTCCCGTAGGCACGCAGTATCATCGATTAGCGACATGAGTTTCTAGAAAATATCTTGCCACATTCCAGAGCTCATGCACACTCTTATCAGCAGATAAAGCACAGCCAAAAGTTGCACTCAGGAGAGCATTATTTACAAGCTTTATTCAGCGTTGATCAGAACAGAGAAATACATGACTGTCTGCGTCAGTGTCTCAGACAGAGAGAGAAACGAAAGCAATAGATAACATAAACATCCTGTGAAAAGGAAATACGCAGGCTGTGACACAAACATCCTGCTCCCTTTTAAGGTGGAACGGAAATATCCTAACATGCTCCCCCTTTCCGTGTAACCTGTGGTACCTGTGGTTCAACCCAATTGCAACTTTTGTATGTAAACCTTAAGTTGTTCTCTGTTAACAACCTTAGACAACAGATCAGCAGGAATTTCATTTCCTGGCATGTAGGACACCTGAATGAGTCCTTTCTGAATACACTCCCTTGCACGATGTAGCTTAATCTGCAAGTACTTGGTCCTTTTCTTGCAACTGTCTGAGTTCAGCAAAGCCAAACACGATCTATCGTCTTGATACACTTGTACAGGACATTTCACAGACACTCTGATGTCCTTAAACAGTTGCATCAACCATTCACAATCCATGAGTGAAAATGACAGAGCATTGAGTTCTGCTTCACAGGAACTTAGGCTCATTGTCGTCTGCTTCTTGCACAACCAGTCAAACAGGCAGTGGTTGTACATGTAGCAAACTCCAGAAGTGCTTGTACCATCCGTGGTGTCACTTCCAAAACTTGCATCTGCAAAGATTTCAAGACCTCCAGTCTTCTGACTGGTGAACCTCAGCCTGTAGTGCATAGTCCCTTTCAAATAGCGGGCTATGCGCTTCAGAGCTTTCCAATCCTGAACAGTAGGATTGTTGGCATGTCTGCTAAGCAGATTACAGCTTACAGCTATGTCAGGTCTTGAGCATCTAGCAATGAAATTCAACTTGCCTAGAATGCATCTGTACAGCGTTGTGTCAGAAAACGCTCCAGCAGTACTATCTACCTGGTAACCTGTCACCATCGGTGTGTCTGCTGGGTTTGCATCAACCAAATTCAACCTGGTTAATACATCAGCAATTTTCTGTGTTTGGTGTACCAGAAAATTACCTGCTTGGTCCCTGTCCACCTGCAGAGAAAGATAGTTGGATACCTCACCAAGATCCTTCATGTCAAAGTGCTCCTTCAGCTGAGCTAGGGTGCTTTGGTACAAAGCCTGATTCTTCCAAAACATTAGAAGATCATCAACAAAACATAAACAATACAGTTTGTTTTGCCCCTCCTCCTTGACAAACACACACGGATCAGCTTTGCCCTGGTGAAAACCTAGAGAAAGCAACGTCTCAGTGAGTTTTGTGTTCTAACACCTGGCACTCTGCTTGAGACCATATAAGGATTTCCGCAGTTTACAGACTGCTGCTGCTGCTGCTCGCGTGAGTGTTGGGAGGACCACTCCCTTTTCTGCCAACTCCATCCGGCCTAGGGGGCGGGGCCTGCACTCACCGCCACAGCATAAGAGGCCTGAGAGAGGCCTCCGGGACACGGCTGCTGCTGCTGCTCGTGTGAGTGTTGGGAAGACCGCTCCATCTCCTGCCAACTCCATCCGGCCTAGGGGGCGGGGCCTGCACTCACCGCCACAGCATAAGAGGCCTGAGAGAGGCCTCCGGGACACGGCTGCTGCTGCTGCTCGCGTGAGTGTTGGGAAGACCGCTCCATCTCCTGCCAACTCCATCCGGCCTAGGGGGCGGGGCCTGCACTCATCGCCACAGCATAAGAGGCCTGAGAGAGGCCTCCGGGACACGGCTGCTGTTGCTGCTTGTGTGAGTGCTGGGAAGACCGCTCCCTTTCCTGCCAACTCTATCCGGCCTAGGGGGCGGGGCCTGCACTACCACTACAGTTTCGAGGCCTGAGCAGCCACCGGCAGCAATGGACAAAATGGTTTTAAATGTTTTAATTGCTTTTAATTTGCAGCACCTTAAATGGTGGTTGTTGTTTTTTTATAATATAATATTATTTCTTTATTTTATTTTTGCTTGGGGTGGGATAAGCATTTAGTCAGCGCTATTGTTTCTTGCTTTGTTCTGTTTTGTTCTGTTCTGTTCTGTTTTGTTTTATTATTATTATTATTCTGTTAAATTATTATATAGTTTGTATTTTGCTTTTAAGGGGAAGGGTCATGGCTGCCTGGGAGTGGGCCTCAGCCAATAGATTGGGTGGGTCAGGTTCCACAGGGGGGGATGTATTGGGACACCCGATCTCAGTGATCACGGGCAGGAGGAGGAGTTATGCTAAGACCAGACCATGTCATTACCGAGGAGGCAGGTTTAGTCGTTGTTTGAGGACTATCCCTGCCTCCAGGTCTGGTCCTGACCGGAAGGATACAGTAATCAGCAAGGGAAACCCACATGACCTGAAAGTGTTGCTGTGCAATGCCAGGTCAATGATGAATAAAACCACTGCCATCCACGACCTGATTGTGGATGGAGGATTTGACCTGGCATGTGTGACAGAGACCTGGTTGGAGGAAGCAGATGGGCCTGTCCTTGCTGCTGCTTGCCCACCAGGTTTCTCTTACGCACAGCAACCCAGGTCATGTGGGCGGGGAGGGGGGGGTTGCAGTGATTTTTAGGAAGTCATTAGTCTGCACCAGGCGTCCTATTGGGAAGACCCAGTTTTCTGAGTGCATGTTCTGGAAGTTGGTCAATAGGGGCAGTACAGGATTCCTACTGGTGTACCGACCTCCCCGCTGCACCAAGGATTCCCTGCCCGAGCTGCTTCAGGTTGTGGCGGATATGCTCCTGGAGACACCTAGCTTGGTTGTCCTGGGGGATTTTAACATCCATGCCGACACGACCTTACAAGGGGCTGCTCGGGACTTCGTGGAAAGCATGGCCTCCATGGGGCTGTCCCTGAATAAGTTTGGCCCAACTCATAGCCGTGGACATGCCTTAGACTTGGTGTTCACCTCTATGGATGTTGGTGATCTGACACTAACTAAAAGCGAAACAAAAGAAGTGCCATGGTCAGATCACTTCCTGGTGCAACTGGACTTCTCCGCAACCCTTCCCCTCTGCAGGGAGGTGGGACAGATTTGGATGGTCCGCCCCCGCCACTTAATGGATCCAATTGGCTTCCAGAGAGTGGTAGGGGATGCTTTATCCCAAGTTGATGGCCTTTCAGCTGATTCCCAGGTGGCACGCTGGAATGCGGAGTTAACCAGGGCTATTGACTGTCTGGCTCCGAAGCGCCCTCTCCGATTGCATGGAGCCCGGACAACCCCGTGGTTTTCCCCGGAGCTGAGGGTGATGAAACAATCGTTGAGACGGCTAGAGCGCCGGTGGCGGAAAACTCATTCTGAATCAGACCGGACACAGGTTAGAGCCCAATGTCGAGCCTACCAAGTGGCAATGGCGACGGCGAAGAGGGCCTTCTTCGCCGCCTCCATTGCATCTGCAGAAAACAGCAGCAGGAGACTCTTTCAGGTGGTTCGCAATTTAGTGGGCCACATGATCTCCTGCAATGACTTTGCAAAGATTTTGGAAATAAAGTCGCTCAGATTCGAGAAGAGGTAGGCTCCACCATGGGAGCAGGGCCGGGGCGGGAGAGTGCTAGAGTCCTGTCTAGTCAAGTTGTGTGGGATCAATTCCAATCTGTTACCCCCGAGGATGTGGACAGGCTGCTTGGACGAGTGAAACCAACCACTTGTCTCCTTGATCCTTGCCCATCCTGGCTTATAAAAGCTAGCCGGGAAGGACTGGGCGATGGGCTTCGTGGGGTGGTGAATGCTTCCCTCCGTGAGGGAGCCTTCCCAGACCCGCTGAAAGAGGCGGTTATTAAACCACTTCTTAAAAAAAACATCTTTAGATGCGGCCACAATGGCCAACTATCACCCAGTCTCAAATCTTCCATTCTTGGGCAAGGTGATTGAGCGAGTGGTTGCTGAACAACTCCAGGCACGCCTGGAAGAAGCGGACCATTTGGATCCCTTCCAGTCGGGATTCAGGCCTCATCATGGGACTGAAACTGCCTTGGTCGCACTGGTTGGTGATCTCCGGCGGGCTAGGGACAAAGGTGAGAGCTGTTTCCTAGTTGTGCTGGATCTCTCAGCGGCGTTTGATACCATCGACCATAACATCCTTCTGGACCGTCTTGAGGGGCTGGGAGCTGGGGACACTGTCATACAGTGGTTCCGCTCCTTCCTCCTGGGCTGTGTTCAGAAAGTGGTGGTGGGGGATGAGTGTTCAGACCCCTGGGCTCTCACTTGTGGGGTGCCTCAGGGTTCTATCCTCTCCCCCATGCTTTTCAACATCTACATGAAGCCGCTGGGAGAGATCATCAGGGGATTTGGGCTGGGTGTTCATCAGTATGCAGATGATACCCAACTCTACCTCTCTTTCAAATCAGAACCAGTGAGGGCAGTGAAGGTCCTGTGTGAGTGCCTGGAGGCGGTTGGAGGTTGGATGGCGGCTAACAGATTGAGGTTGAATCCTGACAAGACAGAAGTACTGTTTTGGGGGGACAGGAGGCAGGCAGGTGTGGAGGATTCCCTGGTCCTGAATGGGGTAACTGTGCCCCTGAAGGACCAGGTGTGCAGCCTGAAATGTATACCTGAAGGAGCGTCTCCACCCCCATCGTTCAGCCCGGACACTGAGATCTAGCACTGAGGGCCTTCTGGCGGTTCCCTCATTGCGAGAAGTGAGGTTACAGGGAACCAGACAGAGGGCCTCCTCGGTAGTGGTGCCTTCCCTGTGGAACACCCTCCCACCAGATGTCAAAGAGAACAATAACTACCAGGCTTTTAGAAGACATCTGTTTAGGGAAGCTTTTAATGTTTGATGTATTTTAATATTCTTTTGGAAGCCGCCCAGAGTGGCTGGGGAAGCCCAGCCAGATGGGCGGGGTATAAATAATAAATAATAAATAACAATTATTATTATTATTAATAATTTTTATTATTATTATTATTTTATCTGTTTCTCCCTTCTGCTCTCTATTCTCTTTCTGTACCTTCCTCACCCACTCCTCCAAGTTAATTGTTCTGCCTTCAGTTCTTGTATGGTTTTTGACATCTCCATATTTTTTACAACTAACTCATTCATTTTTCCTGTTAACTCTGTCACCATCTTTGCATTTTCGTCAATTTTCATTCCCATCCTATCCAGTTTTTGGTCCGTAGTCCTAGCATTCTCATTCATCTCTTCATTTCTAAGATGTCTCTTTTCAATCCCAAAATTAATTCTTTCATATCCATATGATATCTGAATCAATAGTTGACTTTCTTCTGCTAGGATTGGTAACAGAACTTGATGTCACTGTATTTGCAGATTTCTTATTTGTATTGGACATATCAAACCCAGTTTTTTAAGTTCAGTGATTGTTTTAGCAAATTAAATTGATAAACAAATTATATGGTTCAGTTCCACCTCTTACTATCCTAGTGGTAATAATCTGGCAATCACACCTGTCAGAGCTGCTTGAAGATCCTAGCTCACAGAGGATCACGCTAGCCAGCGATCATTAAGTAAAAGTCTTTATTGAGTTACAGTTTCCATTCTCACGCTGCTGCGCGCAACTCTACGTCTAGTAGCTAGATCGGTGAAGCTCCGTCTGAGTCTCCGCCCCGTGTGCACCAACTTAATATCCTAGCCCGGCTCCACCTTTTCCGCCTGACTGTCCTCCTCTGGGTCCCTCTACCCCCCGGGGTCTCTTCCTTCCGGGATTCTTCTGACGCTGACCCCCCGGACCCTCCTGTCTCCTTGCGCCGGGCTTTAGGACCTGGCTCCCTTTCCGGGCTGCTTACTGCGCCACCTTCCTCTGCATTTGAACTTGGCGCGCGCGCCCAACCTTCCACTTTCCGCTTAACCGTTTCTTCGCTCCCCGATGGAGGTGTGGCCACTCCTGACTCGTGCCCTCCCTCCTGTGGTGAGCTGCCAGCGCTTGCCCCCTGGCTCCTTTCCTCTTCCCTGCTCTCTGGCGGTGACGCTGGTCCCGATTTCCAACTGCTCTCCTCTGAGTCCCCTCTGGCTCTATCTTCCTGGGGTGCCCCCCTAGACTCCCCCCTTGCCCTGGCCACTGGTGCTCCTTTCTGTGAATCCTCTGATTCACTGGAAAGACTCGGAGATCTCGGGTCGTCGTCATCACTCATCTTTTCTTCTGCCTCCTCCCCTTCGCTCTCTGTTTCCTCCCTTGCCCTTGCCTCTGCTCCTAAACCCCTGACATCCATCCCCCCCTCGAAGCCCCCCATTCCCCCCTCCCCTCCTTCCGGTGCTGGAGCTGGGTGCTGCTGTTGCAAAGGGACGAACGTCGGATATCGTTCGCTTCCCGTGGCGGGTCTCCATCTGAAGTCTCCCGGGTCTTCCTCCCTGCTCTCGTCGACGACGGTCACCTCCGCTTCCATCTCTGTGCCGCCGTGCTCGAAACCAGGGTCGTCCCCGAAAATGTCCATGTCCGTCTCTCCCTCACTTCCTCCTGGCGGCGTTGCTCGTCCTGAGCATTCCAGCCACTTTCTGCGGAACTGCTCCTCTGGCCTATCGTCCCACCAATACGAGGGTTCTGATGCAGATCCCGAGGGTGACCCCTCCGGGGAACGGACGTCTCGTGTCGGGTCCTCGTCCGAGTCGAACCCCCGGAACGTGCTGGCCGAAAGCGTGGGCGTGAAAAGCCAGTCGTCGAAAAAGTCTGCTGGCATAGGTCTATGTGGGAAGAGGGCATGAAACTCGTCTTTGAGCAGAGGTTCGTCCAAGGCGTAGCCCGGCACCCAGCTGTTTGCACTGGCCGGGGTGCCCTCCTTGGCGAGAAAGTATTCTACCCCCTCTTCCCCCCATCTGGAGTCCAAAATCTCCGTGACTTCGTTGATGCGCTCCTTCTGTGCCACTCCCGCGTGCCCTGTTCTGTCTCTGACCGGACTCGGCGCCGTTCCGGGTTCCTGGAACCTGTGCGGTGCCTTGTAGGGAGTGAGCACCGATCTGTGGAATACCGGATGCATTCTGGAACCCTCCGGAAGTGCCAGTCTGAAAGCTACCGGGTTGACCTGCTCTTCGACTTGGTAGGGCCCCAGTTGTTTATGCCCTAGTTTCTTCTTGGCCAACGACCTGGCCGGCACTGCGTGGGCTGCTAACCAGACCCAGTCTCCCACGTGGAGCTCTTCGCCAACCCTTCTGTGTTTGTCCGCTTGTACCTTGTATGCGTGCTTGGCCAGCTCCAGGTGGCGCCTCAGCTGATCGTGGACTTCCTGCAGCTCCGACGCGAACGCATCTGCTGTCTGCGGCTCCCCCTCCCCCATTCTTTCCAGTCCCGGGAAGGTTCTGGGGTGCCTCCCGTTGTTGGCGAAGAACGGCGTGACCCCCGTGGAGACGTGCTTCGTGTTGTTGTAGGCGAACTCGGCAAGCGGCAGGTAATCCACCCACGTCGCAGGCTGTTGATTTGCATAACACCTCAGGTACTGCTGCATGATGGCATTGACCCGCTCCGCTTGCCCGTTGGTCTGCGGGTGTCTCGCCGACGCCAGGTTGATCTTGACGTTCAGGAAGCCCATCAGCTTCTGCCAGAAATTCGAGATGAACTGCCGCCCCCGGTCGGACAGAATAGACCGTGGCAGACCGTGAACCTTGAACACGTGGTCTATGAACAGTTTGGCGGTTTGCTCCGCCGTGGCCACCTTAGCACACGGAATGAAATGTGCCATCTTGGAAAACAGGTCCACCACCACCAGCACTGCCGTCTTGCCCCTCGAGCTGGGCAGATCCGTGACAAAGTCCAGGGCCACCCTTTCCCAAGGTTCGACCGGAGTTTGCAGCGGTTCCAACAGTCCGGCCGGTGGTCTGTGCACTGGCTTGGCCCTCTGGCAGGTGTCACACCTCGCCACGTAGTCTGCGACCTCCCCTCTCATTCCAGGCCACCAGAAATCCCTGGCTACTAATTCCACCGTCTTCTCCTTGCCGAAGTGCCCGGCAGTGGGCGCGTCGTGCAGCTGCTGCAGCACCTTGGCGCGAAGGTCGTCTCCCGGCACGTAGATGGCCCCTTTACGGATGAGCAAACCATCTCGTAGCTGGAAACCGTCGGCCGCTGCCTTGCCCCTTTGCACCTCTGCCATCTTTGCTTGCGCGAAGGAGTCATCCTGCAACGCTCGTCGCACTGCCTCCAGGTCCACGGTTGCCGCGGCGCACGCCCACACTGTTGGTGCGAAGATGTGCATGGCGGCTGCTGGCGTTGCGTCCTCCAGATACTGCGGCTTACGGGAGAGAGCGTCCGCCATGATGTTGGTGTCCCCCGGGACATACTCTATGCGGAAGTCGAAGTTCGCAAAGAACTCAGCCCAACGTATCTGCCTCTGGTTTAGGAACTGTGCCGTGCGCCAGTGCTCCAGATTCTTGTGGTCCGTGCAAACCTGCACCGTGTGCTTGGCGCCGATCAGGAAGTGCCTCCACGCTTTGAACGCTGCATGAATGGCCAGCAACTCCCTGTCCCAGATGGTGTAGTTCTGCTCGGACTTGCTGAGCTTCCTGGAGTAAAACGCTCCCGGTCGCCACACCCCCTGCGGGTCCTTTTGCAGCAGGACCGCCCCCACGGCTCTGTCCGAGGCGTCTGTCTCCACCCTCATCGGCCTGCTGGGGTTGACGTGAAGCAGCTGCTCTTCCGACGCGAAGAGACGCTTGAGTGCCTGAAAGGACTGCTCCGCCTGCTCTGTCCAAACGAACTTCTTTTTCTTGGAGCTAAGCGTGTCTGTGATGGCCGCTGTCTGCATAGCGAAGCCCTTGATAAACTTGCGATAGAAGTTCGCAAAGCCGACAAACCGTTGGACCTCTTTCCGGTTGCGTGGACTCTTCCAATCCAATACCGCTCGAACCTTGGCGCTGTCCATGGCGAGCCCCTTGTCAGACAACTTGTAGCCCAGAAAATCCACCTCCGTCACGTCAAATTGGCACTTCTCCAGCTTGGCGTAGAGCCTATGTTGCTTTAGCCTGCTCAGCACTTCCTTGACGTGTCCGTCATGCTCCTGCTGCAATTCCGAAAAGATCAGGATGTCATCTAAGAAACAGACGCACGTCTTGTAGAGAAGTCTCGCCAACACGTGATGCATGAAAGCTTGAAAAACGTGGGAGCCATTTTGCAATCCAAAAGGCATAACTCTATATTCGTAGGTACCCAGTGGCGTGAACATGGCCGTCTTCCACTCATCTCCCTCCCGCATGCGAATGAGGTTGTACGCCCCTCGCAGGTCTAACTTGGTGAACACTTTTCCCTTCCGCACCTTCGCCAGGAGGTCGTCGATTCGGGGCATGGGGAAGTCCGATGGCTTGGTCCCATTGTTTAAAATGCGATAGTCCACTACCAGTCTTTTTTGGGGCGTGTCTCGCTTTTTAACAAAGAATACAGGACTGCCCCCCGCTGCCTTGGACTCTCGGATGAAACCGCGCTCCAAATTATGATCTATGAACTCTTTGAGTTCCTGCAGTTCGTCCTCTGACATGGAATACAGTTTCCCTTTAGGCAGCGCCGCCCCCGGCAGCAGGTCAATTTTGCAGTCATATGGCCTGTGAGGGGGTAGCCTGTCTGCCTCCTTCTCGCAGAAAACTTCCAAAAATTCTGCGTACTTGTGGGGAATCGCTTGCAGCGTGCCTAGCAGCAGCTGTGACTCCTCTTCCTCTCCTTCCTGCCGGGGCACGATGCAGTGTTCAGCACAAAAGGAAGAGCCGAAGATCAGCTGCCTCTGGTACCAAGCCAGCGTTGGGCTGTGCTTGTCCAGCCAACTCATTCCCAATACAATGGGCGTATCCGATAGTTGAGTGACATTGAAGCTGATGATTTCTTTGTGATTCCCAAGTCGCATCGCCATCGGTGGCGTCTGCTTCACCACTTGCCCCCCTAGCAACTCCCTGCCATCCACCGTGACAACCTGCAGGGGCAGTGTGGCCGGCAGCAACTGTATAGCGTGTTTGTCGACAAAGTCCTGCCCTATAAAGTCCGCATTGCTGCCCGAGTCAACTGTGATTGGCACGTCCATGGTGATTCCATTGGGCAGCTGGAGAGATGCGGTGAGCCTCACTACTGGTTTGGGCGGGAGGGGGTTCACGGGCTGTAAAATCTCTGGGGACTGTGTCACTAACACGTCTGGCTGGGCCCCAGGGCCTCTTCCTCCAGCCAGACTGCGTCGTTTCCCTGCTGTGGTCCTCCTTGCTGCGTTGCTGCAGTCACCATTGCTGAGGCTGCAGTGAGCTTGTGGAGCCTCTGGGGACACTCTTTCGCCATATGCCCTGGCTCCTCACAGACGTAACACTTCCTGTTCCCTCTAGGAGGCTTCGCTTTCACTGCTGCCGGTGCTAGGGCTCTGGTTGCTGACTGAGCCCTTGCACCTCCAACCTCCATAGGTTCCGTTCCTCCTCCTGGCGGAGGCGTGGATTGCGCACGCGCTGCTTCTCTGGGAAGGAAGGAGGAGCCCCTGGCTGGTTCGTGCCCTCCACGCCCTTCGTCCCTGCTCCACGGACGTTCTTCCAGCCGCACCCCCACTGCCAGTGCCCTCTGAACGACCTCCTGGGTGGTCCGGGGTCTCTCCCCCCTCGCGATCTCATCTTTAATCGAGCTGTGCAACCCCTCCCAAAAGAGGTCTCTTACAGGGGCCGAATCTCTGTCCCATTCCAGGGCACTGACCAAAGCGAAAAAGCGGGCATGGTACTGCCTCACGCTGGCCCTCCCTTGCCTTAGTCCATGCACCTCCTTCCGGGCAAGATCCACGTCAATGCTTGATAAAAAACACCCATCCATCGCTTTAATAAAGGCATCCGCATTTTGGAGCGCCGGATCCTTATCTTTCCATAAATTGCGCAGCCATGCTTTAGCATCCCCATGCAAATGGGACATGATGAATCCCACTCTCTCTTGCTCATCTCTAAAGTCTTTATTCAGCAGTTGCAGTGCGCACAGTACGTCTGCTCTAAAGTTGGGATACTGTTGCAGGTTCCCATCGAAGTGAGAGACCAGACCTCCTGTTCGTCTCGCCAACCCAATTCCCTCCTGCCTGGGTGTCTGCTTTGTCAGCACGTCTAACCTGACCTGGAGATCCCTGCAGGCGGCAGCTGCCTCCTCCTCTCTCTTCCTGGATGCAAGAGCCTCGGCATTCAGTTGTGACACTGCTTTTCTGAGTTCCTCTATCTGCTGCTCAGCCGTCATGTCGTCTGCCGTTCGTGAGCTCGCTAGTAGGCACCTGCTTCTCTCCCCTCCTTGAGGCTGTAGATGCCCACAATTCCGAGACGGAGCTTACTGTCAGAGCTGCTTGAAGATCCTAGCTCACAGAGGATCACGCTAGCCAGCGATCATTAAGTAAAAGTCTTTATTGAGTTACAGTTTCCATTCTCACGCTGCTGCGCGCAACTCTACGTCTAGTAGCTAGATCGGCGAAGCTCCGTCTGAGTCTCCGCCCCGTGTGCACCAACTTAATATCCTAGCCCGGCTCCACCTTTTCCGCCTGACTGTCCTCCTCTGGGTCCCTCTACCCCCCGGGGTCTCTTCCTTCCGGGATTCTTCTGACGCTGACCCCCCGGACCCTCCTGTCTCCTTGCGCCGGGCTTTAGGACCTGGCTCCCTTTCCGGGCTGCTTACTGCGCCACCTTCCTCTGCATTTGAACTTGGCGCGCGCGCCCAACCTTCCACTTTCCGCTTAACCGTTTCTTCGCTCCCCGATGGAGGTGTGGCCACTCCTGACTCGTGCCCTCCCTCCTGTGGTGAGCTGCCAGCGCTTGCCCCCTGGCTCCTTTCCTCTTCCCTGCTCTCTGGCGGTGACGCTGGTCCCGATTTCCAACTGCTCTCCTCTGAGTCCCCTCTGGCTCTATCTTCCTGGGGTGCCCCCCTAGACTCCCCCCTTGCCCTGGCTACTGGTGCTCCTTTCTGTGAATCCTCTGATTCACTGGAAAGACTCGGAGATCTCGGGTCGTCGTCATCACTCATCTTTTCTTCTGCCTCCTCCCCTTCGCTCTCTGTTTCCTCCCTTGCCCTTGCCTCTGCTCCTAAACCCCTGACAACACCCCTAATCAAATTACCTTGTACCCTTAGCTATCTAAGGAGTGTTTAAGATTTTAACCACTGAAAAGGTTTAATAACCACTAGGCAATGATCTTAGTAGAATCAAAAAACAGGAGGAGAGAGAAAAAAGGAAGAAAACAAAAACAAAAACAAAAAGCAGCAGAGCAAAAACAAAACAAAAGTAGGTAATAATAATATTAATAATAATAATGTCGTTGTTGTTGTTTAGTCGTTTAGTCGTGTCTGACTCTTCGTGACCCCATGGACCAAAGCACGCCAGGCACCTCTGTCCTCCACTGCCTCCTGCAGTCTGGTCGTACCCATGCCGGTAGCCTCGAGAACACTATCCAACCATCTCGTTCTCTGTCGTCCCCTTCTCCTTTTGCCCTCCATCTTTCTCAACATCAGGGTCTTTTCCAGGGAGTCCTCTCTTCTCATGAGGTGGCCAAAGTATTGGAGCCTCAGCTTCACGATCTGTCCTTCCAGTGAGCACTCAGGGCTGATTTCCTTCAGAATGGAGAGGTTTGATCTTCTTGCAGTCCATGGGACTCTCAAGAGTCTCCTCCAGCACCATAATTCAAAAGTATTAATTCTTCGGCGATCAGCCTTCTTTATGGTCCAGCTTTCACTTCCATACATCACTACTGGGAAAACCATGGCTTTTACTATACGGACCTTTGTTGGCAAGGTGATGTCTCTACTTTTTAATAATAATAGAAGGAAGGGGAAAAGGGGGAGGGGGGAGCGGAAAGAAGAACAAGACAGAAAAGGGGGAAAGAGAAAAAGGAAAGGAAAGGGAAAAAAGAAAAAAAAAACAAAGGAGGGAGGGAAGAAAGAACAGATAGCAACCCTAAAATAAACTTAAGGCACTTTTCACTTAAAAATATAAAGACCGGGAGAGATTTTAAATAGAAGAAAGAGATAGTTGTATAGGGTTATAACGACAAATCCTCATTAATTTGTTTCCATTTTTTTTTGGGGGGGGATATTCTTTACTCCAATCTCTTTTGTTTCTTATCCGATAATGTTTTAATCTATACTGTCACTTCCAACCTCCAGAAAATAAAAGTTCTTTTCCTGACATTGGCTCTTTTCAGGCACTGTTTTCTATATACCTTGGGTTTGACCTCCTCTTTCACTTGCGTCAACTGTATGGTTAAACAAAGCTCTTCTGGTTAGTTTTCCCAGCTGGTTTACATGGCTGCAGAACTTGCGTAAATTTAATTAATATAGAAAGTCATTAATGCCGCTTTTCAAAGTTATAGTCACACTAACCGGGTATCTAAACTCGTTGTTGTTCTGTGGAAGTTCTGCCGCCAGGACACCCCAAAAATCAGGCTTTCTCACCGGGGGGAGGGAACGCTGTTACCGATGCCTGTGGTCTCCTTCCCGAACTTCTAGGTCCATTTTTGGAGACCTTCCCACATCACAGTGAATCCTTCTAGGTTCTGGAAGCCCTCCTGAACCTTCTGAGGGGTTGTGAAGCCTTCCAACCCCTCTTTCACCCCTTTGGTGAGTGTGCGTCTCCCGGAGCCCAAGAAACGCGCGTCCGGAGTCGAGCTGCAGCAAACCCAGAAGCCCAGAGATTGGTATCAGAAGAATGCAGAGTTCTTAGAGTTGGTCAAGCATTCAGCAGCCACCTTGCAAGGTTAAATGGCCATGTTTTAACCTTGCATTGGAATTTCTCTACCCTCTCCTCTTCCCTTCTGCCCCAGCCCCCTCAAAATTTGCTTCAGAAGGTTGGGAGACCCTCTAGAGCAGATGGGAGGCATGAAGAGAGGAAGGGTAAATCCCTTTGCATTACTTCTAGAAAGTGCAGGGGCTTTGGTTTGTCTTCAGGAGATAGTATTCTGCGGATGAGTAATATATCCCTCAGTTTATACTTATCAGTTGATAAGTGCATCGTTTTAGTTCCCATCTTTAAGATGAAGAACTGAGCTAATGAGTGCCTCTCAGTGGGCTCACTTAGCTTGCAAATGGTGTGGCTTGCTAACAGAAAATATTTTGGGGGGGCTCCATATAGAATAACAGTAGTTTTGTTTGGGTGATGGACTCTTGATTGCTCTTGAGGATGCCCAACTTTGCTGCATTCTAGACCCAGTATAAAAGTGACTTGACCCAAGGACACTCAGTGCTTCTTCAACAGATATAAATTTGCAAGTCTTCTCTATTCTGCTATTGCAGCCACAGTAAGATGCCTTTCTCCAGCTGACATTCACAGTGGTGTTAGCACTTAGTTAAGAATCCTTGCACCTATGTCTACCAGATCATTAATTCTAAAAAAAATATGATTAGCTACAATTTTATAGGTTTGACAGAACAGGGCTTGTTTTTCTTTGCCAAGTGTATTTTAGCTTGCTAGTTGGCTTGCTAGTTACTTGTTAATGAGGGGAGATGATATGGCTTTTATTCTGACCATAACAATGTAACAATATGACTTACAGGAGATTTGGAACGTTTTTAGAGACTCTTGGTACTCCTCTTGGTACTCTTAAGAGAAGAGATGCTGGCCAGCTCTCAAACAGCACAAACCATTGTGGCATCCTAATGGGTTAACACATGACCCAACTGTAAGGCTGCTGCTGTGGCCAGAGCCTGACATTAGGTTTCACTTAATGAAGCTTTATTCTGATATCTGTGCTTTCCCAAATGTGGGTGCTGCATGTTCAAGTGTACATACAGTTGTAACCCACATATGATTTTTGAGGTTTCTTAATGGTTATGATGCAGCACATGTACAATAGCATAAACTTCTCCAGTTAAAAGCACTGATTGGACTAATTTACATTGTCCCATAAAATTGTTCAATATTGGCTGAGGTTAGAAAGGAGAACCACAGATGACTTGTGGGGTGAAGATAGCACTGGTCAACAAAAAAATTGTTGCCTGTGTTTTTTTCAGATGATTTAGGACGAATCTGATGTGCTGAATCCAAAAATCACATTGGTTTTGCTCAATCAGGTCAAGTTTTTGAGCTATGGCCACATGTCGGTTTTTTTACGTTTTTGTTCACATGTACACTTGTGTGGAACATTTTAGAAGAAGTTGGTGGGGGTAAAATGCCATGTCGAATAATTGTTTTGATTGGAAATGATTATTTTAATGACAAGAAGTATTCAGGTCCGATAATTCTGGGTGATTATGTCAAAATGGGATCAGTTTGAAGTCATAAAACTTCGAAATCTTCCATAAATTGGTGCGGCAAAGCATAAAGTTATTTTGGTATTAAACTTGGTGACCAGGATAAAGCTTGGGCACCACACATGGTGTGCAAGGCATGCACCAAGACTCTACGTGGGTGGACCAATGGCAAGAGGATTCTGAACTTTGGAATTCCCATGGTTTGGAGGGAGCCGACAAACCATGTCACTGACTGCTACTTCTGTGCTGTTGATGTGACTGGGATCAACAGAAAGAACCGGAGCAGCCTCAAGTATCCTGATCTTCAATCAGCACCTCATCCTGTAGCTCATTGTGATGAAATTCCAGTGCCTATCTTCGGAGAACTTCCTGACATTAGTGACGAAGATGCCTCCAGTGTTGAAGGACATGAAGAAGAAGAAGTGGTTCTTGAAGATGATGCTCCACATCCATTTTCCCAAAAGGAGTTGAATGATCTAGTTCGCGACCTCAGCTTGTCAAAGGACTCTGCCGAACTGTTGGCATCCAGATTGAAGGAAAAAAACCTCCTCTCTGACAGTGCTCGCATCAGCTACTTCCGCAACAGGCATCAAGAGTACCTCCGTTTTTTCTCGGAAGAGAAGGACTTGGTGTACTGTGCAGATATTGCACAGCTTCTGCTCAAGCTTGGAGCAGAACCCAAAGTTTGGAGACTGTTCATTGACAGCAACAAGCGATCACTGAAATGTGTTCTGCTACACAACGGCAACCAGTTTGCCTCTATACCCCTGGCTCACTCAACTACACTGAAGGAGAACTATGAAGCGGTGAAGTATGTGCTGGAGAAAATTGTTTATGATCAGCATAAGTGGTTTATTTGTGTTGACCTGAAGATGGTGAACTTTTTGTTGGGACAACAGTCTGGCTTCACCAAGTACCCATGTTTTCTGTGCATGTGGGATAGTAGGTGTTGGGTGTAGTGAAGGGTTAACCTTCTATGCCTCGAGCCTGAGAGGTGGGGCTTACAAGGGAAGTAAGCCAGGACATGACGAAAACAGCTTGGAATGCTGTGAGCTGAGTGGAAATCGAAAGCACTTTGTTCAGACGCTGCAAGCAGAGAGAGAAGATGCAGCTTAACTCGGATGGCTGTTGGAAATTGTAAATACACTATTTTGTTTCAATAAAGAGACTTTAGGACAGAAGAAACATTTGGGACTGATTTACTGCTCTTTCGACACACGACCGCTGTGCAACTTTGCTAATTGCTAATTGCTTTACGACCTGCAGAGGCTCGCAGGGGGAAGCGTGCTGGACGCCGAACAATAAAGCAATAAATCTATCCAAGAGGTTATGGCTGGTTAACGCAAAGCGTGTGAGAAAGGGCTTTGAAGCTTTATTTGCTGGACGTCAGTTTGATCGACTGCCAAGACTTCAAAGGGCAGATCGGAGGAGGCTGACGGAGCAAGGGAGCTGCGATGCCAGGTCTTTCCGGAACACCCAGTTGGCAGAAATGAGTGAGTACTGCAAATGCCACAGAAGGGAGAAGGGAGGCATGGCACAGCCCCAAGGGCATGGCTTTGAGTTTAAACTGCCATGTCAGAAACTGAATAGTCAAAATTGGCTACAGTGGAGTTTTGAAGTGGAACTCTTGCTGGTGGGAGAGCAGCTCTGGGATTTACTCCAGCCCCCACAGTATGCAGCTGGGAAAGCAGAGGCTGAGAAGGCTGCAGTGCAAAGTGACTTGGAGAAGCGTGTGCTTGCTTTTTTGGCAGAAAATGTGGATGCTCATCTAGTGCCAGTTGTCCTGGGTGCAAGAAAGCCAGAGGCCGCTTGGCAATTACTCCGAAAAGCCTGTGAAGCTGGGGTGGGAAGCAAGGGCCGAGACGTGGCTGCATCCGAAATGGAGAGGCAAGATGGCGTCGGCCACATCCTTGAGAGCCAATGCACAGCTGGGAGGAGCTGGGAGCCCCCACAGGGGGGCGAAGGGACTGTTGCTGTTGCCTGGAGAGAGGCCAAGAGTTGGGAGCCCCTTACCCATCAGAGGGGGTGCAGGAAAACGTCCTGGAGGCCCCGTGAGCAGTGGGGGGGGGGCAGTGAGCAGTGAAAGCTCAGAGACTCCTCTTTCTCCAAAAGCTGCCAAGAGTTGTTTACGTCGTGAGCTGGAGCCTAGCCGTGCGAAGCTGAATGCTACAGGAGGCTTCAAGGTCGCACAGCTGGGAAGTTTGCTGATAGCGGGCGGCTATCAGGAGGAGCTGTGTGAGAACGCTGAGACAAGTCCGGTTTCCAAGGCAACTGTGAGAGTTGCATCCACGGAAGCTGTGAAGGTCGTGGGCAAGTCTTCCTGCCCGGGGGAGTCTGTTGCTGTGACAACCAGGGAGGACATCTACAGAGGCCCCAAGGAGGGGGGTAGCGAGGAGATTGTTGCCTTGGCGACCCAGGAATGTCAACAAGACTATCTTACTGTTGTCATCGACTCTGGAGCCACGGACACGCTAGTGCCATCTAGTGGTATTTTAAGAAATTGCAGGACAGTAAAAACTGATAGGTTTGTGACGATCGCGGATGGAAGTAGAAGAAGGCTAACAGAGACAGGCTTTTTCTTCTGTCCCTTTCTTAAGCATGAAGTCAAAGCTTATGCAGTGCCCGGTTTAACTAACTGTTTGTTAAGTTACAGATAGGTAGCCGTGTTGGTCCGCCATAGTCAAAATAAAAAAATTCCTTCCAGTAGCACCTTAAAGACCAACTAAGTTAGTTCTTGGTATGAGCTTTCGTGTGCATGCACACGAAAGCTCATACCAAGAACTAACTTAGTTGGTCTTTAAGGTGCTACTGGAAGGAATTTTTTTGTTTGTTAACTGTGTGTGCTGGTCCCGGGGGGGGGGGGGGGGAGGTACTGATACCGTAGCCGAAGTTCAGTCCAGAGTCACTAGCAGGGTAGACGATCACTAGATGAGACGCGAGGTCCGAAACAGGGAGCCAGGCAGGGGAACAGGAACGCTGGTAGGGCAGCAGCAGGAAGCCAGGCGGGGAACAGGAACACGGGTAGGTCAGCAGCGGGCAGCCGGGCGAGGAACAGGAACACCAGAGAGTAGAAGCAGGAAGCCGGGCGTGGAACAGGCACACCGGGAGTGCAGATCTAGGTCTGGGTAAAAGCCGGTAATCCACAACGACGTTGCTCCCGCAACCTGGGACCGGGCTGCCTGACCTTTATCTTCTTCTAAGGCCGGGGGCGGTCCCGGCCCCCAGGAGCCCCGCCTCTCCTGGCCTTAAGGCGAACACTCCTCCTGGGAGAGACCAGTTCCCTTCGCCTGTCTGCCCTAAGCCTCTGCAGTTCAGGAGAGGCCGAAGGGTTACTGGGCCCCGGGGGAGGCTCACCTGTAGCCACTGAGTCCTTCAGCACCTCTGGGACCAGAATGGTCTCACCTGGTGCCTGCCCCTGAGGATCTGGCACAGGTGCAGGCTCCTCAGCATCTAGGCCTTGCCCCAGTTCAGCCGGCCCTGGAGGCGGGGACTCCTGTGCTGGCTGGGATTCCTCCGGTTCACTCTCAGACTCGGAATCCCAGGCCATCACACCATCCCCCCTCCCAGGCCCCCCCTCAATTGAGGGTCCGGACCCGGCTTGTTGGGGTACGCCGCATGAAACTCTTGGAGGCAGGCAGGCGCGTGGACGTTGGCCGCTGGTTCCCAGGAACGGTCCTCCGGCCCATACCCCTTCCAGTCTATGAGATACTGCAGCTTTCCCCTGCGGTATCGGGAGTCCAGAATGTGTTCCACCTCGTACTCAGGCTCTCCCTGAACCAAAACTGGCTGCGGTCGGGGACGGTTCGGGTGGAACCCGTCGGATGGGGCCACCGGACTCAGAAGGGACCTGTGGAATACCGGGTGAACCTTCAGGGTTGCTGGCAACCGGAGACGGAATGCCACCGGCGAGACCTGGTGCACGATGGGGAATGGGCCGGTGAAACGGGCGTCCAGCTTCCGCGAAGGTCGAGAAGGGTGGAGGTGGCGAGTGGAGAGCCATACCAGGTCACCGACACGGAGTTCCGGCCCCACCTGGCGGTGGCGGTCGGCCTGGACCTTGTACGCCTCCTTGGCCTGGCGCAGCTGCTCCATCAACAGCTGTTGCTGGGACTGGAGCTCCTGAAGCCACTCTGTCACCGCAGGGACCGCAGATGCCGGCAGCACATCCGGAAACAACCGTGGATGAAAACCGTAGCTGGCCTGGAACGGGGTCTGCTGGGTGGACGCATTCACCGCGTTGTTATAAGCGAACTCCGCCAAGGCTAGGTGGTCGACCCAGTCATCCTGCTGGTAGCTGCAGTAACACCGGAGGTACTGCTCCAGCACTGCGTTCGCCCGTTCCGTCTGGCCATCAGTCTGTGGGTGGTAAGTAGATGAGAGACAGACCTATGTTCCGAGGGCCTGGTGCAAAGCACGCCAAAACCGGGACGTGAACTGAACGCCACGGTCGGACACCACACGCTCAGGTAGGCCATGCAGGCGGAAGACATGCTGAAGGTACAGCTGAGCGGTTTCCTTAGCTGAGGGTACGGATGGGCAGGGGGCACAGTGCACCATCTTCGTGAAATGGTCGGAGAAAACTAGGAGGCAGGTGTAGCCCTGAGACGGGGGTAGCTCCACAACAAAGTCCAGAGAAACTGTGTGCCAAGGACGTGGTGGAACCGGCAACGGCTGAAGAAGGCCGGGGGGTCGCCCGGTAGGCCCCTTGGCCTGCCTGCAGACATCACAACCAGCGACGTAGCGAGCCACGTCAGCCTTCAGACGGGGCCACCAAAACTCACGGCTTACCAGATGGGTGGTCCAATACCGCCCAAAGTGCCCCGCTGCTGGAGCATCATGGGTCATCCGGAGAACCTCAGCCCGCAGCAGCCCTGATGGGATGTACAGGCGCCCGTGATGCAGCAGAAGACCCTGATGCAAGACCAGCCCTGGATACTGAGGGCATGACCCTTCGGCCAGTTCCCGGAGTCGTTCCTGGGCCCAAGCGTCGACCCGCTGCTGTTCCCGCACCCGAGCCTGCAGTGGCTCAACCTACTGGGTGGCCAGGAATGCAGCTGGTGGTAGAATCGTGGTGGGTACTGCTTGCTGTACCGTGTCTGCGTTGTCTTCAGGTTTCCGGGACAGGGCATCCGCCTTCTGGTTTTGAGAGCTAGGGATGTAGCGGATCCGGAACTGGAACCGGGAAAAGAACAACGCCCACCGGATCTGCCTTTGGTTCAGCTTGTGGGTGGTCTGGAGGTACTCCAGGTTCCGGTGGTCGGTTCTCACCTCCACCGGGTGTCGTGCCCCCTCAAGATGGTGGCGCCAAACCTCAAAGGCCACCTTGATGGCCAGTAGTTCCCGCTCCCACACGGTATAGTTACGCTCCGCTGGGAGGAGCTGGCGGGAATAGAAGGCGCAGGGTAAGAGTGGCGCTTCCGGTCTGCACTGCTGAGACAAGACGGCACCGAGAGCCGTACTGGAGACGTCAGTCTCTACCACAAAGGGTCGAGAAGGATCCGGATGCTGCAAGATTGGCGCTCTCTGGAAACAGGCCTTCAACCCTTGAAATGCCTCCTCTGCCTCCTTGTCCCAGGAAAACGGCGTCTTGGGGCGCAGTAGCCGGGTCAACGGGGTGGTGCGATGAGCATAATCCGCAATGAAGGTCCGGTAATAGTTGGCGAACCCCAGGAAACGCTGTAGGTCCTTGCGGTTCCGAGGTGCCGCCCATTCTCGAACCGCTGCCACCTTCTCAGGATCCATCTGCACCCCACCTGGTGAGAGTCGGTGACCCAGGAAGTCCACTGACCGCTGATGGAACTCGCACTTGCTGAGCTTTGCATACAAACGGTGCTCGCGCAAGCGCTGCAGCACGGTCCGGACATGACCCTCGTGGCGCGCCGGGTCACGGGAGTAAACCAGAATGTCATCCAGGTACACCACCACGTACTTGTCTAGCAAGTCCTGGAACACGTGGTTGATGTACCGTTGGAACACAGCAGGCACGTTGCACAAACCGAAGGGCATAACAAGGTATTCAAACTGCCCGTACCGGGTCCCGAATGCTGTCTTCCACTCATCCCCGGCTCGGATCCGAATCAAATTGTAGGCACCCCGGAGGTCTAGCTTGGTGAACACCTGCGCCCCCTGCACCCGCTCGAGCAACTCTGAAATAAGGGGCAAGGGGTACCGGTCTGGGATGGTAATTTTATTCAGGGCCCGGTAATCATGGCAAAGGCGGAGCTCCCCACATTTCTTTTTAACAAAGAGCACTGGCGCAGCAGTGGGCGAGGTAGAAGGCCTAATGAACCCACGCTCCAGGTTCTTGCGCAAGAAGTCCTGCAAAGCCTCGCGCTCTGGCTCTGTTAATGAGTATAAGTGACTCACCGGTAGGGGCGCTCCGGGCTGAAGGTCTATGCCGCAGTCAAAGGACCGATGCGGCGGCAGCTGGTCTGCCCCCCGTTCCTCGAACACGTTGTGATAGTCCCGGTACTCAGCGGGGAGCGTTGCAGCAGCCTCCTCAGTGGGCGCAGCTGCTAGCATCTCAGTCTCAGCAGGAGAACTTGGGTCTTGGAAGTGTACAGTCCGTTTGACCCAGTCAATCTGCACATTGTGAGCCTCTAGCCAGTCCATCCCAAGCACCAGGGGGAACCGGGGCATGGAGGCAATATCCAAAGTTCGCATCTCACGGTGCTGCTGGAGACACAGGACCAGGGGCTGGGTCTCCTGAGTAACGGCTCCCGAACGCAGGAGCCGTCCGTCGATTGCCTCCACCTGTACCGGTTCTGGCTTGTTCTGAAGTGGCACCCAATGACGGGCAGCAAAAGCAGCGTCCATATAAGAGCGGGTTGCCCCCGAATCCACTAGAGCATGGGTAAGGATCCAGGGTCCACCTGGAGGGTATAGACGTACCGGAACCATAAGGTGTTGTAGTTCAATTGGTGCGGCCCCATTCTGTGCGGTTTGGGACCCCAGGTAGCCAGGGCCATCAGCTACTGGGGTTGGCGGTTTCCCCTGTGGCTGGCGTTTCTCAGGACAGGACCGGGCATAGTGTCCGCTTCCGCCACAATAGAGACATAGATTCCCCTCCCGACGCCGCAACTTTTCTGCGGGGGAGAGGCGTGGCCGCACTGCCCCAAGCTGCATAGGTTCCTCCAATGACTCAGCTGTGCCTGTGGGGCTGCTGGTAGAAACTGGTGCTGAGAACTGGAAGTGCCGGCGGCCCCGAGCCTGACGACGGTCCTCTAGCCGATCGTCTATCTGTAGACTCCGTTGAATGAGGGTGTCTAGCGTGGTGGGGCGTTCCATAGTGGCCAGCTGGTCCAGTATCTCATCTGAAAGCCCCTCGAGATACTGGTCCCGAAGAGCAGAGTCATTCCAGGTCAAGTCCTGTGCCAGCAGCCGGAATTCCGTGGTGTATGCGGCCACCGTGGACTTGCCCTGTTTCAACCGCCGAATCGCCCGGTTGGCTTGACTCCCCTTCTGGGGGTTGCCGAACGCGGCCTCCAACAGATTGCAAAACCCCACATAGTCCGCCAGCAAGGGAGAGTCTTGCCTGAGCAGCGGCAACGCCCACTTGGCCGCCTGGTCCTTTAACAAACTAATCAAAAAGTGCACCTTGGTGTGGTCGTCAGGGAAGTTCCGGGCGCGCCCCTGAATATACAGCTTGGCCTGGGCAAGAAACATGGGAAAGCTGGCCGGGGCCCCATCAAATTTCTCAGGCAAGGCCACTGGGTACTTGCCAGGAGCCGGGGCGTCGGCCCCAGGTGCCGGTAGGGCGTCCAACCGCTGCTGAAGTGCCGTAACCGCGTTACTGAGCTGCTGCACGGTGTGCGTCAAGGCCTGGTTCTCCTGGGCTATTGCCAACAGTCTAGCCGCCTGGTCGGCCATGGCCTCGGACTCTTCCCGAACGCACCCCAACAAAGAGGGAGTGCGGGTGTGGCGGGAGCAAACTGTGCTGGTCCCGGGGGGGGGGGGGGAAAGGTACTGATACCGTAGCCGAAGTTCAGTCTAGAGTCACTAGCAGGGTAGACGATCACTAGATGAGACGCGAGGTCCGAAACAGGGAGCCAGGCAGGGGAACAGGAACGCTGGTAGGGCAGCAGCAGGAAGCCAGGCGGGGAACAGGAACACCGGAGAGTAGAAGCAGGAAGCCGGGCGTGGAACAGGCACACCGGGAGTGCAGATCTAGGTCTGGGTAAAAGCCAGTACTCCACAACGACGTTGCTCCCGCAACCTGGGACCGGGCTGCCTGACCTTTATCATCTTCTAAGGCCGGGGGCGGTCCCGGCCCCCAGGAGCCCCGCCTCTCCTGGCCTTAAGGCGAGCACTCCTCCTGGGAGAGACCAGTTCCCTTCGCCTGTCTGCCCTAAGCCTCTGCAGTTCAGGAGAGGCCGAAGGGTTACTGGGCCCCGGGGGAGGGTCACCTGTAGCCACTGAGTCCTCCAGCACCTCTGGGGCAAGAATGGTCTCACCTGGTGCCTGCTCCTGAGGATCTGGCACAGGTGCAGGCTCCTCAGCATCTAGGCCTTGCCCCAGTTCAGCCGGCCCTGGAGGCGGGGACTCCTGTGCCGGCTGGGATTCCTCCGGTTCACTCTCAGACTCGGAATCCCAGGCCATCACAGTGTGCATGATTTACTCCCTGATGGTTATCATGTGTCTTTTGTACCAAATGTGAGTTTTCCAAGGATGGGAAACACGTGTACACAGTGCAGTCTAAAGGCAATTTGTTTGTTGTAAATGTGCCTTTTTCTACAGGAGAGGATGACACCGAAGATGTGAAGGGGCAATGTGTGAATGTAGCGCCCCACCATGGTTGTTCGCATATTTGGCACAGACGCTTCGCCCATCTGAATTGGGGGTATCTTAAGAAAGCACCAGAACTGACACAAGGGTGCAAATTTAATGCTTGTGAGAAATTTTTAGATTGCAATGCATGTAAACAGGCGAAAATTGTGACATGCTCCTATCCAAAGTCAGAGAGACAGACCACACAACCCTTTGAATTAATTCATGCAGATTTGTGTGGCCCCATGTCAGTTGAGTCACTGGGGGGATCAAAGTATTCTCTGCTTCTGGTTGATGATTTTTCGAGGTCTGCTTGGACCTTTGCTCTGAAAACAAAAGGGGAGGCGGCTAAAATGATCAGGGATTGGATCACCGCAGTTGAGGTAACCTTTTCCACCAAAGTGTGTGGCTTTCAAAGTGACAGAAGTGCTGAGTTCACTGGTTCTGCTTTACAGGATTTCTTCAGGGAGAAGGGAATTAGCCACAGACTGTCCGCTCCTTACTCTCCACAACAGAATGGGCTGGCAGAGAGAAAGAACAGGATGGTGGAGGAAGCTGTGTCTGTGATCCTGTGGGACGCACGGCTACCCCAGAAATATTGGTCTGAGGCCTGGATATTTGTGGTTCATACGCAGAATAGAGTGTACAACTCTAGTGTAGGAAATACACCTTATTTCTTGCTGCATGGAAAGAAGCCTAAGGTACACTACCTTCGTGTGTTTGGTTGTGAGGCCTGGGTGCTTATTCCAAAGGCTCTATGCAAGAAAGGTGAGCCAAGATCTAAAAGAATGATCTTTGTAGGGTATGAGCCTGGCTCAAAGGCCTGGCGGTTTGCGTACCCAAGTGGAAACCAGTCTAGGTTGGTTATCAGCAATAGCCCTGAGTTCTGTGAGCAAGCCGGGTGGAAACGTCTGCACACTAATCCAGACGTGATTCCACAGCCGTTCTATGACTCAGACATTGAGGAGGAAGAGGAACTTGTTGCTGGGGACCACGGTCCAGAGCAACAGGGTCCACCACAGGGACAGAGTCCAAGGCAGGGACAGCTCAGGATCCCTCAGAGGGGGGAACCTAGAACACCTCCTCAGGCAAGTGTCAAGTTTGAGCCAAAGAGTGAGCCTTCCTCACCTGCTGGACCAGCTGTAAGGCCCAAGAGGCGCAGCAGGTCAGAGGGGGAAGACACTGAAGTTGAGCATGATTTAGCTGGACCCAGTGAAGCAGCAGGGTCACCAGGATTCACACTGAACAGCGAGGACAAGGAGACCTCCTGATCGGTACGACGCTTCAGGTGTCTGGGTAGGGTCTGCCAGATGTGAACCTGAATCCTTCGAGGATATTCAGAGTTTACCTGAGGAAGAAGCAGGTAAGTGGCACAGGGCAATGGACAAAGAGATGAAGTCCATGAAAGATCTAGGTGTGTACTCACTCACAGAGTTGCCACTGGGAAAGCAGACTTTGAGTTGCAGGTGGGTTTACCGCTTGAAACCCACTGACACTGGAGAGCCACAGTATAAAGCCAGATTAGTTGCTCGAGGATTCACTCAGAGAAGGAGTACACTTCACGGAGGTGTATTCGCCAACATCACGAGCGGATCTGAACGCTTTTAGCTTGTGCAGCACAGAGAGGCTGGAAGGTAAACCACTTTGATGTGGATGTTGCCTACCTAAACTCAGATCTCCAGGAGGAGCTGTACATGATTCCTCCTCCGGGGTTTGAGAACTTGAGACAGGGTGTTGTGTGGAGATTGCACAAATCCATCTATGGATTACGCCACTCTGCTAGAAACTGGAACATGTGCCTGAATGAAGCCTTAGAAGAGCTAGGTTTCAGAAGAAGTGTTGCTGATAGTTGCCTTTATTTGAGAGAACCAGGTGCAACACAAGAGTATTTGCAGATTTGGGTTGATGATTTGTTATACTTCTCAGATACAGGTGAACAGACAGAGAAGTTTGCCAGAGAGCTAGGTAAACGGTTCAAGCTTAAGCAGCTTGGTGCTGTCAAAACTTATCTAGGTGTCAGTGTTGACCAAGCACAGGATGGAAGCTTCTTGCTCAGCCAGAGAGGCAAAATTGAGCAACTGCTTCAGAAGTTCAGGATGAGTGATTGTGCAGGAGTGAGAAGTCCTATGGAGACTAGTTTTGTGAAAGACAGTCAGCAAGTAGAACGCGCTGCGTTCGAAAATGCTGAACAGTTTCAGTCAGCCCTAGGGAGTTTGTTGTACTTGTCCCAGTGGAGCAGACCTGATATAGCGTTTGCTGTCAATCTGCTCAGCAGGGAAGCTTCAAACCCTAGTGTGCAAGCCTGGAATGGCATCAAGAGAGTTCTGAGGTATTTGCAGGAAACCAAAGACTTTTGTCTTAGGTTACCAGCACAAGGATATGGGAGTTGGAACTTAAGAGGTTAAGTTGTTCCCATGATGCCTCAGCATTCTGACGTCAGATTTGGAAGCTGGGAGGAGTTTTCCTATCTGTTCCTCTCCGGTCGTTGAGAGAGAGAGAGGCAGTTTGCCATGGCTGCGAGAAGTCCTGGAGAAATGATGAAATAAAAGAGCTGTAAATGGACATTACTGTGCTCTGTGTGTTTGTGGGAAACTAAGTGACAGTTTGCTGCTGTGTTTTACTCTGCTGGGCGTGACGGAGAAGAAGGAGCAGATCGCGCAGAGGAAGTGTGCCGGACCTGCCGAAGCTGCCATGAAGAGCTAATTGCCGATAGTAAATCAATTAGCACGTCACGGACTAATCAAAACACCTACAGGTTATGGACCCTAAATTACCGCTTGTAAAACTGTCACTAGAGGCTGCCGGAATGCTTTGAAGTTGCGTTCGGATGGCAGTGGAGTTGGCGAAAGCGGAGGTCTGTGTTTGAGGCAAGCAGCTAGCTGAAAGACGCAAAGGTTTGCCTGTGCTGAATGGAGAAGTGCTGAGAACAGCGGAAATCGTTTCTCCACGCAGCAGGAGCCGGAAGAGCTGGTGTTTTTGTAAGTACAGCTTGGGGCCCCTGGGGAGAACGGGAAACCATGGCAGATGGCCAGGAGGTGTTTCAAGCTCCGTTTGAACAGCTTGAAGAACTCACCACCCAGTCGTGGGAAATCTGGGTCAGAAGGGTGAGAGCCTGGTTTTGGGCAACTGGCTTGTGGGACGTAAGCAAGAAAGAGCCGTCCACAAGCGATGCGGCTGCTGCTGAAAGTGCAGGGCTGGTGGACAGAGATGCAGGAAAGCTGCAATCTGTTTCTCTGGAGGAGAAGATGCAGAGAGAGAAAGCTGAGAGAGCTGAGATCTGCATGTTGCGGGCAGGTGTGCATGCTAATTTGCAACATCACCTGGGAAGCGTTAAATCTGCGTGTGAGGCCTGGAGAGTGCTGAAACGTCTGTGTGAAGGCTCAGCAGGAGGCCAAGGGCAGATGGAAGCTGAAAGCCTAGAGATGGCTGGAGCCCCTGTTCCTGATGATTTAGCCTCAAGGAGTGCTAGTGAGCAAGTCGGAGGGGCGGAAAGTTCCAAAGGCAAGTTTGAAAAGTTTTCCACTGTGCCTGCTGGAGTGGCTTTCAGAGGGGGCGGATCTGGCAAAGGGTGCTTTTCCGGAAGAAGGAGGGCCAGGCCAGCTGAAAAGAGCCCCAGGCAGTGTTTTTCCACTGAAGTTCGTCGTTGCTACATTTGCGAGTCAGCTGACCACGTACGTCGAGATTGCCCCCACCGGAGCAGAGAGGCAAGGCAGGATGTTGTCAAGGTCAACTCCCATGGGAATCAGTCGGGTTTCCATGGCAACCAGTCTGGGAAAACAACCAGGCGTGGGACTGAGGCTGGTGGACGTGCCAGGTGCCAGGTGCCAGGAAGAGACTTATCAGATCACGGCTAGTCTGGCGTTGTTTGAAGACAGCTGTGAGAAAGGCTCAGAGTTTCGTTTCGTTATTGACTCTGCAGCTAATCGCAACTTGATTCCAGAGACCCCTGCTGTCGAGGGGTGGAATTGCAAGGCAATTCCGGCCGGGAAAACTGTACTGTTTGCAAATGGACAGAAAAAATATGTGACTAACGTTACAAATCTCTTTATGTCTATTTTACAGGAAACGTTGGAGTGTTGTACCGTTCCTGGGATGCACCACTGTCTTTTATCTGTGCCTTATTTACTGAAAATGGGATTTACGGTTTGTTTTCAGGATGATGTGTGCACAATCTCCAAAGGAGGGAGGATGCTTGCCAAGGTTAAAAAGGGGCAGAATGATCTTTTCATTCTTGAAACATCTCTGGAGGGTGAGGGGAAGGTTGAGAAAGCACAAGCACTGCGTGCTACAATTCTCAATCATGATGCATGTGTGCACGCTTGGCATGCTAGGACAGCTCATGGCTCTGTAGAAGAACTACAGACGCTACCCGAGGTCGCTAACGGTTGCCACATTGTAGAATGTGGATGTGCGATGGATTGTGAAGCATGCAGACATGCAAAGGTAAAAGGGTGCAGTTACCCACAGGTGGATAGGGTAACCGAAAAACCTTTTGAGCTAGTTCACATAGATCTGTTGGGTCCTGTAAAGGAACCAAGTCTGGGAGGGTCAAGGTTTCTGCTCTCGATGCAGGATAATTTTACGCAGAATTCCTGGACCCATGGTCTCAAATCCAAGGATGATGCAGCACAGCTGATCAAAGGGTGGATTGAGGGGGTGGAACAAAGGTTTTCCACCAAAGTGCAAGCTGTCACAAGTGACAGAGGAGCCCAGTTTACAGGTTCTGCTTTGCAGAAGTTCTTTCGCAAGAAAGGGATACGTCACACAGTGACTTCACCCAATCAGAGGGGGGAGGCAGAGCTCCGATGTCAGGCTCTGGTCCAGACTGCAAAGGTGTTGCTGAAGGACTCTGGGTTGCCACCAAGGTTTTGGCTGGAGGCAATCAGGTATGTGAGCTTCACCTGGAATCGGACCTACAAACCAGTGGTAGGTGACACACCGTTTAGCTTGTTGCATGGCAGGAAACCCCAGATTCATCTTCTGCGCAAGTTTGGGTCGGAAGCATCTGTGCCAGTGCCTAAAGTGTTACAGGGGCCAGATGGATCCAAGTTCCGGAAAATGATCTTCTGTGGGTATGAGCCAGCAGCGCATGCATGGAGGTTTGCGTTCCCATCAGGTGATCAGAGTAAACTGCTGATCAGCAAACACGCTGAGTTCTATGAGCAGGATGAAAGGTCAAAGGCTGCTGTCAAGCGTGATGTTCTTTCAGAGTGTCTCTCTGATTCAGAACAGGAAGATTCTGAGGGGGAGGAAGAAGAGGCTGAGTCTGCTGATGACGATCAGGTCACTGATCAAGGTCTGGAGCAGGGTGGGGCATCTCCACAAGTTGTTAAAAGGGAGGCCAAGAGTGAGCCCAGTTCTCCTGTGAGTGTAATGGAGAGGATTCGAAAACGCTTTAAGTCAGAGGGGGAGTCCCGTGATGCTGAGGACACAGTTCCTGGTGGCAGTGAGTCAGAGGTAACATCTGAGTTTGTGCCCAGGCGATCCAGTCGCACAACGAAGGGTGTTCCACCGGAAAGATACCAAGCCACAGGTGCGTTGGTAAGTTTCGCACAGTGTGAACCTGATAGTTACGTGGATGTTCCACAGGTATTGTCAGAATGTGTGGCAGAGGGGGTATGGGAGTTGGAACTTAAGAGGTTAAGTTGTTCCCATGATGCCTCAGCATTCTGACGTCAGATTTGGAAGCTGGGAGGAGTTTTCCTATCTGTTCCTCTCCGGTCGTTGAGAGAGAGAGAGGCAGTTTGCCATGGCTGCGAGAAGTCCTGGAGAAATGATGAAATAAAAGAGCTGTAAATGGACATTACTGTGCTCTGTGTGTTTGTGGGAAACTAAGTGACAGTTTGCTGCTGTGTTTTACTCTGCTGGGCGTGACGGAGAAGAAGGAGCAGATCGCGCAGAGGAAGTGTGCCGGACCTGCCGAAGCTGCCATAAAGAGCTAATTGCCGATAGTAAATCAATTAGCACGTCACGGACTAATCAAAACACCTACAAAGGAGAAGTCAAATTGACTTGTTTTGTGGACTCGGATTGGGCTAATCTTGAGGATCGCAAGTCTGTGTCTGGCCTAGTGGTGAAGTTTGGAAACTCAGTAGTTGGATGGAGGTCCAAGAAGCAAAGTCTTATAGTGCTCTCATCCACTGAGGCTGAGTTCAGTGCTCTTTCAGAGGTATGCAGAGAAGTAGAGTTCTATGCTTGCTTAGTGCAGGAACTCTGTGAAGTGGATTGTCTGCCGATACATGTTTTTGAGGACAATCAACCATGCCTTCGTTTGGCCGAATCGGGTCAGTTCAAGGCCAGAACTAAACACCTAGACATTCGCTTCCAGAATGTGTGCCAGAGTGTTCAGGAGGGATTAGTTGCGCTGAAGTACTGTCCCTCTGCCAAGAACCTAACTGATGGGTTCACGAAGCCACTCTCCTTCCAAAGACATGGAGAGTTTTGCGAAGGTCTGGGTTTGGGACGACCAAGGGTTGATTCTCCCCTCAGGCGCGAGACAAGAGGGGGTTTGGGTGTAGTGAAGGGTTAACCTTCCATGCCTTGAGCCTGAGAGGTGGGGCTTACAAGGGAAGTAAGCCAGGACGTGACGAAAACAGCTTGGAATGCTGTGAGCTGAGTGGAAATTGAAAGCACTTTGTTCAGACGCTGCAAGCAGAGAGAGAAGATGCAGCTTAACTCGGATGGCTGTTGGAAATTGTAAATACGCTATTTTGTTTCAATAAAGAGACTTTAGGACAGAAGAAACATTTGGGACTGATTTACTGCTCTTTCCACACACGACCGCTGTGCAACTTTACTAATTGCTAATTGCTTTACAACCTGCAGAGGCTCGCAGGGGGAAGCGTGCTGGACGCCGAACAATAAAGCAATAAATCTATCCAAGAGTAGGGACCATGCTTGGCATTACACGAAGAAGGACTGGCCTGTGCGGGAGGAATTGGTGCCTTGCAAAGAAAGGAACGTCATCAAGGACCCTCTGGTGGACAGAGACAGAATACTCTTCCCACCGCTGCACATCAAGCTCAGCTTCATCAAGAAGTTCACCAAGGCTCTGGACAAGGATGGTGACTGCTTCACTTACTTGTGCCAGGCTTTTCCAGGATTGACCACGGAGAAGTTGAAAGCTGGCATCTTTGACGGTCCTCAGATCTGTCAGCTCATCAGAGATCCAGAGTTCGGAAACTCAATGAACGAAGTGGAACTGGAAGCGTGGAAGGCATTTGTTCTGGTAGTGAATAACTTTCTGGGCAACAATAAGGCCAGAAACTATGCAGAACTTGTCAACAACATGCTGACTGCTTTCAGAAACCTGGGCTGCAACATGAGCGTCAAGATGCACTACCTATTTTCACATATGGACCGGTTTACTGAGAACCTGGGTTCAGTGAGTGACTAGCAGGGGGAGAGATTCCATCAGGACATGAAAGACATGGAGACCAGGTATCAGGGTCGCTGGGATGCAGTCATGATGGCTGACTACTGTTGGACTCTGAAGAGAGACCTCCCTGCCGCTGAGCATTCCAGGAGTTCCAAGAAACGGAAGTTCAAGCCCTGAAGTTTGAAAAATGGTGAAGCAACATGCAATTTACGTGTACTTACCTTTATCAATGCCCACCATTCAGTTTACAGTAATCAATGTTTCTAACAGGTAATCAATATATGTTGTTGGAAAAACATTTTTTCCTCTTAAAAACATATTTAGGATGATATGTGTTGACAAAAATCAGCTGATAATGCCACAAAAATGTAATCGATTTTGTCACAAGATCTGATTTTTTTCAAATCAACATAGCACAAAAACCTGACCTGATGGAGAGAAACGGATGCCATTTCCTGATTCAGCAGTGCAAAAATACCCTAAATCAATTGTAGAAATCTAGACAACATTCAAAAAGTAAAAAATTGTTGCCCAGTGTAGCCATTCTGTTGTGGAAATGCTTTGAACACAGATTCTGTAACACTTCACCTTAATGTGGCTTCAAAACAATGTATGGAATGCACAGACTTTTGCACCATGCAGTTATCTGAAGAGAGTGGGCACCACCCCTACATACATCCCTGCCAGCCCCATTTCCACATGATCCACTTGCTGGAAGAACATCTGAAGAAAAGAAGCCTATGAACATATGCAGAGCTTCAACTGCCAGAGACAGCCTATGCACATTTTTTGGGCTTCCATGGACAGTGTGAGGGGGGGCTGATTGCAGCCATGTGACATCAAGGGCAGGGCTAAATGACCCTTTCAACATGCCTTTCCCCTTCAATCATTAAATGGACTGTTGTTTTCATCTTTGTAGAAACTCACATAGTATAATTTTCTGTCACATTCAAATGAGTGGCTTGTACTATAGCAGGTGTCCTCAGACTATGTTCCCTTGAATTCCAGGGTCTCTTGATAAGTGGCCCAAAATGTCTGCCATTACCAATCTTTCTGTGCAGTGTGCAATCTCAGGAATGTTGGATATTCTGTAAGTGTTGGTTGCCCAGTGGGCCATGGTTGTACTCTGACCATGCAGTGTATCCCAGAATCCTCTGCAGCATGCTGAAGTTATGCAGCAGTTACTGGTGAATTCAACAGCAGTAAAGTGGATGTAAACACTCTTTCTATAGGAGCTCTGGAAAACATTTCAATTCTCAGAAAGTGCATGCAGCGCTTGGCTGTAAATAACCCCTCAAATCAAATGGCAGTCCGTCTCCTTTTTGGAACTAAGTTCTTCAACTGAACTTAGAATGGCATTATTTCCTTTTTTAAATAGATATTTATTGAAGTTTCAGAAATTATATAAAGAAAACAAACAAAACACAGACAAAAAAAACCAAGTATAATTTCAATCCCTTATTTTCTTATACCTTACTTCGCTGACCTCCTCCTACCTCCCCTTTCTGTATTCTAATTTCAAATTATTTATTCAGCAAATCCTCTCCCTTAATTTCATTTAGTTTTTAACCTTTCTTTTCTTTTAACTTAAACATTACTGCTATAAACCACTTAGCTTCTAAACCATCATCATTCTAACATTCATTAATTTTGCAGTGTTTCTCAGCCCTTCCTTCAATTTGTTTTTGATAACCTTATTTTCATTTAGTTTAGTTCATTAAAAAAAAAGAAGAGAACCCAATTTTACCTTGTCCAAACTTAAACATCGAACTTATACATCAGTTATTATTCTTAAAACATTTTTTCTAAGGTCGACCAAGATTCCCTTCCACGAATTTCCCAATTTACATAACAATAACAAACAAAGTAAAAAACGAAATAAATTGTAATTATGAACCCTTTGGATTCCCAAACTCCACCCCCCCTTTCCTGGTTTCAGCCCCCAACAATGTCCATCAGTCTTAATCTATTATCAGCCTGGAGATCTCACATCCGAGGCTCTTAATGGTCTCTCAGTTCCTCTCTGCCGGTCTTTTTGATAGACCTTGAAATTAAACACCAAATCTTGGAGAAGCTCCGGCCCAACAGGGTCCATATTTTTTCCAGCTAGGCCTCCATACTTGAGAGTAGAGCCTATGGGGTGTTCCATTTCTTGTTTCTTGCTCCTTTCCAGTTCAAAAATCCCCAAAGCTCTAACCTCCACCTTAATCACATTTGTAATCCTTAGGTCTTCTGATCTCCACATAAGAAGATCTCTCCATTTCTCAATCTCCAATTCAGGCCGGGCTTTCCACATCAGATTTTTATTTTCCTTTATTGCCATCATGCCAGGCCTCAAAGTAGAACTCTCTTTTAACATCTGCACACCAGCTCCTCCTTCCTTTTCTTCAGGGGCGACATATGTCTCCTTCTCCATATTCTCAAAACTCTCGGATTTCTCTATTTGTCTAGTTAAATAAGCTCCTTGTTTCCAATCCTTATCCGATCCAAGAATGTTATTTACTGTTAAGTCCAGAGTTGAAACATTTGTAGCCATAACATCAAATTGACCTTGTAGCTTTCCCAAGAGAACAAATGCTCTGTCCAATTCAACCTGGATTTTCTCTCCTCCAGCCATTTCTGTAATGTCACTAAGTCCCTCTAGGGGGATTTTAGTTCCTTAATATTCTTTTCAGCTCGAGTCCAGAAATCCAGTTATTTTGTAACAGCCCTTCCTTATTGTCAACAAATTGTAACCAATGTAACCGGCAGAAGCAACAAAAACAGGGTTCTCTTTTTCTGTCTTGACAGCTGACTTGACAGCTGTCAAGCTCTTCAATACTTCATCAACAGGCTCTCCCACGGGGCGATCCCGGGCCCGGGGGGGGGTGGAACTTCAGCTCTCAAAACCAGTTCTTAATCCTCCAGTAAAAATTCTTGTAATATCAAACCGTGAAATTAAAGTCTTTTGCGAAAAAGAAAAGAGAAATTCTCTCGACCTTAGCTAGCAGGTCCTTTGCTTTATGTTGTTTACAAAGAGGGGGGGTGGACTTCCTTTTTAACCCTTCCCCGCTCGTTCCTAATTCAAACAAATTTTTTCTTTAGAGCCCAAATTTTCATGTTACTCACGCGTTGTTACTTTAAAATCCGATTGTTCAAAAGAAGAAGTCAGCGCTCTCTGACAATGGCTTGCGGCTTCACTCCACAGAAGAAGAAGCAGTACTCTCAGCACCGTGCCGCACCCCGACCCCGTTCCGGAGCCTTTAAAAAGGCTCCTTTGCGGATTTGGGGGCGCGCAAATGGTGCCCGCTGAGTCACCACGCTCACAGGCTTCTCCGCCTGTGATTTTTTAGGATCCCCGCTTCGCCGCAGCGGCAAGACCCGATCCTGCAGAGCCGATTCCCTCCGGAGCTCGGAGGGAATCCACCATTAGTCGCTGGCGCTAACCGGAAGTCTCCAGAATGGCATTATTTCCACTTGTTGGGTACACAAATGTTATAATCACACTTATTTATATATGGTGAAGACTTCTTTCATGAGAAAGACTTGAAGCTTCTATGTAACACCAAGTTCATGGTAATAAGAATTTATTCACCTCTTTGCAGGCATTTAATAGTGTTCTGTACCAGTGTTTCACATTTAAATCCTTAAAACTAGTTTATAGCCCTCATGGTCTCTGAGAGATGTTTTGAAAAAGACAGTGTCAGAAGTTGCATTGAGGAGAATAAATATGTAATTTCCAGAAAGTTTGAAGCCATGGACCCACTCCTGTTGTTCCTCAGCTTTTTTGTGTGTGTTGGGTAGTGGTGGCGCAAACTTTGGAACAAATTGAAATATGCACTTAGAATCATAGAATTGCAGAGTTGGAAAGGAACACAAGGGTCATGTAGTCCAATGTCCTGCAATGCAGGAATCTTTTTGCACAACACGGGGCTTGAACAGACGACCCTGAGATTGAGAGTCTCATGCTTTACCAACTGAGCCGTCAAGCCTAAATTATTTTTCTGCTTTAAAAACATAAACTGCAACACATATGTCAGGGGTTCAGGAGCAGAGGCAAGGGCAAGGGAGGAAACAGAGAGCGAGGGGGAGGAGGCAGAAGAAAAGATGAGTGATGACGACGACCCGAGATCTCCGAGTCTTTCCAGTGAATCAGAAGATTCACAGAAAGGAGCACCAGTGGCCAGGGCAAGGGGGGAGCCTAGGGGGACACCCCAGGAAGATAGAGCCAGAGGGGACTCAGAGGGGAGCAGTTGGAAATCGGGACCAGCGTCACCGCCAGAGAGCAGGGAAGAGGAAGGGCGCCAGGGATCAAGCGCTGGCAGCTCACAACAGGAGGGAGGGCACGAGTCAGGAGTGGCCACACCTCCATCGGGGAGCGAAGAAACGGTCAGACGGAAAGTGGAAGGTTGGGCGCGCGCGCCAAGTTCAAATGCACAGGAAAGTGACGCAGTAGGCAGCCCGGAAAGGGAGCCAGGTCCTAAAGCCCGGCGCAAGGAGACAGGAGGGTCCGGGGGGTCGGCGTCAGAGGAATCCCGGAGGGAAGAGACCCCGGGGGGCAGAGGGACCCAGAGAAGAACAGTCAGGCGGAAAAGGTGGAGCAGGGCTAGGATATTAAGTTGGTGCACAAGGGGCGGAGACTCAGACGGAGCTTCGCCGATCTAACCATAAGACGTAGAGTTGCACGCAGCAGCTTGAGAATGGAAACTGTAACTCAATAAAGACTTTTACTTAATGATCGCTGGCTAGCGTGATCCTCTGTGAGCTAGGATCGGGGAGCAGCTCTGACAGTAAGCTCCGTCTCAAAATTGTGGGCATCTACGGCCTCACGGAGAGGAGAGAAAGCGGGTGCCTACTAGTGAGCTCACGAACGGCAGACAACATGACGGCTGAACAGCAGATAGCGGAACTCAGAGAAGCAGTGTCACGACTGAATGCCGAGGCTCTTGCATCCAGGAAGAGAGAGGAGGACGCAGCTGCCGCCTACAGGGATCTCCAGGTCAGGTTGGAAGTGCTTACGAAGCAAGGGGAACTGACACCCAAACCGGAGGGGATTGGGTTGGGGAGACGAACAGGCGGTCTGGTCTCTCACTTCGATGGGAATCTGCAACAGTACCCCAACTTTAGAGCAGATGTAATGTGTGCACTGCAACTGCTGAACAAAGACTTTAGAGATGAGCAAGAGAAAGTGGGATTCATCATGTCCCATTTGCATGGAGATGCTAAAGCATGGCTGCGCAATTTGTGGAGGGATAAGGATCCGGCGCTCCAAAATGCGGATGCCTTTATTAAAGCGATGGATGGGTGCTTTTTATCAAGCATTGACGTGGATCTTGCTCGGCAGCAGATACATGGGCTGAAGCAAGGGAGGGCCAGCGTAAGGCAGTACCATGCCCGCTTTTTCGCTTTGGTCAGTGCCCTGGAATGGGACAGAGATTCGGCTCCTGTAAGAGACCTGTTTTGGGAAGGATTGCACGGCTCGGTTAAAGATGAAATTGCGAGGGGGGAGAGACCCCGGACCACGCAGGAGATCGTTCAGAGGGCGCTGGCGGTGGGGGTGCGGCTGGAAGAACGTCCGTGGAGCAGGGACGAAGGGCGTGGAGGGCGCGAACCAGCCAGGGGCTCCTCCTTCCTTCCCAGAGAAGCAGCGCGTGCGCAATCCACGCCTCCGCCAGGAGGAGGGGCGGAACCTATGGAGGTTGGAAGTGCAAGGGCTCAGTCAGCAGCCAGAGCCCTAGCACCGGCAACAGTGAAAGCGAAGCCTCCTAGAGGGAACAGGAAGTGTTACATCTGCGAGGATCCACAGCCTATGGCGAAAGAGTGTCCCCGGAGGCTCCACAAGCACACTGCAGCCTCAGCAATGGTAACTGCAGCAACGCAGCAAGGAGAACCACAGCAGGGAAACGACGGAGTCTGGCTGGAGGAAGAGGCACTGGGGCCCAGCCAGACGTGTCAGTGAAGCAGTCCCCAGAGATTTTACAGCCCATGGACCCCCTCCCGCCCAAACCAGTAGTGAGGCTCACCGCATCGCTCCAGCTGCCCAATGGAATCACCATGGACGTGCCAATCACCATTGACTCAGGAAGCAATGCGGACTTTATAGGGCAGGACTTTGTCGACCGGCACGCTATACAGTTGCTGCCTGCCACGCTGCCCCTGCAGGTTGTCACGGTGGATGGCAGGGAGCTGCTAGGGGGGCAAGTGGTGAAGCAGACGCCACCAATGGTGATGCGACTTGGGAATCACAGGGAAATCATCAGCTTCAACGTCACTCAACTATCGGACACGCCCATTGTATTGGGAATGAGTTGGCTGGACAAGCACAGCCCAACGCTGGCTTGGTACCAGAGGCAGCTGATCTTCGGCTCTTCCTTTTGTGCTGAACACTGCATCGTGCCCCGGCAGGAAGGAGAGGAAGAGGAGTCACAGCTGCTGCTAGGCACGCTGCAAGCGATTCCCCACAAGTACGCAGAATTTTTGGAAGTTTTCTGCGAGAAGGAGGCAGACAGGCTACCCCCTCACAGGCCATATGACTGCAAAATTGACCTGCTGCCGGGGGCGGCGCTGCCCAAAGGGAAGCTGTATTCCATGTCTGAGGACGAACTGCAGGAACTCAAAGAGTTCATAGATCATAATTTGGAGCGCGGTTTCATCCGAGAGTCCAAGGCAGCGGGGGGCAGTCCTGTATTCTTTGTTAAGAAGCGGGACACGCCCCAAAAAAGGCTTGTAGTGGACTATCGCATCTTAAACAGTGTGACCAAGCCATCGGACTTCCCCATGCCCCGAATCGACGACCTCCTCGCAAAGGTACGGAAGGGCAGCGTGTTCACCAAGTTGGACCTGCGAGGGGCGTACAACCTCATTCGCATGCGGGAAGGAGATGAGTGGAAGACAGCCATGTTCACACCCCTGGGCACCTACGAATATAGAGTTATGCCTTTTGGATTGCAAAATGGCTCCCACGTTTTTCAAGCGTTCATGCATCACGTGTTGGCGGGGCTCCTCTACAAGACGTGCGTCTGTTTCTTGGATGACATCCTGATCTTTTCGGAATCGCAGCAGGAGCATGACAGACACGTCAAGGAAGTGCTGAGCAGGCTACAGCAGCATAGGCTTTACGCCAAGCTGGAGAAGTGCCAATTCGACGTGACGGAGGTGGATTTCCTGGGCTACAAGTTGTCTGACAAGGGGCTCGCCATGGACAGCGCCAAGGTTCGAGCAGTGTTGGATTGGAAAAGCCCACGCAACCGGAAGGAGGTCCAACGGTTTGTCGGCTTCGCGAACTTCTATCGCAAGTTTATCAAAGGCTTTGCTATGCAGACAGCGGCCATCACGGACACGCTCAGCTCCAAGAAAAAGAAGTTCATCTGGACAGAGCAGGCGGAGCAGTCCTTTCAGGCACTCAAGCGTCTCTTCGCGTCGGAAGAGCAGCTGCTTCATGTCAACCCCAGCAGGCCGATGAGGGTGGAGACAGACGCTTCGGACAGAGCCGTGGGAGCAGTCCTGCTGCAGAAAGACCCGCAGGGGGTTTGGAGGCCGGGAGCGTTTTACTCCAGGAAGCTCAGCAAGTCCGAACAGAACTACACCATCTGGGACAGGGAGTTGCTGGCCATTCATGCAGCGTTCAAAGCGTGGAGGCACTTCCTGATCGGCGCCAAGCACACGGTGCAGGTCTGCACGGACCACAAGAATCTGGAGCACTGGCGCACGGCACAGTTCCTGAACCAGAGGCAGATACGTTGGGCTGAGTTCTTTGCGAACTTCGACTCCCGAATAGAGTATGTCCCGGGGGACACCAACATCATGGCGGATGCTCTCTCCCGTAAGCCGCAGTATCTGGAGGAGGCAACGCCAGCGGCCGCCATGCACATCTTCGCACCAACAGTGTGGGCGTGCGCTGCGGCAACAGTTGACCTGGAGGCGGTGCGACGAGCGTTGCAGGATGACTCCTTCGCGCAAGCAAAGATGGCAGAGGTGCACAGGGGCACGGCAGCGACCGACGAGTTCCAGCTGCGAGATGGATTGCTCATCCGTAAAGGGGCCATCTACGTGCCGGGAGATGAACTTCGCGCCAAGGTACTGCAGCAGCTGCATGACGCGCCCACTGCCGGGCACTTTGGCAAGGAGAAGACGGTGGAATTAGTCGCCAGAGACTTCTGGTGGCCCGGAATGAGAGGGGAAGTCGCGGACTACGTGGCGAGGTGTGACACCTGCCAGAGGGCCAAACCAGTGCACAGACCGCCGGCCGGACTGTTGGAACCGCTGCAAACTCCGGTCGAACCATGGGAGAGAGTGGCCCTGGACTTTGTCACGGATCTGCCCAGCTCGAGGGGCAAGACGGCCGTGCTGGTGGTGGTGGACTTGTTCTCCAAGATGGCACATTTCATTCCGTGTGCTAAGGTGGCCACGGCGGAACAAACCGCCAAACTGTTCATAGACCACGTGTTCAAGGTTCACGGTCTGCCGCGGTCTATTCTGTCCGACCGAGGGCGACAGTTCATCTCGAATTTCTGGCAGAAGCTGATGGGCTTCCTGAACGTCAAGATCAACCTGGCGTCGGCTAGACACCCGCAGACCAACGGGCAAGCGGAGCGGGTCAATGCCATCATGCAGCAGTACCTGAGATGTTATGCGAATCAACAGCCTGAGACGTGGGTGGATTACCTGCCTCTCGCCGAGTTCGCCTACAACAACACGAAGCACGTGTCCACGGGGGTCACGCCGTTCTTCGCCAACAACGGGAGGCACCCCAGAACCTTCCCGGGACTGGAAAGAATGGGGGAGGGGGAGCCGCAGACAGCAGATGCGTTCGCGTCGGAGTTGCAGGAGGTCCACGATCAGCTGCGGCGGCACCTGGAGCTGGCCAAACACGCATACAAGGTACAAGCGGACAAACACAGAAGGGTTGGCGAAGAGATCCACGTGGGAGACTGGGTCTGGTTAGCAGCCCACGCAGTGCCGGCCAGGTCGTTGGCGAAGAAGAAACTAGGGCATAAGCAACTGGGGCCCTACCAAGTCGAAGAGCAGGTCAACCCGGTGGCTTTCAGGCTGGCGCTTCCGGAGGGTTCCAGGATGCATCCGGTGTTCCACAGATCGGTGCTCACTCCCTACAAGGCACCTCACAGGTTTCAGGAACCAGGAACGGCACCGAGTCCGCTCAGAGAGAGAACCGGGCAAGCGGGAGTGGCACAGGAGGAGCGCATCAACGAAGTCACGGAGATTTTGGACTCCAGATGGGGGGAAGAGGGGGTAGAATACCTTCTCGCCAAGGAGGGCACCCCGGCCAGTGCCAACAGCTGGGTGCCGGGCTACGCTTTAGACGAACCTCTGCTCAAAGAAGAGTTTCATGCCCTCTTCCCACATAGGCCAATGCCAGCAGACTTTTTCGACGACTGGCTTTTCACGCCCACGCTTTCAGCCAGCACGTTCCGGGGGTTCGACTCGGACGAGGAACCGACACGAGACGCCCGTTCCCCGGAGGGGTCACCCTCGGGATCTGCTTCAGAACCCTCGTATTGGTGGGATGATCGACCAGAGGAGCAGTTCCGCAGAAAGTGGCTGGAGGGTCCAGGACGAGCAACGTCTCCAGAAGGAAGCGAGGGAGAGACGGACATGGACGTTTTCGGGGACGACCCGGGTTTCGAGCACGGCGGCACAGAGATAGAAGCGGAGGTGACCGTCGTCGACGAGCGCAGGGAGGAAGAACCGGAAGACTTCAGATGGAGACCCGCCACGGGAAGCGAACTGTATCCGACGTTCGTCCCTTTGCAACAGCAGCACCCAGCTCCAGCACCGGAAGGAGGGGAGGGGGGAAGAGGGGGCTTCGAGGGGGGGATGGATGTCAGGGGTTCAGGAGCAGAGGCAAGGGCAAGGGAGGAAACAGAGAGCGAGGGGGAGGAGGCAGAAGAAAAGATGAGTGATGACGACGACCCGAGATCTCCGAGTCTTTCCAGTGAATCAGAAGATTCACAGAAAGGAGCACCAGTGGCCAGGGCAAGGGGGGAGCCTAGGGGGACACCCCAGGAAGATAGAGCCAGAGGGGACTCAGAGGGGAGCAGTTGGAAATCGGGACCAGCGTCACCGCCAGAGAGCAGGGAAGAGGAAGGGCGCCAGGGATCAAGCGCTGGCAGCTCACAACAGGAGGGAGGGCACGAGTCAGGAGTGGCCACACCTCCATCGGGGAGCGAAGAAACGGTCAGACGGAAAGTGGAAGGTTGGGCGCGCGCGCCAAGTTCAAATGCACAGGAAAGTGATGCAGTAGGGAGCCCGGAGAGGGAGCCAGGTCCTAAAGCCCGGCGCAAGGAGACAGGAGGGTCCGGGGGGTCGGCGTCAGAGGAATCCCGGAGGGAAGAGACCCCGGGGGGCAGAGGGACCCAGAGGAGAACAGTCAGGCGGAAAAGGTGGAGCAGGGCTAGGATATTAAGTTGGTGCACAAGGGGCGGAGACTCAGACGGAGCTTCGCCGATCTAACCATAAGACGTAGAGTTGCACGCAGCAGCTTGAGAATGGAAACTGTAACTCAATAAAGACTTTTACTTAATGATCGCTGGCTAGCGTGATCCTCTGTGAGCTAGGATCGGGGAGCAGCTCTGACAACATAACTCAGCACATCAAGTGGACTTTTTATCATTTCAATGAAAACTAAAGAGCAGTCCTATGCATGGCTTTCCTAAGAATTAAGACCTAGACTGTTTAGGGAATCTTGCTCGCAGGGAAGCATACATAGGATTGCAGCTTCAAAAGAAGGAGTGCCTTGCAATGCAATTCTATATGTGTATATTCAAAAGTAAGCCAACTGTAGGATTGCCATATATCCAGAATACCTAGAATACTGTAGTCTGAATGTTAATGGAAAAATCTGAGGGCTCCCTTGGACAAAAAACAAAGACACCAACCAGGATTACTTGGAGCAAAACAGCAGCCTGTAGGCTTGGCCTTTATTGATCTGTTGCAACAGTGTGCTCCCCTCACCTGCAGGAGAGAGGAGGGACACAGAAAAATGGTGTGCAAGGCCTTATAAAGACTTTTGAAATTGCCACCCTGTAGATCAAGACCACCCCCAGAAGCATCATACATACATCACAGAAGGGGTGTAACCTAAGACCACCCCTCAGATACATCACACCTACATCACAGAAAAGGCGGTCTAAAACAGAAATTTTAATATTGTTTATCTCCTGTTGTTGTTTATCTCCTGTCTGGCAGGTTACTTGATTGGATTTCCTGGGTAGCCTGGCCAGTCTTTTGAAGTGATAAATAGTTAGTTCCTGGGCCATGTCACAGGCTCACATCCTATTCAAACACAGGCATACCCTTAAGACAGGATTTGTGAAGGAAAAGACAATGGGGAGGCTTTTCCAGTTTGACCTTGCAGAGAAAACACTTGCTCAGTTTAGGAATCAAAATGGTTCCAAGTTGGCCTTCCTGTGCTGATCTATGTATGTGCTGTCGGAAATCAAGCCTTTATCAGGAGAAACTGGCAACTCTCCCAGGCACCCGGCTTGGTCTCCTGTTGACCTCCCTGTCTGCTTTCCCGGCAAGATCCAGGCAGAGGTCGCGATAGGCAATCCTTCTCAGTGTGAGAAGAACACACCCCTCTTTCTTGCCCCCCCCCCCCGGCAGGGGAAAGAGATAGACAGAAAACGTATTTTCATGCCTTTATTTCTGTCTTTGCAGCGTTACAAAAAACATGACTGCTCTCTTCAAACTCCAGCAGTCGAGAGACAAAACAAACACTTCCTGTACAGCTCATATTACACTCTGAGCTAATTCCAGTGCCCTCTGTTTCCCACGGACAGTCCCAACATCATGTGATGTTTTCAAGCTAGCAGCAGCTCGCAGCTGCATTGCTTCTATATCGTAACATACTCCCCCATATGAATCAATGTGCACTGCGAGCAAAGCGTGATCCAGAGAAGAAAACAAACAGTTGTTATACATATAACACTCCCCTGTTGTTTCAGTTCCACCCTTGGAACTACCCGCCACTGGTTTCCCCAGTGTACCTCTCTGGTTGTCTGACTTCCAAGGAATGAGTGCATCTGCATTACCTTGGCTAGGGAATGCAGTGTTACACTTAGCAACTCCCTGTTGTGTCTTTGTCTCTGACTTAGACACAGCTTCAACCTGTCTTGAGTTGTCAACAATAGTAACACATGCAACAGCTGAGTTAGCAAACTCTTTTGAATACCTCTTGGGTGGTACACCCTTTGTAACTCTCTCGGACCTGCGTATGAGGTGCTGATCCTCTCTGCTCACTGGTTCAGTCTCAGGACTCTTTGGAGAACCAGTTCCGATAGTAAACAGTGGTTCATCCTTCACCTGTGAAGGTCTAGGCATTGTGTGAGATTTCCTCTCAATGACTGTGTCAACTGAGCTCTTTGAGCTATTACTGTCACTCTCAGTATTACTGTAATCAGTAAAATCATCTTCATCATCTGAATTGTCCTCAGTGGGAAATGTGTGAACAATTACTCTCTCCTGTTCAGGAGCACTCTCTAGAAATTTCGTGAGAATCACCTGACCAGATTCAGACAAAATTACTCTGTAGAGACCCTTTTCATAACCCACAAAAATGCCTCTGGCATTCTTTACTCCACCTGGAGCATCAGATTTCACATGAGACCCAAAAACCTTAAAATGGGCAACAGAAGGTTTTCTATGGAACAGCTTCTCAAAAGAAGAACTTCCCAAACCTTTTGAAACATTTCTCAACCAAGTGTAACAAAAACACAATAATGATTCCGCCCAATACTCATGTGGCAAATGTGAACTCAGCAATTGCGCCTTCATCCCATTTTGCAATTCTTTGTTCACTTGCACACAGACACCTCTGTTCCACGCTTCTGCAGAAACAGCAGTCTTGTGCCTTATCCCTTTCTTATCCAGGAAATCCTGAAAATCCTGTAAAAGAAAAACTGGCTTTTCATCTGTGAAAAGACAATCAATGTTAGCATCATGAACATTCTTAACCTTGTCACAAAACTCTTTAAACCTTTCTAAGGCTTCTTGTGGTTTGTGCAATATGTATATCCACACATAATGAGAGAAATAATCCACACACACAAGATAATATCTTGCATTGCCTCTAGATGGTGCTAGAGGACCAATCACATCAGCATACACTCGCTGAAATGCCCTGTCAACCTCGGTCGCCTTCTTGACGTCCTTCGTCATACCTGCAAGAGAAATCATGTTAGATTCAGATGCATTACAATTTATGCAATCACTTTGATCAAAAGTCAACAAATACAGTCCATCTTTCTCTCTGGCAGAAAGATACAGCTCTCCATCTCTGAAGATTTTGCAGCTTTCTCTATCATAGAACAAACTCAGTCCTTTCTTTGTGATCTGCGAAACACTCAGCAGATTGAACTTTAAATCAGGAACCAAATACACATTGTTAATAGTCAAGTTCAGACTTTCAAGATACACAGTTCCAAACCCAATCGCTTCAAGCTCCTGGCCATTGGCCTGTTTCACAGTGAAGCTTTGCTTCTTAAACGTTGAAAACAGTCCTCGGCGTGACGTCATGTGTTGCGTGCAACCCGTGTCAAGAACAAAAGCGTTCTCCGTTGAAAATTCGGCTTTTGTTGACAGCAATGCTTTTGCAGGTTTCATCTGGGACTTGGTACGACTTTTGCCTGACGCCTCAGGCTTTGCAGAGCTCCCCTTAGCTCCTTTCTGTTGACGTGGCTTCTTACAATTCTGCTGAAGATGCCCAGTCTGTCCACAATTGTAACAATGGACAACGTTCAAAGCAACAGCCTGTTCTTCACTTGCAGTAGCAGTGGGGGTGTCAGAACTTCGAGCTTCTCTCCCCCTGTCTTTGACATCTATTGCAGCAAGTCTGTCTCTCTCATTGAGAACCACTGAACAAATTCTCTCCACCGTAAGATCTCGGGCAGGTAGAGAACCCAGCTGACTTGCAACGGTTTTATAAGTCCGATTAAGGCTGTTAATTATCATGAAGCAGAATATCTCTTCCTGTAGAGGAAAATTGCGTTGCGCCATCTGCTGGCGTATGAATTTCATCTCTGTCAGATGCGCTTGTACATCTCCATCAGGCGCTAGCCTTAGATTGGTCAGCTTTTCAAAATGCAGCAACGCTGAAGAACCAGCATCTCTTTGATATATTCTACGCAGCGTTTGCCAAATCTCATGCGCATGTTCCAAATCCTGAATATGCACGAGTTGATCATCTGAGATACACAGAATTATGGCCGTCCTGGCTCTCACAGTCTGTGAATTCCAACCTGGCGTTGGTGCAGCAGGGATGGGATTATCAATCACCCCAAAAATCCTCTGATTCTGAAGCAGGGCTTTCATCTTTACAGACCATGAGGAATAATTGTCATTAGTCAGTGGAGGTGGGTAAGGTAAGCCTCCCCCCTTCTTGGTATCCATTTTGAATCCAAGCCTCAGCTCTCACTCTCGAGCCTGTAAATTCCAAGAGTCTATTGGCTGTTCACTGCCTTTCACCTGGCAGCTAAACGCAGGCTGTTTTGAAAGTCCCTCCAAGAGCAGTGAGATAGCAGACAAAACAAACGCTGTTTTCCCAGTGTTTTTCCAGCCTCTCACAGTGCCAGCCTCACTTCTGTGTTGGCTAGTAACTTTCCATTTTACTGACGTTTCGTTGCTTAGCAACTGGACATTCCAGGCTTGAGCAGCAAACCTTATCAGTCCCAGGAATGCAAAGAATGTGGCTCTCTCAGTGCTGTTTTTTTATCCAAAAAGCAGCTTTTGTGAACCAGAGAAGAAAAAATCTGCGTTCACTCTTTTAGTTCATAAATCAGCATACCTTAGGGGTTCTGTTGCTCCTAGCTTATCAGCAAAAACGTCTGCTCCAGTGCTCAGCCGTCCTTAGTAGCTTCCATCCGCACACTACCATAACTTTCTTTATCTCCTTGCAGAGGATGAATACGCTCCATCAACCTCTCTTGCTGCTTTCATGGATCGATGCCATCGGCTCCGTGCTACCAGATTTCGGAAATCAAGCCTTTATCAGGAGAAACTGGCAACTCTCCCAGGCACCCGGCTTGGTCTTCTGTTGACCTCCCTGTCTGCTTTCCCCGCAAGATCCAGGCAGAGATCGCGATAGGCGATCCTTCTCAGCATGAGAAGAACACACCCCTCTTTCCTGCCCCTGTCAGCAACGCCCTTGAGCCAGTGCCACCAACTGGACTCATCCACTTCAGCCCCGACTGGGCTAGGCGAGCTGGGTAGCACTTCCAGAGACCACCTTCTGCACAGGAACAGGTCAAAGTGCTGTGGACTCACAGCTTAGAGTTGTGAGCACCGGATTCACTTCCACAAGTAGACAGTCGTCACACAGCAGAGTATAGCAGAGTCTAGCAGAGTATATAAACAACTCGGAGAGCAGCTCTGTAGAATATCTTCTTTATTCTATCTACAACTATACAAACTATATACAGAGCTTAATGAGGTCTAAGCATAAATGAATGCTGAACCGCACTGAGTGCCTGCAGCTGCTCTTAGCAGCAACCTTATCTCTGCACACGATCTCTAACACTCAGTCTCTCTCTCTCTCCGACACTGACTGACTGACTGATTTGGTGCTGGAGCAGAATAAGTAGAGAGCAGAACACGCCTCCTCCTCTCTGGAGAATCAGCAGACTCCTCAGGAGATTCTTGGATATGGGAGGGGTGAAATCTCCTCATCCTCCCCCATTTCATCCGACCATTTCAAGAATCTTTAACATAACTGCAATTTACACACACACTCCAAAAGTTGTTCTCTGCTTACAACTTTGGTTAATACATTTGCAGGTACCTCTCTTCCCCTTTATCTAAGACATTTTAACACATCATTAAACAGTTACTACAATCACTCTGTGTCTATTAGGAAAGAGTTAAAACATAAACCTCAATCTGTAGTTCACACAAAATGCACATTGTGAATACTCAAATGAAAAAGCAGCTTCTAGAAAAATCTTCATACACGTTTCTCTTTCTCACATGCAAATTAACATTGCTCATTTAGGCAGATTTAAACAAACCACTTTCAGTACTTAAACACACGCTTGCTCCTTCAATCCTGATCCTTTAAACATATTATACATGGACCACTTTAGGTCAGGTAAGGAAATAAATGAAGCGTTTTGTACTATTACTCTCAGCACACTTCATGCCTGGTTTAAAAACCGCACCAGAGTTGCATGTGACCGCAGTCTTGGCGAACTCTTCAGAAAACCTTTTGGTGGTACACCCTTGGTTGTTCTCTCGGATCTGTGCAAAACTCTCTGATCCTCTTGTTCTGGTGCTTCCTCCTCTTTTGGAGAATGGGGAGCTAAAGTATATGAAGCTGCTAAGTCTGAATCTGCGTCAGACTCTCCTGAGGCTTTTGGGCTCTGATAATCTGTGCTACCATCTGAATTTACATCGGCATCAGGATTATCAATCACATCAGAACTTGCCTCCCTCTTAACTGTCTTTGCCCCTTTTGCACCATCATCACAAATGGGATGACACTGAAAAACACCAACTCTGTCCCATTGTGGATTGTCCTCAATACTCCTGGTCAACCTGATGGTTTTCGTGTCTGTGATCAGGACACGATAAGACCCTTTCTCATACCCTAGGAAAACACCATGTTCTCCACGCTTGCTCAGTTTGTCACCCTGCGAGGTGTGCACCCAAACCTCTGACCCAAAAATTTTAAAATGCTTTACACATGGCTTTCTTTTGTGAAGCATTTCGTATGGGGTGCAATTTACAGCAGACTGGTACCTTCTGTTGTACACGTGACAGAAAAACGAAAGAGCTTCGGCCCAAAAGGGATTGGGCAGCCCCGAATCATGTAACAGTGTTCTGATTCCTTGCTGCAGGGTCTGGTTTATTCTCTCACATACAGTGGTGCCTCGCAAGACGAAAATAATCCGTTCCACGATTCTCTTCGTCTAGCGGTTTTTTCGTCTTGCGAAGCAACCCTATTAGTGGATTAGCGGATTAGCGCTATTAGCGGTTTAGCGGTTTAGCGGCTATTAAAGGCTTAGCGGATTAACGGCTAAAAGGATATTAGCGGCTTAGCGGCTTAGAAAAAGGGGGGGAAAGCGAAAAAAATCGCAAGACTCGCAAGACGTTTTCGTCTTGCGAAGCAAGCCCATAGGGAAATTCGTCTTGCGAAGCGCATTGAAAAACGGAAAACCCTTTCGTCTAGCGGGTTTTTTGTCTTGCGAGGCATTCGTCTTGCGGGGCACCACTGTAAACCATTCTGCCAGGGTGATCTGGGCATGGCAGTCCTATGCTCAATGCCCTGTTCAGAAAGAAAACTCTCAAACTCCTCTGAACAAAACTCACCTCCCCTGTCAGTGAAAAGACAACGTACGTTCTCATTATGTACATTTCTGAGCCATTTACAAAACTGGCGAAACTTGGTAAAGGCTTCAGACTTTTCCTGCAACATATAGACCCAAACATATCTTGAATAGGAGTCTATCAAAACCATGAAAAACCTTGAATTGCCTCTAGAGAGCGCTAGAGGCCCCACTAAGTCTGCATGAATGACTTCGTATGGTTTCTTGGCCTCTCTCCCAGACTCTGTACCTTTGGGAGCTTGCCTTGCCTTATTCTCAGCACAAGAAACACATTTCATGTGGTAGGGACATTCTTTCAACTTCATACCCTGAACCATATCAGGCATTTTTGCCATAGCCTGGAAATTCAAATGACCATAAACACAGTGGTAATAATGAATACATTGGTCATGCAACTTCTCATTCTTATCAACAGACAAATTGCAACACTCTTTCTCAGTTGCTTCTGCAGTACCTGTACCTGAAACAAAAGGCAATTGGTACAGACCATTTACACATTTTGCATATAGAATGAGCTAGCCACCTCGACGAATTTCACAGCGAGATTTAGCAAACACCACCTTAAACCCCTGACGATCAAGCTGGGAAACACTCAACAAATTGTCCTGAATATCAGGCGCATACAGGACATTCTTAATTGTTGCATTCAAGCTCTTTAAAAACACAGTTCCCTTAGCCAAACTCGTGAGAACAGTCCCATCTGCTTGATGAATTTCTTTCTCTTGCTTCTCAAGCTGAACAAAGAGATCCTTATCTTTGGCCACGTGGTTTGAACAGCCAGAGTCGACCACAAAGAAACTCCGGCCACGTTGATTGGAGCAGCGAGAGATCAAAGCCTTTGAAGTAGCAGGTGCTTGGGGATTTCGTCCTCCTCCCCCTCTGCCTCTGAAGTTTCCCTTCTTCTTTGAAGTTTTCTTGCACTGGAAACTCAAATGGCCTTGTGTTCCACACGAAAAGCACCGCCTCAACTTTAGTGCTTTAACAGCAGCAGTTTCACTTTCACTTTCCCCTGCTGAAGATTCAGGCACATTTTCAAGCACATTTGTAACAGCACCATTTTCCCGGCTTTCTCTAACAGCCTGTCTGTGATCCCACTCATTCAGGAGCACGCTAGACACATAATCTTCCGTTAGCCGGTCAGAAGGCATGGTAGAAATCTGGGCAGCTACTCCATCGTAAGAATCGTCTAGGCTATTTATCATCAGCATTGCAAACACAGCCTCTGAAATAGCCAGGTCTCGCTGAACAAGGTCCTGTCTGAGACGCTTTAACTGAGATAGATGGCTAGGCAAATCACCACCTTTCTCCAACTGCAGCCTGCACAGCTTCTTGAAGAAAATCACACTGGAACCAGCATTCTGCCTCAAATGCATATCTCTCAGCTTATGCCAAACCACTCGTGCAGTCTCTTGACCCTCTAAGTTTACCAACAAGTGGTCTGAAACACTCAAAACAATTGTCCCACGGGCTATCATGTCTGCAGCATGCCACTCAGGCCATTCTTCTGCATCCTCATCGGGAGGGTCATCTTCTATCGTGTGAAATAGCTTTTCCCTCTGTAAAAGCGCTTTCATCTTGACCTGCCAGACAGCATAGGTCTCAGGCATGAGGAGAGGAAAGGACAGAGCCATTTGGCCAGAGTGTGCACTGGCCATGTCTGCTATTACTTAGAGCAAGACACTTCCCTCGTGCAACACAGATAAAGCCTTGACTCCTCCAGCCACTCTCTCTCCCACTCAGAGCGCAATTAACAGGCAAACAGGGATGCTATCTTCTTTCTTTTGCAGTCAGCAACATACCTCCATAAATCAAGCAGCAGCAACAGCAACACTGGTAGCTTGAACACTCTGCTCCAAAACAGCTCTGCTTCTGGGCACCACAAATCAGTCCAGAATGCAGCGTCTGTTCCGTCGTCCGGCAATCAGCAACAGAAACCTCTGGCGACTGGGACGACTGGTACAACTGGAACGACTGGTCAGACGACTGGGCCCATAACCAATGTCAGCAACGCCCTTGTGCCAGTGCCACCAACTGGATTCATCCACTTCAGCCCCGACTGGGCTAGGCGAGCTGGGTAGCACTTCCAGAGACCACCTTCTGCACAGGAAGAGGTCAAAGTGCTGTGGACTCACAGCTTAGAGTTGTGAGCACCGGATTCACTTCCACACGTAGACAGTCGTCACACAGCAGAGTATAGCAGAGTCTAGCAGAGTATATAAACAACTCGGAGAGCAGCTCTGTAGAATATCTTCTTTATTCTATCTACAACTATACAAACTATATACAGAGCTTAATGAGGTCTAAGAATAAATGAATGCTGAATCGCACTGAGTGCCTGCAGCTGCTCTTAGCAGCAACCTTATCTCTACACATGATCTCTAACACTCAGTCTCTCTCTCTCCGACACTGACTGACTGACTGATTTGGTGCTGGAGCAGAATAAGTAGAGAGCAGAACACGCCTCCTCCTCTCTGGAGAATCAGCAGACTCCTCAGGAGATTCTTGGATATGGGAGGGGTGAAATCTCCTCAGCCCCCCCCCCCCCGGCAGGGGAAAGAGATAGACAGAAAACGTATTTTCATGCCTTTATTTCTGTCTTTGCAGCGTTACAAAAAAACATGACTGCTCTCTTCAAACTCCAGCAGTCGAGAGACAAAACAAACACTTCCTGTACAGCTCATATTACACTCTGAGCTAATTCCGGTGCCCTCTGTTTCTCACGGACAGTCCCAACATCATGTGATGTTTTCAAGCTAGCAGCAGCTCGCAGCTGCATTGCTTCTATGTCGTAACATGTGCTTGGTTGGTATACTTATGAACATTACCATATATTTAAGACCATAAAATTCCTATCACAGAGGGACTTCCGGCAGATCGTGAAGTGAAAGCAAGCGGGATCGCTTGGCTGCAAGCGTATCCAGCTTTAGAGAGCCTAAAGGGGGGTCTGCAAGAGCGCCACAGCCCCCCAAATACTCTCAGAAGGGAATCTGAGAGGCAGGGGTCCCGGCTTTGCCAGTTAAACACTCTCCCGGCCGCCAAGTAACCCTCTTTTTGGGGGCGACGAGTGCGGCGGGGTTGAGACGTTGGCAGCGGGAAGCCATTTCCAGCTCTCTAAAGCGAAGCTCCAGGCTTGTGCACAAAGCGATCTGTTCTCAAAAAAGAAGAAATTGAATTGGAACATAAAATACAAATTGAGGGATCTAATTGGAACTAATTTGAGGCAGTAAGGTGGAAAAAAGGAGGTCAGCCTTACTGGGAATTTATATTTTGACACAAGAAGAATTCGCGGAACAGGAAAAACTGTAAGTCTCGACAAACGGGGAGTTTTTATGATATACTTTGGACTTACTTTTTTTAAGAAAAGCTCTTCACAAAACTTCTGGAAGATATTTAAGGGGTCGAAAACTGGATGAAGAGCTTGCTTTAAACAGCAGTTTGGGAGGTCGTTTGGTCTCGCTGGGAGAAAGTGTTGAAGTGCCGGAGTTAGTGAGACGGATTACTTTCACGTTTAAAAAATCTGCGCAACAGAAGTTAAGGGGTTTAAAACAAAGAGAATAACTAAAAATAACTGCTTTGGCTTAAAAAAGATTAGAAATTAATCCTTGGAGATATAAATTCGTTATGCTCTAATTGGAGGAATTTTTAAGAGATTTTTAACGATAGAAAGACTTGTTCTTTGTGATGGACAATTCTCCCCCCCCCTTTTTTTACCACTAGTGAAAGGAAAGTTACAAAGTGCCATCTGGTCGCCATTTTTAGAGAGATACTTTCTCTCTCCTCTTGCTACTTTGTTATGTCTGTGTATGGCAATAACTAGCGGAGAGGTTTGGATTGAATTGAACGCTCCTGTTTGTGGCTAACTGGATTAATTTACTTTTTGCATAATGGTTTATTTTTCCCTCACCCTCCTTTCTGGTGGATTTACATTTTGGACCCTGCAAGATTAAAGATTTTAATAGGTGGCTCCCTTTTATTTATTCGAAACTGTAAAAGTGGATTTGGCCATACAAGAGGCGTGAAGCTTTTGGATGATTTAAAAGAAAGTTTGATATTAAACCCTGAGTGGAATTGGCCGAACAAGTGGCAAGAAATCATATTCTTCCTTTTTTCTTTGTTTAAGATCATGGAAGCTCTCATTACATTTAAATAAACCCTTGCTACCATATTTGGCTATTATTTTTAAGGGATCAACTTTCTATATTAATATCGATATCGATGTTTTGGCTGATAATTTTCTTTGTTTCTTTTTTCTCTTCTCTCTGCTTATATTTACATGTTTAAAGGTCTAAATTGTTCTCAAGATTGATATTATTTTGTTATTAGATTGCTTTATATTGTGAAGTTTTAAGATTTCTTTCTGTCTTTAATTTTTCTATACATGAGAATTTAAAGATCCCTGGTGAGTGCTCTGTTGGTTGGTTAAATTTAAAAAAGAGGTGAAAATATTTTGGAATTGTAATTTGATTTTTATGTTGAATTTAAATTTACAAAATTTTGTGTTGAATTTAAATTTGTAGAAAGTTGATTCTCCCCTCTTTATATTTTATAATTGGGGGAAGAATTTTAAAAGTGGTTAAAAATGACACATTTGCAGAAGAAAAGTGAGGGGGCAACACCGGGGGAAAGAAGGGGTTCGAGACAGGAACCAGACTGGAAAATAGATATAGCTAAAATGCTTGCAGAATTAAGGACAGAGATAAAAACAGATATAACAAGCAGTGCGAAAAATATTGAGAACAAAATAGGCCAAATCGAGACCAAATTAGAGCAAGTGGATAAAAAAATGGATGCTACAGTGAATGAATTAAAAGAGCAGATGAAAGGGATTTCTAAAAGAATGCAGAATCAGGAGGAAGGAATGAAGAGAATGAAATTGGAAATGAGAGAGTCCCGAAAGGAGGAGGAAAAAATAAGAGCGGAAGTATCTGAGGCGAATAAGACGCAAGAGGAGTTGTGGGACGCGGTTTCGATGAATGAACTTTGACAAAGAGAAACAAATTTGAGGTTCAGGTCTGTGCCAGAGGTTCAAGGCGAGAAAATCAAAGAAAAGCTGACAACAGGGATTGCTCAATGGCTAGATATGAAATTAGAGGATGTGGAAAAAATGATTCAAAATGCCTTTACGATTAAAACAAAGACAACCAGAGGGAAGAAATTCCCAGGAGACTGTTTAATTGTCTTCAAGGATAGAGAATTTAGAAATTTAATTTTGCAAAAAAATAGAGAAAAACATTTAATTATAGATGGGAGTTTCATAATCATTTTTAAAGATGTGGCATTAAGACTTCTGAAAAAACGAGATCAATATAACGAGATGGTACAAGTTCCGAGAAAGAATGATATAGAATTTAGATGGGAGTTTCCAGAAGGCGTTGCATTAACCTGTAAAGGAAAGAGGCACAGACTGACAAAACCGGATGAAGTCGACAAATTTATTAGAAGATATATGGGGCTGACCAGAGAAAGAACAGAATTAGAAGTTGCAGGAGCAGAAGGTGGTGAGGGAGAAGCCACGGACCAGGAGGAAGAAGAGCAAAGAAGCAGGAAAGATTTAAAAAAAAGGAAAAAAGGAAGAAGAAAAAGAAGAAACAGAAGAAGAGCAAGAGGAAGAGGAGAAATAAAAAGTTAATAAAAAGAATATTTAATTGATTGACATCATGGCATTGAAATTATGGACTTGGAATGTTAATGGAATGAACGATATAAAAAAAGGAATAAAGCGCAACAATATCTAAAGCAAAAGAATTTGGACATAATCTGTTTACAAGAGACTCATGTGAAAAAAGTACACAGGAAAATTTTGGTTAACAAAAAATTAGGAAACGAGTTTATTTCATCAGACAAAAGTAAGAAAAGAGGGGTGGTCTTATATGTTAAAAATAAGTTAGAAGCACAACAATTGTTTAAGGATGAAGAGGGTCGAATTATTGCAGTTCAAATCAATTGGCAGGGTGAAAAATTGATAATAGTTGGAATATATGCACCAAATGGAAGCAAAGAAAAAAATTTTAAGGACTTAGAAGAGAAATTATTTGAATATATGGATCAAAAAGTTATAATAATGGGTGACTTCAATGGAGTGGTGTCTATGGAAATGGACAGACTAAGAAATAAAGGTAAAACAAAAGAAGGGAAACTACCAAAAACTTTTTTTGATATGGCTGAGAATTGTAACTTGATAGACATCTGGAGATTGAGACACCCACTAGAGAAACAATTTACCTTTCATTCAGAAGTAAATCAATCAATGTCAAGAATTGATCAAATTTGGATATCTAATGAATTAATTTCAAGATTTACAAAAATTGAGATCCAACCCAAGGTTTTATCCGACCACAATGCCATCCAAGGTATTCTGAAAGGGTATGAAGAAAAATCATTCAGGTGGAGAATAAATGAGAATCTCTTTGATGACCAGAAGATTGTGGAAAGAGCACAGAAATGTTTAACTGACTATTTTGTGAACAATATAAATAAGGAAACAAAAATTAATATGTTCTGGGATGCTAGTAAAGCGGTCATGAGAGGTTTCTTTATTCAACAAAATGCAATAAAAAACAGATTGAGAGAAAGAGGGAAGAAAGAAATCTTAAGACAAATAATGGAGAATGAAAAAAAATTGATTAACAGACCTAAGGATGAAAAAGTTAAGTAAAGTATAAAATTACTTCAGACACAATTCACTATGATAATCAATAAAGAAGTAGAGTGGAATATAAAAAGAATGAAACAAAAGAATTTTGAATTTGCAAATAAATCCGGAAAATGGCTGGCGTGGCAACTTTAAAAAAGGAAAGAACAAAATACAATTAAAAAGATTAAAGTAGAAGACCAAGACATTGAGAACCCGAAAGGAATAAGGAAAGGATTTGTGGACTTTTATAGAGATCTATATAAAAGAAAAGAGAAATCTAAGATAAAGATGATAGAAGACTATTTAAAGAAGAAAGGGGTGCAAAAAATTCCAGTGACAAATAAAAATAAATTGAATGAACCAATTGGAATAGAAGAAGTTAAAACGGCTATTAAAGAATTAAAAAGTGGGAAGACTCCGGGACCGGATGGATTTGGTGCAAGATATTATAAAGAAATGAAAGACATATTACTTGTACCATTGGTAGAAGTTATGAACAACATTCTGAAAGAAGGACAAATACCAGAGACATGGAAAGAAGCATATATAACATTAATTCCCAAGCAGGACTCAGATTTAACTCAAGTTAAAAACTATAGGCCAATTTCACTATTGAACAATGACTATAAAATATTTGCTAACATCTTGGCAAATAGAATGAAAAAGATATTAAAGGAATTGATCCATAAGGACCAAACAGGATTCCTGCCAGGGAGGCAGATGAAAGACAATATAAGAAACATAATAAATAGAATAGAATATCTGACTAATAAGAAAGATAAGCAACCGATGTTGATATTTGTTGATGCGGAAAAGGCATTTGATAATATTTCTTGGGAATTTATGTTAAAGAATCTGGAATTTATGGAGATGGGTCATTCATTTGTGAATGGTGTAAAGGCAATATATTCTGAACAAAGAGCAAAATTAATTGTTGAGAGCCAGTGTGGTGTAGTGGTTAAGAGCGGTAGTCTCGTAATCTGGGGAACCGGGTTCGCGTCTCCGCTCCTCCACATGCAGCTGCTGGGTGACCTTGGGCCAGTCACACTTCTCTGAAGTCTCTCAGCCCCACTCACCTCACAGAGTGTTTGTTGTGGGGGAGGAAGGAAAAGGAGAATGTTAGCCGCTTTGAGACTCCTTAAAGGGAGTGAAAGGCGGGATATCAAATCCAAACTCTTCCTCTTCTTCTTCTTAATAATGTACTGACAGATGATATTGCTATAACCAAGGGTACAAGACAAGGGTGTCCCTTATCACCATTGTTATTCATATCGGTCCTGGAAGTCTTGTTGAGAGTGTTAAGAAGTAATGATTTGATAAAAGGTGTGACAGTTGGTTGTAAGGAATATAAGGTAAAAGGCTTTGCTGATTATTTGGTTATAACAATAGAAGACCCTATTAAAAGTGTTAAGGAAGTGCTAGAAGAGATAGAGCAATTCGGACAAGTTGCCGGATTCAAATTAAATAAGAGTAAAACGAAAATAATGGTTAAAAATATGGACCAAGAGATAATAGAAAGAATTCAGCAACAAACAGATATGGAAGTGGTTAAGAAAGTTAAATATCTTGGGATTATATTAACTCCCAAGTGTATTGATCTTTTTAAAAATAATTACGTACCAGTCTGGAACAAGATTAGGAAGGACCTGGAAGTGTGGGGAAGAATGAAGTTGTCATTTTGGGGAAGAATTGCAACGGTAAAAATGAATGTGCTACCAAAAATGTTGTTTTTATTTCAATCGATACCAATAATTAAAGGTGTTACGATATTTAAAGAATGGCAAAGAGCATTATCAAGATATGTCTGGCAGGGCAAGAAGCCTAGAATAAAATTTAAGATTTTAACGGATGCAAAAGATAGAGGAGGCTTTGCCCTGCCAGACTTAAAGTTATATTTCGAGGCTGCATGTCTTTGCTGGGTGAAAGAATGGATAAAGTTGGAAAATTCAGAACTTTTGGATTTAGAAGGATATGATAATAGATTTGGTTGGCACGCATATTTATGGTATGAGAAAAAAAGAGTGCATAAAGGTTTTGAAAATCACATTTTCCGAGGTCCGCTGATTGAAGTATGGAATAGGTACAAAGATTTATTAGAGTTTAAAACTCCATTCAGGCTGTCGCCATTGGAGGTAATGAGTGTTAAGAAGATCAATATGACCGGGAGTTGGATTACATATGAGAATTTAATTATAAAAGAAGGAAATAAATGGAAATTGAAGCCATATGATGAAGTTAAAGAATATGTGTTTGATTGGTTACACTACTTCCAAGTGAATGCGATGTTTAAAAAAGAGATGCTGGAAAGAGGTTTTCAAGATGAAAAATCTAGATTTCAAAAAGAAATTGTGAATAATGATGTTAAAATTTTATCAAAAATGTATAAATTATTACTTGAGTGGCATACTAAGGATGAAGAGGTTAAAGTTGCAATGATTCAGTGGGCCAAATACTTTGGTTATAATATTCAATTTGATGATTGGATAAGATTGCGGAAAGAAGGAATGAAATTTACTGCATATACTACAATAATAATAATAATAATAATAATAATAATAATAAATTTTTATTTATATCCCGCCCTCCCCAGCCGAAGCTGGGCTCAGGGCGGCTAACAACAATCAAAATAGTCCAACATTCTAAAACATTCATTATAAAATTAATTAAATCAAATTAAATCAAATTAATGGCAACCATCAAGCAAAATTTTGTGCAGATTGCCAGAGGAGGGGGTCAGGCTGCGCCCTGACAAAAGGCCTGGTGGAACAGCTATGTCTTGCAGGCCCTGCGGAAGGATGTCAGGTCCTGCAGGGCCCTAGTCTCTTGTGACAGAGCGTTCCACCAGATTGGAGCCGCGGCCGAGAAAGCCCTGGCTCTAGTTGAGGCCAACCTAACCTCTCTGTGGCCTGGGATCTTTAGGGTATTTTTATTTGCGGACCGTAAATTTCTCTGTGGGACATACCAGGAGAGGCGGTCCCGTAGGTACGAGGGTCCTAGGCCGTATAGGGCTTTAAAGGTTAAAACCAGCACCTTAAACCTGATCCTGTACTCCACCGGGAGCCAGTGCAGCTGGTATAGTACCAGATGGATATGATCTCGCAGCGAAGACCCCATAAGGAGTCTCGCCGCGGCATTCTGCACCCGCTGGAGTTTCTGGGTCAGTCTCAAGGGCAGCCCCACGTAGAGCGAGTTACAATAATCCAGTCTGGAGGTGACCGTCGCGTGGATCACAGTGGCTAGGTCAGGGCGAGAGAGATAAGGAGCCAACTGCTTAGCTTGGCGGAGATGGAAAAATGCCGCCTTTGTTATAGCTGTAATCTGCGCCTCCATAGAAAGGGAGGTATCGAAGATTACACCCAAACTCTTAACGGACGATGCTGGCACTAATTGCACCCCCGCAAGAGATGGGAGTTGCCCCCTCAATCCCATATCGCTCCGTCCCAGCCAGAGGACCTCTGTCTTCGAAGGATTTAACTTCAACCGGCTCCCACGTAACCATCCAGCCACAGCTTCCAGACATCTGGTCAGTGTATCTGGGGCCGAGTCAGGATGGCCATCCATCAACAGATAGAGTTGGGTGTCATCGGCATACTGATGGCAACCCAGCCCAAAACTCCGGAGAAGCTGGGCGAGGTGGCGCATAAAGATGTTAAAAAGCATCAGGGAGAGAATCGCACCCTGAGGCACTCCACACACCAAGGAGTGGTGCGATGACAATTCCCCCCCAAGCGCCACCCTCTGTCCCCGACCAGAGAGAAACGAGCGCAGCCATTGAAGGACTGTGCCCTGGATCCCCACGTCGGCAAGGCGGTGGTCCAGGAGTTCGTGATCGACCATGTCGAAGGCTGCTGACAGGTCTAGAAGAATCAGCAGCCCCGACCCGCCTCGATCCAGCTGCCTGCGGAGATCATCTGTTAGGGCGACCAGAGCCGTCTCGGTCCCATGACCAGCGCGGAAGCCGGACTGGAATGGATCGAGAGCAGATGTTTCATCCAGAAACCTACCAAGCTGTTCAGCAACCGCTCTCTCAATCAGCTTACCCAGGAATGGAAGATTCGAAACCGGGCGGTAATTGGATAGATCTAAAGGATCTAATGATGTTTTCTTTAAGAGCGGACGCACCACTGCCTCCTTCAGTTCCCCTGGGAATATCCCAGTGCCAAGAGACAAATTGATGATATCACCCAGGGGGGCCCGCACCTCGTCTGGATACGCTCTAATCAGCCAGGACGGGCACGGGTCAAGAGGACAAGTGGTGGGCTTTCCAGCTTGGAGGAGTCTGTCCACATCGGCTGGGGATATCCGGTCAAAGTGGTCCAATACCGGACCCGAGGACAGTCGAGGGGCCTCCAGTTCCTTTATTGTATCCAAATTGCCAGGGAGGTCATGGCGGAGCAACAGGACCTTCTCCACAAAAAAGCTCGCAAATGCCTCGCAGCTGTGTGTCGAATTGTTATTTAAATTTGGCTGTCCTTCAAGGGATGTTAAAGACCTAATTATACTAAATAATTGCGCCGGGCGAGAGCTAGCGGAGGCAATGGAGGCCGAGAAGTAGGACTTCTTAGCGGCCTTCACGGCCATCTCGTAGGTTTTCATAAAAACCCTATAAGATGTTCTTGAAGCTCCGTCACGGGCACCCCGCCATACTCGCTCTAGCCGTCTGAGGTCCCACTTCATTTTCCGAATCTCCTCGGTAAACCAGGGAGCTCGGTTTCTGCGGGGTCGCAGAGGGCGCTTAGGTGCGATGTCATCGATGGCTGCTAGGAGCTGGATATTCCAGCCCTCAACAAGCTCAGTCAATGAGTCGCCAGGGGGAGCAAGGTCCCGCAAGAAAATGTTATGAAAATGTTATATAGATGGTATGTTACACCAGTAAAACTTGGAAAGATGTATAAAGTGAGTAATAAATGTTGGAAATGTCAGGAGAAAGAAGGAACATTCTATCATATGTGGTGGGAATGTAAAAAAATAAAAGGCTTCTGGGAAATGATTTACAATGAATTGAAAAAAATGTTGAAATATACCTTTGTTAAAAAACCAGAAACTTTTCTGTTAGGAATACTAAGAAATGACATAAAAAAGAAGGATGAGAAGTTGTTTTTATATGCAGTAACAGCGGCAAGAATTTTGGTGGCACAAAAATGGAAACAGGAAGAAATCCTGACGAAAGAAGAATGGAGAATGAAGTTGATGGAATACGCAGAATTAGACAAGCTAACGGGGAGAATTCAGAACCGGCGAGAGCAGAGATTTACCGAGGACTGGAATAAATTTACAGAGTATATTAAAAATATATGTGAAGGTCAATTAACGTTTGTAGGTTTTCAAGAAGCTGTGTGATAATAATGGAAAGAAATATTGTTTTATAATAATTGCTAAGATTAATTTGGTTAAAAAAACAACAACACAATACAGATGCAAGAAATGTGAATAATTGTGAAAACACGAAAATTTCCAGATAGACTGAAGGAAGTCTGAAAGTGGAAAGATTAGAATTGGATGTATAATTCAAATGGAATGTTTTTCTTTTATTGTTATATTTGAAACTTTATAAATAAAAAATTTAAAAAATAATTCCTATCACAGGAAGCAGTGTCTGGGAAATCGGAAAACTCTCGGGCCGGGGGGGGGGGGGAATCCGGCTGTATGGCAACCCATATCGGCAGTGTCATTTTTGCCCCCCAAAAAGCTGAATTCACTGGGACTCACTCCCAAATAAATGCATACAATATTGCAGCCCTAGTTTTATACAAGTTGTTATGTACTGAGTTGAATAGGATCCAAACTGCAGCAGTCTGATTGGTCCTAGAACAATAGGATCCAAAATGCAGCAGTCTGATTGGTCCTAGAACAATAGCATCCAAAATGCAGCAGTCTGATTGGTCCTAGAACAATAGGATTCAGAATGCAGCAGTCTGATTGGTCCTAGAACAATGCAGCAGTATGATTGGCTGGCAGGAACCACCCAATAATGCTCCAGATAGAAGTGAATCCACAACCTGATTGGCTTACAGTAGAATTCCGGAATTAGCCAATCATGTGCAGCCCATTGTGTAAATAATGTATATAAAGCAGATACTGTGAGGGGACTTTCATTCATTCCTCCTCACCACTATGAGCTGAATAAAGAGCATGAAATCACTTTGCGACTCTGAGTATATTTCACTGGCGACGAAGGTGGGATCCCGCTGAGCTGACTGCCACACACAGCACCGCAGCACCGCCACCTGCCGCACCGCTGCCTCGCACCGTGTATCCAGGCTTCAGCTCCGGGACACAAGGAACTCAGAATGGCAACCGACAGCAGCTTCTCGCCGTTCAACCCAGCATCTGGAAACTGGGAAGCGTATGCCTCCCGTTTCACCTTCCTCCTAGAAGCCAAAGGGGTCACCGACGAAGAAGACGCCAAGAAGAGGGCGATATTCTTCAGCGTCTGCGGAGAGGAGACATTTGAAATCGCCCTGGCTCTCCTTGCGCCTGAAGACATCGCTACTGTTCCATACAAAACAATAATGGAACAGCTGAAGGGGCACTTTTCGCCGCAGCCCTCAGTGGTGGCTCGTCGAAATGCCTTCTACGCAAAGTGGCAAGCCCCTGGGGAAACCATAACTGGGTTTGTGACCTCTCTCTGCCAAGCCGCCTGGTTCTGCAACTTCTCAGAGCTGGAGAACATGCTTCGTGACCGCCTCGTCGGTGGCCTGAAGGATGAGAAGCTGCAACGATGCCTCTACGCTAAGAAGGACCTAACGTTCCAGGTTGCTCTGGAGGAGGCCCTGGCAACGGAAGCTGCCGAGAGGTCGACGCAAGAGGCACGACCGAGCCTGCCGTCCCAACCGAGAGTCCACCACGAAGACCTCACCAACAACTCAGGATCCGACAGGGAGGAGGTGCACCGAGTACAGCAGCGCACTCAAGCAGCCCACATACCACAGCTGCCTCGACGAGAAGGAGGGAACTGTGCAAGCTGCGGGGAAAGTCACGAGAGGAGGACCTGCCGTTTCCGCAACACAGAGTGCAGGCAGTGCAGAAAATCGGGACACATCGCCCGGGTGTGTCGGGCTCGGCCCACCCGACGCCAGGCATCAGATGACCAATCCAAGAGCCCCAGGTCCCGGGGCCCAACGCACCAAGGCAACTCGACAGAGCTCATGGACTTCCAGGTATACCAGTTGCCCCACCCCAACATAAAGAAAATTTATGTAGAGGTACAGATAGAGGGGGCCCCATGCCGCATGGAGCTTGACACGGGTTCAACTCTATCCATAATCTCGGCAAGGACCTTAAGGAAACTGTCCTACTGGGGGTCCCAAACTCAGGCCGGCCCCATTCACCCTCCGGGACTTCCAGAAACATAAGGTCCCCACAATGGGGGTGGGGACCTTCAGGGTGCAATATCGAAGGCAGATGCGGCAACTGGACTTGCTTGTGGTCAAGGGCCCCTACATTAGCTTACTGGGATTGGCATGGTTTGGACCACTGGGGCTAGCCGTCATCGGGGTGAACCACACTAGCTTACAAGTGGACGTGGACGCCATATGCAAGGGATTTCCGGGGGGTTTCAATGGGAAATTGGGACAGTATACGCCCCCCCCCCATTGCTCTACAGCTTGACCCAGCAGTACGACCGGTCAGGCTCAAGGCCCACCGGGTCCCGTTTGCCCTGAAACCCCGTATAGACGAGGAATTGGACCGGCTCGTGGAGCAAGGAGTGCTGGAGCCGGTGCCTAATGCCCCCTGGGAAACCCCAATCATCACACCCGTCAAGCCTAATGGTTCGGTCCGCATCTGCGCAGACTACAAATGTACCATAAACAAGGCCCTCACGGCCCATGCATACCCAGTGCCAGTGGTCAGCCATGTCCTTGCCACCCTGGCTGGGTCGAAAATTTTTGGCAAGCTGGATTTGACCCAAGCATATCAACAGCTGCCAGTAGATGAGGCCACAGCAGAGGCACAGACGATTGTGATGCACAGAGGAGCGTTCAAGGTAAAGTGGCTGCAATTCGGTGTCAGTGTGGCACCAGGCATATTCCAGAATCTAATGGACTCGCTCCTTAAAGGGATTCCTGGCATCACCCCCTTCTTCGATGATGTGTTGATTGCTGGGCCCACACCAGAGGAGTTTGAGGACCGCCTCCGCACCGTTCTGCACAGTTTCCAGACGGCGGGTCTCAAGGTGAAGCGGGAAAAATGTCTACTAGGAGTGCCTCAGGTGGACTTTCTGGGATTTATGTTGGACGCAGAAGGGGTCTACCCGACTGGGGACAAGGTACGGGCCATTTGTGATGCCCCAGCGCCCAAGAGCAAGACTGAACTTCAGGACTTCTTGGGACTATTGAACTTTTACCATTCCTTCCTTCCCCACAAGGCGGCGGTAGCGGAGCCCCTACACAGACTCCTGGACAAGCGGGCCCCTTGGGTGTGGGGCCAGTGCCAGGAGGCCGCATTCCAGGCAGTCAAGGACTTGCTTGTCTCAAATTCGGTCTTGGCACACTTCAACGAGAGGCTGCCGGTGGTGCTAGCATGCGACGCCTCACCCTGTGGCATTGGCACTGTCCTGGGACACCAACTCCTGGATGGAAGGGAGGTACCGGTGGCATACTTTTTCCAGACACTCAACGCAACCGAGCGGAACTACTCGCAAATCGACAAGGAGGATCTGGCAATCGTGAAGGGAGTAAAAAAATTGCATGATTTCTTGTATGGGCGGCCCTTCACCGTGGTGACTGACCACAAGCCGTTGCTTGGCTTGTTTGCCCCCGAAAAGCACACCCCCCCAAGTGCTGTCCCCTCGCGTCCTCAGGTGGTCAATTTTCCTTGCCAGCTACCATTATGCACTGATTCACCGCCCTGGGAAGGTGATGGGCCATGCGGACGCCCTCAGCAGGCAACTGTTGGTTTCTGTTTTCTTCACTGTGCAGCGAAGTGCTTGTCACGGGACAATGTTTTGCATTCCACAGTCAAAGTACTGTTGGGTTTTCCCACGGGAATGGGAGACTGGATGTGACGTACACTGGTTTCCTGTTTTTCACTATTCTCTGGGTGTTCTTTGTTCCGAGGAGGAGGAGGTTGCTTCTCTGCTCCCGCAGAGGCAAGATGCATGTTTGTAATCTCTCAACATTGAAATGAAAATAAAGCAAAGTTAAGCATGTGGCACGTACTGCTCATCCTTCCTCTGTGTACAGGACTCTGCAATGACAACATTTTTGGTTCCGGGCCCAGAAAAACGCAGTCAAACTGAAGGCTCCAGAAGTCGAGTCAGAATGCCGGCAGAGGGACAGAGAAACGGATCGGCGTTATCTGCTCTGTGCATCGAGTTGATTGATGAGAGGTATGTGCTCATGCTCCGGGCAGCCTGCCAGCTTCTAGTTGATGGCTTTATGGCTGGACTTTGAACTTTTAAAGCCGTTTTGCCGCGGTACAGGCAAAGGCTCTAAGGCACAAGCTCACAGGCTTGGGAGGCTTGAAAACCGAAAGTACCTTTGAAAGTGCTTTTGGAATGAGGTTTGAAACCAGCAGTGACGCAGCTTGATTAAACGCCGCGGAGATGGGAAATGCAAAGCTGGCTGATGCTTTTGGGATTCCTAAGCTCAATAAGAAAAACTATGTGGACTGGGTTCTCTATGCAGAGGCTATTCTGCGGAAAGAGGGTCTGTATAAAGTTATTACAGACAACCCCCCAGCTCCAATTACAAACGAGTGGAAAGCTAAAGATTCCAAAGCGATTGGAACTCTTACATTGATAGTATCCCCAGAAGAGCTCTGTCTGTTGCGTGATAAGAACACAGCCAGAGAAATTTGGGACACTTTAAGAGAGGCTCACTTGAGGACAGAAGCTGGTTCCTCAATGTACTACTATGCCAAGCTGCATGGTATGGCTCTTGCTGAAGGTGGAGATGTGCGTACACATCTGATGGAGATGCAGAATCTGAGACATGAGCTGCAACAGAGAGGACTCACCTTTCCAGAGGCTGTGTATTCCTTCATGGTACTACATTCTCTGGGTCCAAGTTGGGAGTCCGTTGCCACTCAGATTGCTGTTCAGCCAACTGCTCAGCTCACAGTAGCCTATGTTACTGCCGTGATTCTGAATGAAGCAGACCGCCGGGGTGCTAGCTGCATGGGTAAGGGGGAGTCTTCACAGACGTCATCCCAGAGTGCAGTGGAACCACCAGATGGCGCCAAAGCTTTGAAGGCAGTGAAATGCTACTCATGTGGACGTCTAGGCCATATGAAGAGGGAATGCAGATATCCCAGGGCCAAGACAGAGCAGCGCAGCGGAAGCTCATCGCGTGGAAAAGGCCAAAGCAAAGGCAAAGGTCCAGTGTCCAGGACAACGCAGCACAAGGCAATGGTCTCACGCTTCACTCCAAAGGTCGCAAAGGTCCAGAAGACGTCTAGATCTTTCTTCGTTGTTGACTCAGCAGCGACCCACCACATGTGCAACGATAAGCGACTGTTCGTGTCTTTTAAACCGCAGGAAGGTGCGATTCACCAGGCGGATGACCACACGATCCCCAGTCAAGGCTACGGAACTGTTGTTCTTCACAGTTTTGACTTATCGATACAAGATGTGCTTTACGTACCAGATGCCACACACAATCTACTCAGTGTTATGCAGCTGAATGAACGGAACATTGGCGGTTCCTTCAAGAACAAGAAATGCACCATCACAAAGAAAAACGATTATGTATTGCATGCTGAATGTGTTGATCGTTTGTTTGTTTTGTATTATGATGATGTGGTGCAGAATGAGACTTGTTGCATTGCAGGTTCTAACAAAAGTTTGCATGCAGGTTGTGTTCACAATTTTCACAGGAAATTTGGTCATTTGCATTTTGAGGCAGTATCTAAAATGCCTGCCTTGGTTGAAGGTATGACTATTAAACCCTGCAGGTACCACATGAAGTGCAAGGCATGCGCAGCAAACAAGGTGAAAATGGCTGCGAAAGGTAAGGTGTCTAGTAGGCAAGCTACAGAACCATACCAGGTTGTTCATGCTGATTTAGTTGGTCCACTATCGCCCTCTTTGGGTGGAAATAGGTACTTCATGGTTCTCATTGATGCATTTTCCAGGTATATTTATGTGTACAATCTCAAGCAGAAATCAGAGGCTTTTCCAAGGTTCAAGGAATTCTGTGCTTGGTTGGAAAATGTGCATGGTAAGAAGATAAAGACTCTTTTCACTGATCGCGGGGGAGAATTCACTTCTCAGCAGTTTGAAGCTTTTCTGACTGAGAAAGGAATTCAGCACGATTTGTCCAGTCCTCGTTTGCCATGGCAGAATGGACTTTGCGAAAGGGCAAATCAGACATTGCTTCAAGGGTTAAAAACCTTGCTGCATGATGCCAATCTTCCAGAGAGTTATTGGGCCGAATCTCTCTCGTGTTTTGTTTACAGTTACAATCGCAGGTTATCTTCAGCGATTGGTTGTACCCCCTATGAGAAGATGTTTGGCAAGAAACCGTACATCAAACACATGAGAATTTTTGGTTCTGACATGTGGGTTCACACACCACAAAGCTCCAAGTTAGGCAAGCGTGGATTGCATGGTATCTTTCTAGGTTATCAGAAAGGTTCTTACAGAATAATGATGACTGACTCTAAGACAATTAAGCTCACAAGAAGTGTTGAGTACAATGCCAAGTGGGGGGAGAATGTGGGAATTTTCCAATGTTATCCTGATGACAGTGATGAAACTGAGGATAGGCAACAGCAAAAGCAGCCGCAACAACCCACACCCACAGATGAAGGTTCTGATTCTGAGTCTGAAACTGAATCGGATGGTTCAGAGGATTTCAAGAGTGTGAAAGCCTCTATGCGACCATCTGAAAGCTCTGACCAAGAATTGGAAGAACCATTGTTCACAATAGGCCACTTTTCTCCTAAGAAGGAAGAGGAAAGTGTTGAGGACTTAAGGATAATTCGCAGGTCACAAAGAGCCACAAAAGGCAGACCTCCAAAGAGATTTGCTGATGAATTTGCTAAGACAGCAGTAGCAGCTGTTAAAGGCTCCAAGAAGGTATTTGAACCTTCAAGTTTCCAAGAAATCCAGGATTTGGATTCAAAGGAAGCTGAGCCATGGTTAACTGCCATGAAGGCTGAGCTTGATTCCTTAGAGAGGAACAAAACATGGGAGCTAGTTCCAGTAGTTCCAGGAATGAAACTACTTGGAAGCAAATGGGTCTTCAAAGCGAAGACAGATCAAAATGGCAAGATAGTCAGACACAAAGCCAGATTAGTAGCCAGAGGTTTTGCACAGGTACCAGGTGTGGACTATCACGAGACCTACTCACCCACCATGAGGTATGAGAGCATTAGGCTTATGCTCAAGCTAGCTGCAGAGGAGAATCTACACATTAGTCACCACAATGTGAATACAGAATTTTTGTACGGATCTCTAGGTGAATCAGTTTATATGCTTCCACCTGATGGCGTACAGGTAAAACAGGGAGTTGTTTGTGCTCTAAAGAAGTCCCTTTATGGTCTCAAACAAAGTGCACGGTGTTGGCACACAAAACTCACTGAAGTATTGTTTTCTCTAGGTTTTCAGCAAGGGAAAGCTGATCCATGTGTATTTGTCAAAGAGGAGGGGCAAAAGAAGCTGTATTGTTTGTTTTATGTTGATGATATTTTATTCTTTTGGAAAGATGTCACAATGTACAATAACGCCCTAGCTCAACTGAAAGAGCACTTTGACATGAAAGATCTTGGTGAGGTAAACAACTACCTATCTCTGGAAATAGAGAGAGATCAAAGTGGTAACATTCTAGTACACCAGTCACGGAAAATTGCTGATGTGTTAAGCAAACTGAACCTGGTGGATGCTAACCCTGTAGACACACCGATGACAACAGGTTATCAGGTAGATGACACTGAAGAAGCATTTTCTGACACTACACTGTACAGAAGTGTGCTAGGCAAGCTAAACTTCATTGCCAGATGTTCAAGACCTGACATTGATGTTAGCTGTAATTTGCTAAGCAGATAAGTTAACAATCCCACTGTTAAGGATTGGAAAGCTCTTAAACGCATAGCACGCTATTTGAAAGGCACTATGCATTACAGACTGAGATTTAACAATCAGAAGTCTGGTGGTCTTGAGATATTTGCAGATGCAAGTTTTGGAAGTGACACTACAGACAGGAAAAGTACGTCTGGAGTTTGCTACATGTACAATCAGGGTCTATTTGATTGGTCATGCAAGAAGCAAACAACAATTAGCTTAAGTACTTGTGAAGCTGAACTGAATGCACTGTCTTATTCACTTAAGGATTGTGAATGGTTGTTACAATTGTGCAAAGACATGAAAATTCCTGTCAAATGTCCAATCCAGGTTTACCAGGACAACAAAGCATGTTTGGCTTTGCTGAATTCGGAAGGTAGTAAGCAAAGCACGAAGCACTTGCAATTGAAGTTGCAACATGCTAGGGAACATATTCAGAAGGGACTCGTAACGGTGTCCTATATGCCAGGTAATGAAATTCCTGCTGATGTATTGTCCAAGATTGTATCAAGGGATCAACACTGTACCTATGTACAGAAATTGGGTTTGTACTGATATTGTACGAACACGCTGCCCAGTGATGTTCACAGAAAGGGGGAGGGTGTTGGTTTCTGTTTTCTTCACTGTGCAGCGAAGTGCTTGTCACGGGACAATGTTTTGCATTCCACAGTCAAAGTACTGTTGGGTTTTCCCACGGGAATGGGAGACTGGAAGTGACGTACACTGGTTTCCTGTTTTTCACTATTCTCTGGGTGTTCTTTGTTCCGAGGAGAAGGAGGTTGCTTCTCTGCTCCCGCAGAGGCAAGATGCATGTTTGTAATCTCTCAACATTGAAATGAAAATAAAGCAAAGTTAAGCATGTGGCACGTACTGCTCATCCTTCCGCTGTGTACAGGACTCTGCAATTACAACAGCTACCACTACCGGAAACAGGCCCCGACCCAGCACCTGCACAAGAGGTTATGAGCCTGGAGCTGCTTCCCAACCGCCCCATTCAGTCACAAGAAGTTGCACACCATTCCAAGAAAGATAGGGTCATCTCCCGGGTCCTGGACTGGGTGTGGAGGGGATGGCCCAGCAGCAGCCCTGGGCCAGAATTCGCCGGCTACACAACCCGCAAACATGAACTGTCGGCCCACAAGGGGTGCCTGTTATGGGGAAGCAGGGTCGTTGTTCCCCAGCCCCTCCGCAAAAGGCTCCTCACAGCCCCACACAAGACACACCCAGGGGTAGTAAGAATGAAGGCCCTTGCCAGGAGTTATGTGTGGTGGCCGGGGATTGACGGAGAGATAGAGGCCTGGGTCAAACACTGCCAGGCCTGCCAAGAATCCCGCCCAGATCCCCCAAGTCCAGTCCGAGCACCATGGTCAAGCCTGCATGTGGACTTCACTGCCCCCTTTCAGGGGAAAACATTCTTCATAGTGGTGGACTCCTACACCAAATGGCTGGAAGTCGAACTGGTACCGTCCACTTCTATGTCCGCAGCCATCCGGGTACTACGCAGGCTGTTTGCAACCCACGGGCTCCCTGACACTCTCGTCTCAGACAACGGGACTGCATTTACGTCAGGAGAATTCCAAACCTTCACAGCGCAGAACGCCATCCGCCACATCCGTTCGGTGCCATTCCACCCTGCCACCAATGGCCAAGCAGAACGCATGATGCGGACCACCAAGGACACGCTTCGCCGCATGACGCAAGGGGATTGGGAGTACCGCCTTGCCACATTCCTTCTAGCACAGCACAGCACCCCCAGCTCAACGACTGGCCGGAGCCCCGCTGAACTACTAATGGGTCGGCGCCTTGCAATCATAGTGGACCGCCTTCACCCTGATAGAGCTCAGGATGAGGTAGTGGTGGGGGAAGGCAGGAACCCCCGGACCTTCGGGGCCCAGGACCCAGTGTACGCAAAGAATTTTGGGGCAGGCCCAGCATGGGTACCCGCCACAGTCACCAGGGTCACTGGCCCCGTGTCGTATGAGGTGCTAACGGATGGGGGGGGCAATGCTGGCGCCGCCACTGCGACCAGATACGGCGACGATTCCCGGGAGAAAACCAGGAGGAGGACAGGTCAGAGGAGTCGCAAGGGAACAGTGGGGCAGTGAGGCCCATAGAGCAGGAGGGGCCAGCAGGAGAGGCAGAATCAGTAAATACAGAGAGGACCCGCGAGGCCAAAAGGACACCGGAACCAGAACCACGACTGAGCGAGCCAGTTGCGCCAGACCAAACAGCCCCATCACAGCCAGCATCCTTGGAACATGAGCCAGAACCTGAACCAGGGAACACCCCAGGCCGCAACGCACACGTAGGCTGCCGGCGTACCTCGAGGTCTATGAAAGCGACCTCCCGGGCAGGACTGGAACTTAGAGGGGAGGGGTGTTATGTACTGAGTTGAATAGGATCCAAACTGCAGCAGTCTGATTGGTCCTAGAACAATAGGATCCAAAATGCAGCAGTATGATTGGTCCTAGAACAATGCAGCAGTATGATTGGTTGGCAGGAACCACCCAATCATGCTCCAGATAGAAGTGAATTCACAACCTGATTGGCTTACAGTAGAATTCCAGAATTAGCCAATCATGTGCAGCCCATTGTGTAAATAATGTATTTAAAGCAGATACTTTGAGGGGACTTTCATCCACTCCTTCTCACCACTATGAGCTGAATAAAGAGCATGAAATCACTTTGCGACTCTGAGTATATTTCACAAGTGAAAGGCCAGCTGATTCAAGATATTTGATTCTAGTACTGTAGCTCCAAACTAGATTAAAAGGTCACCAAAAGAAGGCAGGCAGCATCCACGTCACAAGAAAACAAAGGCCCTGCATGTTCCTCTCATGAAGATGGCAGCACTTCCTTGTACAGAAATGCATCTCTGATTTGCCTGCATCTGCAGTGTATACAGGAATTATCATTCTCTAAGGCTGTAGATTGTTTTACATAAAAATCCACTATGCACTACATGTTTTCAAGAGTTTCAAACATTCTGCAAAAGGCAGCCATTACAGGATACGTGCAGCACAGATTCTGTGGATCATCTGTCACATATATTATAAGTGATACTAACTTAAATAGGCACATTAGCTGTGGCCCCTTCAATATCATTTGTGGCCTTCAGTGCTGAACAAAGTGTCTGGCATTATATTTCTGGTACCAAAGATGAGATCGGTAACCAGGTAAGCACATTTTGTATATGGTGAAGCAAACTCCCCTGTTTTGCCAACATGCCTTAACCTTCCCCAAGTTTGTCACTTTGAATGATGCTCTCTAGATGTGGCTCTTCAGCACGCCTGAGATTAATTTTGATGTGTCCTGTGCAATGTCTACACCATGTTTGCTTAAGTTACCTTCTTCCTTTTGCTGTGTTTCTCCACTGTCAGCTTCCTCCAGCGTGGCACTCTCAGTACATCAAGGCTGCAGAGAGGCTACCTGATCTGACAAGGCCCTTATCTAAACAATAAAAGCCCCATGTTGTCTCTTCTTTGCCCTTCATCTCGTTCTGTCAGGTTAAATGTCACGGAAACCAAAGCCTCCTTTCTGTCTTGAGGAGGAGGAAAATGTGTCTTCTCTTCTGAACTCTCAGACAGATTGTTAAGCTGTGTGCTCTTTGGCCTGGGCTAAATAAATACTTTGCTTTTCAAGGAAAAGGCCTCTGACAAAACCACACAGTACAGCCTTTCTTCCATAGAATCTCTGCTACTCATGTGAATGTGTTGTAGTGCACATCCCAGAAATAGCCTCTTTTGGTGGGGAGGGGGGGAGATTCTTGAATTCAATTATATTCAATTTAGCTCTGGTGCAGGTCTTTGCTTTTGTTACGAGCCCTGAACCTTTGGGGTGTTGTGGGCTGTAAATCTACATATAATTTTAAAAATAAGCAACCCTATATTTGCACTGGCTGACTTTTTAAAAAAGTAGTGATGCAAGCTTTCACGTTTATACTGAACTCTTCATCAAGCTGAATTTTAATATTGGGGTGGGGGTGCTTCTGAGCCAGGTCATCTTGTTCATTCTCTGTTCATCCAGTCTGATGAATTCTATGTGATTCAAAAGCTTGCAGTTATTGTTGGAAATTGATGATTCAAAGAAAAGATACATATTGTATTGAGGCATCTGATGAAGACCTGCATTTTTAAAATGAGCTTAAATATATATATTTGTAAATGTTTGTATCTCATGCCAGGCATAAAGCAGCTGGCAGCTGTTCATCTTCCTGTTTAAGGGCCCCTGTTTAAGCAAGTGCCTCAGGGTTGTAAAAGGAAATTACAGGCTAGGAGCAAAAGGTCACACTGACCATACAAATTACAGAATACAATCAGGCTGCAAAGACACAATTAAGAGTTGGTAAATAGGAAGAATTATTGTGCCTCCCATTAAAACTTGAGCCACATTTTCATAAGGTTAAAAAGGGCAAGAGCTAATGGGAACAGCAGCTGGCTGGGAAAACCGAAGAGGCTTCTGGAAACTGTTTTTATTAAATTCCTTTTTACTAAGTTCCTTTCCTTCTAAAAATCTATCTATGTTATATATGAAATATATTGGCTTAAATGTAATTATGCAAAGGATTTAGAAAGTAAGAAATGTTAGATTTAGAAAGTAAGAAATGTTAGATTCTTATGTTAGATTCTTATTTCATTGATGGTGTGTGAGAAGGTGAACCCAAGATCTCTTTAAGATAAAAATTAAAGACCATGCACCATCTGCTTTAGCCATCTGTTCTGGAGTGTATAGGGCAATAGGGCAATAGGGCAAAGATAATCTGATAATTAAGGTGCCTGGTCGAGGTAAATATAAGATATATGGCTACTTGTTTGCCATTTATAGATAGAAGGAAATATAGCTCTTTGTCTCCCATAAAAGGTAATAGGAAATGGGTGTATCTTTTATGTTTGGTTCTAGCAAACAGCCAATAGGAATTTCAACCAGGCTGATTGGACAGAGGCAGCCAAAGGAGGAGCAAGGGGGCTGGGCTGCGGGAATATAAGTGCTGGCCATCAGGGCTGGAAAGGCAGAGCATTGGTAACCATATACCACTGTGTCTCATTTATTTGTCTGACAAATAAATTATTATTTTAATTTCTCTATTGCTGCGTTGAATATTTCATTCCAGCTAAGCGTTAACCACAAGCAGGGTGCTACAGTATGTGTATGCATGTGTGTATATTAAGACAGTAACAATTTGGTGATTTTGGCAGTGAAAAAAGATTTCTTCTTTAAAATGAATAAAACCCTGTCACCTATACAAGCATTATTACTCCCTCTTGGATCCCAGGCGACTAATTCAGGGGCTTGTTCATTAATATCTGTTTCCTTCTTCAGGGATTCCACAGTGTTGTCATGCAAGGTTTTAATTTTTTTATGTATTACCAGCCTCTCCACAGAGCAGTCCTGGGATTTCCCCCTCCCTCTCTTCCTTTCTCTTCTATGCTTCCTTTTCTTCCTTTCTTTGTTCTTCCTTTGTTCTGCTTTTATACTAATGCTGTTTTGTATTCAGCTTTGCAGCCCGATACATCCCTTAATATCCTTTAGAAAACTTCCGGAGGCGGCGCGAACGGCAATGGCGGTCTCCTTCGCTCTGTGAAGGGGAAGCTCCGCGGAAACGGGTCGCCCGCTACGGCGAAGCGGGGACCCACGTCGGAAAACCACAGGCAGAGTGAGCCTGTGGCCGTGGGACTCGGCGGGCACCAGAAGCGCCCCCCGAAACGAAGAAGGGACCCCGTAAGGGGTTTCGGAACGTGGAAGGGAGCGCGGTGCTGTGAGTCGATCGCTCTTTCCGTGTGAGCGAAGCCGCATAGCTGCTGTCGGTGAGCGCTGACCTTTTTTCCTGGATTATTGGATTCAGAAACAGCAATCCGTGAGTAAAAGGGACTAAAATAACTCAAATTAATCGTAAAAAATTCGGACAAAGCGGGAGATGCAACCAGGAAGTCCGTCTTCCTCTTCTGCTAAAATTTTAAAGCAATGATTTGGATCTGAAGCCCTTGAAGAGGAGCTAAAAGTTTTAATTCTGTGCATGATCTGAACTGTCGCTATATGAACTAAGGGATTTAACTTCTTATCCTTTTGGATTTTGGTCTTGTTTTCCTCTCCCTGTGGATTTACAAATATATAAAGAAATCCAGGTACTTGACTGCCAAACTACTGGAGCTGTCAGTTTGCGGACTTGGTCTTTGTTACAGTGAACTGTTACATCTGAGTGTTTTTGGACTAGCTACTTTGAAACACTGTTTTCTGGCACTTTTCCTGACACATTGTTTAAGTAAGGACTTACCCTGCAGATTCTAAAGAAGAGCTGAAGGTCTTTTTGAAATTTAGGACTGGTTGGACATTGTTGGGCATAGAGAAAACTTTTAAGTTTCGGAATAAGTTTTTGGAAAAATTTCCTTTGTTTCCCTCAAGACTTGTTTGAACTCCCCCTAGTGGACTTTGGATTTACAATTGTCTGTGACTTGTATTTTTCCTCTCTCTTCCTTTAACTTGTTGTTTACTCTCTGGGCTGTGGATTCCCATGGGAGCATACTGAATTTGACCTTGGCACGTAAACGGGAGTGGAATGAGTGGCACTGGGAAAACAAGAGCGGCCAAAGCTAAAGCTAAACAATTAACTCAATCAACATTAACTTCCCAGTTGCGCAGATCATCGGTTCCCACTGTTTTGGGAACACAAGAAGAAGAAACTGAGTTGGTTTCACTAGAAGGCATGGCAGCTGGAGGAAATGAATCAGTACTAGATAAAATCTTGGAGAAATTGGAAACATTGGACAAAAAAGCGGATGTACATTCGGCTAAGATTGACCAAAACACTGCCAGCCTAAATAAATTAACTGAACAAGTTACCTTGCATGCACAATCAATTGGGAAGCTTTTCGAAGCTACTACAGAGAATCGTAAATTGGCCGAGGCGGCCAATCAGAAAGTGGATGCAGTGAAGGAGGAGGTTAAACCACTGCACAAACAAGTTGGTGAACATCAGGCCTACCTGTCTATGATTGAATTACGTTCTAGGGAAAATAATCTGAGGCTGAGGTCAATTTCAGAACTTGAGCAGGGGAATTTGACGGACTATCTGACAAAAGAACTTTCTAAGTTCTGGAATTTGGAGGAAGATAAGGACTTTAAAATTGTGACTGCCTTCAGACTTGGAAGAGTAGTGAAGAAAGATAGACCCAGAGATTGCTTGATCTCTTTGAGATCTAAGGAAGAAAGGGATAAAATACTAGGCCTACATTACGAAAAGTCACTTGAAATTCAGGGTAGGAGAGCTGAAATTTATAAAGATATCCCTAAACAACTCTTGGATCTTAGAACCACCTACACAGATCTAACAAAATTGCTGAAAAGTAACACAATTCCTTTTAGGTGGGAGTTTCCTCAAGGATTATCTTTTACATTCAGAGGGAAGAAGGTGAAAATTAAAACACCTGAGGACAAAGATAAGTTCCTGAACGACTACGAAGAAGACCTTCAGAAAGGGATTACAGGGCCCGGGTCTTGGCCACCGCCACCGCCTGCACCTACACCTTTGGGATCTGACGACCAGAAGAAAGAAACGCCACCACCTACTGAATAACAGACCAGCCCAGGATGTCTCTGCAACTTCTTAGCTGGAACATTAATGGCGGAAATTCCCCGGAAAAAAGGAGAAGGATATTCCATATATTAAAGAAATAACAATTGGACATTATCTGCTTGCAGGAAACACATGTGACTAGGCTCCACAGAAAAGTGCTAATTAATAAGAGATTAGGCCAAGAATTTATTTCATCAGACCGAGTTAAAAAGAGAGGGGTGGTGATCTATGCAAAGGAGAGCCTATCACCAAAATTTCTTTTTAAAGATGAGCAAGGAAGAATCTTGGCAATTGAAGTACAAACTCAGGGTGAAAAGTTTTTGATATTGGGAATTTATGCACCGAATGAAGGGAAATCGGAATTCTACAAGGAACTGCATGAGACAATGCTGGACTATCTGGACTACAGCAACATCATTATGATGGGAGATATGAATGGGGTGGTGTCTACAAACATGGATAAGTCACAAAGCCAAAACGTCACAAAAGATGGCAGACTACCTAAAACTTTTTTTGAACTGACTGACAATATGGACTTGATTGATATCTGGAGGACAAAAAAACCCCTAGGAAGAGAAGGAACATTCTTTTCTGAAGCCCAACTGACATGGACAAGAATCGACCAAATTTGGATAACTAGAGGTCTGGCACCTAAGACTAGAAAAGTGGAAATCTGCCCAAAGACTTGCTCCGACCATAACGCAGTAAAGATGGATATGAGACTAACTACAACCGGCTCCTTTAGATGGAAGGTGAATGACAACCTGCTCAGAGACCAGGAGATTATCAAAAAGGCCCAAAAAGCTTTGAAGGACTATTTTGAAATAAATTTGAACACCACGGTGGAAAAAAAGAGTAATCTGGGACGCAAGCAAAGCTGTAATGAGGGGGTTTCTGATACAACAGAACTCCATAAAGAAAAGAGCACAGAATGAGAAAAAGGACAAGATTCTGGAGAAAATTAGGGAATGTGAGAAAAAGCTAAGATCGAAACCGAAGTCACAGGAGATTCTGAGAGAAATTAAACTTTACCAAGCACAATACTCTAAATTAATGAATCAGGAAGTGGAGTGGAAAATCAAGTTAATGAAACAAAGATCATTTGAATCGGCAAATAAATGTGGAAAGCTGTTAGCATGGCAGCTGAAAAAGAGACAAAAACTAAATATGGTTACCAACTTAGAGATTGAAGGGAAAAACATTCAGAATCCTGTGGAGATTAGAAAGTGCTTCCAGAGATACTTTAAACAACTTTATACTCAAGGGCCGCAAAATGAGATTGAGATAGACCAATTTTTGAGAAGGAATGGTCTACCAAAATTGTCTCAAGAAAATAGAACAGCCCTGAATTATAAAATAACACAACAAGAGATTGAAGGTGCCATTCAGAATATGCAACTGGGCAAGTCTCCAGGGCCAGATGGGCTTACCTCCAAGTACTATAAGACATTGAAAGATTATCTGATACAACCATTAATGGAGGTTTGCAATGAGATTATGGAGGGGAAGAAGGCACCGGAATCGTGGAAAGAAGCTTTCATCACATTGATACCCAAATTGGAAACTGAAAAGATACAACTTAAGAACTACCGTCCCATCTCCCTCCTGAATGTGGATTACAAAATTTTTGCGGATATTCTGGCAAGTAGACTTAAAAAAGTGTTAAATGAAGTAATTCATAAAGACCAGGCAGGTTTTCTCCCAGGCAGACATTTGTTTGATAACACTAGAAACATTATTGACATTTTGGAACTCTTACAAACGAACATCAATACAAAAGCAGTTTTGATTTTTATAGATGCGGAGAAGGCCTTTGATAATATTTCTTGGAAGTTTATGAAGAAAAATCTTGAAGGGATGGGAGTGGGACGGGGGTTTGAAAATGGTATAGAGGCAATTTATTCAGAACAAAAAGCTAAATTAATAGTTAACAATGTGGTGACAGAAGAGTTCAAGATTGAGAAAGGAACACGACAAGGTTGTCCTATTTCCCCTTTGTTATTTATTTCGGTCCTGGAGGTGCTCCTGAATATGATTAGAGGGGACCGGTTGGTTGAAGGGATTCAGGTTGGAGCCAAACAGTATAAACTTAAAGCTTTCGCAGATGACTTGGTTTTGACATTGCAGGAGCCAGAATCTAGTAGGAAAAGGGTTCTAGAATTGATTCACGAGTTTGGTCGGGTGGCGGGTTTTAAACTAAACAAGCAAAAGACTAAGGTTTTGGGGAAAAAATTGGTTCTTCCAATTCTTGGTCAGAGCTTTCAGATGGTCGCATAGAGGCTTTCACACTCTTGAAATCCTCTGAACCATCCGATTCAGTTTCAGACTCAGAATCAGAACCTTCATCTGTGGGTGTGGGTTGTTGCGGCTGCTTTTGCTGTTGCCTATCCTCAGTTTCATCACTGTCATCAGGATAACATTGGAAAATTCCCACATTCTCCCCCCACTTGGCATTGTACTCAACACTTCTTGTGAGCTTAATTGTCTTAGAGTCAGTCATCATTATTCTGTAAGAACCTTTCTGATAACCTAGAAAGATACCATGCAATCCACGCTTGCCTAACTTGGAGCTTTGTGGTGTGTGAACCCACATGTCAGAACCAAAAATTCTCATGTGTTTGATGTACGGTTTCTTGCCAAACATCTTCTCATAGGGGGTACAACCAATCGCTGAAGATAACCTGCGATTGTAACTGTAAACAAAACACGAGAGAGATTCGGCCCAATAACTCTCTGGAAGATTGGCATCATGCAGCAAGGTTTTTAACCCTTGAAGCAATGTCTGATTTGCCCTTTCGCAAAGTCCATTCTGCCATGGCAAACGAGGACTGGACAAATCGTGCTGAATTCCTTTCTCAGTCAGAAAAGCTTCAAACTGCTGAGAAGTGAATTCTCCCCCGCGATCAGTGAAAAGAGTCTTTATCTTCTTACCATGCACATTTTCCAACCAAGCACAGAATTCCTTGAACCTTGGAAAAGCCTCTGATTTCTGCTTGAGATTGTACACATAAATATACCTGGAAAATGCATCAATGAGAACCATGAAGTACCTATTTCCACCCAAAGAGGGCGATAGTGGACCAACTAAATCAGCATGAACAACCTGGTATGGTTCTGTAGCTTGCCTACTAGACACCTTACCTTTCGCAGCCATTTTCACCTTGTTTGCTGCGCATGCCTTGCACTTCATGTGGTACCTGCAGGGTTTAATAGTCATACCTTCAACCAAGGCAGGCATTTTAGATACTGCCTCAAAATGCAAATGACCAAATTTCCTGTGAAAATTGTGAACACAACCTGCATGCAAACTTTTGTTAGAACCTGCAATGCAACAAGTCTCATTCTGCACCACATCATCATAATACAAAACAAACAAACGATCAACACATTCAGCATGCAATACATAATCGTTTTTCTTTGTGATGGTGCATTTCTTGTTCTTGAAGGAACCGCCAATGTTCCGTTCATTCAGCTGCATAACACTGAGTAGATTGTGTGTGGCATCTGGTACGTAAAGCACATCTTGTATCGATAAGTCAAAACTGTGAAGAACAACAGTTCCGTAGCCTTGACTGGGGATCGTGTGGTCATCCGCCTGGTGAATCGCACCTTCCTGCGGTTTAAAAGACACGAACAGTCGCTTATCGTTGCACATGTGGTGGGTCGCTGCTGAGTCAACAACGAAGAAAGATCTAGACGTCTTCTGGACCTTTGCGACCTTTGGAGTGAAGCGTGAGACCATTGCCTTGTGCTGCGTTGTCCTGGACACTGGACCTTTGCCTTTGCTTTGGCCTTTTCCACGCGATGAGCTTCCGCTGCGCTGCTCTGTCTTGGCCCTGGGATATCTGCATTCCCTCTTCATATGGCCTAGACGTCCACATGAGTAGCATTTCACTGCCTTCAAAGCTTTGGCGCCATCTGGTGGTTCCACTGCACTCTGGGATGACGTCTGTGAAGACTCCCCCTTACCCATGCAGCTAGCACCCCGGCGGTCTGCTTCATTCAGAATCACGGCAGTAACATAGGCTACTGTGAGCTGAGCAGTTGGCTGAACAGCAATCTGAGTGGCAACGGACTCCCAACTTGGACCCAGAGAATGTAGTACCATGAAGGAATACACAGCCTCTGGAAAGGTGAGTCCTCTCTGTTGCAGCTCATGTCTCAGATTCTGCATCTCCATCAGATGTGTACGCACATCTCCACCTTCAGCAAGAGCCATACCATGCAGCTTGGCATAGTAGTACATTGAGGAACCAGCTTCTGTCCTCAAGTGAGCCTCTCTTAAAGTGTCCCAAATTTCTCTGGCTGTGTTCTTATCACGCAACAGACAGAGCTCTTCTGGGGATACTATCAATGTAAGAGTTCCAATCGCTTTGGAATCTTTAGCTTTCCACTCGTTTGTAATTGGAGCTGGGGGGTTGTCTGTAATAACTTTATACAGACCCTCTTTCCGCAGAATAGCCTCTGCATAGAGAACCCAGTCCACATAGTTTTTCTTATTGAGCTTAGGAATCCCAAAAGCATCAGCCAGCTTTGCATTTCCCATCTCCGCGGCGTTTAATCAAGCTGCGTCACTGCTGGTTTCAAACCTCATTCCAAAAGCACTTTCAAAGGTACTTTCGGTTTTCAAGCCTCCCAAGCCTGTGAGCTTGTGCCTTAGAGCCTTTGCCTGTACCGCGGCAAAACGGCTTTAAAAGTTCAAAGTCCAGCCATAAAGCCATCAACTAGAAGCTGGCAGGCTGCCCGGAGCATGAGCACATACCTCTCATCAATCAACTCGATGCACAGAGCAGATAACGCCGATCCGTTTCTCTGTCCCTCTGCCGGCATTCTGACTCGACTTCTGGAGCCTTCAGTTTGACTGCGTTTTTCTGGGCCCGGAACCAAAAATGTTGTCATTGCAGAGTCCTGTACACAGAGGAAGGATGAGCAGTACGTGCCACATGCTTAACTTTGCTTTATTTTCATTTCAATGTTGAGAGATTACAAACATGCATCTTGCCTCTGCGGGAGCAGAGAAGCAACCTCCTCCTCCTCGGAACAAAGAACACCCAGAGAATAGTGAAAAACAGGAAACCAGTGTACGTCACATCCAGTCTCCCATTCCCGTGGGAAAACCCAACAGTACTTTGACTGTGGAATGCAAAACATTGTCCCGTGACAAGCACTTCGCTGCACAGTGAAGAAAACAGAAACCAACAGTTGCCTGCTGAGGGCGTCCGCATGGCCCATCACCTTCCCAGGGCGGTGAATCAGTGCATAATGGTAGCTGGCAAGGAAAATTGACCACCTGAGGACGCGAGGGGACAGCACTTGGGGGGGTGTGCTTTTCGGGGGCAAACAAGCCAAGCAACGGCTTGTGGTCAGTCACCACGGTGAAGGGCCGCCCATACAAGAAATCATGCAATTTTTTTACTCCCTTCACGATTGCCAGATCCTCCTTGTCGATTTGCGAGTAGTTCCGCTCGGTTGCGTTGAGTGTCTGGAAAAAGTATGCCACCGGTACCTCCCTTCCATCCAGGAGTTGGTGTCCCAGGACAGTGCCAATGCCACAGGGTGAGGCGTCGCATGCTAGCACCACCGGCAGCCTCTCGTTGAAGTGTGCCAAGACCGAATTTGAGACAAGCAAGTCCTTGACTGCCTGGAATGCGGCCTCCTGGCACTGGCCCCACACCCAAGGGGCCCGCTTGTCCAGGAGTCTGTGTAGGGGCTCCGCTACCGCCGCCTTGTGGGGAAGGAAGGAATGGTAAAAGTTCAATAGTCCCAAGAAGTCCTGAAGTTCAGTCTTGCTCTTGGGCGCTGGGGCATCACAAATGGCCCGTACCTTGTCCCCAGTCGGGTAGACCCCTTCTGCGTCCAACATAAATCCCAGAAAGTCCACCTGAGGCACTCCTAGTAGACATTTTTCCCGCTTCACCTTGAGACCCGCCGTCTGGAAACTGTGCAGAACGGTGCGGAGGCGGTCCTCAAACTCCTCTGGTGTGGGCCCAGCAATCAACACATCATCGAAGAAGGGGGTGATGCCAGGAATCCCTTTAAGGAGCGAGTCCATTAGATTCTGGAATATGCCTGGTGCCACACTGACACCGAATTGCAGCCACTTTACCTTGAACGCTCCTCTGTGCATCACAATCGTCTGTGCCTCTGCTGTGGCCTCATCTACTGGCAGCTGTTGATATGCTTGGGTCAAATCCAGCTTGCCAAAAATTTTCGACCCAGCCAGGGTGGCAAGGACATGGCTGACCACTGGCACTGGGTATGCATGGGCCGTGAGGGCCTTGTTTATGGTACATTTGTAGTCTGCGCAGATGCGGACCGAACCATTAGGCTTGACGGGTGTGATGATTGGGGTTTCCCAGGGGGCATTAGGCACCGGCTCCAGCACTCCTTGCTCCACGAGCCGGTCCAATTCCTCGTCTATACGGGGTTTCAGGGCAAACGGGACCCGGTGGGCCTTGAGCCTGACCGGTCGTACTGCTGGGTCAAGCTGTAGAGCAATGGGGGGGGCGTATACTGTCCCAATTTCCCATTGAAACCCCCCGGAAATCCCTTGCATATGGCGTCCACGTCCACTTGTAAGCTAGTGTGGTTCACCCCGATGACGGCTAGCCCCAGTGGTCCAAACCATGCCAATCCCAGTAAGCTAATGTAGGGGCCCTTGACCACAAGCAAGTCCAGTTGCCGCATCTGCCTTCGATATTGCACCCTGAAGGTCCCCACCCCCATTGTGGGGACCTTATGTTTCTGGAAGTCCCGGAGGGTGAATGGGGCCGGCCTGAGTTTGGGACCCCCAGTAGGACAGTTTCCTTAAGGTCCTTGCCGAGATTATGGATAGAGTTGAACCCGTGTCAAGCTCCATGCGGCATGGGGCCCCCTCTATCTGTACCTCTACATAAATTTTCTTTATGTTGGGGTGGGGCAACTGGTATACCTGGAAGTCCATGAGCTCTGTCGAGTTGCCTTGGTGCGTTGGGCCCCGGGACCTGGGGCTCTTGGATTGGTCATCTGATGCCTGGCGTCGGGTGGGCCGAGCCCGACACACCCGGGCGATGTGTCCCGATTTTCTGCACTGCCTGCACTCTGTGTTGCGGAAACGGCAGGTCCTCCTCTCGTGACTTTCCCCGCAGCTTGCACAGTTCCCTCCTTCTCGTCGAGGCAGCTGTGGTATGTGGGCTGCTTGAGTGCGCTGCTGTACTCGGTGCACCTCCTCCCTGTCGGATCCTGAGTTGTTGGTGAGGTCTTCGTGGTGGACTCTCGGTTGGGACGGCAGGCTCGGTCGTGCCTCTTGCGTCGACCTCTCGGCAGCTTCCGTTGCCAGGGCCTCCTCCAGAGCAACCTGGAACGTTAGGTCCTTCTTAGCGTAGAGGCATCGTTGCAGCTTCTCATCCTTCAGGCCACCGACGAGGCGGTCACGAAGCATGTTCTCCAGCTCTGAGAAGTTGCAGAACCAGGCGGCTTGGCAGAGAGAGGTCACAAACCCAGTTATGGTTTCCCCAGGGGCTTGCCACTTTGCGTAGAAGGCATTTCGACGAGCCACCACTGAGGGCTGCGGCGAAAAGTGCCCCTTCAGCTGTTCCATTATTGTTTTGTATGGAACAGTAGCGATGTCTTCAGGCGCAAGGAGAGCCAGGGCGATTTCAAATGTCTCCTCTCCGCAGACGCTGAAGAATATCGCCCTCTTCTTGGCGTCTTCTTCGTCGGTGACCCCTTTGGCTTCTAGGAGGAAGGTGAAACGGGAGGCATACGCTTCCCAGTTTCCAGATGCTGGGTTGAACGGCGAGAAGCTGCTGTCGGTTGCCATTCTGAGTTCCTTGTGTCCCGGAGCTGAAGCCTGGATACACGGTGCGAGGCAGCGGTGCGGCAGGTGGCGGTGCTGCGGTGCTGTGTGTGGCAGTCAGCTCAGCGGGATCCCACCTTCGTCGCCAGTGAAATATACTCAGAGTCGCAAAGTGATTTCATGCTCTTTATTCAGCTCATAGTGGTGAGGAGGAATGAATGAAAGTCCCCTCACAGTATCTGCTTTATATACATTATTTACACAATGGGCTGCACATGATTGGCTAATTCCGGAATTCTACTGTAAGCCAATCAGGTTGTGGATTCACTTCTATCTGGAGCATTATTGGGTGGTTCCTGCCAGCCAATCATACTGCTGCATTGTTCTAGGACCAATCAGACTGCTGCATTCTGAATCCTATTGTTCTAGGACCAATCAGACTGCTGCATTTTGGATGCTATTGTTCTAGGACCAATCAGACTGCTGCATTTTGGATCCTATTGTTCTAGGACCAATCAGACTGCTGCAGTTTGGATCCTATTCAACTCAGTACATAACAACTTGTATAAAACTAGGGCTGCAATATTGTATGCATTTATTTGGGAGTGAGTCCCAGTGAATTCAGCTTTTTGGGGGGCAAAAATGACACTGCCGATATGGGTTGCCATACAGCCGGATTCCCCCCCCCCCCCGGCCCGAGAGTTTTCCGATTTCCCAGACACTGCTTCCTGTGATAGGAATTATTTTTTAAATTTTTTAAATTTTTTATTTAAATTCCTTTAATCAGAAAGGTTTCAGGAAGAGACAGATCTAAATGTGGTTAAAAAGGTGAAATACCAAGGGGTTAACATGACTGCCAAAAACCTGAACTTATTTAAGGACAACTATGAAAGGTGTTGGACAGAAATTAAAAAGGACTTAGAAAGTTGGTCAAGACTAAAACTTTCCTTGTTGGGCCGAATTGCTGTGATAAAGATGAATGTATTGCCAAAAATGTTGTTTCTGTTTCAGACCCTACAGATTGTGGACAGAGTGGAATGTTTTACAAAGTGGCAGAGAGACATTTCTAAATTTGTCTGGCAGGGCAAAAAGCCCCGAATAAAATTCAAAATACTAACGGATGCTAAGGAGAGAGGGGGGTTTGCCCTGCCAGATTTGAGGTTGTATTATGAATCTGGAGGTTTCTGCTGGCTGAAAGATTGGCTTCTTCTTGAGAACACTGATGTCCTGGATCTGGAAGGGTTTAAGGCTTTCGGGTGGCATGCATATTTGTGGTATGACAAGGTAAAAATCCATAAGGCTTTTAAGAACCATATTGTCAGGAGGGCTGTGTTTAATGTCTGGACAAAATACAAAGACTTATTAGAAAACAAGACCCCAAGGTGGTTGTCACCAATGGAAGCCAAGGCCCAGAAAAGACTCAATATGGAGGCTGATAGATACTGATAGATTACATGGAACTGGCTGAAATGACTGGCAGAATTCGGGACCTGGGAGAAGCGACCGTGGAAGAGGACTGGAAAAAATTTAAAGACTATTTACAAAAACACTATAAAGTGTATGAATGTTAGGAGAATGCACGATCGAAAGTAACACGGCAGCAGTAATTTTGTTGTAAGATATATGAGAATAAGTGAGGTTTAAGGAAATGATGAAATTTGAAGTAACATAATGTTCAAACCAAGTAGCTTAATTTACGATAAAGTTATTTAAAATTTGGGACATAATATTTGAAATTTATAAAATAAGAACTGAAATAAGGTAATAAATTGCTGTCTATAACTATGTGACTGAGAACGCAGGCAAGGGTGATGTGAGGAAGTCCAAAGATTATGAAAATACGACTCATGAACAATTGTATTTTATATGTACTTTTCTTTTATTCTTTGTTTATTTCTTAACTTTCCTTTGACTTTTTCTCTCTGTATGGTGAGGGTATCTTATATGTTTGGTGGTTTGTTTGTTGTTTAAAATTTTTTGCAATAAATATCTTTTTAAAAAAAATTGAAAAGCACTCCCAGCTTATCAATGGCTTGACAAAGTTGGTCTCTGAGAATTTCTGTGAGTGCACACTTCCAATTTTCTTTTCAAAAACATGCTGGGTGGTGATTTTATGCAGTAATTGCTGCATTGAAAATCTTACCTCAGACAAAGTGGGCTCTAGCTAGCCCACTGAGAGCTTATAGCAGAAGACATTTGCTGGGCTTTCAGGTGCTGTGTTTTCCAAGGACAGTCCAGCATGGCTGGACTTCTGGAATTAGAACTTGTGCGCTGTGGGGTGACTGGGGCTTTTTACAACCATCCTTGTGGAAAATTGTACTTTTTTATAATCAGTTTTGTGATGCGATGATGAGCTGCTTGTGCGTAAAATCGTAGTCCCTCAGAGTTTGTTCAAGTCCACAAACCTCTGTCTGTGACGGAGCCCCTCAGACATGGCTCCTCTAGTCACTCGCAGATTCTGACAGTGGCTGCTTTCGGAATCGCTTCCAACATAAAAGCTCCTTAACGGAAACACGTCTTCTGGACTCACGGCGTGACAGTTTCCGGCGAGGAGTGGGTCTCCCTATGGGAGGTCCAGAAACCTCCCCACTGTTCTCGCTGGACGTGTCCCTGAGCCCTCCCTCTTGCTCGCTTTCCCTCAGAGACCCACCTCTCCCCCTGCTGGTTCCTGCTTCCGCTGCTGGGTCTCTCCCAACCTCCGTGAGCCCTTCCACCACCCGTCCCTCCGATGGCAGTTCCCTGACATCCACCTCCCCTCCAGGGCCCCCGTCACCCCCTCCTCTGGGCGGTGAGGAGGTAAAACCCCGAAAAGAATCCTCTTCATCTTCAGACGTCTCGAACATTTCCCTCCATCGGTTGCCGTTCCGGGTCTCTGCATCCTCCTCCTCCTCAGAATCTGTGAACCCCTCCAACCCCTCTTCCTCATCTGTGGTTGCAAAGTATTCCCTCCGGAACCTCACTACAGGCTGAGGTTTACGTGGGAACCTCTGATGAAAAGTTTCTATTAAGACCTCGTCATTGACATCCTCTGCCATGACCCAGGTGTTTTCCGACTCCGGTTCCCCTTCCCACATTACCAAATACTCCACTTGATCTCCCTTCCACCTGGAATCAAGGATCTCCGCCACATGGCTGCTGTGTTCCCTTTCCTCCATTGCTGGTCCCCGGGTGAACCTCCCTTCTCTGTCCCCTTTATACGGTGACAGCAACGACCTGTGGAAAACTGGGTGCAGCTTCATGTGGTTCGGTAACCGGAGTCTGAAAGCCACTGGGTTGACCTGTTGCGTGACTTCAAATGGGCCCAATCTTTTGGGTCTTAACTTCTTACAACCCCCTTTGAATGGTAACCCTTGGGTTGACAGCCACACCTGGTCCCCCACCCTAATGGTTTCACCTTCCCTTCTGTTTTTGTCTGCCTGCCTCTTATACTCCTCCTTGGCCCTGTTTAAGTTGAGTTGGAGCTGACGATGGATCGCTTCCATTTCTTCTACGAACTGTTCGGCAGCCGGGACGCTCCATCTCTCCCCTTCCCCCCCTGGGAAAGCCCTGGGATGGCACCCGTAATTAGCCAAAAAGGGGCTCATCCCTGTGGACACGTTCTCCGCATTGTTGTAGGCAAATTCCGCCAACGCCAGCTTCTCCACCCAATCATTCTGTCATTGACATAACACCTCAGATATTGCTGGAGGATGCCATTGGCTCTTTCCGCCTGCCCGTTGGTTTCAGGATGCCGGGCAGTCGAAAAATTAACCTCTACATGCAGTAAGCTCATGAGCTTCCTCCAGAACCTGGAAGTAAATTGTTTCCCTAGGTCTGAAACCACCCTCAAGGGGGCGCCATGCAACCTAAAAACATTTTCTACAAACAATTTCGCTGTTTCTTCTGCCGTGACAGCATGTGAGCAGGCTATAAAGTGGCCCATTTTGGTTAACAGGTCTACCACAACCATGATGGCTGTTTTCCCTCTGGACTTTGGCAGATCAGTCATAAAATCTATTGACACTGCTTCCCATGGTCTTTCAGGTGTGGGTAGCGGTTCTAATAACCCCGCCGGCGCCCGCCTCTCCCCTTTGGCTCGCTGGCATTGGTCACAACCTCTCACATACTCCCGTACATCTTCCCTGACCTTGGGCCACCAAAATTCCCTGGTAACCAACCACATGGTTTTGTGTTGCCCAAAATGCCCCGCTGTGGGGCTATCGTGCAGCTGCTTGAGTACCTTCCCCCTCAACTCTCCTTCAGGTATATACAGCGCTCCCTTGTAATACAACGCCCCGTTTCTCTCCTCAAAACCTCCGGGTTTGTCTCCCTCCCTCCTGAGACCCCTGAGTTTGTCCTGGGCGTATTCATCATTCTCCGTTCCCTCTACCAGTTCTCTTTGCCCCACCAATGCCGCCGCACACACCCAGCGGTCCTCTGGAATGACATGTCTCTCTTCAGGTGCTCCCTCCCCCTCCAAATATTCAGGTTTGCGTGAGAGAGCGTCCGCCCTAATGTTCTCTGGGCCTGGCACGTAACAAATCTCAAAGTTAAATTTGGAGAACTCCTGGGCCCATCTCACTTGCCGTTGGTTGAGCACTCGTGCCGTTCTCCAATACTCTAGGTTCTTGTGGTCAGTGCACACTTGCACCTTATGTTGTGCGCCAATTAGCAGGTGCCTCCATCTCCGGAACGCCTCATGAATGGCGAGTAGTTCTCGGTCATACACCGTGTAGTTCCTCTCGGATTTGTTCAGCTTTCGCGAAAAAAAGGCACACGGTCTCCACTCTGACTCCTCCTTCCCTGGCTGCAGAAGCACCGCCCCCACAGCCCAGTCTGATGCGTCAGTTTCCACTCTCATCGGTTTTTGTAAATCCACATGCAGGAGTTGTTCTTCCGAGGTGAAGGCCCTTTTTAGTTCCTCAAATGCTCGCTCCGCCTCCTCAGTCCAAACGAATTTCTTCTTACTGCTGAGACAGTCCGTAATGGGCGCCGTCAGGTGGGCAAAGTTTCGGATGAACTTACGATAGAAGTTCCCAAACCCTAGGAACCTCTGCACATCCTTCTTTGTTTTGGGTGTTTTCCATTCCAGCACCGCCTGGACCTTGCCGGGATCCATGGCCAATCCCTTGTCTGACAGGTGATACCCCAGGAATTCCACCTCCTTGGTATGAAACTGACACTTCTTCAGTTTCACCCACAGCTGGTTGGCTTGCAGCCTGCTCAACACTTCTCTGACGTCTCTCACATGCTGCTCCTCATTCTCAGAATACACCAACACGTCATCTAGGAAGGCCACGCAATTCTTGTAAAGCAAAGGCCCCAGTACGTGGTTCATAAACGATTGAAAGCACGCGGAGCCTGCTTGTAGGCCGAAGGGCATAACTAAATATTCAAATGCCCCCAAAGGGGTGAACATGGTGGTTTTCCATTCATCCCCCTTCCTTATTCGTATCAGGTTGTACGCCCCCCTTAGGTCCAGCTTTGTGAAAATCTTTCCCTTCCGCACCCTTGTCAAAATGTTGTCAATCCAGGGCATAGGGAAGGCCACTGGTTCTGACACTGCGTTTAAGGCCCTGAAGTCACACACCAGTCTCGGCTTGTCCGTGTTTTTTTTATCCACAAAAAACACTGGGCTGCCTCCCACCGCTCTGGACTCTCGGATGAAACCTCTCTTCAGGTTCTTGTCAATGAACTCCCTTAGCTCCTGCATCTCTCTGTCTGACATGGCGTACAGCTTGCCTACAGGGAGCTGTGCCCCAGGGAGTAAATTGATTTGACAGTCAAAGGGTCTATGCGGGGGTAGTTGGTCAGCTTCCCTTTCGTTGAAGACGTCGCGGAGATCTGCGTATTGTCGTGGTACCTTCACGTTCTCTGTTACTTCAGTCCCTGCTAGGGTGGCTTGGGCCCCTGCCAAACCCTTTCCCTCTTTGCAGTGTTCTAAGCAATGTGCTGAACCAAAGGAAACCACTCTCTGATGCCAGCCCACCAGTGGATCATGTAGCGCTAGCCAGCTCATCCCCAATATAATGGGAGCTCCTCCCAAGGTGGCCACATTAAACGCTATCAGTTCGGTGTGCCTTGCCACCTTCATTATCATTGGGACGGTCTGCAAGCTGACTTCTCCTCCCAACAGCTCCCTGCCATCGATCGTGGTCACCTGCAGGGGGTTGCTTAAAGGGATAGTCTGTATCTGGTGCTCAGCAGCAAACTCCTTACTCATGAAATTGCAGGAGCTGCCTGAGTCCAATAGCGCCTTTATCTTTAGTGGGTGTCCGTTAGGCAGCTCTAGTAACACCTCTATCACTAGGGCGGGTTTAGGAGGTTCTGGCGTGGGCACTTTCACTGCTCTTTGGCCTGGCTGCTGTGCCCCGACGGTGGCAGCCAGGCGTTGGCTTTTACTTGCTCCGGTATTTCTTCCTCTCTTCCCTCCACAGCTCCCACCATCCCTTGCCATTCCTTCCTCTGGGGGCAGACTCTGGCAAAGTGACCTGGCTGTTGGCAGAGATAGCATTTCCGGGCGCCTTTTCCCTCCTTCTTTCCCCCCTCACTGGGCTTTGAAACTGCGTGCGCGCGCGCTGTTCCGATTTCCATCGGCTCTGCCGGCGGGAAAGTTGGCTCTGGAACGACTGGAATGCGGAACTCCTTCCAACGTTCCCCCTTCCCTTCCCGCCTCTCCAATGCTCTCGCCTCCTGGCGCGCTCCTATGGTCAGCGCAGATTTGGTCAGCTGGTCCATAGAATCCGCCCTGGGGCCCCAGGAAAGTTCGTCTTTCACAGCCGAAGCAAGCCCTTCTTCAAATAGCATTTGAATGGGTTCCGCCGATAAGTCCCACCACAATCTGTGAACCAGCATGGTGAACTCAGTCCAGTACTCACGGACAGATCGGCTCCCCTGTTTGCAAGCCATTAACTGTCTGCGCACCACTCCCTTCTCAATATCGCTGGAAAACATCAGATCCAAGGCGCGAAAGAACTTCATCGTGTCCTTTAGGACGTCACTATTCACTGCCATCAGGGGTCTAACCCAGTCTCTCGCCCCCTTTTCAAGATGCCCAATCACGAAAGCCACTCGCGATTCCTCATCAGGGAATTCATCAAACTGCAGATTGAGGGCATATTGCATCTCTGTCCGAAAGGCATGATAGTCCTTGGGCTCCCCCCCCAAACTTCTGCACCAATCCTGGTACCTTTCTGGCGAGCTGGTTGGCTTTCCCCTTTTTGTCTGCATCCTGAGCCCTCCTCTCCTCAAGCCTCGCCGTCTGCAGCGCTAGCTGGACTTCCAACACCCGGTACCTTTCTTCCAGGCTTGGACTCGCTCCCGCTCCTGCTTCTCCGGTTCCGGCTGGGTTGCTCATGATGCCTTCTCCTGCACAAGCTGCTTTTCAGAGACTGTCAGAATGCTGTGATGGGATGATGAGCTGCTTGTGCGTAAAATCGTAGTCCCTCAGAGTTTGTTCAAGTCCACAAACCTCTGTCTGTGACGGAGCCCCTCAGACATGGCTCCTCTAGTCACTCGCAGATTCTGACAGTGGCTGCTTTCGGAATCGCTTCCAACATAAAAGCTCCTTAACGGAAACACGTCTTCTGGACTCACGGCGTGACAGTTTCCGGCGAGGAGTGGGTCTCCCTATGGGAGGTCCAGAAACCTCCCCACTGTTCTCGCTGGACGTGTCCCTGAGCCCTCCCTCTTGCTCGCTTTCCCTCAGAGACCCACCTCTCCCCCTGCTGGTTCCTGCTTCCGCTGCTGGGTCTCTCCCAACCTCCGTGAGCCCTTCCACCACCCGTCCCTCCGATGGCAGTTCCATGACAAGTTTTTATTAATTTTCATTATTACACATACACATATACTCATTATACATTTATCCATCCACCTAAACCTTAAGCTCTGCCGAGCTTCGGACTTCCCTCCATCTCTTTGGTAAGTATCATATAGTTATAACATCGAGTATTGTGTGGCTATTCCCTCCCCCTCCACAGGCGAATAAATGAAGACACAGGACACCAGAATTTAAGGTTAATGGGCGAAAATGGCCACAACTTTATTGATTACAGGCAAGAGTGGTATTGGTTTTAGGCATTGGCCCTACCAGACTAACCGGTCTAACCGGTGAGGGTTAAGCACCAACAGGGGGAGCCACCCGAGATGCATATCCCTAGGCGCTCCCCGAGGGGTTACCACTCGGGGGCGCGCTTTAGGCCCCTCGGAGTCCTTTAACGAACTACCCTCCAAGCCTTGGGGGAGGTGATGGCGCTCCTCCCCCCCCGATCTCATCTGCATGACAATACCCCGGCCAATGCCTACCGCCACACGAGCCGCATCACAGCGGCTCGCCGCCAATACCCTCAGCCTGTAACCAATCCCTAATTCCCTGAACAATGTCAGCTAACCAGATATCATTGCCAGCATCAGAAAGATGCACGCCATCCCCGCGGTAGAGTGGTGAGTTGTCATACTGGATGCCCGGGTGCCCAATGACCCGGCCACCTAATGCAGCCACTCTACGCGCCACTGATCGCTCCACAATCCTCCTGGCTTTATTCACGGCCACGGGATTCACCGCGTCCCGCCAGCATCTCCTTTGCAGCAACGATGACCAAATTATTGTAATGTTATCATGGGTGGCCTTCAGCCCCTCAAGGTCATTGATAATGTTCCACATTAGGTCCACCCCTTTCCTGTAAGCCAGGTCGTTCTCGCCCAGTTGAATGACCAAGGCGTCGGGAGCCCCTTCTGCCGCGATTTTTCCAGCAACTTCCGGGAAGAATTCTTCCCAGCGCATACCACGCCTAGTGATCCATGACACTTCGACGTTGCTGGGTAACCGCAGCTCAGCGTCCCAGCCCTTGTTCTCTGCATGCCGTTTGGCCCAGTATACTATGCTGTGGCCGATAAACCACAATCGAACCACACCGACACCTGGAATGAGAGAATAAGAGAGCCAGGTCAGGAGGAGTGGAGAATATTAGTGGCAGGTCAGGGGGAATTCACCGTGGGGACAGGGGGGAAGGCAGGGGGGGATTAGAGATGCTACCGGATGTAACCCTTGTACGCGTTAGATTTCCAGCGCCCCATATCTATTATTCTTTCGGCCGGCAAACCCATGTGGACCGCGGTGGTCGCTGCCCCAATGCGAAAGGAGTGTGCAGCATACTCCTCCTGTGGGAGACCAATGGCTGCAATCGCTTTGCGCAAGACCCTCGTGAACTGGTGTTTAGATAGGAGGGAACCGTCAGCATGTAGGAAAAAGGGGCCGCCTGAATTAGGCCTCACGCGCAGATATTTTGCGCCATCTTTTACCGGGCAAGGGCCAGGCTTCTGAGTTGCCTGGAGGCGAATCATAGCCCCCCTGCCAAGCTGGTCGGTCTTAGAGCTGCGGATTTTCAATATCACGTGGGAGCTAGCTAACGTTACGTCCCCCAGCAATAGCCCTCTATTCGACCCTGTTGGGCGGTCCTCGCAGACCACCTCGCCGATGCGCAAGGCTCCATAAAATGCAAAGGAAAATGCCGCAGAGAATAACCTGGCTTCATACTTGGACCAACAGATGGTCCTGAGCTTCCTGCGGATTTGTGTAAGAATATCGAGCGTTATGGGCCTTCTCGCGTCTGGGCCTGGCGGTCGTGACCTGCGCCAGCCCTCCAACATTTTTCGCACCACAAAGTGCGCACAGGGATCAATGGAAAATAGGGCTTTTGAGAAGAAGGATATCGCGGCCGAATGGATATTAAGCGTTTTGGGGGCCCGACCTAGATCTCGAAGGTGGACCATATACTCTATGACCTCGGACTTGGAGGGGGCTCTGCCCGGCTTGAACCGCTCCTTTTTCCTGTGAAAAGCTGTGAAATCTAACCAAGCCTTATTGTAAGATCTTAGGGTTGAAGGTGCCAAGGCTGACAATACTCCCTTTATTGCTTCTCGTTGCCAATACTCCAAAGGTGTTCCGGAAACGGTTGCGGCTGCAGCTGCGCATCCGGCGCCAATGAGCGAAAGCGTTCCATCTGGAAACGAGATAGAGCGTCCGCGATGTTGTTATCGATACCTGGGACGAACTTGGCAGAGGCGTGGAGATTTAGCTGGAGACAGGAAAGGACAAAATAGCGCAGGAGCGACGCTACTCTGGGAGAATGCGATGACTGCTTGTTGAGAACTGACACCACTGCTTGGTTGTCCGTCCAGAAACACACTCTATGATTCTTGAACTGGTCGGCCCAAATATGGATTGCTACTACAATGGGGAAGAATTCCAGGAATGTCAAATCACACAGGATCGGTTTTCCTTGCCAAGAGGGAGGCCATTACTGTGCGCACCACTGCCCCCTGAAATAAACACCAAACCCGCGAGAGCCCGCCGCGTCCGAATGCACCTGAAAATCCGACCGCAAGGCCATACAGTCCTGCCATAATGAAATGCCGTTATAGCCGTCTAGGAATCGCAACCAGACCTGTAGGTCTGATTTCTGTCAGCATCGCCCTAGAGCCAGTGCGCCAACTGGACTCATGTACCTCAACCCCGACTGGGCTGGGCGAGCTGGGTAGCACCGCCAGAGACCTCCTTCTCGCAAGAACAGGTCACAGTGCTGTGGACTCACAGCTTAGAGCTGAGAGCACCGGATTCACTGTCTCAATACTTCAGTCGTTGCGCAGCAGAGTTTTGCAGAGTCTTGCAGAGTATAAACCACTCGGAGAGCAGCTCTGTAAAATATCTTCCTTTTATTCTATAACTACAACTATGGTACAAAACTATATACAGAGCTGTATATTCTGAGCATAAAGCAATGCTACACTGAGAGTCTGCAGCTGCTCTTAGCAGCAATCTAATCTCTAGGTTCTCTAACACTCTCACTCTCTCCGATACACTGACTGACTGACTCTCTCTCACACACACAGATATGTTGCTGGGGAGAATAAGTAAATAGGCAGGACACGCCTCCTCCTCTCTGCGGAGTCAGCAGAGATCATCAGGAGATGGTCAGGAGATTCTTGGGTATGGGAGGGGTGAAATCTCCTCATCCTCCCCCATTTCATCCGACCATTTCAAGAATCTTTAACATAACTGCAACTTACACATACACTTCAAAAGTTGTTCTCTGCTTACAACCTTGGTTAACATATTTGCAGGTATCTCTCTTCCGGCATATAACACACTTTTACAATACCATTGAATAAGCAGCTTCTGGAAAAATCTTCATACACGTTTCTCTCTTTCAAATGCAAATTGACATTTCTAATGAGGCAGATTTGAACAAACCATTTTTCAGAACTGAAATACACGCTTTCCTTCAAATATCAGGTAAGGAAATAAATAAAGCGTTTTGTGCTATTACTCTCAGCACACTTCATGCTAGGTTTAAAAACTCCACCAGAGTTGCTCGTGACCGCAGTCTTTGCAAACTCTTCAGAAAACCTTTTCGGTGGTACACCCTTGGTTGTTCTCTCGGATCTGCGCAAAACTCTCTGATTCTCTTGTTCTGGTGCTTCCTCCTCTTTGGGAGAATGGGGAGCTAAAGTATATGAAGCTGCTAAGTCTGAGTCAGTGTCAGACTCACCTGAGGCTTTTGGGCTCTGATAATCTGTGCCACCATCTGGAACTACATTGGCATCAGGATTATCACCACTAACAACGCTTGCCTCCCTCTTAACTTTCTTTGCCCCTTTTGCACCATCATCACAAATGGGATGGCACTGAAAAACGCCAACTCTGTCCCATTGTGGATTGTCATCAATACTCCTGGTCAGCCTTATGGTTTTCGTGTCTGTGATCAGAACACGATAAGACCCTTTCTCATATCCTAGGAAAATACCATGTTCTCCACGCTTGATCAGTTTGTCACCTTGCGAGGTGTGCACCCAAACCTCCGAACCAAAAATTTTAAAATGCTTTACACATGGCTTTCTTCCGTGAAGCATCTCATATGGGGTGCAATTTATACTAGATTGGTATCTCCTGTTGTACACGTGACAGAAAAACGAAAGAGCTTCGGCCCAAAAGGGATTGGGCAGCCCTGAATCATGTAACAGCGTTCTGATTCCTTGCTGCAGGGTCTGGTTTACTCTCTCACATAAACCATTCTGCCAGGGTGATCTGGGCGTGGCGGTCCTATGCTCAATGCCCTGTTCAGAAAGAAAACTCTCAAACTCTTCTGAACAAAACTCTCCACCCTTGTCTGTGAAAAGAAAACGTACATTCTCATTATGTACATTTCTGAGCCATTTACAAAACTGGCGAAACTTGGTAAAGGCTTCAGACTTTTTCTGCAGCATATAGATCCAAACATATTTTGAATAGGAGTCTATCAGAACCATAAAAAACCTTGAATTGCCTCTAGAGAGCGCTAGAGGCCCCACTAAGTCTGCATGAATGACTTCATATGGTTTCTTGGCCTCTCTCCCAGACTCTGTACCTTTGGGAGCTTGCCTTGCCTTACTCTCTGCACAAGAAACACATTTCATGTGGTAGGGACATTCTTTTAACCTCATACCCTGAACCATATCAGGCATTTTTGCCACAGCCTGGAAACCCAAATGACCATAAACACGGTGATAATAATGAATACATTGGTCATGCAACTTCTCATTCTTATCTACAGACAAATTGCAACACTCTTTCTCAGTTGCTTCTGCAGTGCCTGTACCTGAAACAAAAGGCAATTGGTACAATCCATTTACACATTTTGCATACAGAATGAGCTTGCCATCTCTAAGAATTTCACAGCGAGATTTAGCAAACACCACCTTAAACCCTTGACGATCAAGCTGGGAAACACTCAACAAATTGTCCTGAATATCAGGCGCATACAGGACATTCTTAATAGTTGCATTCAGGCTCTTTAAGAACACAGTTCCTTGAGCCACACTTGTGAGAACTGTCCCATCTGCTTGATGAATTTCTTTCTCTTGCTTCTCAAGCTGAACAAAGAGATTCTTATCTTTGGCCACGTGGTTTGAACAGCCAGAGTCGACCACGAAGAAACTCCGCCCACGTTGACTGGAACAGCGAGAGATCAAGGCCTTTGAAGTAGCAGGTGCTTGGGGATTTCTTCCTCCTCCCCCTCTGCTTCTGAAGTTTCCCTTCTTCTTTGAAGACTTCTTACACTGGAAACTCAAATGGCCTTGTGCTCCACACGAAAAGCACCGCTTCAATTTCAAAGCTTTAACAGCAGCAGTTTCAATTTCACTTTCCCCTGCTGAAGACTCAGGCACAATTTCAAGCACATTTTTAACAGCACAGTTTTCCCGGCTTTCTTTAACAGCCTGTCTGCGATCCCACTCATTCAGAAGCACGCTAGACACATAATCTTCTGTTAGCCGGTCAGAAGGCATTGTGGAAATCTGGGCAGCTACTCCATCATAAGATTCATCTAGGCCAGTGTTTCCCAACCTTTTTTGGGCAAAGGCACACTTGTTTCATGAAAAAAATCTCGAGGCACACCACCATTACAGCTCCGTGACGTCAGCGCGCAGCGTCACGCCGGGAGGGACATGAATTGCTAGCAAATTACATAATCACCTCCTTGAGGGCTGGCTCATCTTCTCCGAAGGCAGAACCCCATTAATTAACAGCACAGACTCACACCATAGCCAAGACGAGGGGGGAAAACCTCAGTCATGCACAGTCATGCAGATGTGGGGGCTAAATGAGGACGAAGACCGGGCAGAGAGCAGGGTTCAAATCACCCCACCTGGCCAGGACAATCCCTGGGTGCTCCCTTGGGCCACTCGCCTGACCCACCTCGCAGGGCTGTTGTTGCGAGGATAACACGGGGAGAACCACGCGCACCCCCGGGAGCTCCTTGGAGGAGAAAGCGGGCGATGAATGCAATGCACGAAATATATGAGAGGCGACCAGGTTTTGCAGGTGAGGGGCCCCCGCCAGCCTCCGCTTCCAACACCCGGCGCAACGACGCCGAAGTTTCCCCCCGGGCTCGGCTCGGGGAGCAGCACTGCTCCCCCCGGCTCCCCTTCGCCCTCCTGGCTCTCTCTGCCGCCCACTGGGGACCCCCCTCACCTGCCAAGTCCGGAGCGCCGTTGGAAGTTGCATGCATGCATGCAGGGCGCCGCGTTGCCATTGCATTGCACTGCACTCCATGCAACGCCTGCACGCATGCATTGCCTTGCACACCCGCCAAGGGGTCTCCCCGCGGTCCGATGCATCCCCTCCGGCACGGATGCAGCATTGCAAAAATAAAAAACCCCCGACGCAGCCCTACCTGGGGGCCAGCCTCCGCCGCTCCGCCTCCGCGGGGATCCCCGGGCTCCATCCTGCCGCCCGATCTCCGCGGGGGCGCAGGCAGGCTGCGCGGGGTCTGCGCGGAAGAGCCCCTGCCCGCCCAGCCGCCGCCGCGCTCATTCCATGGCCGGGAGAAGAGCGCTTCAAACAAAACGCCCGGCCCGCCAGGCCACGCTGGGAAACGTAGTTCGCGCACCCCGCACGGGCGCGGAGCCCAAGGGCGAAGGGACTACGGATCCCGGCAGCCCCCGCGCCGGGGATGGAGGGGGAGAGGCCGGGTGCAGGGATGGAGGGACGGGTGGGCGAGCGAGTGAGTGAGTGGCAGCCGCCAAGCCTTGGCCGAGAGCCAGGAAGGGCCTCCCCGGAGGAGGAGGGAGGCGCAGAGCGGGAGGGAGGGAGGGAACCCCAGGGGTCATCTAGTGACGGTGCCCCAATCGAAAATTTGACTTTTTTTAAAAAAAAAATTCGAATTTTTTGATTTTCCCCGCGGCACACCAGGCAACACCTCGCGGCACACTAGTGTGCCGCGGAACAGTGGTTGGGAAACACTGATCTAGGCTATTGATCATTAGCATTGCAAATACGGCCTCTGAAATAGCCAGGTCTCGCTGAACAAGGTCCTGTCTGAGACGCTTTAATTGAGATAGATGGCTAGGCAAATCACCACCTTTCTCCAACTGCAGCCTGCACAGCTTCTTGAAGAAAATCACACTGGAACCAGCATTTTGTCTCAGATGCATATCTCTCAACTTATGCCAAACAGCTTGTGCAGTCTCTTGACCCTCTAAATTCACCAGCAAGTGGTCTGAAACACTCAAAACAATTGTCCCTCGGGCTTTCATATCTGCAGCATGCCACTCAGCCCAATCATCATCATCCTTATCCGGAGGGTCATCTTCTATCGTGTGAAATAGCTTTTCCCTCTGTAAAAGCGCTTTCATCTTCACTTGCCAAACTCCATAGTTTTCAGGCGTAAGGAGGGGAAAGGACAGAGCCATCTGGCCAGAATGTGCACAGGCCATGTCTGCTATTACTTAGAGCAAGACACTTCCCTCGTGCAACACAGATAAAGCCTTGACTCCTTCAGCCACTCTCTCTCCCACTCAGAGCGCAATTAACAGGCAAACAGGGATGCTATCTTCTTCCTTTGGCAGTCAGCAACATACCTCCATAAATCAAGCAGCAGCAACAGCAACAGCGGCAGCTTGAACACTCTGCTTCAAAACAGCTCTGCTTCTGGGCACCGCAAATCAGTCCAGCATGCAGCGTCCGTTCCACCGTCCAGCAATCAGCAACAGAAACCTCTGGCGACTGGGACGCCTGGGACAACGTCAGGTCAGACGACTGGAACAACGACTGGGCCCATAACCGATGTCAGCATCGCCCTAGAGCCAGTGCGCCAACTGGACTCATGTACCTCAACCCCGACTGGGCTGGGCGAGCTGGGTAGCACCGCCAGAGACCTCCTTCTCGCAAGAACAGGTCACAGTGCTGTGGACTCACAGCTTAGAGCTGAGAGCACCGGATTCACTGTCTCAATACTTCAGTCGTTGCGCAGCAGAGTTTTGCAGAGTCTTGCAGAGTATAAACCACTCGGAGAGCAGCTCTGTAAAATATCTTCCTTTTATTCTATAACTACAAATATGGTACAAAACTATATACAGAGCTGTATATTCTGAGCATAAAGCAATGCTACACTGAGAGTCTGCAGCTGCTCTTAGCAGCAATCTAATCTCTAGGTTCTCTAACACTCTCACTCTCTCCGATACACTGACTGACTGACTCTCTCTCACACACACAGATATGTTGCTGGGGAGAATAAGTAAATAGGCAGGACACGCCTCCTCCTCTCTGCGGAGTCAGCAGAGATCATCAGGAGATGGTCAGGAGATTCTTGGGTATGGGAGGGGTGAAATCTCCTCATCTTCACCTCCTTGGAGAGGCGTACCCTATGGTGTGGGGACTGTAGGCCCGCAGACAGCTTTGCTAGCTGGCCGCAAAAAGGGCGACCGGGGGAGACCACGCGGCAGGCGAAATTAAGGTGCCGCAGGAGTGATTGAATTTGCCTCAGGGTTACCTTTTTTAACGGCAGCATCTGATCAATCAGCTCTCTAAGGGCGGACAACTTCTCGGCCGGTAGGCGCGAGGTTTGGGCCAGGGTGTCCTGTTGAATGGTTTCTTTAAATGTAAAGGTTCATCATTGTTCCACTCCATGTGTATGTCTTTAAGGGGCCAGAGCAAGGGCCAGAGCAAGATAACGAGACCCAGCTTTACAGCTGTGTAACATAGCAGGTGCTGCTGAGTTGTATTTGATTAAGGTGTGTCAGCATCTGGGTGTAGTATATAAGGAGCAGCACCTAGCTCTCCCATTACCCTGGGGGATGGGTTGGTGGTTGGGTCATGTTTTGTTTGTTAATATATTTAGTGTAATGGAGTTTTTGTTTTTTCTTATTAAACCTTCTTTAAGTTATTTTTGAGTCCTTTCTTTTTAATGCATGGTCTCCCCAGCAAGCTCTCTGCAGCGCTACCTATACTGCAAAAAGCCAACATCTTTGGTTATGGGCCCAGCTGCTGAGTGGATGACTGCATATTTTTGGACTCTGAGAAAGGTTTGAAAACTCCTTCTCCTGTTAGCGTAGTTTTTGTGGGTCTGGAAGAGTTCCAGAATGGTTGACCGGGTTCCTGAAGCTGAGAAGGCTCTGGTCTTCCCACAGCTGACAGATGAGAACTATAGTTTATGGTCTTTTCGGGTGGAGGCGCTTTTGACCTCTAGAGAAGTATGGACCTATGTAACTGATGACCCTCCTAACCCTGTAACTAATGCTTGGTCGAAAGGAGATGCAAAAGCCAGGGCGATAATTAATTTGGCAGTCAGCGACCAGCAAGTAGTCTATATAAGAAATAAGAAAACTGCCAAAGAAATGTGGGACAGTCTTGCAGCAGTGCATGTTAGAAAAGAGTCAGCGTCTGCATTGACGTTTTTCAAGCAGTTGTACCAGACAAAGTTGCAGCCTGGTGGTGATTTGGCAGCACACTTGAGACGTCTGGAGGCAATACGCGGCGAGTTAATTCAAAGGGACATGGAGATACCTGATATTCAGTATGTTTTTATCATTCTATGTTCCCTTAATGAGGACTTTGATGGTATAGCTAGCCAGATATCTGCCGTTCCACCAGCACAATTAACTGTGGAAGGGGTAACGGCAAGATTAATGGGCGAGTTGGATAGAAGGGAGGCTTTTTGCCATAAGCACTCCTGTTTCCAGAAAGAATGAGGAACACCATATGCAAACCTGTGGTGATACAACTGCATTTAAAGCTGCAAAGCGTTGTTGGTTCTGCAATAAGCAAGGACATTTTGCAAGGGACTGCAGATCCAAAAGAAAGCGAAGTTTTCCCAAGCCTGTTTCTGTTCGTCAATCACAGTCGTCAGCCCAGCAGCCGGCATCGTATAGTAGAGACAGAAACGAGCTTTTCACGCTCGGACTAAAGATCGTAAAAGAATTAAAGATGCCAAGTGGAAGTCTTTTGTTATCGACTCAGGAGCATCGCAGCATATCTGCAATGATCGAAGCTTGTTTATTTCTTTCGAAGAGGAAATTGATAATGTACATTTAGCCAATTCACAAGTTTTGCAGTCGCTTGGCAGGGGTACCGTTAAACTTGACTCTTTAAACATTACAATAGCAAACTGCATTTACTGCCCGTCAGTGGACAATTTATTGTCAGTAAGGTGCTTTGCCCGTCAAGGCATAACTGTGCATTTCTTAAAGTCTATGTGTGAGTTTTTCGAGGGGAACAAACGTCTATTGTATGCCCGGGAATCTGATGGTTTATATAGACTGTATTTTCGCACCTACTCACAATCGCATATAAATTGCAGAGCAGCACAGTCAAGCCAGGGGTTGAGGAATGTAAGGCCACATTCTGGGTGTATCCACGTGGCGCACAGAATTCTGGGACACCTGAATTTTGCTGATGTAATTAAGACAAAGAATATTGTCAATGGCCTCGACTTAAAACCATGTAAATTCTTTATGCAATGTCTATCCTGTTGCAATGTCTATCCTGTTGCAAGGGCAGGTGCTCAGATAGAAAAGTAACTGAGGCATTTGAGCGTGTACATTGTGATTTAGTTGGGCCAATCCCACCATCATTAGGAGGTTCTAAGTACTGGCTTACCCTCATGGACCAGTATAGTAGATACTGTTGGACTTATGCAATAGCTGAGAAGTCCCAAGCATTTGAGAAGTACAAGGTTTTTTACAACTGGGTAAAAACGCACTTTAACAAACCAATTAAGAACCTGTTTTCTGACCGGGGCGGGGAATTTGATTCTGAGGATTTTGAGAAATTCCTGGAAGCGCAGGGGACTACTCATGAGTTATCTTGCCCCCGAAGTCCCTGGCAAAATGGGCTTGTTGAAGTTGTGCAGCGTGACTTGCAGGCAGGGGTTAAAACTTATCTGCACGATGCTAATCTGCCCAAAGCGTTTTGGGCTGAAGCGCTCAATGCATTTTGTTATGTGAGAAATCGCAGTTATCATTCTGGTTTAGATGTCACCCCCTATGAGAAGTTGTTTAAAAAACGCCCTAATCTGAAATACCTACGCATTTGGGGTTCAGATGCAATTATGCATTATCCCGCTAAGCAGAAATTGGGTGAACGTAGTGTTCAGGGAAAATTAATGGGCTACCAGCAGGGGGCGTACAGAATTTACATACCAGCAACTGGCAAATTTCATATTACCAGAAGCATGATACAAACTGTAAATTGGAATGGAGTTGCTGTTTTCCAAGATACTGATGGTATAAATAATACTGAGGAAGAAGAGGAAGCAGGAGCAGCAGCAGCAGGAAATGGTGCTTCTGAATTAATGGGGAAAGACAAAAAGCCTGTTGAATCTTATAATTTGTTTGATTTAAAGTCACAGGCACCCGAGGGGAGGTTAGATTCTCTTGAGTTTTCTGACCGTGAGCTTAGCCTACAGGCACCTCTTCAGTCTGACAATGATGATTTACAACCTGAAACTAGTAGTTCACTTAGTCCCATTAAGTCTGAGGAGTCTGACTCTCCTTCCGGACTGAGACGTTCAGATAGAAAGAGGCAGAAGCCACAACGTTTCGCAGATGAACATTTTAATACTGTGTATGCCAATAAGGTGGTTTTTGAGCCAAAAAGCTACAATGATGTTCAGAATTTACCTAAGCACCAAGCTGTAAATTGGTATAAAGCTATGAACTCTGAGATAGCTTCTTTAAAAGAGCATAACACTTGGTCTCTTGTACCACAAACCCCAGATATGAGACTTATTGATTCAAAATGGGTTTATAGAGTTAAACTGAATGACAAAAATGAAGTTGTAAGGTACAAGGCAAGACTAGTTGCTAGAGGTTTTCAACAAATTCCAGGCGAAGATTATGATTTGTGCTATTCACCAAGTGTAAAATATGAAACAGTTAAGCTTTTGTTAAAAGATGCATCACAACGTGGACATTCTGTTTATCACCTAGATATAAAAACTGCATATTTGTTTGCAGATTTAAAAGAACAAATTTTTATGCGTGTCCCTGAAGGCATAGACACTGCTGAAGGTTTGGTATGCAAATTAAATAAATCCCTTTATGGTCTGCACCAAAGTGGAAGGAATTGGCACCAAACTTTAGCAAAAGAATTGCTAGATATTGGTTTTTCACAAGGAAAGGCAGACAATTGTGTGTTTATAAAGGAAAGGGCAAACTCTGTAACAAAAATATGTGTGTATGTAGATGACGTGTTAATTTCTACAAAAACTAAACAGGAATATGAACAGGTAGTTTCACAGTTACAGAAGAAGTTTGATGTGGTGGAATTAGGCATAGCTAAAAATTACTTGTCCATGCAAATTGAGAAAGACAAAAATGGATCTTTTCTGGTTCATCAAACTGCAAAAATTGATGATCTTGTTGAAATGCTATGTTTAGAAAATGCAAATGGGAAGGAAACACCTATGGTGTGTGGTTTCACCTTTACAGGTGAAGATAAGCCATTTCCTAACAAAACTTTGTATCGTTCTGCTATAGGCAAGCTAAATTTCATTCAAAGAATCTCAAGACCAGATATAACTTATGCTTTTCACTTTCTGGCAAAATTTGTGGAAAAGCCCACTACACAATGTTTCTCTGCTCTTAAGAGAGTGGTAATGTACCTTAAACATACCAAACATTATAGGTTGCAGTTTACAACAAGTATTGACAAAGGTTTTGAAATTTTCTGCGATGCATCTCATGCAGTAGAACAAAATAATTGCAGGGGTGTGTCTGGTATGGTGTTTTGTTACAACGGTTGTCCATTTGAATGGAAGTCCCAGACACAAACCATTATTTGTCTCTCCACAACAGAGAGTGAATTATGTGCATGTGTTCAGGCCACTCGTGATGTAGAATGGTATCTGCAAGTATTTGCAGACCTACAGATGCAAGTAACACTACCAGTAAAAGTTTACCTTGATTCCCAGAGTGGACTTGCTATCCTGTGTTCAGAGACCAATATGCAGCGCACTAGAGTCTTAAGATTACGTTTAGAATTTGTAAAGAAACTAATTGCTGATGAAATGGTTGTATTTAAATATGTTCCAGGTGACAATCAAATTGCGGACATTTTTACTAAAGCACTTCCAAAGGTTACACATGAAAAACATGTACAAAGTATGCTTTGTTTTTGTTCCACAATGATGAACCGCATTTTTCTTATTAAACCTTTAAGTTATTTTTGAGTCCTTTCTTTTTAATGCATGGTCTCCCCAGCAAGCTCTCTGCAGCGCTACCTATACTGCAAAAATCCAGCATGTCCAACTCGATACCCAGATAGGTCATGGTGGTAACCGGGCCCTCTGTCTTCTCGTTTGCTAAAGGGACCCCCAGTTCGTTTGCAAGGGACTCGAAGGCCTGGAGCAGGGTCCCGCAATCGCTCTCGCTACTTGCCACCAAAATAAAATCATCCAAGTAATTCCCCACCCCCTGCATGCCAGTCCTGAATTTTAAGGCCCACTCTAGGAAGGTGCTGAAAGTCTCGAAAGCAGCACAGGCAATCGAGCACCCCATAGGCATCGCCTTGTCGATGAAGTACGCGCCCTGGAATTTAAAACCGAGCCAGCGATAGTCCTTTGGGTGCACTGGGAGGAGGCGGAATGCGGACTCAATGTCGCACTTTGCCATTAAGGCGCCCCTGCCAAATCCCTAACCAACCTTACTGCTTGATCGAATGATGCATATTTCACCGTGCACATCTCCTGTGGAATGGCGTCATTAACAGAGGCTCCCTTGGGGTAAGAAAGGTTATGTATCATTCGAAACTCCCCTGGGGCCTTCTTTGGAACAATGCCCAACGGTGAAATATGCAGCTCGTCGATAGGGGGTAATTCAAAGGGGCCTGCCACCCTCCCCGCGGTAATCTCTTTCTGAATCTTTTTAAGGGCGATGTCAGGTATCTCTAGAACTGATTTTTGGTTTGGAGGGCATCCGGCATTGGGGGTACAAACAACTGGGATCCTAAAACCCCGGGAAAACCCTTCCTCTAGCATACGGGCAGCTTGTCTATTTGGGTAATGATCCAGCAGCACTCTCAAAGGCTGTAACTTTATCGGAGAGTGTGCTAGTCCCAAGGACCGATTAATATCGAGTCCCAGCAGGCCCTTGGGTGGGTCCTGAAGGTCCAGCGGTGGGGCCCCGGTTCTCCTGCTTGAGGTGACCCCTGCCTCCACGAAAGGGCTGCTGTTTCCCTTTATAACAGTGAATGGCGGGGTGGCTGCCCAAGCACTTATCGCATTCATGCAAGTACTTACACGCGATGCGCTGGCAGGCCCCCTTATTGAAGTCCCAGCAATGCCTCCGGCGTTTTGCCTCCACCTTACCGGTTTTTGACTGATCCAGGGTTTTCTTCTCGATATTGGGGCCCACATGCTCCATCCAGCAGTTATTGTCCCTTTGGTCCCAGCGTGTGGAAGACAGTAGCGAGGCATTCCTCCGGAAGTCCTCATCATACGATATGGTGGCTTCCTCTCCCGCCAGCTCCCGCGCCCTCCTGACGTGCGCCAGGTACGACGCAAGGTGCATGCCCCGTTTTGGGTAACACCCCGTCACTACTGCCATGAAAACCTGATAGCCGTTAAGCCAATTCTCAAATGTACGCTCGACTCTGGGTGACCTATATCTTTTCTTACCATAGTATCTCCTTTTCTCCCCTTTTCCCTTAATCTGCACCGGGGGTAGCAGGGAAAACATATCAACGAAGTCACCATTCAGGATCTTATCCCTCTTTCTCTTAGTAAGGTGGTTGCCTAAGACAAAGTCGGTGGCCAAGTGAGTAGAGACTTTAACGTCTTCGACTAAAGCCCATCTTTCCAATCAAGGGTGCCGTTGAAGGCCTTCCGATGTGAATTGGCCCTCCTTTCGTGCACCCACAGGGGGACACCAGTGTCTTCACCCTCCCCCCAGTACGTCCCCATAGGTGCGTCACTATCCCCCTCGGAAGAAGAAGAAGTACCTGACTCCTCATCGGAATCCGATGTGTCCTGCTTCCTGCTCTTCTTAGACCGGTGCTTCTTCTTCGACTTCCGCTTCCCACTACGTGAACCGGCGTTCGGCGGTGCTGGATCACTGACTGCTGGGACCGCCTGTTGCGGAGGCAGCTCCTCCTCAGATGTTGACCCGTCCGACGAACTTTGTTGTGCTGGGTTATCCTGAAAGACACTGGGGACATCTATTACCTCTTGACGGGGCGCTGCACGGGCAGCCACTGAAGGCCCATCCTTTTTGGTACTAGTCTTGGGTTGTTGCGTGGGCGCCTTACCCTTCTGAGTACCTGCCTTAGATTTTTGTGCACGCGCAGTCTGCAGACGTGTCTGGGGCCTTCCGGTGGCCTGCTGATCCGTGCTAGGTGCACTTGTGGAAGGACCTGCCTGACCCTGCTGGCTGGGAGGAGTATCAGGTATGCAATCCTGGGGCACTTCCACTATGTTTGGTGAAGGGGTAATAGGAGACCTGCATTGCGCGGAAAATGCTTGCAGCACGGAAAAAAGCTGTGCCATTGCCTGGGGGTTACAAGGCGCCATAGGCACTAAGGCATTGCCATGCTGTGGCGCTTGGGGATTGCTGTTGCCTTCCATGTTAAAGCAGGATCAATAGAGCGTATGTGTGTGTATGAGCGAGAGCGTGTGAACACGTGAGGGGATTTGAACCACCAACCTTCTGATCAGCGAGTCCTGGCTCCACGGTTTAACCCGCAGCGCCACTCGCCACTTATTGGATTCCTGCTTGTTTAGTTTTATTTTATTTTGTTTTGTATTGCTTTGTGTGTTTTTTAAATTATTTACTTATTTACTTATTTATTTATCTATCTATCTATTATATGTATTTATTTATTTATTTTATTATTTTTATTTTATTTTATTTTATTTTTAATGTGTTTTTTATTAAATTATTTTACTTTAACGCAGAAGTGAATAAATGAGTTGCAACAATCTAAAGCTTCTATCTTCAGCTGCACCCTGTCTTAACCTATGCAGAACCTTATGAATTAAAGTCCCTAGCAATTACATCACTTATGTAATATATTACCTAGGTTATTTCTGAAATTAATCCAAATTGCAAAATTGGAACACACTGCAAGTCACCAATGAATTACCTCTGCTAAAATAAAATTATCCGGATATTAATTGAAAGGAACAGAGCTGGCTTTGTACTTGACCAGGTTGTTCTTCCCCAGTCCCCCGTCAAGCACTTACAATAGCACTGCAGGTAATTAAATGTTTGGATTAATATACCTGGAAAGCAGGGACGCTTTAAGGACAAGGACAGAAGCGCTTAATAAAAGGCGAGATTTTTCTACCGCTTTTACCCGGCTAAAGGCAGGATCGTGGGCCGCAAGTGGGAGGGTAAGATCACACGGACTTTGCCTCTAGTAAGATGGCGGCCGCCAGGCAAGCCACGTGGTGTTCAAAATGGCGCCGGTCACCTAGCAACGGGGCAAATAGGGACGCCAGCAACACGGCTTCAACCGGCGTGCCGCCTGCAGTAAATTAGGCTGCCGTCGACTGGCGAGATGAGGGAAAACACAAACAAATGCGCAGCAAAGCCCCCGAAGCCACAAACAGGATTCCGGGACCCCAGAACCCACAACCCTGAACCTGCGCGCAGGCGCAGACAGCGGACCCACGCCCCCAAAGCCCTACTGGGTAAGAACCCCGCTAAAATCAAAATACAATGAGGACGTATACAACCTGCACCCGGAGGTGAGGATTCCGCTCCCGGGAGACACCGTAGCGCTGGTCGTATAACTAAAACGAAGGAGGAAGGCTCAGGAGGAAGGCTGTGGGGCGATGAAAGAGCCGCTGGTGGCTCGCGCTGCTGAAGCGACCTACGAGAACAAGCACCCCCCAGGACCCTGAGCAATTTCTGCCCTATAGCCCAGCGATGCGAAGGAGAGAATTCTCCTGCCGTGATTTCAGCTCTGGCATAAAAAAGGGCAAGCGGCGGAAGACGCTCCTAAGTAGGCTTGCTGGTCGAAGGCTTCAGGCTCCACGCGGTGACCGATAGCGCTCCGAAGAAGTCCAGTAAGCGATGGGGATGTAACGATGTAAACCGCGTTGGGTGAGAGGAGAAAAGGGGCGAGCCGAGGGCTGCCCTGACCTTAAATGGCCCCTAGACGGCCCGCCCCCGCCGCCAGCCGATTGGGTGGTGGTGCGTGGGTATGCTAATTGAGGGAATCCCTGGCTCCCGCGAGGCTGGGGCCAGCCCCGCGAGAGTGTGGGCGGGGTCGTGAGCCCGCAACCCCCCCTCCTGAAGTTCGGTAGTGGCATTCTAATTAATACTATTTAGTCTTATGCTGTTAGAGTTATTCCAACCCTGCCAGCGTCTTTAAAGTTTTACAGTTTTCTCTTACATATACCAAATATTTACTCCAGTTTTCTGCAAACTTCTTTTCCTCTTGGTCCCGTATTTTTCCCGACAATCTAGCCAGTTCTGTGTAATTCATCATTTTAATCTGCCATTCCATGATTGTAGGTATAGTATCAGTTTTCCAGTTCTGGGCCAACATAGTTCTAGCTGCTGTCGTGGCGTACAGGAAAATATTTGTACCTTTCTTTTTAATTTCCTTCCCTGTCAATCCCAATAAAAACGCTTCAGGTTTTTTTTAGAAAAGTGTACTTAAAGATTTTTTTTAAGCTCATTATATATTGATTCCCCAAAACCCTTCACTTTCCCACAAACCCACCACATATGATATAAATCTCCTTCTGCCTTGCCGCACTTCCAGCACTTCCTATTTTTTATTCTATACATCTTTGCCAATTTCACCGGCATGAGATACCACCTATATATCATTTCCCACATATTTTCCTGTAAAGCCGTACACGCCGTAAATTTCATATTTACATTCCATAATTCACGCCACGCTTCTAATTCTATATTATATCCGAAATCCATGGCCCACTTAATCATGGCTTCTTTTACCTCCTCATCTTTAGTAAACCATTCCAGTAATAAGTCATACATTTTGGACAAAAGTTTGTTGTTACCTTCTATAATATCGATTTGAAACTTTGATTTCTTTTCCTCAAATCCCAACCTTTTTTATCCTCTTTTAGAATCTCATTAACTTGGTGGTGTTGTAACCACCCTGTCAGTAGATTCTTTCTTTCTTCATACATCTTTAACGTAATCCCCTGCTCCGTTTTCATAACAAGCTCTTCATAAGTAGCTCTCTTTCCTTCCATATTATATATTTTTTTGTAATTAATACATCAGTTGGTGAAATCCACCAGGGGTTTTTCTTTTCTAACAAGTTTTTATTTCTTTCCCAGACATCATATATAGGTCCTCTAATTATATGATTTAAGAAACCCCTGTGGACTTTTACTTTACCATACCACAGGTACGAGTGCCACCCGTACCTGTTGTCAAATCCTTCTAAATCTAGAAGTCCGTATTCTCTAATTTTATCCAATCTCTTATCCATATTAAGCAGGCTGCTTCATAATAAAGACCCATGTCTGACAAGGAAAAGCCACCTCTTTCTTTTTTATCCACTAAGATCTTCATTTTTATTCTTGGTCTCTTTCCCTGCCAGACAAATCTTGCCAGTATTTTCTGCCATTCTTTACATTGTTTCAACCCTTTGATCACTGGTACTGTTTATTTTAAATTATTTATGTCCAACCTTAATCCCTTTAATTTCTGGATTTTCTCTCATGGTCTTGTTGAGTACCTCTAGTACGGTTATAAACAACAGGGGGGATAGAGGACATCCCTGTCTCGTCCCTTTTGAGATGTCAAAGGTCTCCAAAACATTATTTATAATAAGTTTGGCTGTTTGATTGTGATATATGGCTTCTACACCCTTCATAAATTCCTCTCCTATTCCCATTATTTTTAAATTCTTTTTCATAAATCGCCAGGAGACATTATCAAATGCTTTCTCCGCATCAATAAAAATCAACGCTGCTTGTTTATCAATTCTGTTTTCTAAATATTCGATAATATCTACTACAATTCTCACATTATCTTTCAGCTGTCTCCCCAGTAAAAAGCCAGCTTGATCTTTATGGATTACTTTGTTTAGGAGCCTTTTCAGTCTTTCCGCCAAAACGTCTGCAAATAATTTATAGTCATTATTCAGTAATGAAATAGGTCTATAATTTCTAACCTCTAGGCCGTCAGTATCTTTTTTGGGGATTAGGGTTATATAGGCTTCTTTCCACGTATTTGGGATTTTGCCTTTTTTCAAGATATTGTTCATAACCTCACATAATACTGGTGTTATTTGATCACATAATGTTTTGTAATATTTGGCCGATATTCCGCACAAACGAAAAATTGTATTTTTAGTTCCCTCCTCTCTGTCTCTATTGGTCATTTTGCACATTATGGAACAAACCCATAGTTGACACAGACACACACACGGGAGCTGCAGCTAAGCCTCACCCTTGACTAGTGTATCCTGTAATGTAGCTTCTTTGTATACATGTTGTTTCTTGCATGTATCTTGTTGTTTAACCACATGTGCAGAGAGCTGATACCCAGCTCTACCTCTCTTTTAAATCAGAACCAGTGAAGGCAGTAAAGGTCCTGTGTGAGTGCTTGGAGGCGGTTGGAGGATGGATGGCGGCTAACGGATTGAGGTTGAATCCTGACAAGACTGAAGTACTGTTTTGGGGGGACAGGGGGCAGGCGGGTGTGGGGGATTCCCTGGTCCTGAATGGGGTAACTGTGCCCCTGAAGGACCAGGTGCGCAGCCTGGGAGTCATTTTGGACTCACAGCTGTCCATGGAGGCACAGGTTAATTCTGTGTCCAGGGCAGCTGTCTACCAGCTCCATCTGGTACGCAGGCTGAGACCCTACCTGCCTGCGGACTGTCTTGCCAGAGTGGTGCATGATCTAGTTATCTCCCGCTTGGAATACTGCAATGCGCTCTACGTGGGGCTACCTTTGAAGGTGACCTGGAAACTGCAATTAATCCAGAATGCGGCAGCTAGACTGGTGACTGGGAGTGGCCGCCGGGACCACATAACACCAGTCCTGAGAGATCTGCATTGGCTCCCAGTATGTTTCCGAGCACAATTCAAAGTGTTGGTGCTGACCTTTAAAGCCCTAAATGGCCTCGGTCCTGTATACCTGAAGGAGTGTCTCCACCTCCATCGTTCAGCCCAGACACTGAGATCCAGCACCGAGGGCCTTCTGGCAGTTCCCTCATTGTGAGAAGTGAGGTTACAGGGAACCAGGCAGAGGGCCTTCTCGGTAGTGGCGCCTGCCCTGTGGAACGCCCTCCCTTCAGATGTGAAGGAAATAAACAGCTATCTTCTTTTTAAAAGACATCTGAAGGCAGCCCTGTTTAGGGAAGTTTTTAATATTTAATGCTGTATTGTTTTTAAGACTTGATTGGAAGCCGCCCAGAGTGGCTGGGGAAATAATATTATTATATTATTATTGAGTCCTATGAAGGAAGAAAGGTATACTGTAAATGTTAAAACAGTAAATAAATGAACACAATAAAACACTTTAGGCACATAATGTAAGAAACAGAATATGTGACATGGCCCTAAAGGTCAAGGAAAGTAGTAAAAGCAGGCAAATAACGGTTCATTTTAATGCTTTGTAAGGTACTTCTGAAAATTGATGCATGATATTTCAATAAAACTCATGATCAATTTGATTTGTGTGCTTCCTCCTATAGCTTCTTCAGCTTGTGCTTTTGGCTAATTCTATTAACAGATGACCAGTATTTTTTAAAACAAGCACCAGCACCCAAAAATACACCCATCACCTTACATGTTCATCTGTTAACTAGCAGAATTCCTTGCTGTGGGATATACCGTATTTTTTGCACCATAACACTCACTTTTTTCCTCCTAGAAAGTAAGGGGAAATGTCTGTGCGTGTTATGGAGCGAATGCCTGCGTGTGGCGGGGGGGATCTGCTGCAGTCGTGAGCAGAGGATCCATGGTTCCCCTTCCTTCCCTCCTCCGTGGTTACAAAGCATGGATCCACATGGATCCTCAGGATTTTTGCATTGGGCTACTCCAAACTCACTGTCAGATCACATGTCTGTGGCCACAGCATGAACCACAAAAATCATATATCCACTATTTCATTTAGAAATTTTTTGTTTGTTTTCCTCCTCTAAAAACTAGGTGCGTGTAATGGTCTGGTGCGTGTTATAGAGCGAAAAATACGGTAATTGAGCACCACTAACAAATGAGAATTGGATAAATTCATGGAATCAAGTGTTAGAGTAACAGCTTAATTTTGAGCATGGTGTTCTGACTCCTAGTCAAAGAAGCACCACCCCGTCCAGGTGGCTTCCTTTCTAGCCTTGAAAGATATTTTCTCTGGGTGTTTTGCAGTGCTTAAGGAAAACATGAGTGGATGCTCCAGCTCTCTCTAGCACTATGGCTGCATCTCAGACTATGAATTCACTGATGTGTTAATGGTGTGTTAATTACTGTACATGTTGAGAAGAGCCCCTCAGGCATGTTCCATCATGTGATGCCTCAGGTTGATGACTACAGAGATTTCACATGACAGCCTGAAACTTCCTTCTGAAACTCACCATTGTAAGATGTGATTGAACTTTTTTTTTATTGCCCCCATTTTTTGCTAATAGTTTAGCTTGCAAATAGTTTTTCCTTGTAGGGCACCTTTTAAACTGTGAGGCGCTGTGTGTGTGTGTGTGTGAGAGAGAGAGAGAGAGAGAGAGAGAGAGAGAGAGACTCCCTCTGTCCCTTAGAGGCTAGAAGTCTCTTGTGCAGTAACATCAACTGGTTTGTGCAGTGACATATTATTCACGTAATGCTCTGAGCCCGGCTTCGGCTAGGGAGGGCGGGATATAAATAAAATTTATTATTATTATTATGTTCTTTGTCACTGATGTGTAGTGATGTGTGTGAGAGAAACCAGCTCTCTTGGTGGGCTTCTCACCTGTCCAGGCTGGTATGAGACAACTGGGCCCTTTCAGCGGGATCGTGGCCTTGCATCCCACTATGTGGCAAATTAAGAATGGCCAGAGACAAAGGAGAATAACGTTGGTCCCTGTAGCTGCTATATTTATTCATGTAAATTACTTTTCTTCTCTGCCCTTCAAATTGATTTCTGGGGGTTGCTAACAGAAAACAATTAAATAAAAATACAACACACTAAAACAGACCACAAATACAAGCATCAAGGAAAAGATAACAAATAGTACTTAAAATTCCTAGGTTGAGAGGTTTTCACTTGATGCCTAGAAATATAACAGTGCTCATGACTGGTGGGCCTCCTTGGAAAAGAATTATCTAAGAAATGGTAAAACCAGAAAGTAGAATTTTGGCAGCAGTAGCTGCAGCTTCTACACAGGCATTACTGGTTTTCTTATTCTTTTTATACTGTTTTTATTTATCTTCATGGTACAGAGGATACATTTTGATAAAACAGTTGTTACAACAGTAAACAACAAATAACTTGTCCTTATAAAATTAAAGACTTTGATCATACTTACAGACTTTTACTGTTTTTCTTGATCCCTATTCTTGTAAACTATTCTTGTAAACTTGGAGCTGTATGAAGCCAGTGTGTGGATTTCAGGTTGTCTAGGGGCAAAGACACAACTTTACAAGGATAACGACTTTTCTTATTGTGGTCATGGTGTTGTTCTATGTGTGTGCTTCTCAAAACTCTAACCTGAAGGGGGAGAGTGGATTGTATTTTCACATGGGAAATTCAAATTCACAGCCCATTATCTTTCAGCCCCTCCTAACTACTACCATTTTTTAGACGCAGGGGTCAGCAAAGTTTTTCAACAGGGGGCTGGTGCACTGTTCCTCAGACCTTGCGGGGGGGACTATATTTTTGGGGGGAGGAATGAATGAATTCCTATGCCCCACAAATAACCCAGAGATGCATTTTAAATAAAAGCACACATTCTGCTCATGTAAAAACACCAGGCAGACCCCACAAATAACCCAGAGATGCGTTTTAAATAAAGGGACACATTCTTTTTTAAAAATATTTTTTATTAAGTTTTCCATTCAACAATCCAATCATATCACATTAGTTATTCCAAATTGTACCAATACATATCATAAAATACAAATATTTTGCCAAATTTTAAATTTTGTTAAAAACATTTTTTATTAATTTTCCATTTAACAATCCAATCATATCACATTAATTACTCCAAATTATACCAATACATATCATTAAAATCCAAATATTTTGCCGAATTTTAAATTTTTGTTGGGGGTACCCATGCTTCAAGTTCAGAAAGGGTCCAATCATCTCATATTTCTGCTGCTTTAATATTTCACAAGTCCCATCTTCCACTCTTCTTGTTGTTATCATTTTTCTTCTTAATAACCTCTGAGTTGTTTCCACAAGCGAGATGAAGCAAGCAATATTATGTTTCTGTGTGGGCTTACACGTTGATCCAAAAGTCTTATTCGCGCCGCAGGTGCCATTTCGACAGTTCCGATGAAATAAAGTCTAAGCATCTGCTCATTAATTTTCCCAGACCAGTTGCTCCATAAATCAGTCTTTCCAGGGGGGGATATTGCCAAATAGACGTATAATACAAATAAGATAGCAGAACAGTGGCTCACCTCCCCCTTTGACTGTAAATCTCAAAACAAAGTCTGTCTCGTAATGGCGGATCCCAATTTATGACTGCGTCACCAAAAAAGCCTTTCATTTCATTTCCAAATCTTCCACAAAGCAAAGCCTTTAATTAATCTTTGTTTCCACACAGTTTATTTTCCAGTCTCACTTGCTATAAATCATTGTGATGGTTCTTCTAGGGGAGGGGTTGTTAGGTAAAACATACTGAAAAAGAAAGAAGTCCCCCCCCCCTTCCGTTCCGTTTCAACATACCGACATAGCTGTGATTCTTTGCTGTAGTCTTCTGTTCAATCCATCCCATCACTCTTAACTTCTCAGCGGTAGATTTAATTAGCAGATAAAACACCCTTTCCTTCGCTCGAAACATGTTGTCAGAGCTGCCCGAGGTCCCAGCTCACAAAGGACCAACGCCGGTTCGTTGTTATATACAAAAGTCTTTATTGAAGTTCAGTTTCGCTTTCACAGCCGCAGCACGCAGCTCTACGTCTGAAACTCTAGACCGCTGAAGCTCCGTCTGAATCTCCTCCCCCCAGACACCAGTTTAAGACTCTGGCCTTGCTCCACCTCTTCCTTTGCTTTTTCCTCCTCTGGTTCCGCCCGTCCGCTGGGGTCTTGCCCTTCCTAGACTCTTCTGACGCTGAGTCCCCTGAGTCTTCCCCCTGCCTCCGGCGGGCTTTAGGACCTGGTTCCCAATCCGGGTTTTCTGCTGTCCCACACGCCTGTACATTCGAACTTGGCGCGCGCGCCCAGCCGGCAACCTTCCTCCTGACCGTTACACTGCTCCTGTCACTGCTTCCCCCTTCGGGGGGGGGGGGGGGCTAGCTGGACCTGACCTCCCCTCCGTTCCCCCACTCTCCGATAGAGGCGTGGTCAGCCCTGACTCATCTTCTCTCCCTGCTGGAGGAGACGCTGGCCCTGACACATGAGACTCTTCCCCCCCACTACGCTCTGGTGGGGAAGCTGGTCCTGATCTCCCGCTGCTGCTTTGGGAGTCCCCGCTGGCCCCTTGTTTCTGGTGCGTCCCCCCTGGGACCCCCCTTGCCCTGACCATCGGCGCCTCCTTCTGGGAATCTTCCGATCCGCTGGAGAAGCTCATGGAATCTCTCGGGTCACTGTCATACTCCCCTACGCTGCCCTCAGATTCTTCCCCTTCGCTCTCCATTTCCTTCCTCCCCTGTGCCTCTGTTCCTGAGCCCCTGACATCCATCCCTCCCTCGAAGCCCCCCTTCCCCCCTCCCCCTCTTCGGGTGCGGGTTCTGGGTGCTCCATTGGTGTGGGGGTGAGTGCAGGATGCCGTTCTTTCCCCTTGGTGTGCAGCCGGCCAGCTGGATCCGGCCAGCCCGTAATGGGCTCGTCGACGTCGATCTCCTCTGCTTCCATCTCTCTGCATTCGTGCTCGAACCCAGGATCCTCCCCCAACACGTCCATGTCCTTCCCTCCCCCTGTTACCTCGGGTGATGTTGCGTGTAAGGGCCCCCTCAGCAGTTCCCTGCTCCACCCCACCTCCGGTTGATTGTCCCACCAATAAGAGCGGTCTGTGACAAACCCCGAGAGTGATCCCTCTGGGGAGCTTGTTTCTGGCGCCGTTTCCTCAGCTGATGAGAACCCCTGGAACGTGCTGGCTGAAAGTGTGGGTGTGAAAAGACAGTCGTCGAAATAATCTGCCGGCATAGGTCTGTGTGGGAAGAGTGCATGGAACTCGTCTTTGAGGTAGTGCTCCTCCACAGCATAGTACGGTACCCACCTGTTGGCACTGGCCGGGGTATCTTCCCTGGCGAGGAGATATTCAACTCCCTCTTCCCCCCATCTCGAGTCTAAAATCTCCGTGACCTCGTTGAGTGGCGCCGCCCTCGGTGACTCCTCCCCTGTTGGCGATTTTCTGAGTGGGTCTGGTGCGTTCCCTGGCGCCTGAAACCTGTGGGGTTCCTTGTAGGGTGTGAGCACTGACCTATGAAAGACCGGGTGCATTCTGGAGCCCTCCGGGAGTGTCAACCAGAAGGCCACTGGGTTGATTTGTGCCTCGACTTGGTAAGGCCCTAGCTGCTTGTGTCTGAGTTTCTTCTTAGCTAACGTTCTGGCCGGCACTACCTGGGCTGCTAACCAGACCCAGTCCCCCAACTGGATGTCTTCCCCGACTCTCCTGTGCCTGTCTGCCTGCATTTTGTAGGCGTGTTTTGCTAGTTCCAAGTGCCTTCGGAGTTGCTCGTGCACCTCCTGTAACTCTGCTGCCAAGTGCTCTGCTCCCCGTGGCTCCCCCTCCCCCTTCGTCTGTAACCCCGGGAAGGTTCTGGGATGCCGCCCATTGTTGGCGAAGAACGGTGTTACCCCTGTAGACCCATGCTTCGTGTTGTTGTAGGCAAACTCGGCCAGCGGTAGGTAGTCCACCCAGGACGAGGGCTGTTGATTCGCGTAGCATCGCAGGTACTGCTGCATGATGGCGTTGACCCTCTCCGCTTGTCCGTTGGTCTGCGGGTGTCGTGCCGACGCTAAGTTGATCTTGACGTTCAGGATGCCCAGTAGCTTCTGCCAGAAGCTCGAGATGAATTGGCGACCCCGGTCGGACAGGATGGACCGCGGTAAGCCGTGAACTTTGAATACGTGGTCTATGAACAGCTTGGCGGTCTGTTCCGCTGTGGCCACCTTCGCGCAAGGAATGAAGTGCGCCATCTTGGTGAACAGGTCTACGACCACGAGTACCGCTGTTTTGCCTCGCGAGCTGGGCAGATGTGTGACAAAGTCCAGGGCCACTTTCTCCCATGGTTCGAGCGGCGTCTGTAGCGGTTCCAGCAGTCCCGCCGGCTTCCTGTGTACTGGTTTGGCCCTTTGGCATGTGTCACACCTAGAGACGTAATCCGCGACTTCTCCCCTCATCTTGGGCCACCAAAAGTCTCTGGCTACTAATTCCGCCGTCTTGTCCTTGCCGAAGTGCCCAGCGCTGGGCGCGTCGTGTAACTGCTGCAGGACTTTCGCGTGGAGGTCATCTCCCGGCACGTACAGAGCCCCTTTGCAGAGGAGCAGGCCGTCGCGTATCTGGAACTCGTCGTCCTTCGCTGTGCCTCTTCGCACCTCCTCCATCTTGGATTGTGCGAACGAATCCGTCTGCAGCTCGCGACGCACCGCGTCCAGGTCCACGGTGGCTGAAGCGCACGCCCACGCTTTCGGTGCGAAAATATGTTTGGCCGCCACCGGTGCCGCTTCCTCAAGATACTGCGGTTTCCTGGATAGTGCATCCGCCATGACGTTGTTGTCTCCCAGGATGTATTCTATCCGGAAGTCGAAATCCGCAAAGAACTCCGCCCAGCGGATGTGTCTCTGGTTCAGGAACCGTGCCGTGCGCCAGTACTCCAGGTTCTTATGGTCCGTGCGGACCTGCACTGTGTGTCTGGCTCCGATGAGGAAGTGCCGCCACGCCTTGAAGGCTGCATGAATGGCCAGCAACTCCCTGTCCCAGATGGTGTAGTTCTGTTCCGACTTGCTGAGTTTTCTGGAGTAGAATGCGCAGGGCCTCCAGTTCCCTTGCGGATCTTGCTGCAACAGGACCGCCCCCACCGCTCTGTCCGAGGCGTCCGTTTCAACCCTCATTGGTTTGCTGGGGTTTACGTGTAGCAGCTGTTCTTCGGACGCGAAGAGACGCTTGAGTCTCCGAAAGGACTGCTCCGCCTGGTCCGTCCAGGTGAACTTCTTCTTCTTGGAGCTGAGGGTGTCCGTGATGGCCGCCGTCTCCTTCGCGAACCCCTTGATGAACTTGCGATAAAAGTTGGCGAAGCCGACGAACTTCTGGACCTCCTTCCGATTGCGCGGGCTCTTCCAGTCCAACACCGAGCGGACCTTGGTGCTGTCCATGGCGAGTCCCTTGTCGGACAGCTTGTAGCCCAGGAAATCCACCTCCATCATGTCAAACTGGCACTTCTCCAGTTTGGCGTAAAGTCTGTGCTCCCGTAGTCTCTGCAGGACCTCCTTGACGTCTCCCTCGTGAGCCTCCTGCGATTTCAAGAAGATCAGGATGTCGTCTAGGAAGCACACGCACTTCTTGTAGAGGAGTCCCGCTAACACGTGGTGCATGAAGGCTTGGAAACAATGGGAGCCATTTTGCAGACCAAATGGCATAACTCGATATTCATAGGTGCCTAAAGGCGTAAACATGGCCGTCTTCCACTCATCGCCCTCCCGCATGCGTATAAGGTTGTACGCCCCTCGTAGATCCAACTTGGTGAAGATTCTTCCCTTCCTCACCGTCGCGAGCAGGTCGTCGATCTTGGGCATGGGGAATGCTGTGGGCTTTGTCCTGGAATTGATGATTCTGTAATCAACTACCAGCCTCTGTTGGGGCGTGTCTTTCTTCTTTACGAAAAACACGGGACTGCCCCCCACTGCTTTGGATTCTTGGATGAATCCCCGCTTCAAGTTGTGATCTATGAACTCCCTGAGTTCTTGCAGTTCGTCTTCAGACATGGAATACAGTTTTCCAGTCGGCAGCGTCGCCCCCGGCAGGAGGTCAATCATGCAGTCGTAGGGCCGGTGGGGAGGCAGCTTGTCCGCTTCTTTCTCACAGAAGACCTCCAAAAACGCCTTGTACTTGTTGGGTACCGCTTGCACCATGCCTAGGTGTAGCTGTGGTTCATCTTCTTGTCCCTCCTCTTCCTGGCTGGTCCGGATGCAGTGTTCTGCGCAGTAGGAGGAGCAGAAGGTTAATTGCCGCTGGTACCATGCTAATGCCGGGCTGTGTCTATCCAGCCAACTCATGCCCAACACTATGGGCGTGTCCGACAGGTGGGTGACGTTGAAGCTGATGACTTCGCTGTGATTTCCAATTTGCATTACCATAGGCGGTGTTTGCTGTACCACCTGTCCTCCCAGTAGCTCTCTGCCATCGACCGTGACGACGTTTAGGGGCATCGTGGCCGGTAGGAGAGCTATGCGATGTTGCCTGATGAAGTCCACTCCTACAAAGTCTGCATTACTACCAGAGTCAATGGTAATAGGGACTTCCAGGGTGAGTCCATTGGGCAGCTGGAGTGATGCGGTGAGTTGCACCACTGGTTTGGGTGGGAGGGGGTCTGTGGGCTGTAAAGTCTCTGGGGACTGCTTCACTGACTCGCCTGGCTGGACCCCAGTGCCTCTGCCTCCAACCAGGCTTCGTTGCTTCCCTGCAGCTGGTCCCCCTGCTGAACTGCTCCCCTTACTGTTGCTGAGGCTGCAGTGTGCCTCTGGATCCTCTGGGGACACTCTTTGGCCATGTGCTGTGCACTGTCGCAGATATAACACTTCCTGCTCCCTCTAAGAGCCTTCGCCTTGACTGCTCCTGGTGTTTGGGTTCTGGTCGCTGTCTGAGCCCTGGCACCACCTATCTCCATCGGCTCTTCTCCCCCCCCCCCCAGTGGAGGCGTGGATTGCGCGCGCCCTGTCTCTCTGGGTAGGAAGGGAGTTGTTCTGGCTGGTGTGCGTGCCATACGTCCCTCATCCCTGCTCCAAGGGCGTTCTTCCAGGCGCACCCCTATCGCCAGCGCTCTCTGGATGACTTCTGTGATACTGTTAGGTCTCTCCCCCCTCGCCAGCTCATCTTTCACGGCCCCATTTAGTCCCTCCCAGAACAAATCCCTTACGGCAGCGGACTCCTTCTCCCAGCCCAGCACATTTACTAACGCAAAAAAGCGGGAGTGGTATTGTCTCACAGTGGCTTTGCCCTGCTTCAGCCCATGCATTTCCCTCCTGGCCACATCCACATCTACCGTTGATTTAAAACAATCGTCCATAGCCTTGATAAATGCTTTTGAATCTTGGAGGGCGGGATCATTTTCGCGCCATAAATTGCGCAGCCACGATTTAGCTTCCCCATGCAGATGAGTTATTATGAAGCCTACTTTCTCCTCCTCATCTCTAAAGTCTTTCCGAAGCAAATTGAGCGCGAAAACTATGTCTGCTCTGAAGTTAGGATACTGCTGCAGGTTCCCGTCGAAGTGGGCTACGATGCTGCCCCCCCTCTTCCCGAGGCCAACTCCCTCCCTCCGGCTTGGGTCCCGGCAGCCACTCTTTGCCCAAACGTTCCCACCTGGTTTGCAGATCCCGGCAGAGCGCTACTGCTTCTTCTTCTCTCTTTCTGGATGCTGTTACTTCTGCGTAAAGCCTCGTGACTGCTTCTTGCAGTTCTGTCACTTTCTCCTCTGTAGTCATCTTTGCCTATCTTCGTGAGCTCGCAAAACACCGAGTTTTGCCCCTTGCTGCGCCAACTCACGCTGCGAGGGTTCAATTCTATAATTTTGGAGACGGAGCTTACTGTCAGAGCTGCCCGAGGTCCCAGCTCACAAAGGACCAACGCCGGTTCGTTGTTATATACAAAAGACTTTATTGAAGTTCAATTTCGCTTTCACAGCCGCAGCGCGCAGCTCTACGTCTGAAACTCTAGACCGCTGAAGCTCCGTCTGAATCTCCTCCCCCCAGACACCAGTTTAAGACTCTGGCCTTGCTCCACCTCTTCCTTTGCTCTTTCCTCCTCTGGTTCCGCCCGTCCTCTGGGGTCTTGCCCTTCCTAGACTCTTCTGACGCTGAGTCCCCTGAGTCTTCCCCCTGCCTCCGGCGGGCTTTAGGACCTGGTTCCCAATCCGGGTTTTCTGCTGTCCCACACGCCTGTACATTCGAACTTGGCGCGCGCGCCCAGCCGGCAACCTTCCTCCTGACCGTTACACTGCTCCTGTCACTGCTTCCCCCTTCGGGGGGGCTAGCTGGACCTGACCTCCCCTCCGTTCCCCCACTCTCCGATAGAGGCGTGGTCAGCCCTGACTCATCTTCTCTCCCTGCTGGAGGAGACGCTGGCCCTGACACATGGAACTCTTCCCCCCCACTACGCTCTGGTGGGGAAGCTGGTCCTGATCTCCCGCTGCTGCTTTGGGAGTCCCCGCTGGCCCCTTGTTTCTGGTGCGTCCCCCCTGGGACCCCCCTTGCCCTGACCATCGGCGCCTCCTTCTGGGAATCTTCCGATCCGCTGGAGAAGCTCATGGAATCTCTCGGGTCACTGTCATACTCCCCTACGCTGCCCTCAGATTCTTCCCCTTCACTCTCCATTTCCTTCCTCCCCTGTGCCTCTGTTCCTGAGCCCCTGACACATGTGCATTGACTTTTTACATCCAATTATTTTATCTTAAGCAATGCAACTAGGTCGCACTCAGAAGCAGCGTTCGGGAGATCCAGAAACTCACTCGAGGGCTTTCCGTCCAGTGCCCCCACCCCCTCCTTCTTTTGAACTCGGGGGTGATTTATTGGCAACCGCGGACAAGGCTGTGTCTCCCCATCCCCTGTGGAGACCCCAGGAGGCTGATTTACTTCCATCATCAGCCTCTTAATTACCTCGTGTAAGCCGAAGAGATGGTATTGTTGGCCATCTTCCAAGGCCCCCCCTAGCGGGCCCCCCACCAATTTTTAATTTTTTGTTGGGTGTTCCCATGCTTCAAGTTCAGTAAGGGTCCAATCATCTCATATTTCTGCTGCTTTTGATGTTCACAAGTCCCATCTTCCAATCTTCTTGTTGTTATCGTTTTTCTTTTTAATAGCCTCTGAGTTGTTTCCACAGGCGAGTTAGAGGCAAGCATTATTATGTTTCTGTGTGAACTTTGTAAGGCTCTCCAGTCTTTTGTTTGCAGTAAATCATCACACGCTGATCCAAAAGTCCTGTTCAGGTGGCAGGCGCCATTTTTGTCAGTTCCGATGAAATAAGATCTAAGTGTCTGCTCATTAATTTTCCCAGACCAGTTGCACCATAAATCAGCCTTTCCAGGGGAGATTTTGCCAGGTCAAACATACAATCCAAACATGATAACAAAGCATGGCTCACCTCCCCCTCTGACTGTTAATCTCGCAACATAGTCTGTATCATAATGGAGGATGCCGATTAGTAACTGAGTCACCAGAGAGCCTTTCATTTTCTTTCCAAATCTTCCCAAAAACAAAGCCTTTAATTAATATTTTTATTTCCACACAGTTTATTTTCCAAACTCACTTGCTATCAGTCGTGTGACAGTTCTTCTAGGGGAGGGGTTGTTAGGTAGTATCGTATTAAAAAGAAGAAGGAGCTCCCCCCCTCCTTTCCGTTCCGTTTCAACATACCGACATCGCTGTTGTTCTTTGATGTTATCTCTGGTCCATCCCATCACTCTTAATGCACCCGGATGATGACCTCGGTAGTGGTGGAGGGCATCAGGGCCACCTCCAGCCATTTGGAATAGGCGTCCACCACTACCATAAAGGTCCGGCCGTGAAAGGGGCCGGCCAGATCGATGTGCACCCTCGACCAGGGTGTCTTGGGCGTCTCCCAGGTGTGTCCCTTAGCTGCCGGTGGCGCCGGCCTCAATTCTTGGCACGCTTGACAGGCGGAAACCCAGGCAGTGATGGCATCGTCCATGTTAGGCCACCAGACGTAACACCGAGCCAACGCCTTCATTTTGACGATTCCTGGGTGGCCAACGTGCAGAGCCTCCAGGACACGTTGACGAAGTCTTTGGGGAATCACGACGCGGTCTCCCCACAGCAGACAGCCGCGATGAGCCGAGAGTTCGTGTTGTCTGGTTGCGAACGGCTGGAACTCCAATGCAAAAGGCCCTTGTGGCCACCCCCTCCACACCCAGTTGAGCACACGGCTGATGCTGCGATCCTGGGCAGATGCGGAGGCCACAGTGGCAGCTGATACAGGCACTGCCGGAAGATCCTCAATCAGGAGGAGCGATGAAGCAGTAGCTGGGTCTTCCACAAACGCTGGAAGAGGGCAACGGCTGAGGGCGTCGGCATGGCCCATCGATTTCCCCGGGCGATGGACGAGCCGGTAGTGGTAGGCAGCCAGGAAAACAGTCCATCGCAGCATGTGTGGCAAGAGGACCGGTGGAGCTGGACGATCACCGGCGAGGAGGCCCAGGAGTGGCTTGTGGTCAGTGATGAGGTCAAAAGTCCTGCCGTAGAGGTATTCATGGAACCTCTTCACTCCAGCCACAAGTGCCAGTTCCTCTTTGTCGAGCTGGCTGTAATTCCGTTCAGTCAGAGATAGCATTCTGGAAAAGTAGGCGAGCGGTGCTTCTCTTCCGTTTGGAAAACGGTGCCTAAGGACAGCGCCGATGCCAAAAGGTGAGGCGTCGCAGGCAAGGACCAGCGGCCTGGCTTCGGTGTACTGTACCAACACAGTGTCCAATGAAAGGAAAGCCTTGACCGCGTTGAAGGCCGCCGTCTCCTGATGACCCCAGGACCGAGGTGTCTTTGTGCTGAGGAGTCGGTGAAGAGGCTCAGCCACCGTGGCTTTGTGGGGCAGGAACATGTTAAAAAAGTTAAGCAGTCCCAGGAACGCCTGCAACTCCGTCTTGTTCTTTGGGATGGGGGCCTGCTGGATAGCGTGGATCTTGGATGTGGTCGGGTGAAGGCCAGAGGCGTCGATAAGATAGCCCAGGAACTCCACCTGTGGAACGGCGATCTGGCACTTCTCCCTCTTTACCTTGAGCCCGGCCTCCTGGAACCTGGTCAGCACGGCACGGAGGCGCTCAAACAGCTGCTGGTGTGAGTCTGCGGACACCAAGACATCATCAAAATATGGTACCATGCCTGGAAGCCCTTGCAGGAGATGCTCCATAAAGCTTTGGAAGATGCCAGGAGCCACACTCACCCCGAACTGCAACCGGCGGCAACGGAATGCCCCTCGGTGGGTGACGATCGTCTGGGCTTCAGCAGTGGCATCATTGACGGGCAGTTGTTGATAGGCTTGGGCAAGGTCCAGCTTAGCGAAGACCTTACCCTCACCCAGGGAATGCAGCAGGTGTTGGACAATAGGACCCAGATAAGCGTGCTGCTGAAGTGCCTTGTTGATCGTGCACTTGTAGTCAGCGCAGATTCTCACCGGCCCATCCGGCTTGACAGGCGTGACATTGGGGGTTTCCCACTTGGCGTGGTCAACCGGCTCCAAAACTCCTTGGGCAATCAGCTTGTCCAGTTGTTCGTCCACCTTAGCCTTGAGAGCAAAGGGTACCCGGCTTTAGCTTGATGGGGGCAACTTGTGGATCAAGGCTAAAGGAGATGGGCGTACCTGTATATTGCCCCAAAGTGCCGTCAAAAACCTCGGCAAAGTCTTTGACCAGATCCTCAGTCTCTGCGTTAGAGATGCAGTTGATGCCGGTGACTTCCAGGCCGAGGGCATCAAACCAGTCTAGCCCTAGGAGGCTTGGCCGCTGACCTTCGACCACCACCAGTAGGAGCAGGCCCGAAAAATCCTTGAAGGCGATCCGGAACCGGCCAACGAACGCCTACCACGGGAATGTCGTTTCCCTGGTAGTCTCTCAAGTGTACATGGTGAGAGTCAAGTTGCCTCTTGGACACTCTGGGTACCAGTCTTTTGTTGGTGCTCCAAAACACGATGGACAGGGCAGACCCGGTGTCGATCTCCATGTCACATGGAGCTCCTTCAATGAGCACCGTGACGTTCAGCTTGCGTTGCGTAGGCAAATTGGTTTGGCCAATCGTGGTTCCAGACGGGCAGCGGCAGTTGGTGAGAGCGAAACAGCTTTCCTTGGCGGACTGGAGTGAAGACTTAGACTTGCGAGTCGGTGAAGGGGGGGGTGTCAGACGGAGCCGATCGGCGGACGTTAGCGATGTGGCCCCTTCTGGAACACTTCTGACAGATGGCATCTCTGAATCGATACTTGGCACGGGAATGGTTGCCTCCGCAGCCGGCACATTCCGATTGGCCCTTGGACTTCTTTTGGAACTTCCTGTATTCCAGCTTTGTCTGGTGCACGTCATCGTCTCCACTGGAGGATGCCTCATCACTGCTGGCCTCTTCGTGATGCACTGGAACTGGCTTCCTAGCAAGACGCGGGCTGCTGGCCTTGCGGATCTCCTGGGTGGAGCGTTCGGCAGCTTCCGAGGCCACGGCCTCCTCAATGGCTTTCTGCAGCGTGAGGTCTGGTTTGGCGAGGAGACGTCGTTGCAGATGGATGTCCCGGACCCCACAGACTATTCGATCCATCAGGGCATCGTCTAAGTCTTGGAACTCGCAGTGCATTGCAGCTTGTTGGAGGGTGGCAGTGTAGTTGTTAATTGACTCCCCCTCTGACTGCTTCCGGTGGTAGAATGCATGGCGGGCAGCAATCTTGGACGGCTTTGGTGCTTAGTGGTTACGGAGCTTCTCTTGAATCGTGTCCCATGGTGTTGCCTGGACTGCTTCAGGCGCAACCAATGCTCGGGCCGTCTCAAACACCTCAGGCCCACAGAGGCTGAGGAATAGGCCCCGCTTCCGTTCCTTTGATACTGCTGTCAGCTCGTTGGCTTGGAGGTAGCAGTCAAACCGAGTGAGGTAGGAGTCCCATGATTCAGAGGCTGGCGCAAATGGCAGTAGAGGAACAAGTGAAGCCATGATTCCAATGCCGGTGTGAAGGGTGATGGATGGAACACAGTGCTCTAGCCAGAACAGTCAGCTCTGAATTGGTTCTGTTCAGTGATTTTGCTCAGTGATTTCGCTCAGTGATTCAGCTCAGTTCAGAGAGTGGCCGCATCTGGCTGTGCTCTGATGTCCATCGATCCCACCTTCGTCGCCAGTGTTAAGTTGTGGGCGAACATATCAGACGACACAGCGATTCTTCAAACAGCTCTTGTTTATTCACAGGCAGAACAGAACTTAACTGAAGGGCTCAGTCAGCCTGCTTATATAGAGTTCCAGTACAACAGTTACTGTAGCAACTTTCTAAAACTATCCAATCACTGAACGTCACTTTCGATCCTTCATTTGCATACAAACTATCTGTAGTGGTTGGGAGTTACTCGTGCGTAAACTTTCCCACTTTGAAGCTTGGTTGCATAGTTTAAACCGTTTTGACTGCACAGCCCATCTCAGCGTGGCTGCCTCAGTCGCTAGCAGAATCTGTCTGTGGGCGTTTCTTAAACCTTTGCCAGCATAAAAGCTGTTTGACACCCAATCGTCTCCGCCTCTCATTGCGTGGAAGTCTTCTGCGCAGGGAAGGCGTGGGTAGTGGAGGACCAGTGCTCTCCTCACTGACTTCCAAGGAAGAATCCCGAATCCCGGAGCCCTTCCACCTCCTCTGCCATTTGCTCTCCTGGATCCTTGGTGTTACGCTGATTTCCTTCCCCCTCCATCAAGCTACATCTCCCCCTTGTGCTGGTACCGTCCCCTGCAGAATCGGAGAGCCTCTCCTTCTCCCGTTGCTCTGATGTCAGTTCCCTGACATCCACCTCCCCTCCAGGACCCACCCCCACCCCCTGCTCGCCCGGTAGAATCGATTTCTCTCTCTTCTTCGGCCGACGAGACGGGGAATCCCCGGAAGGAACTGTCACCATCCTCAGTGGATTCGAAACCCTCTTCCCACCTGCTTTGGTTCCCACCCACGGGATGAACCTCCCAGTCCGATTCTGCCTCGGATTCTGAAAACCCCTCGAAACCCTCTTCGTCATCTGTGGTTCCAAATTGTTCCTCCCAGAACCTCGCCAAGGGTTTGGGCTTCTCCGGGAACCGGCGGTGGAATACTTCCACCATATACCTGTCAGCGACGGCTTCCGCTGGAACCCACGTGTTTTCTGACCCGGGCTCCCCTTCCCAAGCCACCAAGTACTCCACCTGACGACCTCGCCACCTCGAATCTATTATTTCCGTGGCCGAGCGCTGGTGTTCCCTTTCTTCTACTTGCGGTTGTGGGGGGACTCCTACCTCTCGCCCCGGGAATTCCCACCCCTCCCTGTGTGGTGAGAGCAAGGACCAGTGGAACACAGGGTGTATTTTCATACTGTCGGGCAACTTGAGCTTGAATGCTACGGGGTTTACCTGTTGTGTTACCTCAAATGGCCCCAGCCATCGGGGCTGCAACTTCTTGCACCCCCCTTTAAAGGGTAACCCTTGGGTGGACAACCACACCCTGTCCCCCACCCGTATGGTTTCCCCTTCCCTGCGGTGCTTGTCTGCCTGCTTCTTGTAAACAGCCTTGGCCCTCTCTAAGTTCATCTTAAGTTGCTGGTGTAGTGCTTCCAAGTTGCTGGTGTAGGGCTTCCATTTCTTCCACGAACTGCTCCGCCGCGGGTACACTCCAGTTTTGCTCCTCACCCCCCGGGAAGGCTCTGGGATGGCATCCATAATTAGCCATAAATGGACTCATTCCCGTAGACATGTGTTCTGCGTTATTGTACGCAAATTCAGCCAGCGCTAGTTTCTCTACCCAATCGTTCTGCCTCTCGCTGATGTAGCAGCGTAAGTATTGCTGGAGTATACTATTTGCCCTTTCCGCTTGCCCATTGGTCTCTGGGTGCCTTGCTGTTGAGAACTCCACCTCAACTTGCAGCAAGCTCATAAGCTTCCTCCAGAACCGGGAGGTAAATTGTTTTCCGCGGTCAGAGATAACCCTCAAGGGGGCGCTATGCAACCTGAAAATGTGCTCTACGAACAAACGTGCCGTCTCTTCCGCCGTCACCGCATGTGAACAGGCTATGAAATGGCACATTTTGCTCAGTAAGTCGACTACTACCATGACCGCTGTTTTCCCCCGTGATTTGGGCAAATCAGTCATAAAATCAATGGACACCACCTCCCAGGGTTTGCTCGGTGTGGGTAAGGGTTCCAGTAAGCCTGCTGGTACCGCCCGCTTCCCTTTTGCCCTTTGGCAGTGGTCGCACCCTCGTACATATTCCCGTACATCCTCCCTCACCTGTGGCCACCAGAACTGTCTGGTGACCAGCATCATCGTTTTGTGCTGTCCAAAGTGCCCCGCTGTGGGGTTGTCGTGTAGTTGTTTGAGTACTCTTTCCCTTAGGGCTTCCCCCGGTACATACATAGCCCCTCTATAGTACAACACCCCTTCTTTCTCCTCAAACCCTTCTGGCGCCTCTCTCCCATCTCGTAGCTCCCTGATTTTAGTTCTTGCGAATTCATCATTCCTAGTAAGCCCTGCCAGTTCTCTTTTCCCCACTAGGGTTCCCCCCCCCACCCATCGGTCCTCAGGTATGATGTGTCGTGTCTCCGGCGGCCCCTCTCCTTCGAAGTACTCTGGCTTCCGCGAGAGAGCATCCGCTCTCACGTTTTCCTCCCCGGGCACATACTGGATTTCGAAGGAAAACTTGGAGAACTCCTGCGCCCAGCGAATCTGTCTCTGGTTGAGTACGCGTGCAGTCCTCCAGTACTCTAGGTTCTTGTGATCGGTGCACACCTGGATTCTGTGTTGCGCCCCTATCAGTAGATGTCACCAACGACGAAAGGCAGCATAGATCGCGAGCAGTTCTCGGTCATACACGGTATAGTTTTGCTCCGACTTGCTCAGCTTCCTCGAGAAAAAGGCACACGGTTTCCATTCCTGTTTGCTCCGCCCTGGCTGCAAAAGGACCGCCCCTATGGCTCTGCCTGACGCGTCGGTCTCCAACCTCAGGGGTTTCTCCAAGTCTACGTGTAATAGTTGCTCTTCCGATGCGAACGCCTTTTTCAATCTTTCAAAGGATTGCTGAGCTTCCTCCGTCCACACGAACTTCTTTTTGCTACTGAGACAGTCCGTGATGGGTGCAGTCAAATGGGCGAAGTTCTTGATGAACTTCCTGTAGAAGTTGCTGAAACCTAGGAACCTTTGTACGTCCTTCCGTGTTTTGGGAGCCTTCCACTCCAGCAGTGCTTGCACCTTGCTTGGGTCCATCGCTAAGCCCTTGTCAGACAACTTGTACCCCAGAAACTCCACTTCCCTGGCATGAAACTGACATTTCTCTAGCTTGACCCACAACTGGTGTTTCTGCAATCGTTGTAGCACTTCCCTAACGTCTCGTACATGTTGCTCCTCGCTTTCCGAATAAATCAATACGTCGTCCAGGAAGGCCACACAGTTCTTGTAAAGCACTGACCCCAACACGTGGTGCATGAAAGCTTGAAAACAGGCGGAGCCTGACTGTAATCCAAAAGGCATAACTAAATATTCAAAGGCCCCTAGTGGGGTGAACATGGTGGTCTTCCATTCATCCCCCTCCCTCATCCTGATCAAGTTGTAAGCCCCCCTGAGGTCTAGTTTGGTAAAAATCTTTCCCTTCCTCACTCTCGTCAAAATGTCGTCAATTCTGGGCATTGGGAAAGTCACGGGTTCCGACACCAAATTTACGGCCCTGAAGTCCACTACAAGCCTGGGTTTGTCCGTGTCTTTTTTGTCCACAAAAAACACCGGACTACCTCCCACTGCTTTCGATTCTCTTATGAATCCTCTCTTTAGGTTCTTGTCAATAAACTCCCGTAACTCCTTCATCTCCCTGTCCAACATGGCATACAGCTTATCAACCGGCAGCTGCGCCCCTGGGAGCAAGTTGATTTGGCAGTCAAAGGGCCTGTGGGGTGCTAGCCTATCTGCCTCCTTCTCACTGAAGACCTCCCTCAGATCAGCATATTGTGGCAGCACCTCCCCTTTCCGTTCCACTGCCATTCCTGCCACTCGGGCTACACTCATCCTTGGTGTTTCCCCTCCTAGGCAGTGCTCCAGGCAGTAGGCTGACCCAAAGCTGACTGTCCGCTGATGCCACGCCACCACAGGATCATGTTGTGCTAGCCAGCTCATCCCTAATATTATTGGGGCCCCCGCTAGTGAGGCAACGTGAAAGGCGATCATCTCTGAGTGCCTAGACACCCTCATTCTCATTGGTGGGGTCTGGTGTGTCACTTCCCCTCCTAGAAGCTCCCTCCCATCAATGGTGGTTACTTGCAAGGGGAAATCCAAAGGTAGCAAGTGAAGCTGGTGCTCTAATGCAAAGTCCTTGCTGAAGAAATTGTAGGAGCTGCCTGAATCCAGCATCCCCTGAACCTTGACTGGGTGCCCATTCGGGAGTTCTAGCACCACCTCAATGGCTATAGCTGCCTTTGGGGAATCTGGTTTGGGCACCTTTACTGGTTGCTGGCCTGGCTGCTGTGCCCGTTGATTGGCAGCCAAGCGTTCCCGTTTCCCTGCTCCTGTGTCTGTTGCACCTCCTCCTCACCCCCCACGGCTCCCACCATTCCTTACCAGGCCTTTCTTTGTGGGCAGACTCTGGCAAAATGTCCTGGCTGCTGGCAGAGGAAACATTTCTTGGTCGTTTTTACGTCCTTTCCCTCTCTCTTGCGACTTTTGCTGGAGCTTGAAGCCTCCCGGGCGCGCGCACTCCCTATTTCCATTGGCTCCGCCGGCGGGGAAGGCTCCCTTGGTATTTTAGGAATGCGGTAGTCATGACAACGCTGCTCTCTGCCTTCCTGCCTTTCCTGAGCCCACGGTTCCTGCCTCACACCAATCGCAAGTGCAGCTTTGGTCAGCTGGTCCATGGACTGTGGGCGGGGTGCACGCGAAAGCTCATCCTTGACCGTTGGTGACAAGCTACGTCTCCCCCTTGTGCTGGTACCTTCCCCTGCAGAATCGGAGAGCCTCTCCTTCTCCCGTTGCTCTGATGTCAGTTCCCTGACACTATCCAATCACTGAACGTCACTTTCGATCCTTCATTTGCATAACTATCTACAGTATCCCCCTGCTGGGTCAGGGCGAGAACTTCAGTACATAACACTTAACTTCTCAGTGGCAGATTTAATTAGCAGCTGATATGCCCTTTTCTTCGCTTGAAGCATGTGCAGTTATTTTTACATCCAATTATTTTATCTTAAGTAATGCATCTAGCGTCGCTCTTAGAAGTAGCGTCTGGGAGATCCAGAACTCACTCGAGAGCTTTCCATCCAGTGCCCCCACCCCCTCCTTCTTTCGAACTCGGGGGTGATTTATGGGCAACCGCGGACGAGGCAGCATCTTCCTATCCCCTGGGAAGAATTCGGGAGGCTGATTTACTCCCATCATCAGCCTCTTAATTGCCTCGTGTGAGCCAGAGAGATGGTATTGTCGGCCATCTTCCAAGGCGCCCCTAGCAGGCCCCCTAAAAGGACACATTCTACTCATGCAAAAACACACTGATTCCCGGACCGTCCGCGGGCCAGATTTAGAAGGCAATTGGGCCAGATCCGGCCCCTAGGCCTTAGTTTGCCTATCCATGTGTTAGAGTAAACTGTGATGGGGAGGGATTAAAATCCTATCCTGGTGTTTTGGTTCTGTTTGTTGTCCCCCCCCCCCACTTCTTTCTGTTTCATTTTCTTGGTTAAGTAGTATGTGGTTTGGTTTGCTTGCTTGAACCAGCTATTGTTCACTCTGTTCATTCCTATTCTGTCACAAGGATTAGTATTTGATGCATGCCTTTATATGTGTGTGTAATAGAGGACTTGAAAACCCACTTCATGTATTTTTGTTTTTTAAAATTAGAGGTGTTGTAACAGAAGGTATCAGCATGGAATATAAACCTTGAGGGGTTTTTTTGGGGGGGGGGCGCTTTCCCCTCAGTTTTGGAAGTATAGTGGCAACTTAATTTTTCCCCTAAATATATTTAGAGGTGTGCTCTGTAACTGGGAATGTAAAGAAACATCCTGTCCTAAGTGTGTTACAATCAGCACTGTTTCTGTTCTGCTATAGTTTGGCTTATTCTAAAACCTGTGCTATTCATCTCACCATCCGCTATGGCTGGCACATGTGCAATTATTTTGAGTGCATTTAAATGTAAGGGAAGCATCAAAAACAATGCAATAAATAACGTAATAGTTTTTGTAATGTCTTCAGACAACAACAAAATACAATAGTAAATACAGCTCGTATTTGCTTGTGTGGTTTTTGCTGCTGACTTTTGACATTTCTGTTTCTGGTGGGATTCTCTGACATCCTTATTCGTAACCCTGGTATGTTAGTTTCTCAGGAGGGCTGCTTTTGACAATTGAGTTGTGTGGGCAGGCCAAGGCTCCTGAGTGGCATGCAGCAAGTCATATTATAGCAAATGCCATTCCTTTGGAACTGTTATTTGTATTTGAGTTGGCAGGATGGGGAAGACGGTAGGCATTACCATGCAGAAGACATAATTTGACCCAAGGGTTGTTAGATGCTCATACGAGGATTCACAACAGCATCTCTTCAAGTCACCCCTTCCCCATCCATTCTGGGATGGATCAACAGCACAGCACAGAAAACAACAGGTCTACTCTCAGGATGAGCGATTAGAAGCTCCAGAGAGAGTTACCCAACAACAAGAACAATGAAGCAGCTGCTGATGCCAGATTCATTCCTGATTTCTTCCTATTCCAGAGGGCAGAAAGGAAACTAAGAATGCTCTGTCAGCACAGCGCTTCTGAGAGGGAATCAGCACAGGGAAGTATGAGGCTAGTAGGCCTGCATTTCCTTAATCATGAGCATTCAGGTGCAGATTCTGGTTTGGGCTCAGCTTTGACTCCAGTGATAGGAAGAGGAGTCCTCTCAGGGTATTGCTTTCCTCGGGGATGCTTTTCTTCTTCTTTCAATAAATTTATTTCCTGCACTCTTGATGGAGGATCAGATTTGACTCAAGAGCTACCAGATGCTCAACTACTCTGGTGTTAATTTGAATATTGTAGAGCTGAACCCCAGCATTTGAAACTAGGGGAGGGGGACTGAGATGACCCATTGCATAAGCCCTTTCCACCCCTGTCCATCTTACTAATCTCTCACCGGATGATTCACATGTATGCTGTTAAGGCATTGCTCCATTCTCCCTCTTCTCACCCTTTCTCCATTTTTCTCCACTCAAGTTTGGCATTAGCCTTTTCTCCAGAAAGGCGCAAATTGGCCAAACCAAGTGAAAAACCTGGGATGTAACTTCCATCTTCCCAAGAGAGAGCAGCTAATAACATTTAATAAGAAGGGACTTGCTTCTGGCAGGCTGCAGTAATACTTTCCTCACATGATTAAAAAAATATTAAGATGATGAAAGGTGTAAATTTAAATCAATTGATAAAATCTTCATAAGGTTGCCTATGAAGGAACAAAAGAGGATCATACAAGCGAGAGAACACTTGCTTGCTTTGGTTTTAGTTGATGTATGCATTTGCTGTAGCAGGCACTGTATTCCAATATCATTTTCTCTCGGATATGCCTCTTTTAAGATGGTACTTATGACCTGCCATTCATATAAGTAAAAAGATGGCCTCAATTAATTGGGTGGATTAAAATTATCTTTTTGGTCAGTCAAAATTAGTTTGATCTAAGTAACTGAATAAGCATTGCAGCTGTATGCACATATTTGCAGTAAATCAGTGTCACAAGGTATTTAGAATGTTTATCTCTTCTTGCCTTGAGTGGTGGGCCCTCCACCTATTTTACAGGCGGAGGAGATCTGTGGATGAGTTTGGCTAAGATCACATAATTTGTGACCAAACTGACTTGAACCCATGTCTCTCACTCCCAAGTACAAAATTCTGATTGCTGCTCCTTGTTGATCCCTGCACTCCATCCCAAGCTATCCAAATGCTAACATTAAAGGGGTTCCAGATCACCACAAGAATCTAACTCTTATAATTAACTTGGCAGTTTACCCAGATGCATCTGAACATATTATGAAATACAGCAGCAACAAGCATGAAATTTACAAGAGCTTCCGTATTATATCATGAATTGCAAAGTTGTTTAAAATAGCAATGGAGGTTGCATCCTTTTATAATAATGTATATAAAGCTTTATGCGGTGCTGTTAGACACAGGTGTACCAAGAATGGCAGTAACTCCTATAGGGATGGGGTTCTGTTCCATAAACAGCCAGGAAAGCCATGTATTCTGGCAATTTTATTTATGAATCCCTTTGGAAAAGAACATGGAGGAGACAAGGTGAATCTGGCTCCTCCCTTAATTGAAGGCAAGATTTATGCTCCTAATCTATCTCTCGGCACCAGTTTATCTGCCTCCCTGTTCTACCTTTTAATGCTTTATTAGAGCTCTTCTCAAAGCTGCGATTTATGTTCTACCCTGTCATTTTATCGGTCTAACAACCTCCATTGCGAGGCTGCAGGAAGTTGCAGGAAGCTGAGCTCTTTTCCCGTCCCCCCTGAATGAAAGGCATTATTAAACACTATAAGTTTCTATAGCCTCACAAGGCTCACAACTTTATTTTGAGTGAGGCTCGACAACCTGCTTCCAGTAATAAATATTGCAAAGAGGCTTATTAGCAAACAAGATTAAAACACTTCTCTATGCGAAGACGCCGATTCCTCTGTCACAATTAGAAACTAGAACCGGCTGATTAGCTGAGGAACTGAAAGCAAGTTTGGCTTAATAACTTCCATTTGGCATCAGCTGTTATCTTATCGTCTGTCAGAGATATCAGTAAGCTTCAGTGGCAACTATTGTAAATCCCTGCCCTCGCTAGTGATTCTCTTTAAGTGTTAGCACCTGGACTCTGGCATTTGCCAAGGCAAGGTTAAACTCCCCCGGAACAGAGGGTTATTATAAAACAGCTGATATTCAATTACTCCATGCCCTATATCTATTATGGTCCTTACCAGGAAGAACTGTAAGGATCTGGGTATCATGCTAATCTTGCCTCATAGCTCTACAGAGCCACGAAGGAGGCAAAGCAAAATCACCAGTCCCCCCCCCCCCAAAAAAAAAGAAGTGACCAAGAGAGTCCAGAGTGAGAGCTCCCTGGACGAGGTTATCCCCCTGCCTCCCACTGTGCTGGACTGGTCAATACAGCTCAAAGAACTACAAATAGACCAAGAGAGTACAAACCATTCAACAAGCTTGGCTCAAGAAATTTCCTTAGCAGAAAATGTCATGAAGACAAAAACAACTTATACAATGGATGATAAGCTTCAAAGGCCATCCCAGCATTCTGGAAAAAACCATCATAGCCAGTGGCCCATTTCTAAAGAAAACAGAATAGAAGTGTGGGGCAAGTACCTGCAGGACCAGATACATCAGATATGCACGGACCTCCTCAATATTTTTTTTTTTTTATCGATAGCAAATGGGCCCCTTTTGACCCTAGTGGACAATTGCAAACAACATGAAAGAGCATCAGACCACAAAATGAATAATTCCTCTGGTCCAGATGCTATAAATCACACATTAGGTAAAGGTACCCCTGCCCGTACGGGCCAGTCTTGACAGACTCTAGGGTTGTGCACTCATCTCACTCTATAGGCCGGGAGCCAGCACTGTCCGCAGACACTTCCGGGTCACGTGGCCAGCGTGACGAAGCTGCTCTGGCGAGCCAGCGCAGCACATGGAAGGGCGTTTACCTTCCCGCTGGTAAGCAGTCCCTATTTATCTACTTGCACCCGGGGGTGCTTTCGAACTGCTAGGTTGGCAGGAGCTGGGACCAAATGACGGGAGCGCACCCCACCGCGGGGATTCGAACCGCCGACCATGCGATCGGCAAGTCCTAGGCGCTGAGGTTTTACCCACAGCGCCACCCGCGTCACACATTACGTACCAACAAATCACGGGGGGGGGGGGGAATCAGAGCCCAAGAAAAAGAAAAGCAAAAACATTAAAAATTTAAGGATGTCCAGGATAATTCACCACACCTGTAAGAAGCAGTGGCAGAAACTTTTTAATCTATTATCATCTCCTGCCACAACTGGAACAAATAAAGCCAACTCACGAGGTATTAAAGAGACATGCAAAGTGGGCACATCTAAGACAAAATCTAAGCCCCTATCTGAGAAAATAACTCCAAGCGTGATCAAAGAAACTATGCCATCCACAGCTGTACCCCATCAGAGTCCTTCCAGGGCATCTCTAAAAACTGCAGTTGGAAGTGAGTCGGTGACCCTAAACATCGATGGGAATTCACCGCAGGATCGGCTAGCTTTGTGTCCAAAAAAAGGATGGAACTTGGTTCTAATTCCTCAAAAGCTCGTTGGGATGGATTGCATGAAGCACCTGCTGACCATTTAAAATGGTATTTTACCAGGGGTGGTAAAAACATCTGACATAGTTGCCATAGAGTACTTATATCAAGATGGTCACCCGGTATGAGCTCTGATCACGTATCTAGATCATAACCTGGTAAATTTTATTTTTAGAGCAAGAAATCTATTCAAAACTGAAAGGCTAGAACTACTAAGAATTTTTGAAAACAGAGCACCAATAGCTCTCCTTGTGATAGGATGCTAGGAAAAGAGGATCAAAAAGAAAAAAACCTAAACAACAAAATAGATCCCAAATGAGCCAGCTGGACCATCAGAAACAAGGTCCCATCAATTTTAAAAATGAAAGATACATCCTGTCTTGAGATTCAACCTCCTACAAGAGACAGCAAGGATTCCGTTTCTGCGGAACAAGCCTTAATAAACTGTTTCTGGTCATTACAGCCCTCAGCTCAAAACGAAATCTTGGATAGACTAGACATACTCAGAAGTAGACTGGTCAAGAAGAACGAACACAATGAGACATTGGAGGGACTACATTTGTGGCCCATATCCCCTAACTGCTTAGTGGATAAGAGGAAGGTGGGAGGCTCATTTAAATGCATAGATCCGGATCTTCAGTCACAGCCCCCATTGATGTATGACAAGGCAGGATCAAATCAGGAAGACAAACCCCCGAGATCATGGCTTAGTTACCTTAAGTTGTCCCCAAACGAATTAGCTACACCTCCAATTCCAAACCCCATCCCCAAGACCCCCAAAACTGAGGAACACTGTAACCTCATTAAGCAGATGTCGATCGATAGAGCCAATGGGAGTGTTTTTTAGACACAAAAGGGTAGTTGGACAGGGTGGAAATGATGAATCCGTATTATGGAGGGACCGGGGTCTAAAGCTGCTATCCTGGAATATCGCAGGATGGCGTGCAAAGAAAAACAATCAACATTTAATGTCCTATTTCAAACAATTTGATATTTTTCTTCAGGTGACATGGCATAGTGATTCCATATTGCTCAGTGGCTATAGTAGCCATTCTTTACTTGTCACCCCATCCTTGAGAGGAGGCAGGCCCTGTGGAGGCTTAGCCTGCTTTATTTCCACAAAGCTAGAGCACTCCATAATACCTTTACCTAGCTGCGACTCACTAGCAACGGTCACCTTACTCAAACTCAAGAGAGCCTCCTTAGTCCTGGTTAATGTCTATTACCCCCCCCCCGTCAAAAAAAAATCGGCAACTAAGGCCACATGGGCAGATTTAGAGGCCTTCCTAGAGTCTCTTGAATCTACCTACCCTACTACTCCAATTATTTATCGGCGGAGACTTTAATGCCCGAATGGGAACAGATGATAACTGTCTATACACTCAGTACAACCAGTTCCTGGACCGTGATAGCCAGACAGATAATCATTACACACCTTTCTAAAGATCGCAGGTGCAACTTTTCAGGGCTCTGCTTAGCCCTGGTCACAAAACGAAGGGAACTGTTGATATTAAACGGCATCAAAGAGGGAGATCGACCTGGGGAATACACACATTTTTCCAAGGCTGGCAGAAGCCTTATAGATTATATTCTAATCTCAAGATTCACGGATGGGTTTGTCACGAAGTTTCAGGTGGGCCATAACACTGAGAGTGACCATCTCCCTCTAACTTTAGTGTTTGAAGGCCCACCTTTTGAAAAACCCATTGCCAATCCACAATATATTCCCATGGTGAATTTGAGTATATCGGCTCCCAAAGGAATAAATGGTCCCCTGTGCTGAATGCAGACTTAATCCTCCTCCTTCAATCAATGGAGCTAAAGAATATACATTCTGCTATTGTTTCGGCTAATTCTGCGGCTGTGGTCCTAGAGCTTTTTAAGATACTTACAGAAAAGCTGAAAACACATTTATCACCTGCAATACAGAATACAGCCACAAAGAGGGTGAGGGATCTATAATAATAATAATAATAATATCTTTATTGTCATATAATAATAATAATATCTTTATTGTCATCTAGCAAGCTGGTTCGAAGCAGAGTGCAGACAAACAAGGAAACATTTGAGAACAATTTACCATAAATATAGAAATACTGGGGCACTCCCTTTATTTACCGCATATATCTCCATAAGACGAAATTACAAACTATTAAAGAAGAAAAAACAAAAAGCCGAGCGAATCGCATGGCAAAGCCTGGTCAAGGCTTTGCACGAGAAAGACCCAACTTGCTTTTGGCATACTATATCTGGCCTACTGGACCAGGAGTGCAACGGACTCATTTGGACCGTTGAACCCCGAGAGTGGATCTGATACTTACAATCATTGTTTTATGATAAGGAAGCTCAGTTTAACAAGCCAAACGCTCAACCAGAGGTTTTACCTCACTGGCCACCTGTAACCACAGAGGAAGTAAAAAATTGATCACACAGCTAAAGAACAACAAGGCCCCTGGCATAGATTATATTCCCGAAGAACTTCTGAAGACCAACATGGGGTGGTGGGCCCCCCTGCTGGTGCCAATATTCTCCCACAGGGCTATTTCCTGAAGGGTGGGCCGAGGTGATAATCATCCCAATTTATAAAAAGGGCCCCACATCGGACCCAGCGAGTTACAAACCTATTAGTCTTTTACCTATACCTAGCAAATTATATGCAAAACATCTCTATATCAAATTAACTAGTTAGATGGATGCTGAGGCTATCTTGGTGGAGGAGCAAGATGGATTTAGGCAAGATAGATCTACCATAGATCACTGTTTTGTCTTAGCACATCTTATTGATAAATACGCCAAGAAAACCTGTGGGTTCATTGATTTGAAGGCTGCCTTTGATTCAATTTCATGAGTAAGACTCTGGGCCAAATTAAATACATCCAGTATAGATAAAAGATTATTATTTTTGATTAATGGCCTTTATAAAGATACTGTGCTGTACATAAGATCTTCCACAAATGGCCAACTCATAGGCCCTGTACCAGCCACCAAGGGGGTTAAGCAAGGCTGCATGCTAGCCCCAGCTTTATTTCACCTATATATCAACGACATGGTTAAAAGCTTAACATCTCTGGAGTTTCATGCTCCTAAATTAGCCACAAAACCGATCTCAGTGCTCTTATATGCTGACGATGCAGTCTTCCTATCCCAAACAAAAATAGGCCTAAAAAGGTTGATAGAAGAATTCTCAGCATACTGCAGGAGAGAACAGCTGGTGGTATACTATCAGAAAACCAAAGTCATGGTTTTTGCAAGGAAACATAGATCACATAGCTGGAGCATGGACAATAACCCAATTGAGCAGGTTAAAGCCTTTAAATACCTGGGCATCGGGGTCATGGGATGTACACCAAAAATGTGTTAAAGAAAAAGCAGCCCAAAGTGCTAAGATGGTGTCCTGTTTTTTCCATGCGAAGGGCGGCAAATACATCCCAGCAGCCCTAAAACTTTTTCAAGCCAAATCTTTGGCGCAGATACTTTACGGGGCCCAAATTTGGATGGGTAATCATTGTAGCATTCTTGATACTGTCCAATCCAAATTTTTAAGGCAGAATTGGACTTCCGGGTTAGCGCCTCCGGCAATGGCGGATTTCCTCTGATCGGGAGGAATCCGCTTCGTGGAAATTAGGGTCTGGACCGCCACGGCGAGGCGGAGACCCATCAAAAACCACAGGCGGGAGAAGCCTGTGGACGTGGGATTCGGCAGGCACCTCTTGCGCCTCCCCTACTCGCGGGGAAACCTGGTTTCGGGGATCCAGAGCGACCTGGGGTGAGCGGCGCGGTGCTTCGAATCGACTGCTCTTTTCACAGAGTGAAGCCGCATTGCTGTTGCCGGAGAGCGCTGACTTTTTCCTGTGGACAATTGGACTTTAAACAACTACCTGTAAGTAGAACGGAAAATTGGACTATGAAACATCTTAATTTGGCACCGAAGCGGGAAGGTTCTAAACAGGAAGTCCGCCTTCCGCTTTTGTAAATAGATTGAAGCAAAGACATTGCAAGCTAAAGTCTGGAAAGTCTTTTGTAAAGGATTAAATCTCCATCGGCTAAAACTACTAAACCCCCCTTGGAAGTAGGAGAAGAGGGGGAAAATTTTAGATTGTTCAAGCCTGCAGGAGAGAGAGTAAAGAAAGATAAATTTCCACCGCCTTGAAGCTGGGAACGGGTTGCTAGGAAGACAGATGTTTTGGGAAAGTTCATTGACTGTGAATAAAATGTTTGTTGACAGATAGTTAAAAAAGAGAAACATATTGATTCCAATGTTTCCTTTTGCATTTAAAAGGAACAAAATATTTGAAAAACGAAAGTAATTTTGTTGCTGGATCTGCATTTAAAAGGACGGATACAAATAGAAATTGTTTCCCCTAGAGGGAGCTTTTGAAACTGTTGTTGGAGTCGATCTGGGAAATTCTCCAGCTGTAGAGATTAAAGATCATGAGAACCAGACATTGACCTTAAACAAGAATGTGCCCAGAAGAAGCCTTAGTGATTGCTTTTTGCAAGACAAGCGCCTTATTGGAACAGCTACATGAGAAGATGGATTTGATGACTGTTGCAGTTAATAATTTTGGACAAACAGTGAATACCTATATAGAAACCTCTCAGGAACCGACCCAGGAATCTGCTTTGACAGGGCGAGTTGTGCAGAAGAGAAAGGAGGAGGTTGCTGTTGAACCTCAAGTAATACAAGTAGAGAGAGCAGCGGCCTTGCAGGAACATAAGCTGTTGTTTTTGATGACCGAACCTGGAGAAAGTCAGATTTGGAGAGATGGAGTCTCGTTTGGATTGGAGATGGGAAATTGGATAGATCCTCCTATGCAGGGCTGTTCTGGCTTCTGGGATCTGGTTCTACGCCAGGGGGAGTCTGGAGTTGTCGGGGCCTTTAACTTTGGAGGGACTTTGAAACATGCCTTGAAATATCTTTTGGATTTTAGTGCTGACTATGGAGAAGGGATAAAGACATTGTTAGGTTGGAGTCTCCCCGAGATCTACTCCTCAGATCGTGAGAACCGGACATTTGACCTTGAATAAGAATGTGCCCAGAAGAAGTTTTAGTGCTTGCTTTTTGCAAAACAAGTGCTTTACTGGAACAGCTACATGAGAAGATGGATTTGATGACTGTTGCAGTTAGCAATTTTGGACAAACAGTGAATACTTGTACAGGAACCACGCAGGAACCAATCCAGGAATTTGCTTTGACAGGGCAAGTTGTGCAGGAGACAAAGGAGGAGGTTGTTGCTGAACCTCAAGTAACAGAAATGGAGAGAGTCGCGGCATTGCAGGAGCATAAGTTGTTGTCTCTGACGACTGAACCTGGAGAAAGTCAGATTTGGAGAGATGGAGTACTGTTTAGTTTGGAGATGGAAAGCTGGATAGATCCGCCTATGCAGGGATGTTTTGACTTTTGGGATCTGGTTTTGGGCCAGGGGGAGTTTGGAGTTGTGGGGGCCCTTAACCTTGGAGGGACTTTGAAATATGCCTTCAAATATCTTTTGGATTTCAGTGCTGACTATGGAGAATGGGCTGACCTGTCGAGAAGGGATAAAGATACTGTCAAGTTGGAGTCTCCCCGAGATTTACCCCTCAGTGAGAAAGGAAGGAAATTAAGAATAAGATCAGCAGAAGACAAAGTAAAGTGCAGGTATAAATATGAAGAAGACCTGCAGAAGGGACATGGAAAAGACTTAAGAGCCTCGGATAGAAGGTCACCAGGTTGCTGGACTAGATGGAAGGGATAGAAAGGACTGACAAAACCCGAGACCAGGAAGAAGAGACGATGGATGAAGATTAGAAGAAAGTTTAAAAATTCATTTAGAGAATTTTTGTAAAATTAATGAGTGTTAGAAAAAATGTTGGAATGAAACTATTTGGCTTTAGTAGAAATGCTTTAAGGAATTATGTATAAATAAGTTTTAAGCTTTAGGGCTTTTTATGGTAAGATAAGGTTAAAATAAATTAAGGTAATTTAATGACAGAATATAGTGGAAGATGGAAAGGATTTGCTGACATAATTAATAACTAGAATACAAAAAAGGGAGGTGTGAGGAGGTCGATGAAACAAGTTAATGAAAGATAAAGATTTGGGAATATTGGATTTGGTTTTTTAAATTTTTTGTCTGCTTTTGTTTTTGGTTTTGATGTATTGTGTGTTTTGTTTTTTCCCTTTTTTCTTTTTATTGACTTGTATTGTTGAATTCCTTTTTTTATTCTGTTTTTTTATGTATTGTAATTCTTTATTGTCTCTTTTTTTTGCTTTTTTGTAATTGTTAAACTTTTAATAAATATCATTAAAAAAAAGAAACTATTTGGCTTTAGTAGAAATGCTATAAGGAGTTATGTACAAATAAGTTTTAAGTTTTAGGGCTTTTTATGGTAAGATAAGGTTAAAATAAATTAAGATAATTTAATGACAGAAACATGGTGAAAGATGGAAAGGATTTGCTGAGATAATTAATAACTAGAATACAAAAAAGGGAGGTGTGAGGAGGTCGATGAAACAAGATAACGAAAGATAAAGATTTGGGAATATTGGATTTGTTTTTAATTTTTTGTTCGCTTTTGTTTTTGGTTTTGATGTATTGTGTGTTTTGTTCTCTTCTTTCTTTTTATTGACTTGTATTGTTTAATTTTTTTTCTTTTTCTTTTCTTCTTTTTTTCTCTGTAATTTTAAATTCTCAATAAATATCATTTTAAAAAAACAACAACAAATTTTTAAGGCAGAATTTTTCTGTACCACCCTGTGTCCTGAATGCAGCATTACGACTGGAGGCAAGTCTTCCCTCTGTAGAAGCTCGGTCCTGGCAAAGAATTCTTAATTATTGGCTCCGTCTAAATTTAAATCCACCCGGTCTACTGCCCTTAGTGACATAAGACCCCCATAAAAGTGTATGGTTTAAAATTGTGCACCAAAAACTCCTCTCCTGCAGACTCCACCCACATCAGCTTCTCATGACGGGCTTTATTAAAGCAAAAAGGCTAATTGGACAGTGTCTGAAGGACTTAGAGCAACAGAACAATCTGGCCATTATAAATAAATTCTGTCCTTGATATGCCTTTCCCCCCCCTTCTCAGTTTGATTCCCTGGCACCATATTTGTATAAATTAACCATCCCAAAATACAGACGTACCTTCACACTGACCAGATTGGATGTTATGCCCTCTGCCGTACTTGAGGGCAGATACCAAAAGATTCCAACCGAGAAACGACTCTGCCCCTGTGGAGATGGCAACCTGGAAACAGTGGCTCATGTTCTCCTGTCCTGCCCCCTTTATAAAGATTTGAGGAATGAGATCATTACCCCACTCTTACTTACCATCCCAGGCCACATTGTTCTTTCTTTTATCAGATCAAAATAATCAGACAACAGCAAAGGTTGCTAGGTTTATCAAGGGTGCAGTGAGATTAAGGGCCACTATCTGAACGATAATCTTGCTCATTTGATTGCCCTTTTTACCCATTGCTGTCTTTTTATTTGTATATATTGCTTGTTTTATGTTGCCATGGCTGTTGGCTAATGCGAATAAAGTTTATCTTATCCCTTTGGAAAATAATTGATTGCAATTTTAGCAGTGAGTCGAATTTGACTGGACTTAACCATCCAGGGGTCCTTTACCTTTACTTTTTTAAAGATGGCCAAATCAGTAACATTGATTAAGCTCACTCCTTGTGCTGGTCCCGTGGGCTAACCGAGAGGCGAGGTCTGAGTCCAGTCCGAGGTCGATGGTGCAATATGGAGGCAGTCCATAGAAGTTGAAGCTGGGTGCAGGGCAGGGAGTTGGGTGAGGTCAGGAGCTCTGGCAGAGAAGCAGGTCAAGGATCAGGCTGGAACTGACAACCAACGATGTTGCTCCCACAACTTGGGACTGGGGCTGGCTGGCTTTTATATGCCCCAAGGCATAGGGTGGCCACGATCCTCAGGTGACTCGCCTCTCCTGGCCTGGAGGTGAGCACTCCTCCTGCGGGAACTTAGTTCCCGCCGCCTCTCTGCCCTGAGCCTCTGCAGCTCAGGAGAAGCTGAAGGGTTACCGGACCCAGAGGCAACCTCAGCCTCCTCTGACGGGGCTGACAGTGGAGCACCTGCAGGCAATAGGTCCTCCATCACCTCAGGAGCCAGAGCAGACTCAGCTGGTGCCTGCACCTGAGGATCCAGCACAGGTGAGGACCCTTCAGGCTCATGCCCCAGCCCCGACTCAGCTGGTTCTGGAGGCAGGGAATCCTGTGCAGGCTGGGGTTCCCAGGCCATCACACCCCTGCCACCTTAACTTTGGTCAACCCCCTCCCCTTAAAAGAATGATTGTACAATCATAATATTTAGTGTTTCTTCAGTGTTCCAAAGTGATTACATCTCTTATCTCAGTTAACTTTACAATAACCATTTAAGGTAGGCCTGTATATTACTCCTATATTGCAGTTAATGTTGAGGGAGCATGAATCGCCTAAGATTACAAATAGTCTGACCTGGTATAAGGCAATTTTCTATGCTCCTACTTAAAATGTTTGTACTCCCAAGTTTTATTTAAAATATCTAAAGCAGCATACAGGACAATAAAATTCAAATGATATAACAGCGCACTCAGAGTACGGGTGAAGGATTGTGCTCTTGGCAGCTCGAGGCAGTCCAGACGCCAGAGAAAACTGAGGGGAAACAGGAGGCGTGCGTTTTCCCGAGCTCAGGTGGGGATCCTGAATACAGAGCCCAGGGCAGCACATTTAAAGGGTTTCCCCAAAACCATTTAAAATCCATTTAAAAACGTCTGGCCGAGGAGCTAGCAAGGGGAGAACCTCAGCGCTAAGGGGCAGAGCCATTCTCTGGTGTTAATAATAATAATAATAATAATAATAATTTATTATTTGTACCCCGCCCATCTGGCTGGGTTTCCCCAGCCACTCTGGGCGGCTTCCACAGAAACCAAAAAACACTAAAATATCATACATTAAAAGCTTCCCTGAATAGGGCCGCCTTAAGATGTCTTCTGAATGTCAGGTAGTTGTCCATCACCTTGACATCCGATGGGAGGGCATTCCACAGGGTGGGCGCCACCACCGAAAAGGCCCTCTGCCTGGTTCCCTGTAGCTTCGCTTCTCGCAATGAGGGAACCGCCAGAAGGCCCTCGGCGCTGGACCTCAGTGTCCGGGCAGAACGATGGGGGTGGAGACGCTCCTTCAGGTGTTAATGTCTCCAAACCCGGCGAGGAAGCACTGAACTCTCCAATAAGTTTAAAACTGGAGATAAAGAGCCCCCCCCCTTATAAAGAACTGGAAACTGGAAAACTGCTGGTTATCGGCAGAGCACAGGGGCGGAGGCAGCAGAAACAAAGAATATATAAAATACAGAGTAAGCTTTCAAGAGTGAAAGGGGACCAATCCCCACAGCACTAACAGTAACTGTTACTAAACTTCACAAAGGTGCCTTATAAGAGTGAGTATAACCCAGCAGAGAGTTTTAAAACAGCAAAGACAGAGACTGCTGAGACTGCTGAGACAGAGACTGCTCAAACAGCAGAGAAAGGGGGAAAACCAGCAGCTTCTACTTACATAAAGTTGCAGCTTTTAATTAGAGCCTTCAATTAAAAAGAAATAAGGACGAAATACTCTGGGTCGGCTGTGTGGAACGAAGAGGCTGTGAGGGGAAGGAGAAGGGTGAATGAGTCAGTGTGGAGGAGCCCCGCCATAACGGAAACAAAGGCAGGCACGAACAAAGGCAAGCAGGAAGAGAAGCTAAGGAGTCACCCTGCACACATGAAAGGGGAAAACAGAGGAGAGAAAACAGAGTGCAGAAAAAACTAGAGGGACGCCTAGTGGCAAAAGAAGTGAAAGACGACAGTAAAATTGACAGAAGGCAATTAAGTATAGCAGCAGCTCCACCTACTGGGAAAACAGGAAATAACAAAAATAAACTGATATAATAAAGAAATGAACTTTGTTTGTATATATTAGCTAAATTTGAAAGAACATGCAACCTAAAAAATTCAAATAACCCAAACAAAAGAGGATTCCTGGTCTTACTCAATATAAGAGCAATTCAAAAAGGAAATTTTTTAAAGCGGAAATGGAAGTATAAAAAGTGAAGCAAGGGAAACTCCCAGAAATAAAAGAAGCGTAGAGACTACATGAAACTGTTATTTTAAAAGAGGTATTGCTAGGAAGGCATCTCAATGGGATCGAGGAAGATTCAGACAACAATTGGTCTAGCCTCAGCCTCTAACCAAACAAGGAGAACATCGATGGTGGAGAACGAGAGCAACATGGACGTCAAAGAGATATTATTGGCAATGGAAAGAATGGAGAAGAACCTAGAAGACAAGATAAGCACCCTAGATGGAAAAATATAATCTTAGATGGAAAAGTGGAGAGTATGGGCACTAAGATTGAGAAAAAATCCACATTAATAATGGACCTTTCTAATCAAGTGAACCAACTGACAACAAAGAACAAAGAGCTAGACAAGACGGTGCAGGAGATAAAGAATAAGTCATTAAAACAAGATGAAGTCATGAAAAAAATCCAGGCAGACGAAAGAGATTCAAGGAAACTCCAAGAGAAAAACAAAGAGAGAACTGAGGAACTGAGGAAGGTTCAGGAAGAGACCCTGGATGAAATCGCTGTCCTTGAGATGAAGCAAAAGGAGATGTCATTACATTTCTGAGGAGTTCAAGAGAACCAGGAGGAAGAAATTACAACGAAACTATTGAAAGAACTGGCGGATTGGTTAGGGGTCAAGGAAGCTGAATTATCTTTGGACTTTGAAAAAATATTTAGGATTAAGGTGAACAAGTCCGGGCGATCTTAAAATGCTGGCGGGCAGCATTTTAAAATCGCCCCGGGACAGCGGAGGACTTCTCCGCTGCCCGGGGCGATTTAAAAGCCCCTGGGAAGGCAGGCAGGGGGGACAAAGACTTTCGCCCCCCGCCCGCCTTCAGAAGGTGTTCCCGCCCCGCCGCCCGGCTTCGGAGCAGCGTTCCGAAGCCCGGCGGCGGGGGCAGGTGTTCCTGCCCCCCCCCAGCTTCGGAGCAGCGTTCCGAAGCCCGGCGGCGGCGGGAGGAGGCGTTCCCGCCCCACCGCCCGGCTTCGGAGGAGGTCCGAGGACAGTGGGGAAGACGCGCTGCGCTTCCCCGCTGTCCCGGATATTTCCCTATGGGCTGTCGTCTTGCGAAGCAAGCCCATAGGGAAATTCGTCTTGCGAAGCGCCTCCAAAAGGGAAAACCCTTTTGTCTAGCGGGTTTTCCGTCTTGCGAGGCGTTCGTCTTGCGAGGTACCACTGTATTCTTTACAGCATTCTCCGCCCAGTGATGGGGTCACAGAGGGACCTATAGCTGGAAAAAATGATGTGCTAATAACCGAATGATGTCAGCAAAACTCTAATTGCCCACATAAAAACTGCATCCATGCTTTGCACAGAAAAATGGGGCATGCAAGTTTCAAATATCTAGAGAACATGCAAAAAATATGTAAAGATTTAAATGTTAACCAGTGTAGCACATACCTTGATTGTGTTATTTGCAAGCAAGCAAAATCAAAGTTGCAGCCAATACCAGGTAGAAGAGATAGAATTTCTACACATGCTTTGCAACTTGTTCATTCTGACTTAATTGGTCCTTTTCCAGAGAGTGAGGGAGGATCTAAATATGGTCTAATTACTGTGGATGATAAAACAAGGTATTCATGGCTATATCTATTGAGAAACAAATCAGAATGTGCTGATGCTTTTAAGTCCTGGAAGGTATGGGCAGAAAGACGTTTTTAAAGGCCACTTATTCAACTCCAAACCAACCGAGGAGGCGAATATTTAAGTAATCATTTCCAGGCATGGCTTAAACGCCATGGAATAATGCATCGTCTCACATGTACAAATAGTCCCTGGCAAAATGGAGTTGCAGAGAGACGTGTGGGTGTCATACAAATTGTAAAGGACAGCTTGTTAACTGATGCTGGATTGCAAAATGATGCAAAGCTTTCCCTACAGAATGTTTTTTTGGGAAGGAACTGGATTACGCAGGTTTACATGTGTGGGGGAGTTGGGCTTTTGTTCATATCCCCAAGTGTCTTGAGACGCAAAGGTGAGCCTAAAACCAGAAAGCTACGTTTCATTGGCTATCAGGGCTATTCTAGCAGGCATTATCATTTTGCTTTGGGACGTGGCCGAGTAGTCATTTCACAAAATGCTGAATTTGCTGAACAGGATAGGTGGGAACAGGTTCATGCCAATCCTAGTATTTTAATTCCTCTCTCAGTACAGCCACAGGAGCCTCTCAGGCAGCCAGCTGCTGAGGAAAGGCTAGAAAGTGGGGGAAATTTGCCCTCAGACACTGACACTTTGCAAAGTGCCACAAGCAGTGAACCAGAGGAACAACAAAACGATGAACTGGAGGAGCAACAAGAGAAGGAAAGCCCAGTGGTTATTCCTAGGAGGTCCACACGGACTACCAAGGGTATTCCCCCTGATAAATTGACTTTTGGTGCAACAAAAGTGTGTCATGTTAATTGTACAGAGCCACAGGACTTTGCTCAAGTTCTGAAACTACCTTCTAAGGCACAAACCCAGTGGTTTGACGCCATGAAAGAAGAGTTGGAATCATTCAAAGAAAAGAAGGTTTGCACACTAGCCAGCGGCGTAGCGTGAGTTGTCAGCACCCGGGGCAACGCAAGTAATTTGCGCCCCCTAACCCGGGGCAAGGCAAGTAATTTGCGCCCCCCCAACCCCTAACCTGCGAGTTGCCGCGCAAACAACGCTGCTTGCCCGGAGGAGGATGGAGGCAGAAGCAGCCGCCGCCTGTGGCTGGGCCGAGGGGATGGCGGCGGCGGCAGGGTGCAGAGGCTGCCCGTGCCTGGCCAGGCGCCGGTGGCGGCGTCGGCGCTGCTGCAGCGGCTGCTCCTCCTGCGAGCAGTGAGCGGAGCGCAGCCACAGCGACGGCGGGGGGCGCGCGCGCTAGGGCGCAAGGCTGGTGGTGGCGGCGGGGAGCCCGGCGGAGGAAGGAACTTGTCCCTTCCCTCTGGACTCGCGCCCCCCCCAGATGTTGCGCCCGGTGCGGTCGGCACCCTTGGCACCCCCCACGCTACGCCACTGACACTAGCCAAAGTGCCACCAGGTGAAAAGTTAATTTCTAGCAGGTGGGTCTTTAAAAGGAAGACTCAGGTGTCTGGTGGCACACGTTTTAAAGCTAGACTGGTAGCAAAAGGTTTTGCACAAAAGCCAGGAATTCACTATGATGAGCTTTTTGTGCCCACTGCCAAGGCAGAATCAGTGAGGCTTGTTTTGTCTGTTGCAGCTGACAAGAAATTGGAAGTGAGTCATTATGATATTACTTCTGCATATCTAAATGCTCCTCTGGACCAGGTGATATACATGCGACAACCCCCAGGGTTTGAGGAGGGGGATGATTTGGTGTGGAAATTAGACAAAGCTGTGTATGGTCTTAAGCAAAGTGCTAAATGCTGGAACGATTGTATAAACACACAACTCTTAAATCTTGGATTTAAAAGGAGCATTGCTGACCCTTGCTTGTATACAAGAGGAACAGGTGACAATTACATATTGGTTTTGATCTTTGTAGATGACTTGATGGTGGCAGGTAGTTCCACAGGTAAAATTCAAAAAATAGCACATCAGTTGGAAAAAACATCTCAGACTGAAAGACCTAGGAGCAATAAATCACTATTTAGGGGTCCAAATATGCAGAGAAGCAGATGGAAGTTTCTTAATATGCCAAGAGCAAAAGATTAAAGGTCTGCTTGAGCAGCTAGAAATGCAGGATTGTAATGCTGTGCAAACCCCTATGACTGTAAATTTTCAAAAGATTGAAAGTGATGTTTTGTTTGATCAATCAGATTTATTCCAATCGGTAATAGGATCTCTTCTGTACCTGAGCCAATGGTCAAGGCCTGATATTTCATTTTGTGTAGGTATTCTAAGCAGAAAAAAGCAAGTAAGCCTAGTGTACATGATTGGGCTGCTCTGAAGCGAATACTGAGATACCTGAAGGGTACACAGAATAAGTGTATCAAATTATCTGCATCTAATTCAAGTGATTTGCAGGTGTTTGTGGACAATGACTTCGCAAATTGTCCACCCACGAGAAAATCAACCAGCAGTCTAGTGGTCATGTTTAGAAATTCACTAATTGGTTGGAAATCCAAAAAGCAAGGTTTTGTTGCCACATCTACATGTGAGGCAGAATTTTCTGCATTATCTGAAGCGTGTAAGTGTTCCCTAGGGTGCAACATGTAGAATTGATTGCAAAGCTGAATCTTGTGGACAAAGTATATGAATAAGTTAATTTTTCATGTTTATACTTCTGCTCTCTAGGTCTTTGGGGGAGTGTCATGTGACAAAGACACATGAGAGCAGATGCAGCAAAGCAGGCTGGGAAGTTCTGGGACTGCACAGTCATTTGGGCCTACTAAAATTATTCAGGCCTAACTGCTTCCCTTTAACTGCTAACTGTTGAGTCACTCTGACATGTGACTTAGCAGCCAGTTTCTCTTTGTTCTCTGTAAGATTTCAGTGAGAGTCTGTCTGCCTCAGCTGTGAGCAGAGTCAGTATGTAATCTCAGTCAAACTGTTTGGAACCATGTTGTTTATGAAGAAGTTTATTTTAACTCAGTAAAGCTTTTATTCTTTAAAAACTCTGCATTATTAATTTATGCTGCGCATCAGGATTTGCAGGGGTTGTAGCTTCATTTGCATAGCTCATTTCCCCTCACATCTTTGACTAATTGTGGTGGTCCCGGGGGGAGGTTACCGTGAGGCGTGGTCTGAGTCCGGTCCTGGGTTGAGGGTCTGGAGACTGTCCACCAAGGGCGAAGCGGGGTCCACCAAGGGCTGGGAGAGGCGCACCTGTAGGCAATGGGTCCTCAATCAGGTGCAGGCGCTTCAGATTCAGATTCAAGGCCCTGCCCCGGCTCAGCCGGCCCTGGAGGCAGGGACACCTGTGCAGGCTGGGATTCCTCCGGTTCAGCCTCTGAATCAGATTTCCAGGCCATCACACCATCCCCCCTCCCAGCTCCCCCTCACCCGAGGGTCTGGACCCGGCTTGCCGGGGTATGCCGCATGGAAATCACGGAGGCTGGCTGGACATGGACGTTGGCTGCTGGTTCCCAGGAACAGTCCTCAGGTCCATACCCCTTCCAGTCTATGAGATACTGCACCTTTCCCCTGCGGTATCAGGAGTCCAGAATGTGTTCCACCTCGTACTCAGGCTCCCGCTGAACCAAAACTGGCTGCGGTCGGGGACGGTTCGGGTGGAACTCGTTGGGCAGGGCCACCGGACTCAGAAGGGTCCCTGTGGAATACCGGGTGAACCTTCAGGGTTACGGGCAACCGGAGACGGAATGCCACAGGCGGGACCTGGTGCACGATGGGAAACGGGCCGGTGAAACGGGCGTCCAACTTCCGCGAAGGTCAAGAGGGGTGGAGGTGATGAGTGGAGAGCCATACCAGGTCACCGACGTGGAGTTCCGGCCCCACCTGGCAGTGGCGGTCGGCCTGGGCCTTGTACGCCTCCTTGGCCCGGCACAGTTGCTCCATCAATAGTTGTTGCTGAGACTGGAGCTCCTGAAGCCACTCTGTCACCGCAGGGACCGCAGATGCCGGCAGCACATCCGGGAACAGCCGCGGATGATAACCATAACTGGCCTGGAACGGGGTCTGCTGGGTGGACGTGTTCACCGCGTTGTTGTAGGCGAACTCCGCCAATGCTAGGTGGTCGACCCAGTCATCCTGCTGGTAGGTGCAGTAACACCGGAGGTACTGCTCAAGCACTGCATTCGCCCATTCCGTCTGGCCATCGGTCTATGGGTGGTAGGCTGATGATAGACAGACCTCTGTCCCGAGGGTCTGGTGCAATGCCAGAAACGGGATGTGAACTGAACGCCCCGGTTGGACACCACACGCTCATGTAGGCCATGCAGGGGGAAGACATGTTGAAGGTATAGCTGAGCGGTTTCCTTAGCTGTGGGTATGGATGGACAGGGGGCACAGTGCACCATCTTAGTGAAATGGTCGGAGAAAACTAGGAGGCAGGTACAGCCACGAGACGGGGGTAAGTCCACCACAAAGTCCAGCAAAACCGTGTGCCAAGGACGTGGTGGGACTGGCAACGGCTGAAGTAGGCCAGGGGGTCGCCCGGTAGGGCCCTTGGCCCGCCGGCAGACGTCACAACCAGCGACGTAGCGAGCCACGTCAGCCTTCAGGCGGGGCCACCAAATCTTGCGGCTTACTAGATGGGTGGTCCGATACCGCCCAAAGTGTCCCGCTGCTGGGGCATCATGGGTCATCCGGAGAACCTCAGCCCGCAGTGGCCCTGGAGGGATGTACAGGCAACCGTGGTGCAGTAGAAGGCCCTGGTGCAAGACCAGCCCCGGATACTGAGGGCATGACCCTTCGGCCAGTTCCCGGAGTCATTCCTGGGCCCAAGCGTTGACCCACTGCTGTTCCCGCACCCGAGCCAGCAGTGGCTCAGCCTCCTGGGTGGCCAGAAACGCGGCCGGTGGTAAAATCGTTGTTGGAACTGCTTGCTGTACCATGTCTGCGATGTCTTCGGGTTTCCGGGACAGGGCATCCGCCTTCTGATTTTGGGAGCTGGGAATGTAGCGGATCCAGAACTGGAACCGGGAGAATAACGCCCACCGGATCTGCCTTTGGTTCAACTTGCGGGTGGTCTGGAGGTACTCCAGGTTCTGGTGGTCGGTTCTCACCTCCACCGGGTGTCGTGCCCCCTCAAGATGGTGGCGCCAGACCTCAAAGGCCACCTTGATGGCCAGTAGTTCCCGCTCCCACACGGTATAGTTATGTTCCGCCGGAAGGAGCTGGCGGGAATAGAAGGCGCAGGGTAAGAGTGGCGCATCAGGTCCGTGCTGCTGAGACAAGACGGCACCGAGAGCCATGCTGGAGGCGTCGGTCTCTACCACAAAGGGTTGAGAGGGATCAGGATGTTGCAAGATCGGCGCCCTCTGGAAACAGGCGTTCAACCCCTGAAAAGCCTCCTCTGCCTCCTTGTCCCAGGAAAATGGCGTCTTGGGGCGCAGCAGCCGGGTCAACGGGGTGGTGCGATGAGCATAATCAGCAATGAAGGTCCGATAATAGTTGGCGAACCCCAGGAATCGCTGTAGGTCCTTGCGGTTCCGAGGTGCCGCCCATTCCCGAACCGCTGCCACCTTCCCAGGATCCATCTGCACCCCATCTGGAGAGAGTCGGTGACCAAGGAAGTCCACTGACCGCTGATGGAACTCGCACTTGCTGAGCTTCGCATACAGTCAATGCTCCCGCAAGCGCTGCAGCACAGTCCGGACATGACCCTCGTGGCGAGCCGGGTCACGGGAGAAAACCAGAATGTCATCCAAGTACACCACCACGTACTTGTCTAGTAAGTCCTGGAACACGTGATTGATGTACCGTTGGAACACAGCGGTCGCGTTGCACAATCCGAAGGGCATTACCAGGTATTCGAACTGCCCATACCGGGTCCCGAATGCTGTCTTCCACTCATCCCCAGCTTGGATCCGAATTAAATTGTAGGCCCCCCGGAGGTCTAGCTTGGTGAACACCTGCGCCCCTTGCACCTGCTCCAGCAACTCTGAGATAAGGGGCAAGGGGTACCAGTCTGGGATAGTAATCTTGTTCAGGGCCCAATAATCATGGCAAAGACGAAGCTCCTCACACTTCTTCTTAACAAAGAGCACTGGAGCAGCGGTGGATGAGGTGGAAGGCCGAATGAACCCACGCTCCAGGTTCTTGCGAAGGAAGTCCTGCAAAGCTTCGCTCTCTGGCTCCGTAAGAGAGTATAGGCGACTCACAGGCAGGGGTGCCCCGGGCTGGAGGTCTATGCCGCAGTTGAAAGACTGATGGGGCGGCAGCTGGTCTGCCCCCCGTTCCTCAAACACGTCTTGGTAGTCCCGGTAAACAGCAGGGAGCGCTGACACAGCCTCCTCAGTGGGCGCGGCTGCTAGCATCTTGGACCGCGCATGGGGACACGGGTCTGGGAAGTGCACAGTCCGATTGACCCAGTCAATTTGAACATTGTGAGCCTCCAGCCAGTCCATCCCGAGCACCAGGGGAAACCAGGGCATGGTAGCAATGTCCAGAGTTTGCACCTCCCGGTGCTGCTGATGACACAGAACCAAGGGCTGTGTCTCCTGAGTAACGGCGCCCAAGCGCAGGAGCCGCCCGTCAATTGCCTCCACCTGTACCGGTTCCGACTTATCCTGGAGTGGCACCTGAAGATGGGCAGCAAAGGCGGAGTCCATATACGTGCGGGCTGCCCCTGAATCCACCAGAGCATGGGTGAGAATCCAGGGCCCACCAGGGGGGTATAGGCACACCGGAACCATGAGGTGTCGCAATTCCACCGGTGAGGGCCCCTCTTGCATGGTTTGGGATCCCGGGTACCCAGGGCCTTTGACTACCGGGGTTGGTGGTTTCCCTGCGGCCTGCATCTTCTCTGGACAGGATTGGGCGTAATGTGTTAGGATATTTCCGTTCCACCTTAAAAGGGAGCAGGATGTCTGTGTCACAGCCTGCGTATTTCCTGTTCACAGGATGTTTATCTTTGCTATTGCTTTTGTTTCTCTCTGTCGAAGACACTGACGCAGAACAGTCATGTCTTTCTTTGTTCTGATCAACGCTGAATAAAAGCTTGTAAATAATGCTCTCCTGGGTGCGACTTTTGCTGTGCATTATCTGCTGATAAGAGTGTGCATGAGCCCTGGAATGTGGCAAGGTATTTCCAGGAAACTCGTGTTGCTAATAGCTCATACTGCGTGACTACGGGAGATCGATGGATCGTCCGGCAGCCGGCTTGGGGGCCATGATGGACTTTATCTCCCTGGCAGTATCCCAACAACAGGTTTCGGGCCCAGATTCACGGCACTTACAGGAGAGTAAGACTGCGACAGACTGCGTTGAAAGGTATGTGGAGGAAAAGCGAAAGTAAAGCTTTTCTGTTTGCCTTTGAACTCCGGCAGATTAATGGCTCTGGGAGCCGCGCCAAAGGCTTCGTGATTAATGAGCTGCTGAGATAAGAAGTCTTTGAAGGCATAAAGGGCTCAAGTGAATAGCTGAGATGGATCTTTTACAATCCTCAGAAACTGTTCCGTGTCCACTAAAGCTAAATGGCCACAACTATCAGACCTGGGCAAGGTACTGTGAGGGCCAGATGAGAAAGCTTGGAGTGTGGAATACCATTTCTGAGGACCCCCCAGCCCCTGTGACAGATGAATGGACAGCACAGGACTCAAGAGCCATGGGGATAATTTTGCTCTCAGTAGCTCCTGAAGAGTTAATCACCCTGGCTGGCAAGGCCAGTGCCAGTGAGATGTGGGACGGGCTTAGAGCCTGTCATCTCCGACAAAAGGCTGGGTCTGTGTTGCTTTATTTCAGAAAGCTGCACAGGAAGCGTTTGGAGCCAGGGGAAGACCTTAGAGCCCACGTTTTACATTTGCAGCATCTCAGACAGCATCTCAAGATCGCTGCGGAGGAGAAACTGCATGTTTCCCACCATGACATTAATACAGCTTTTTGTACGGGATTTTGAACGAGGAGCTGTACATGCTTCCACCTGACGGGGTGCAGATACAGAAGGGAATGGTCTGTAAACTGCGGAAATCCTTATATGGTCTCAAGCAGAGTGCCAGGTGTTGGAACACAAAACTCACTGAGACGTTGCTTTCTCTAGGTTTTCACCAGGGCAAAGCTGATCCATGTGTGTTTGTCAAGGAGGAGGGGCAAAACAAACTGTATTGTTTATGTTTTGCTGATGATCTTCTGATGTTTTGGAAGAATCAGGCTTTCTACCAAAGCACCCTAGCTCAGCTGAAGGAGCACTTTGACATGAAGGATCTTGGTGAGGTATCCAACTATCTTTCTCTGCAGGTGGAGAGGGACCAAGCACGTAATTTTCTGGTACACCAAACACAGAAAATTGCTGATGTATTAACCAGGTTGAATTTGGTTGATGCAAACCCAGCAGACACACCGATGGTGACAGGTTACCAGGTAGACAGTACTGCTGAAGCGTTTTCTGACACAACGCTGTACAGATGCATTCTAGGCAAGTTGAATTTCATTGCTAGATGCTCAAGACCTGACATAGCTGTAAGCTGTAACCTGCTTAGCAGACATGCCAACAATCCTACTGTTCAGGATTGGAAAGATCTGAAGCACATAGCCCGCTATTTGAAAGGGACTATGCACTACAGGCTGAGCTTCACCAGTCAGAAGACTGGAGGTCTTGAAATCTTTGCAGATGCAAGTTTTGGAAGTGACACCACGGATGGTACAAGCACTTCTGGAGTATGCTGCATGTACAACCACTGCCTGTTTGACTGGTTGTGCAAGAAGCAGACGACAGTGAGCCTAAGTTCCTGTGAAGCAGAACTCAATGCTCTGTCATTTTCACTCATGGATTGTGAATGGTTGATGCAACTGTTTAAGGACATCAGAGTGTCTGTGAAATGTCCTGTACAAGTGTATCAAGACAATAGATCGTGTTTGGCTTTGCTGAACTCAGAGAGTTGCAAGCAAAGGACCAAGTACTTGCAGATTAAGCTACATCGTGCAAGAGAGTGTATTCAGAAAGGACTCATTCAGGTGTCCTACATGGCAGGAAATGAAATTCCTGCTGATCTGTTGTCTAAGGTTGTTAACAGAGAACAACTTAAGGTTTATGTACAAAGGTTGCAATTGGGTTGAACCACAGGTACTACAGGTTACACGGAAAAGGGGGGGTGTGTTAGGATATTTCCGTTCCACCTTAAAAGGGAGCAGGATATTTGTGTCACAGCCTACGTATTTCCTGTTCACAGGATGTTTATGTTTGCTATTGCTTTCGTTTCTCTCTCTGTCGAAGACACTGACGCAGGCAGTCATGTCTTTCTTTGTTCTGATCAACGCTGAATAAAAGCTTGTAAATAATGCTCTCCTGGGTGCGACTTTTGCTGTGCATTATCTGCTGATAAGAGTGTGCATGAGCCCTGGAATGTGGCAAGGTATTTCCAGGAAACTCGTGTCGCTAATAGCTCATACTGCGTGACTATGGGAGATTGATGGATCGTCCGGCAGCCAGCTTGGGGGCCATGATGGACTTTATCTCCCTGGCAGTATCCCAACACTCCCACCGCAGTAGAGACACAGGTTCCCCTCCCGATGCCGCGTCTTCTCCGAGGGGGAGAGGCGAGTTCGTGCTACGCTGGCTCGTCCGGCAACTCGGCTGTGGCCGTGGATCTGCTGGGAAGGACTGGAGCCAGGAGCCGGGAGTGCTGGCGGTCCCGGGCCTGGCGACAGTCCTCCAACCGATCATCTATCTGCAGGCTCCGTTGAATGAGGGCGTCCAGTGTGGTGGGGTGATCCATCATGGCCAGCTGGTCCAGTATCTCGTCCGACAGTCCCTCAAGATACTGGTCCCGAAGTGCAGAGTCATTCCAAGACAAGTCCTGTGCCAACAGCCAAAATTCTGTGGCGTAGGCGGCGGCTGTGGACTTGCCCTGTCTCAACTGACGAATTGCCCGATTGGCTTGGCTCCCCTTCAGAGGGTTGCCAAACGCAGTCTCCAAGTGGCTACAGAACCCCACATAGTCTGTTAGCAAAGGAGAGTCTTGCCGGAGCAGTGGCAAGGGCCACTTGGCCGCCTGGTCCTTTAACAAACTGATCAAGAAGTGCACCTTGGTGCGATCGTCAGGAAAATTCCGGGCTCGCCCCTGAATATACAGCTTGGCCTGGGCGAGGAACATGGGAAAGCTGGCCGGAGACCCATCAATTTTTTCTGGCAGGGCCACTGGGTACTTGCCAGGAACTGGGGCGTCGGCCCCAGGAGCCGGTAAGGCGTCCAACTGCTGCTGAAGCACTTTAACCGCATTGCTTAGCTGCTGAACAGTGTGAGTCAAGGCCTGGTTTGCCTGGGCCAATGCCACCAACGCAGCTGCCAGATCGGCCATGGCTTCTGGCTCTTCCCGAACGCACCCCAACGAAGGGGGAGTGCGGGTGTGGTGGGAGCAAACTGTGTTGGTCCCGGGGGGAGGTTACCGTGAGGCGTGGTCAGAGTCCGGTCCTGGGTTGAGGGTCTGGAGACTGTCCACCAAGGGCGAAGCAGGGTCCAAAGCGAGGAGCCGGGCAAGGTCAGGAACTCTGGAAGAACAGGTCTGGGTGCTGGCAGAAACAGGTTTCCAACGACGTTGCTCCTGCAACCTGGGACCGGGCTGACTGTCCTTTATCTTCTCTAAGGCCAGGGGCGGTCCCGGCCCACAGGTGACCCGCCTCTCCTGGCCTTAAGGCGAGCACTCCTCCTGAGAAAACCCAGTTCCCTCCGCCTCTTTGCCCTGAGCCTCTGCAGCTCAGGAGAGGCTGGAGGGTTACTGGACCCAGGGGGAGGCTCACCTTCCCCTGACAGGGCTGGGAGAGGCGCACCTGCAGGCAATGGGTCCTCAATCACCTCCGGAGCCAGAGTGGATTCATCTGGTGTCTGCTCCTGAGGATCCAGTACAGGGGCAGGCGCCTCAGATTCAAGGCCCTGCCCCGGCTCAGCCGGCCTTGGAGGCGGGGACACCTGTGCAGGGTGGGATTCCTCCGGTTCAGCCTCTGAATCAGATTCCCAGGCCATCACACTAATGTGTAGATAGTGTAGCAGGAACCCCCCCTTCAATACTGCACAAGCACCGCACACACCCCTCTCACCCACCTCGATCCCGGGGATGCCCCTTTTAGAGGGACACCCTCAAAAAGCCTTCCGTAAATAAGGAAGCGCTAATTTGACAGCTCTTTCCACTGAAACCCCTTTTCGCTGTATCTTTTCCCTGAGTAGACCGTGAAACCCCTTTTCGCTGTCTCTTTACCCTGGGTAGACTGGTTTCCTGAACTCTAGGTCAATCGGCTTCTGCTTCAGCCAATCAGCATTACCGAACAGCGTCCCTTGTGGCGGATACGTAGGTACTACAAGCAACTGCGCACACTTCTCTATACTTTGACAGCTGTCAATACAAAGTTTCCGGATTTAATTGACCGTGACTAATCTCATCAAAATGTAGCAAGTTGTTTCCGAAAAGTGAAAGTGACTTTAAACTCTTTGGAGGGTTTTCGTTATAAATTCACAATAAATCAGCCGTACGTCAGATTTGCACCGGACCACTTTTGTTTTACTCCACATAAGAAGGACTATCAAAGAATGTTTCACCCCTCCCATTGCAAGAATCTGCTGACAATGTTTCAGAAAGGAGGGGGCGGATTTTGCTCATCGCTTCTTCCGCTCCAGTCTGCGGGCGTCTGAGTGTTATCTGTATATAGATAAGGTGACTGCTCAAGCATCTGTAACACTCATGCAGTCCAGCGTCTCCGATTAGTCTTTAGTTAGCAAATGCAGTAGCTGTAGAGAATAAAAGAATTTATACTTCAGAGCTGTCGTTCATGTGGTTCATACTCTGCTGTGCTCCGCTGACTTTTGGAACTGAGTTTGGTGCTCACAGCTTTAAGTTGTGAGTCTACAGCACTTAGACCTGCTCCCTGCAGTGGAAGGTCTCTGGGAGTGCTTTCCCAGCTCGCCTGGCCCAGTCGGGGCTGAAGAAGTTGAGCCCAGTCGTTGGCACTGGCTCAAAGACGAAGCTGACAGGGGGGTGGCTTGATACAGGTCAGCCATAATCCCTCAACCGTGCCAGCACGTACTCTGCAGCCCTGCCCAGTTGGCATGACAACCTTGATGGCAATCTTGACGGGCTCAGACAGAAGACCATCAAGGACACAACAAACTGCATATGTGAGTGGATTCAACACGGACTGCAACAAAGGAACAGTGATTGGATCTCCCCTCAGGGGGCAGGAAACTGCAACTTCCCTTTTTTCTTCTGGAAGTGACTCATGGGGAGGGGGAGAAGGGGAACCGGCCAGGTGTCATGGTACTCAGGTTACCTACACAACCCCGCTCTTAACCCCTCCTGTTTGTGATGTAGTCATGATGTAGTTATGATGTATTTCTAGGGGTGTAGCTTGGGGGATTAGGAACTAATAAAAGTTGGGGTCTTCTTTTGTTCGGGGCTTCCATTTTGCTTCGTCTTGTTGCGGGTGGGAGTCCTGTTGCGACAGTATCAAATAAAGGCCAAACCTACAGGCTGCTGATTTGCTCCAATTTATCCTGGTTGGTGTTTTTGCTTTTGTCCAAGGGAGCCCTCGGATACTTCCATTAACAGTTTGGCGACCGTGCTCAAGGACTCTTGGTTCTCCTGTGAAGGTGAGGGGGGAGACAGAGGGGATCAGGCACCACTGGGTAACCTTAGCCCAGGGATCCTTTTTTCCTCTCGCTGCTTCCTTTGGGAGGGGAGTGGAAGAATACATTGGGAGGGGGGGTGGAAGAATAACATCTCCACGACAGCTGAACTTTTCTTCTTTCTTTCCTCAACGTCTTCCCTCGGAGCGTGGCCAGAAGCGTCCTGGAAGCCCCCCCCCCTCCAGGTTCCCTCTCTCGGAGCGTGGCCGGAGGGACCGTGGAAAGTTTCCCTTCCCCTCTGACAGGGTCTGAGAGGAGTTTCAATACTTGGGGAAGGGAAAGAAGCCAAGCCGAATTTTGAAGCCAGGCCAGGGGAGGACCAGAGGAGACCATAGGAGTCCTCAGGTGCCTGGACAAGTAGCTGAACCCGACGGGCTTGAGGACCCAGCCTCCTCTCGAGCCGTTTTCTCCAGCTGCACTTCGTCATCCTACCAGCGAGTGTGGAAAGCTGCGAGGCTGTGAGGCTTCAGGTTGCTGAAATTACACTCTGAGAGGCGAAGAAGAAGTCTACGGCAGAGAGAGGTGAGAAGAAAGGAGACGGAAGTTCAAATTAAACAAAACAAAAGCCTGGAAGTTCACAAAGCGGTGAGACCCTTCTGTTTTAAGTAAAGCCTGCCTTCACTTACCCCGGAGACCGAATAGGGGATGGACGGGGGACTGGATAAAGATTCAATTGAGAGCCCTTGCCTTGTACAATTAACCGTGAAGAGGGCTGAGCTGGAGAAGATCTACTAGAGCCCTCAACAGGAGTAAATCTCTATCGGAATTTTACTCTTATTATAGCTCTTCAACGAACTGTGGAGAAATCCCTGGAGTTAAATACTCAGCTGTACAGCTAAATCACTGACTGTGGCAGGAAGTTCCCTTCTTCTTTCCTGTATTATTTATATTATTTAGCTCATATCTACTGTGGCTATGGGCAAGAGGAAATGCCTCAGAGAAGCAGAGGAATTACTGCTTCTCCCTAGCCCCAAGCTACAAGCTAAGGAAAGAAGAGTCCAGTCAAATCCTCAAGCAGCAGTTACTACACACAATAGATTTCTTCCACTAAGTGACTTGGATGTAGCTAATAACATTCCCAAGTCCCAAAATACCACCTTACACACTTGTAATCTAATGAGCACTCCCATCAAGGGTGGGTCCGACGTGGATGGAAAAAAGATCCAGGATAAAGAGAACCAGCTGGGAAATGAGTCCTCCCATTTACAACTAGTCATTAGGACACTGGACTGTATATTTAAAAAGATAGACTTTCTGACGTGCTCAATTTCCAAGCTAACTGAAAAAGTGATGGATATGGATGCCAAAATTGCCCTCAAAAATAACTACCAGAGGGGACCTCCAGGGATAGCCCCACCAAAATCTGGGGCAAAGGAGATGAGAAAATACAAACTAAACAATCTCATGTGTAAACAAAATCTAACACTGCAACCAAAGAAGGTGTGCCTAATGATAAGGTCAGAGATATGGGACTGGTCAAGCTTAGAAGGAGCTAAAACTGTCCTAAGTAAAATCCTGAGAATAAGCATAGTTCATATAGATCTTCATGCTTTACTTCCGCTAACTCAATTAAATGGCCCTTACAAAGTTATTTTAGCCTTCCGTTCGCTGAGATTACCCTTATTAATAATAAGACAAAAATGGAAATTCATAAAAACCAAAATCATACCCACAAGGGTTTTTGCGGACAGCATAGTAAAACCACTACTTGTGGAAAAAGAAAAAGATATTAGATTCAGAAACAAGCTTTATAAAATCGCCAGACAAAGAGATGTTGCTTTCCCCACAGAGAACGGAGGAGATCGTCTGCAGTCCACAACCAGGAACGAATTTGAGTAGTTCCAGAATATCCAGCGATGAAAGCGCCCTTATGAATTCATTTGACGAATTACAATCACAAGAAAAAGAAAAAATAATAAATAAATTAGACAAATTAAGAGAGAAGATGGTTCAGGCCAAAAGTAAAATAGGGAACAAAGAAATTCAAATAAACAGGGCCATTGAAGGCTCAGTGGACCTTCTCAAATTTAGCCCACAGCCCCAAAATAGGTCTATAAAATCCAAGGCAACGATACAGACAATCGTCCCGCCACCCCTATTAGTTAATTTGGAACCAGCTCATCCTGCACCAACCGGAATGGATATATCTACCAAAGAACAGCAAAATGTAAACAAAATTTCGACACATTCCTCAATGCCTGACCTGGAGTCATCATTATCGGACGGAGAATCACTAGCTGATGATTTAGAAGTTCAATCTGCTATCGATACGGACTGGACAGAAGATCCCTTGGGCCATATAAATAAGATGATATATCCACGGAAGGAAAATCTAATAATAGCTAAAACTTGTACCGACCTAATCTCTGTTCCCTTAGGTGATAAGCTCTCTGATAAAACAAGGGATTTCAGAGAGGAGACCAGACCAAACCAGGACACTACCCCTATAGGATCGGGTGAGCAGAGCATAATTATAAACAGCTCAAGAGGCACACCTGCGTCAAAAGGAGAGAAGTCATCTACTATTAGTCAAAGGAAAATTACTGACTTTTTTAAATCTGACAACCCAAGATCAGCGTTCCCCCCTTCTCCATTGTGACTACCCAAACCCCAGTCAAATCTCCCCCTGTTCTCCTTTTTAAGCTGGAACATAGCAGGTTGGAAGGGAAAAAAATCTGACCCGGACTTTGTAAAACTAATAAACTTACACCAAGTAATTCTTTTACAAGAAACATGGGAAGAGGGGAGAGTAGACATTAATGGTTTTGATGTTACATCATTACCGGCATGCCCGTCTACTAAAGGAGGCAGGCCTAGTGGAGGATTAATTATAGCAATTTCCTTGAAAATACAGGCAAAACTCATGCTTGTAAATGCATCCACCTTTGCAATTACAGCCCTGATTACGGGGAAAAATTTTGAACTTGTTATAACAAATGTCTATCTTCCTCTTGGAGGCAACACTGCAGATTTATACAATAAATGGGGAATTTTGGAGGAACATCTTACTCTTTGTCTCTCCAAATACCCCAATATACCCAATGTTATAGCAGGGGACTTCAATGCTCGCATTGCAACAAACTGGGAGTCTTTAATCAAAGCCGAATGGTGGATAACCCCAGAATTCATTAATGACCTCGCCCTCCATACTCAAAGACTTTCCAAAGACAAAAGGGTAAATGAAGCAGGAACCCTTCTTTACCAATTGGTACTACGTCTAAACTTAGTGATTCTAAACAGGAACTGCCCGCCAGACGTACCGGGTGATTTTACACACATAAGCTCCTCTGCAAACAGTGTCCTGGATTATATGTTAGTATCTCATGACATATTCCCCAAATTTTCCCATTTTAAAGTTGAAAATATTCAACTGAGCGACCACCTACCGTTGGTCGCCACAATGACTATAGACTGGACCCCAGATGGAGACAGGCACCCCACACATCTGATTACGAACTCAGTACTGCAAATCAAAAGTGTTAAATGGTCCGAATTACAGGCCCAAAAAGACTCAGCATATTTTCAACAAGAGCTAAAACAAGCATATTCAGGCTTAATCGAGGATTATTACGATTATGACCAAACTCTAAGACTATTCTCGAATCTGTCAGAAGATCTAACGTCCTTTTTCTCTGTTCCGACACATAAAATAAATCGAACACAAAGGAAGATAGGTGCATTGTGGTTCAATAGTGCTTGCAAACAGGCTAGACAACTCCTTGGTAACATCTACAAAGAGTATAAAGCCTCCGGGGCAACGGTCCTGCCAAAAGAATATTTCCAAGCAAAATCGGCCTACAAGCAAATTCAAAAGGGAGCTAGACAGGAATGGCAAGTGAATCAATGGCGGGCAATCATAGAAGCCTCATCATTACGGAACTCCAGACAATTTTGGCTCCTGGTAAATAAAAGAACTAAAAGATACCCTTTAACTATTATCCCTGCCCCGGTTTGGGAATCTTACCTAAAAAATTATTTTGCCACAACTGACTGTATTGCTAACACAAGAGATGAATTTCAAGAACAGCTTCCCCTCTGGCCCCCCACCGATCCGGAGGACATCCATGATTTGATCGTTAAACTCAAAACAGGGAAAGCGCCTGGGCCAGACCTGATCCCAGCAGAAGCTATAAAATACCATGCGGACTGGTGGGCTAAAGTCCTAGCGACCATTTTCGATGCCGTTAACAACTCTGGAATGATCCCGGAAGTATGGAAGAACACTATTATCGTTCCAATCCACAAAAAGGGCTCACCAGACGACCCAGGAAATTATAGAAATATCAGTCTGCTCTCAATAGTGGGGAAACTGTATGCCCACTTCCTGTTGAACAGACTTATCCAATGGACCGAAGAGAAAAAATTAATTGGGCCCGAACAAGCTGGATTTCGCCCAAAACAGTCAACAATTAATCATATTCTAATTTTACAGCATCTTGCCTGGAAATATTCCACCCCAAAGGGTGGCCAACTCTGTGTGGCATTCATTGACCTAAAGGCAGCATTCGATAATATCCCCAGGAGCATCCTCTGGGAAAAACTCACCCGCTGGGGCATCGACAGAAGGCTTCTCTGGCTAATAATCAAACTCCATGAGAACTCAGTGGCCAGAGTGAGACTCACCCCGGAGGGCGATCTCACCAATTCAATTCCCATTAACAGAGGTGTTCGACGGGGTTGTATATTGGCTCCATTCCTGTTCAACTTGTTCATAAGCGATATGAGGACTCCCCTAATAGAGGCTCAAGAAAGGATTCATGCACCCCGCCTAGCACTTTGTCGCTGCCCTTTGTTACTATATGCGGATGACGCAGTCATCCTTTCCTTTTCTAGAGTAGGTCTCAGGAGGGCCTTAAAATTTTTTGGATCATATTGTAATACAAATTCCCTTACAATTAATTATGGAAAATCTAAGATCCTAGTTTTCTCAAAGAGCCGGAAACTCCACAATTGGAGAATTGATGGGAGAGTCATCGAACAAGTTTATAGATTCCAATACTTGGGAGTTTGGTTACAACATAACCTTAGATGGAAGGCCCATGTAGCTTATGTTACAGAGCCAAAGCTATCTCCTTGGCGATCTTGCGATTCTTCTTCACCGATGGAGCCCTCCACATCCCATCGGCGTTGAAAGTGTTCAAGGCCAAGGTGATCCCGACAATTGCCTATGCCATCTCAACTTGGGGGACTTTTGTCAACCTATCTCACCTAGAGGTTATTCAAAATCAGTTTTTAAGAGGGATATTGAAACTGCCCAACTGTGTAAGTAATACAGCGTTACGCATGGAACTTAATATTATATCCCTGGAAAACGCCCTGTGGAAGCACATACTCTGTCACTGGTTATCTCTATGGCACAATCTCCCAAACTTGTATTTGATACAATGTAAGTGGAGAGATGATTTCCAGAGCCCATGGGTAAAAAAATTACAACTGAAAATTACGGCAATGGGAATCTCCCCATCTAAATTACTAGAGCAGGACATAGTTCCAGCTAAAAGAACAGTAACCTGTAAACTAGAGGAGATGGACTTGCAGCAGAAAATGGTGTTGGGCAATGGTACCTGCTCACCTCAAAACCTTGGTTTATTACCCCTCTTAAGGCTCCCAAATTATTTGAATTCCTTAACTTCTTCTGCTCATAGATATGCCTTTATAAAGGCAAGATTCAACACCTTCCCATCGAACATGCTGAGAAATAGATTTTCCAATGGACAGATATCGCTCTTATGTGATTGTAATTGTGGGGCACCGGAATCGTTGCATCACATAATCTTTGATTGTGCTTTTCACTCATCGGCCAGGAGCAAGTTTCTTGATCCATATCTAAAGGAAATCGCCAATGATTCGAATGAAGCCAAACTGAGATATCTACTAAAGGATGAAGACCCCCTAAGATCACTCACGGTTGCCAGATTCTTGATCAGCGTCCTATCCCTAAAGAAGAAAAACGGACTCCTGTGCGGCTCAGATAACCCTTTTAAACCATGATCTATGTTTTAGGATGTAACTAGGTGATACCACCACTGATGTTTTTTATTAACTTATGAGCAGAGGGCGATGTTTATGTTGCAAATTTATTGTAATGTATGTTGTTGGTCTTTTGCTTATTTTGCTTTGGTTCTTGTCTGTTTTCTGTAAGTTTTTGGCTGTTTTAAATTTGGAGGTTTAAGTATATATATGTTGGTGGGAAACTGTCGTGTGACGGGCCAATGGCCGTAATAAATATCAATCAATTCCCTTCCCCTCTCCTCGAGGCCTTCCCTCGGAGCGTGGCCAGAAGCGTCATGGAAGCCTTTTCTCTCTCTCTCTCCCTCCCCTGTCCAATGCAAATGAAGCCACCCCTCCTGCATGACGACCCTTGTTGGTGATGACTCCTGTACGTGAGAACGCAAGGTTTTCTTTCAAACCTTTGTTTTCTAGTGCCCCAATCTGGCATTGCACTGCGCAAGCGTCCAGTAGGGAATCCCAAACTTAGTCCTTAAGGTTAGGCAGGAGGCTGTCATGGATGGTAGAACGGGAGCTTCACAAAACGGGGCCCCACACTAGTGTTAGTCTTATAAGCAGCGCTGAGTGAGTTCCAGATCCGTGGTTTTTCCGGGTTAAGGAGACCCGTGGTTTCCAGGCTAGTTGTCTGTGGTTTAGTGGAAGGCAGGGATTGGCTCTATTTGAATGCTGAATTGAATACTGATAGAATATTCTTCTTCTCTACCCCTCCTTTGTCCCTTTCTTGTGTCTGTTCTTCTATCTCTTTGTGTAGTTTATTGAGCAACCCCCCCCCCCCCGGTATTAGAGTGAAATGGGAGCTCATGCTTCTAAACATCCTAGCTGGACTCCTCCTGGCAACAAAGCTTCCGTGAAGCCTTTTTGCCCTAGAGAGGACTCTGATACCCCTCTCCAGTTCGTCCTTGCTAACTGGAAAGAGTTAAAGGGGAGGAAGGGTCTCTCCAAGTCTAAACTGAGGGACCTTTGCAATTTCTCGTGGGTGGCTTTCACCCACCATCTAGAAGCAGCATCTCAGTGGCCACCTCACGGCTCCTTTAATATTATAAAGATGCAGGCACTTAGATCCTATTTGGCTCGAGGTGGGACATATAAAAAGATACTGCCCCCTTTTAACCGGCCTCCAGGAGCCCGGAGCCAGGAGAGCAGATTATAGAGACCCAAAACCCTCGAGACTGGAATACAGAGAACTGACCAACCCCAATTTCAGGGAACCCGCTTCTCTGTATGGACACTCTCAATTGCAAACCCAGATGCCACCCCACATGGGACCTCCTCCTCCCTTACCGCGACCCAAGAATCCACCTAATAATACTACCAATCCCTTCAACCATACAAACCGCCCTACAAACTCTTCTCATGAGATGGTGATGGAAGAATACCATGATTACTGACAATCAGAAGTGGATCCCGCCTCTTTTCCTTTTCTCTGTCCAATCTTGCAATTATCTTCCTCTGACCCTATCTGTACCATGCAAATCGATGGACAATCCTATGACTGCCTCCTCGATACAGGAGCTACATATTCTACCCTTACTAATAGTCACTTGGCCCCGGGAGAAGAAACTAGGACCGTAATGGGACTAGATGGAATTCCCTGGATTTGCCCCCTCTCCAAGCCTGCCAGAGCCTCAGTCAGACCTCTGTCAGTTAAACATCCTTTCTTGCTAACGTCTAGCCCTATCAATCTTCTAGGGAGGGATCTGCTTTGCAAGCTAAATGCCACCATCCAATGTGGCCAGGAAGGAATTTACTTACATATGCCTAATGAGTCACTTTCAATGGATTTTACAAGACACTGACAACAAGAGCCTTGATCTTCCCCCTGAACTTCTGAATGGGGTTCCCCCTTGGCTATGGGGAACTGAATCCACATCTGTTGGACTTCTGAAGTCCACAACCCCTGTAAAAGTAAATTATAGGAAAGACCTGCCGTTTCCCTGTACCAGGCAGTTCCTGCTACCAAAAGAAGCAATAGAGGGACTCACGCCAATGATTGAAGAGTTCTTAAAGATGGGAGTTCTAGTTCCTTGTGCCTCCCGTGTAATACCCCTCTGCTCTATGTGCGAAAGCCCCACACAAACCCCGTCAAGTGGCGCTTGGTGCAGGACCTCAGGATTGTCAACTCTTCTGTTATTCCCCAACACACCGTAGTGGCCAACCCACACCACCTTCTGAGCACCATTCCGGAGGGAACTGTAGTTTATTCTGTCATAGACTTGTGCTCCGCCTTCTTCAGTATCCCCGTGGATACAGAGAGTCAATTCCTTTTTGCCTTTACTTGGCAAACCGGCCAGTTAACATGGACACGACTGCCTCAGGGATATGTAGAATCCACAACGATTTTTTCAGCCATATTACACCAGGACCTATTGGATGTTATTCTTCCAGGAGGCTCCACCCTCCTCTTGTACGTTGATGACATCTTACTTGTGGGTGGGACTTAGAATCCTGTAAATCGGACACCATAGCTCTCCTTACAATATTAGCATATAAGGGACATAAGGTGTCCCCAACGAAAATACAATATTGCCAAAAGGAAGTAAAATACCTGGGCCATATCCTGGGAGAAGGCACCTGTGCCCTAACCACCGACAGGATAGAAGCCATAACTAAACTACCCCTTCCAAAGACAAAAAGACAACTTAGAGGCTTCATCAGGATGAGCAGGTTCTGTCGCGCCTGGATTCCCCGGTATGGAGAATTTACCCGTCCCCTCACTGCCATGACCCATGACAACGCTCCAGAACAACTACAATGGTCTGCAGAGGCACTTGAAGCCTTTGAATCCCTCAAGCGAGAGTTGAGATCCTCACCTGCCCTTGGACTCCCTGATTATCGGCTGCCCTTCTCTCTGTTTGTACATGAAAATAAAGGGGTAGCTTGCGGTGTCCTTGTTAGGATATTTTCGTTCCACCTTAAAAGGGAGCAGGCTTTGTGAGTCAGAGTCTGCGTATTTCCTGTTCACAGGATGTTTATGTTTCCTATTGCTTTCGTTTTCTCTCTGTGTCTGGAGACACTGATGCAGGCAGTCATGTTTTTCTTTGTTCTGACCAACGCTGAATAAAACATGTAAATAATGCTCTCCTGCGTGCAACTTCTGCTGTGAATTATCTGCTGATAGAGTGTGCATGAGCTCTGGAATGTGGCAAGCTCTGGAAACTCATGTCGCTAATTCCTGATACTGTATCTACGGGAGATCGATGGATCGTCCGGCAGCCGGCTTGGGGCCATGATGGACTTTGTCTCCCTGGCAGTATCCCAACAACAGGTTTCGGGCCCAGATTCACGGCACTTACAGGAGAGTAAGACTGTGACAGACTGCGTTGAGGTATGTGGAGGAAAAGCGAAAGTGAGGCTTTTCGTTTGCCGCGGCAAGAGCTTTTGATGTCCGGCTGGCCTAATTGGCCTGGGAGCCGCGCCAAAGGCTTCGTGATTAATGAGCTGCCGAGATAAGAAGTCTCTGAAGAGAAATAGACTCACGGCTCAAGTAAAATCTGGAATGGAGTTTTTCCAAGCTTCTGAAGCTTCTGAAGCTGCTGAGTGCCCAAAGTTAAATTGGCACAATTATAAAACCTGGACAAAATGGTGTGAGAGTTTGCTGCGTCAGTTTGGAGTGTGGCATACTGTGTCTGAAGCCCCTCCAGCTCCTCTGACAGATAGATGGAGAGCCCAGAATTCGAGGGCCATTAACGTAATAGTCTTGTCCGTCTCTCTGGAGGAAATTAAAACGTTAGCCGGCAACGTGACTGCACGTAAGATGTGGAATGCTTTGAAAGTAGCCCATCTGCCAATCATCCCAGCCCAGAGTTTGACTGCATCGGAGGTCCTGGCTGTTTCCCAGAATGCGAGTGAATGCAGGGATGCTGAGGGCACCGGTTGCAAGCTGCAGGGGAGAGCTGACGGTGATGTCATCCCAGGCAGCATTCCAGCCTCCAGGGGGAGCCAAGGAGTCGGCAGCTGAGAACTCTGTTTCTCATGAGAACCAAGGTCATCGCTTTTGCAGAGGCCGGAAGGCCAGAGGTAAACAGAGGCAGATGCCCGCAGATGGCCAAAAGCAGAGGGAGGGTGAAGAGCCCACACCAGTGGAAAACAAAGCTTTGTTTGCTGGCACAGCTTCACCAAAGGCTAAAGGCAAGTCTGATGGCCAGGAGCGGCGGGGCAAGCTGCAAAAGCCCACGCCAGTGGAAAACAAGGTTTTGCTTGCTGTAAAGGCTGCTCCAAAGGCCAAGGCCAGGTTTGTTATTGATTCAGGGTGTACCCGCCATGTCTCAAAAGACCGCCATCTCTTTATCTCCTTCAAACCTCAAGATGGTGAGATCCACCTGGCTGAAGGAAAGACGTTGCGAATCGCAGGAGAAGGGACTGTGAGACTGGCGAGTCTGCACACAACCATCAAAGATGTACTTTATGTTCCAGGCGCTGCAGACAACTTGCTCAGTGTCCCACAGCTGACTGGGCGTGGTTTTGAGATTTCCTTCAAGAGGAGCGTCTGTGTCATCAGAAAAGGCAAAGAGGACATTTTGCATGCAAAGTTTATAGATGGTTTGTTCTGTATAACTTATGATGACAATGGTGCTGTTGCTGTGTCTAATGCTGATTCTTGTTGTGTTGCACAAACTAACAAAGTTCTTCATGCAGGATGCATTCATGATGCACACAGAAGGTTTTGTCACCTCTCTTGGAAGGCACTGGCCAAGATGCCAGAGATGGTTGAGGGTTTGAACATCGAACCTTGTAAGTTTCACATGAAATGTGTATCTTGTGCAGAGAACAAGGTGAAGGTTGCTCCAAAAGGCAAGGAGTCTAGCAGGCAGGCTTCCAAACCCTACCAGCTAGTGCACGCAGACCTGGTTGGTCCACTTGCGCCCTCTTTGGGTGGAGCAAGGTACTTCATGGTTCTAATTGATTCTTTTTCCAGGTACATTCATGTGTTTATGCTCGAGCAGAAATCGCAAGTGTTTCCTAAGTTCAAGGCATTCTGTGCTTGGTTGGAGAATGTTCACGGTAAACGTATTGGCTGTCTGTTTACTGATCGAGGCGGGGAGTTCACTTCTCAGCAGTTTGAAGCTTTCCTGACTGAGAAGGGAATCCAGCATGACATGTCAACGCCTAGATCGCCATGGATGAATGGGCTTGCGGAACGAGCAAATCAAACGTTGCTGCAAGGACTGAAAACCTTGTTGCATGATGCCAATCTCCCTGATAAGTATTGTGGGGAGGCTCTGTCGAAATTTGTTTACACTTATAATCGCAGATTGTCATCCCCTATTGGTTGTACTCCCTATGAGAAGATGTTTGGTAAGAAACCCAACATCAAGCACATGAGAATCTTTGGTTCTGACATGTGGGTACACACCCCACAAAGCAACAAGCTTGGGAAGCGTGGGGCACATGGTTTGTTCATGGGGTACGAAAAAGGTACATACAGGGTATGGATGACTGACTCTAAGTCCATTAAGTTCACAAAGAGTGTTGAGTACAATCCTAAGTGGGGGGGGGGGATGTGGGAATTTTCCAGAGTTACCCAGAGGAGGATGAAGGTGATGTGAAAAAAGCAGATGATGTTGGGGAAGCTGAGGATGATGATGATGATGATGATGATGATGATGATCAGAGTTCGGATTCCAGCTCAGTGGGCGGCGCTGCTGCTGGTGTCAGCGACAGTGATGAGACAGCAGACTACAAGAGCGCAAAGGCCTCAGTCAGACCACCTGATGCGTCTGACAATGAACTGGAAAAACCACTGTTCACCATTGGTCACTTTTCTCCTAAGAAAGAGGAGATGAGTCCAGAAGACTTGCGTCTAGTACGCAGATCTGAGAGAGCCACGAAGGGCAGACCTCCAAAGAGATTTGCTGATGAGTTTGCTAAGACAGCAACTGCTGTTCTTAGTAGCTCAGAGAAGGTATGGGAACCTTCAAGCTTCAAAGAGGTTCAGGAGTTAACCTCTAATGATGCTGAGCCTTGGCTTAATGCCATGAAGGCTGAAGTTGATTCCTTGAACAGGAACCAAACTTGGGAGCTGGTACCGGTAGTCCCAGGGATGAGACTGGTTGGCAGCAAATGGGTCTTCAAGGCCAAGACAGACCAGAATGGCAAGGTAGTCAGACACAAAGCCAGATTGGTTGCCAGAGGTTTTTCACAGGTACCAGGACAGAATTACCACGAGACCTACTCTCCCACCGTCAAATATGAGAGCATTCGGCTGATGCTCAAGATCGCTGCGGAAGAGAAACTGCATGTTTCCCATCATGACATTAATACAGCTTTTTTTGTACGGGATTTTGGGGGAGGAGCTGTTTATGCTTCCACCTGATGGAATGCAGATACGGAAGGGAATGGTCTGTAAACTGCGGAAATCCTTATATGGTCTCAAGCAGAGTGCCAGGTGTTGGAACACGAAACTCACTGAGACATTGCTTTCTCTAGGTTTTCACCAGGGCAAAGCTGATCCGTGTGTGTTTGTCAAGGAGGAGGGGCAAAACAAACAGTCTTGTTTATGTTTTGTTGATGATCTTCTGATGTTTTGGAAGAATCAGGCTTTTTATCAAAGCACCCTAGCTCAGCTGAAGGAGCACTTTGACATGAAGGATCAACTATCTTTCTCTGCAGGTGGAGAGGGACCAAGCAGGTAATTTTCTGGTACACCAAACAGAGAAAATTGCTGTCAGGGAACTGACATCAGAGCAGAGGGGAGAGGCGAGGCTCCCAGATTCTGCAGGAGAGGGAATGAGTAAGGGAAGAGAGAGAACGTCATCTGGGGAAGGAAGTCCAGGTGACACCAGGAAGAAGGGAGAGGCAGAGAGCATCTTGGAGGTGAGGCGCCGAGACTCTTCCAGTGAAGTCAGTGAGGAGGGTGGAGGACCACCACTCGGCACGCCCACTCTGCGCAGAAGGCTTCCGCGCAGAGAGGCGAGGCGGAGGTTGTCCGTTAAGGAATTCTTATGCTGGAGGAAATTTAGGAGACGCCCACTCACGGATTCTGCTAGCGACTGAGCAGCAGCGACAAGGGCTGCTCAGTCAGGGAAAGACACAACCACCCCTAAGCAGTTTGGAACAGCTGGAGGTTTACACACAAGCAACCCCAATTCCCTTGACAGCAATCCGTGAGTCCTTTACGTTGCTTGTGTGCAAGAGGACCGGGGTACAGTCATGAGTCAAACCGGAGGAGCCGGCGCAGGAGAAGGGGTCAAAGGCGGACAGAGTCTGGAGGAGAGAAACCGAGACTTGGAGCAGCAACTGGCTCTACTAGTGGCGCGGCTGGATGAGAGGAGGACACATGATGCCCAGGGGAAGATTACCCCCATCGCAAGAAAGGTACCGGGACTTGTGCAGAAGTTTGGGGGCAACCCCAGAGATTATAACGCTTTTAAGACAGAAGTGCAGTATGCGCTGGATCTGCAGTACGATGACTTTGCCGACGATGGGGGAAGAGTCGCTTTCGTGGTGGGGCACCTGGAGGGGCGGGCCAGAGATTGGGTTCGACCCTCAATGGCGGCGGAGAACGCGGCTTTGAAGGACCTGAGAAAGTTTTTTAGCGCGATGGATCACATGTTCTCGAGCGATGTTGAACAGAGTGTGACTCGCAAAGAACTGATGGGGTGCAAACAAGGAAACCAGTCAGTGAGAGAGTACTGGTCGAGATTTGCTATGCTGATCCATAAACTGAGGTGGGATCTGAGTTCGGAACCAGTACAAATGTTATTTGAGGAGGGCTTATCCCCTTGGGTGAGAGACGAACTTTCCCGCTCACCCCGCCCGGAATCGATGGACCAGCTGACCAAGTTGGCGCTCGCTGTAGGAGTCCGACAAGAGACGCGCGCTCTGGAAAGGCGGGAAGGGAGAGCAGAGCGTTGGCATGACAACCGCATTCCAGACATGCCAGCGTCTACTGTGCCACCCGAGGAGCCAATGGAGATTGGAGGAGCGAGCGCGCGCGGGTTTTCAAACTCCAACGAGGTGCGTAAGAAGGAGGGGAAAACCAGTAAGAGGTGTTTCCTATGCCAGCAGCCGGGACATTTTGCCAGAGCATGCCCTCAGAAGAAGGCGTGGCAAGGATTGGTGGGGGCAGTGGGGAGTGAGGAGGAAAAGAAAGAGACGCCGGGAAACGGCAGTGCTTGGCTGCAGGAAGGCGGGCACAGCAGCCAGGTGAGCAACCAGTAGAAGTGCCCAAACCAGACCCTCCCCGAGCAGCCATCGCCATAGAGGTGGTGCTAGAACTCCCAAACGGACACCCCATCAAAGTGAAGGCGCTGCTGGATTCAGGCAGCTCTTGCAACTTCTTTAGCAAGGATTTTGCGCTAGAACACCAGCTACAGGTGGTGCCTCTAGAACATCCCCTGCAAGTAACCACGATTGATGGGAGAGAACTTTTGGGAGGGGAAGTGACCCACCAGACCCCGCCCATGAAAATGACAGTTTCCAGACACACTGAGACAATTGCCTTTCACGTAGCCACCTTAGCAGGACCACCTATCATACTGGGAATGAGTTGGCTGGCACTGCACGACCCAGTAGTAGGGTGGCACCAGCGGACAGTCACCTTTGGGTCAGCTCACTGCGTAGAGCACTGCCACGAAGGGGAAACCCCGAGGGTGGCAGTAGCCAGGGTGGCAGGGATGGCGGTGGGAGAAAAGGGGAGAGTACCACCTCAGTATGCAGACCTGAAAGAAGTCTTCAGCGAGAGAGAGGCGGATAGACTACCCCCTCACCGGCCCTTTGACTGTCAGATCAACCTACTCCCAGGGGCTCAGTTACCAGTGGGTAAGCTGTACGCCATGTCAGACAGGGAGATGCAGGAGTTGCGGAAGTTTTAATAATAATAATAATGTCTTTATTGTCATTGCCCCCTCTCGGGGACAACGAAATTACTTTCATTGACAAGAATCTGAAGAGGGGCTTTATACGTGAATCAAGGGCGGTGGGGGGCAGTCCAGTGTTCTTTGTGGACAAAAGAGACTCCAAAGAACCCCGCTTAGTCATAGATTATAGGTCCGTCAACCGGGTGTCGGAACCGGTGACCTTCCCAATGCCCAGGATTGATGACATTTTGGCCAGGGTAAGGAAAGGGCAGGTTTTTACCAAGTTGGACCTTCGAGGGGCGTACAATTTGATAAGGATGAGGGAGGGGGATGAATGGAAAACCACGATGTTCACCCCTCTGGGGGCCTTTGAGTATCTCGTTATGCCCTTCGGATTACAATCGGGATCCAGCACATTTCAAGCATTCATGCACCACGTGCTGGGGTCCCTGCTGTACAAGAATTGTGTGGCCTTCCTGACGACGTGCTTATCTACTCAGAGAACGAGGAGCAGCATGTGAAAGATGTCAGGGAAGTGCTGAAAAGGCTGCAGGAGCATCAGCTGTGGGTCAAACTGGAGAAATGCCAATTCCATGCCCGAGGGGTGGAGTTCCTGGGCTACAGGTTGTCAGACAAAGGTCTGACAATGGACCCAGGCAAGGTGCAGGCCGTGCTAGAATGGAAGCCTCCCAAGAACAGGAAGGACGTGCAGAGGTTCTTGGGGTTTGGAAATTTCTACAGGAAGTTCATCAAGAACTTCGCCCATCTAACGGCACCCATAACGGATTGTCTCAGCAGCAAGAAGAAGTTCGAATGGACGGAAGAGGCCCAGCGTTCCTTTGAAAAGCTTAAGAGGGCTTTCGTGTCGGAAGAGCAGCTCCTACATGTGGATCTGCGGAAGCCGATGAGGCTAGAGACGGACGCGTCAGACAGAGCTGTAGGAGGCATATTGCTCCAGCAGGGAAATGGGGAGTGGAAGCCATGTGCCTTCTTTTCCAGGAAGCTGAACAAGTCAGAGCAAAACTATACAGTGTACGATCGGGAACTGCTGGCAATTCACGAGGCCTTTCGACGATGGAGACATTTTCTCATAGGCGCACAGCACAAAGTCCAGGTGTGTACTGACCACAAGAACCTGGAATATTGGAGAACGGCGAGAGTGCTGAACCAACGACAGGTGCGGTGGGCTCAGGAGTTTTCCAAGTTTAATTTTGAGATTAGGTACGTGCCTGGGAAGGAAAATGTCAGAGCAGACGCCCTCTCCCGCAAACCCGAATACGAGGAAGGGGAGGGAGGGCCAGAAGCGCGTTATGTCATACCCGAGGACAAATGGGTGTGTGGGGGAGTGTTCGTAGGGAGGCAAGAGCTGGCCGGTTTGATGAGGGATGATCAGTATGCACAAACCAAGATCAGGGAAATTGGTATTACTGGGGAAACTCGGGGGGGTTGAAGTAAAGGACGGGGCATTGTACTATAAGGGTGCATTGTACATACCTGAGGGGGATTTGAGGAGCAGAATACTCAAACAACTGCATGACAACCCCACGGCAGGACATTTTGGCCAACATAAGACATTGCTACTGGTCACCAGGCAGTTTTGGTGGCCACGGGTGAGGGAAGATGTGAAGGAATATGTACGCGGGTGCCAGTGCTGCCAGAGAGCGAAGGGGGAGAGGACAGCACCTGCGGGGTTATTGGAGCCCTTACCGACACCAGAGAGGCCATGGGAGGTGGTATCAATTGATTTTATGACGGATTTACCCAAAGCCAGGGGGGAAACGGCAGTAATGGTGGTAGTTGACTTGATGACCAAAATGTGCCATTTTATTGCGTGCTCGCATGCGGTGACTGCAGAAGAAACAGCAAAGCTGTTTGTAGAGCATGTTTTCAGGTTGCATGGCACCCCCTTGAGGATTTTATCCGACAGAGGCCGGCAATTCACGTCCAGATTCTGGAGGAAGCTTATGAGTCTGCTGGACGTCAAGGTTAGTTTCTCAATGGCCAGACATCCAGAAACCAACGGACAAGCAGAGAGAGCTAACAGCATACTTCAACAATATCTACGCTGCTACGTCAACGAGAGGGAGAATGATTGGGTGGACAAACTAGCGCTGGCTGAGTTTGCATACAATAACGCAGAACATGTGTCCACAGGGATGAGTCCGTTTATGGCGAATTACGGGTGTCACCCCAGGGCTTTCCCAGGGGAATGGGAGGGAAGTTGGAGTGTTCCTGCAGCTGAAAAATTTGTGGAAGAGATGGAGGCTTTACACCAACAGCTTAAGTTAAACCTGGAAAGGGCCAAGGAAGAGTACAAGAGGCAGGCAGACAAGCACCGCAGAGAGGGAGAAACCATAAGAGTGGGGGACCAGGTGTGGTTGTCTACCAAAGGGTTACCGTTCAAAGGAGGGTGCAAGAAGCTACGGCCAAAGAGACTGGGACCGTTCGAAGTAGCCCAGCAAGTTAATCCGGTGGCCTTTAGGCTCAAATTGCCATCTCACATGAAACTGCACCCCGTGTTCCACAGGTCCTTACTCTCACCGTTCAGGGGAGGGAGGGAATTTCTGGGTCAGCAAAGTGAAACACCCTTGCATCCACAGATGGAGGAAAGGGAACTCAGTGGCCATGCAGCTGAAATTCTCGATTCCAGGTGGAAAGGGGGGCGAGTGGAATATTTGGTGGCGTGGGAGCCAGAAGAGGAAAACGCATGGGTCCCAGCAGAAGAGATTAGGGATGAGTATCTGCAGGAGGAGTTTCATAGCAGGTATCTGAGAAAGCCCAAACCACCAGAGAGGTTCTGGGGGGAGCAATTTGGCACCACCGATGAAGAGGAAGAGTTTGCGGGTTTTCCCGCCTCCGAAGAGGAGGAAGGGGATTTGTCCGAAGAAGAATCCGACTGGGGAGATTGGGGAAAGAGAAGAGACAGCAGCAAATGGAGAGGGGTGTTTGAATCATCAAATGGAGGGGAGAGTTCCTTCCGGGGGTTTCCTGCATCACCGTCGGAGGAAAGGACGGGGGGGTGGAGGGCCCTGGGAGGGAGGTGGATGTCAGGGAACTGACATCAGAGCAGAGGGGAGAGGCGAGGCTCCCAGATTCTGCAGGAGAGGGAACGAGTAAGGGAAGAGAGAGAACGTCATCTGGGGAAGGAAGTCCAGGTGACACCAGGAAGAAGGGAGAGGCAGAGAGCATCTCGGAGGTGAGGCTCCGAGACTCTTCCAGTGAAGTCGGTGAGGAGGGTGGAGGACCACCACTCGGCACGCCCACTCTGCGCAGAAGGCTTCCGCGCAGAGAGGCGAGGTGAAGGTTATCCGTTAAGGAATTCTTATGCTGGAGGAAATTTAGGAGACGCCCACTCACGGATTCTGCTAGCGACTGAGCAGCAGCGACAAGGGCTGCTCAGTCAGGGAAAGACACAACCACCCCTAAGCAGTTTGGAACAGCTGGAGGTTTACACACAAACAACCCCAATTCCCTTGACAATTGCTGATGTATTAACCAGGTTGAATTTGGTTGATGCAAACCCAGCAGACACACCGATGGTGACAGGTTACCAGGTAGATAGTACTGCTGAAGCGTTTTCTGACACTACGCTGTACAGACGCATTCTAGGCAAGTTGAATTTCATTGCTAGATGTTCAAGACCTGACATAGCTGTAAGCACTAATCTGCTTAGCAGACATGCGAATAATCCTACTGTTCAGGATTGGAAAGCTCTGAAGCGCATAGCCCACTATTTGAAAGGGACTTTGCACTACAGGCTGAGGTTCACCAGTCAGAGGACTGGAGGTCTTGAAATCTTTGCAGATGCTAGTTTTGGAAGTGACACCACGGATGGTACAAGCACTTCTGGAGTATGCTACATGTACAACCACTGTCTGACTGGCTGTGCAAGAAGCAGACGACAGTGAGCCTAAGTTCCTGTGAAGCAGAACTCAATACTCTGTCATTTTCACTCATGGATTGTGAATGGTTGATGCAACTGTTTAAGGACATCAGAGTTTCTGTGAAATGTTCTATACAAGTGTATCAAGACAATAGATCGTGTTTGGCTTTGCTGAACTCAGAGAGTTGCAAGCAAAGGACCAAGTACTTGCAGATTAAGCTACATCGTGCAAGAGAGTGTATTCAGAAAGGACTCATTCAGGTGTCCTACATGGCAGGAAATGAAATTCCTGCTGATCTGTTGTCTAAGGTTGTTAACAGAGAACAACTTAAGGTTTATGTACAAAAGTTGCAATTGGGTTGAACCACAGGTACTACAGGTTACACGGAAAGGGGGAGGATGTTAGGATATTTCCGTTCCACCTTAAAAGGGAGCAGGCTTTGTGAGTCAGAGTCTGCGAATTTCCTGTTCACAGGATGTTTATGTTTCCTATTGCTTTCGTTTTCTCTCTGTGTCTGGAGACACTGATGCAGGCAGCCATGTTTTTCTTTGTTCTGACCAACGCTGAATAAAACATGTAAATAATGCTCTCCTGCGTGCAACTTCTGCTGTGAATTATCTGCTGATAGAGTGTGCATGAGCTCTGGAATGTGGCAAGCTCTGGAAACTCATGTCGCTAATTACTGATACTGTATCTACGGGAGATCGATGGATCGTCCGGCAGCCGGCTTGGGGCCATGATGGACTTTGTCTCCCTGGCAGTATCCCAACAGTCCTCACAAAGCCCTTCCAAGGAAGGAACAGACCAGTTGCCTATTAGAGCCTCCAACTGGATACCACTGCAATGGCAAACGTGGCTTGCCTCAGAGCAGTGGCAGCGGCAGCATTACTTTTGGAAAAAGCGCAAGAGACTGTGTTAGGGCATGACCTGACCATAAACGTCCCTCATGCTGTGGCCACCCTCCTTAACCTACATGGGTGCCAACACTTTACCCTACAAAGACTAAATAGGTACAAAGCTATCCTCCTCAGCCCTTCAAATGTAACAATCAAAAGAGTGAACTTCCTTAACCCCGCAACTCTCCTACCCCTCCCTGACGACGGCACACCACATCATGATTGTTCCCAAGTGGTTCGCCATGCTGAGAAACCACGGGAAGACCTAGATTATCTCCCCTTGGAGGACCCAGACCTCATTATATATACAGATGGGAACTCAAAGATAGTGGGAGGGGAGCGTAAGAGCGGCTACGCCGTTGTGACTGTTACTGACATCCTAGAAGCACGCCCCACCCATGCCAAATACAGCGCACAGGCTGCCGAACTAATTGCACTCATCCGAGCCTGCGAACAGGGGGCGGGACAAAGAATTACAATCTACACAGATTTGAGATACTGCTTCGGACTGGTTCATGCTACAGGGCAGATTTGGCTCCAAAGGGGTTTCATGACAGCCGCAGGCACCCAAATTGCCCATGCACCCTTAGTCGAAGGTCTCATGAACTCTATACACCTCCCTGAAGCCATAGCCATAGTGCACTGCAAAGCCCACACCAAAGGAAAGGACCTGATCTCAGTTAGAAACCGCTGTGCCAATCGTATAGCACAGGAAGCAGCCCTACAGCCGCTATTACCAGATAATTCCAAGGAGCTCAGATTCCATCAGATGTTGATTTCGAACAAATGTATAAGACAGCAACCCCAGAGGAGATAAAGGGATGAGAGAAGCAAGGGGCTTCCTTTGAAAGATTGCATCTGGTACTTCCCTGATAAGAGACTCTTAATGCCGAGGCTCTGGGTACCAAAACACCTGAGAATCTTGCATCAGTGTACCCACTGGGGAAGGGACAAACTCGTAGACACCGTTCAACGCTGTTGGTATGCACCAGGGCTAGCTCTCGCTGCAAAGACGGCAGTAAAGAACTGTCACACCTGCCAAACTTTCAATCTGAAACATACTGCTAGATGCCCTCCAGGAACCAGACCGTGGGCTTTCGTCCTATTCGAAAGTTTGCAAGTGGATTTCATAGACTTACCCCCCTGTCAGGGCTACAAACATGCCCTTGTCATCATTGACCAGCTATCCGGGTGGGTGGAATGCTTCCCAACCCGCCAAGCCACAGCACAAGTAGTTGCCAAAGCCTTATTACACGAAATCATACCACGGTTTGGAGTCCCAAGGCATATAGACAGTGACAGAGGATCCCATTTTACATCAGACGTAGTCCAACAGATAGCAAAAGCCCTAGGAATTAAATGGAAATTACACACCCCTTACCACCCCCCTTCCTCTGGACAAGTTGAAAGGATGAACCAACAACTCAAATCTCAGTTAGGAAAACTTTGCAAAACCTCCGGAATAAAATGGGTCAATGCCTCCCTTTGGTGCTACATAACCTCAGAGCATGTCCCCGTGGGAACCTGAACCTATCCCCATACGAATTACTTTTTGGGAGACCCTCCCCCATATACAGCACCCAATTTCCCCCATCTGAACTGGAGGCAGGCGAATTTGAACTAACCCAATATGTAATCCAGCTCCAGAAGCAATTGATTGTTCTCCACAGATATGCAGCTGGGAGTCAAAATATACCCCTGGACGAAAACATCCACTCCTTCCAACCAGGTGACTGGGTATTAACGAAGACCTACCACAAGGTGCCGTTGCAGCCCACCCGGGAAGGACCCTATCAGGTATTACTAACTACCCCTACTTCTCTTAAAGTAGCAGAGAAATCGGCTTGGCTTCACCATACCCGCTGCAAAGCCACTCCTCCACCCGACGACACTACAAATAGAGACAATGTTCCCGTGACCTACACCACTCCACCACAACCGGCAGACGACAACACCGACTCCGAGGAATCCCAACAGACCGGACCAGATCGGGGCACGAATCGGGCCCAACAGACCGGACCTGCTCCACCGACACCGACCAGACCTGCTTCAGCACCGACAGCGACACGAGATCGTCCCTACAACAGACGACCGAGAAAGACCCCCAATCCACCTCCGACTTCGCAAAGCGCCGCTTTGACAGCTTTGACAGCTCACTGTTTGACAGCTCGCTTGTTTAAAAGTGCTCTGCTTTGACTGCTTTCCTTTGACAGCTTGCTGTTTGACAGCTTGGACAGCTCGCTGAATTGACAGCTTCCTTTTGACAACTCTTTTACACATCTCACGACCACAATGAACCCCACCAATATCGGCCCATTTGCTCCTTCGGCCCTCCTCCTTGTATCCTCCATCTTCGCCACCTTTATTCCCCACTCCAAGACTATTGTGCCCACACATGTTTCATGTCCAGGACTACAAACTGAACAGTGATACCTTAATTTTGGAATTGTTTACATGGTAAAGAAAGGGTCATTAGATCGCCTAGGTGATTTTGACTTTTGCGTACCAGAAACCCGTGTTCTCCTTCACCATTCCATTTTACCAACCCTTACAACCCACCAAACTTGGGAACTAGTCATCCGTTCACCAACTTATACCCTCCTTGGAAAACTTATCCTCATCCGAGATGGCACCTGGAACCGAGCCCGCTGCTTAAATGGCTCATACACACTGTTCTCTGATGGCGTTGTCCTCCAACCACTGAATTGGACAGTATTAGATAATGGTGGAGGGGAATCAGTGTACACTGACCGCAATCACCCAACTGACCCCCTAATCCACAGATTTACCAGACTTTTAGAAGACATCTGAAGGCAGCCCTGTTTAGGGAAGCTTTTAATGTTTGATGTATCACAGTATTTTAATATTCTTTTGGAAGCCGCCCAGAGTGGCTGGGGAAACCCAGCCAGATGGGCGGGGTATAAATAATAAATTATTATTATATTATTATTATTTTACTGTCAGCGAGTCGACTCCATACCCTGCCCCACCACCCTCCAAGGAGTCTGCCTACGAAGGCACTGTTGCGTCTGGGACATTGGCCTTGCCTCCACGTGGGATGGCAAAGCCTATCTTGAAGGCTGGCACCACTCCACCACACCGCCCATGGAATGGGACTGTGCTGGTCCCGGAGGGAAGGTTACCGTTGGCATAGTCAAAGTCTGGTCCTGGGTCACTGGGCTGGAAACAGTTCACAAGGAGCGAGGTGAGGTCCGAAGCAGGAAGCCGGGCGGGGACAGGAACACTGGGGGAAACAGGACTGGATGCTGGCCGAAACAGCTCATCAACGACGTTGCTCCCGCAACCTGGGACCGGGCTGACTGGCCTTTATCTTCTCTGAGGCCAGGGGCGGCCCCGGCCCCCAGGAGACCCGCCTCTCCTGGCCTTAAGGCGAGCACTCCTCCTGGGAGAAACCAGTTCCCTTTGCCTCTCTGCCCTGAGCCTCTGCAGTTCAGGAGAGGCTGAAGGGTTACTGGACCCAGGGGGAGACTCACCTGTAGGCACTGAGTCCTCAACCACCTCCGGAGCCAGAGTGGATTCACCTGGTGCCTGCTCCTGAGGATCCGGCACAGGTGCAGGTGCTTCAGAATCAAGGCCCTGCCCCAGTTCAGCCGGCCCTGGAGGCGGGGACTCCTGTGCAGGCTGGGATTCCTCCGGTTCAGCCTCTGAATCGGTTTCCCAGGCCATCACAGGGACACTACCGGCCCGCAAAGGTGTAGAGGGTTGGCTACAAACCTCACCTACCTCCAGTGTCAAGACCCCCTCCACCCCGCGGGCACAGCACCTCGACAAAGAGGGGAACTGTTGATGTCCAATCCATCTACCAACAACGACCTATTATCTACCTGGTATTCAAACACCTATGTGAAACTGGTTTCCGAAATCGCTAAACAAACAACCTCAGACAATTGCTGGATCTGTGCAAACGCCCCAGCTCACCTCCAAAGTGGCATTCCCTTTCTTGGAGTGCCCCTCACCCTACAACAGCACCTCTCTGCCGATGTCCAATCCTGGAACTTAACAGCAGTAAATTTGACCCATTAGTACATTTACCTGACTGGACCTACCAAAGGAGACCTCTGCTGGAAGTTCAGCGGCGATGACAGGATGATTGGGGACAGTACCTGTAAGTACACCATTGACATTACCCTGACCGGTAGGATAACTTTGTGGCAACAAGGCACCCCCAGTACCCATCCAGAGCTACTGTCTGCTTGGCAGCAAGTAATGAATTTGCCCAATTTCTGGACCCCCCCCTCCTATTTCCCAGTGTTTCTTCCACACCTACCTCACGGGCCGCATAGACTTCTGCCTGAAAGGACTGTTCTGGGTGTGTGGCCATCGTGGGTACGTATGGGCTAGCCCTCACTCCCGTGGCACCTGCTACCTCAGATTAATCCTACCCGGAGTCAGGGTCACCCCTGACCTTCCCTCAGGAAGGAGATGCAATAAGAGGGAGAAGGGCCTGTCAGAACTGTCAGACGTGTCGGCCAATGGGGAGACCTGTGGCAGAGCCCTCTTCCCTGCCTATGGAGCAGGGTCTAACCATGTAGATATCCTTAACTTGACTGACATTCTATTAACGTTTATGGAAGAGT